>NC_089648.1:88041150-88736775 GCF_037042795.1 Molothrus aeneus | reverse complement strand
TCACATAAAACCTCACAGGAATTTTTGTGGATTTTCCATGTGTTGAAACTCTGTATGAGTCAATTTTAAATCTATGCATGAAAAACTTCCATGTGTCCTTTATCTGTGATCACAGTGCTCCTTGGGAACCTTTGGATAAACAGGCATAATGATCTTTTTGCTCAAGTGAGTAGTGTTTAGTAATTTGTCCCTTCTTTTGTTTTCAGAGCTGTTCAGACCCAAGGTTTCTCTTGTCTTTTATAGCAAGAGAAACATATCAGAAAAAGAAAAGTTATCTTCACCAAAAATCATTGGGATCCCTGTGAGGAAAATCTGGTTTTTTTAGTGACTGACATTTCTACATGTCCTTCTTACTAAATCACTACCCTAAAACACTGAAGAGTGTTCCACACTCCTGCCTGTTGTGTTGTTCAGTGTTTTTGAAGACTTCAGAGCTGGAAGGCATCTTGTTCCTATTTGCTAATAATAATGCTGTGACAAGGGAGGACTCTGCGAGTGAAGAATGCAAGAGCAGAGAGCAATCCTCATTAGGATGCCACATGAAGGGTGTCAGCCTGCTGAGAACCCAGCTGTGCTCCAAGCTCCACACTTCTCATGAGTGCTGTGATGTGTGTCCAGTGGCACTTCTGAGGAGAAGATGGAGGCAACACATTGCTGTGTCTCAGGGGCCATTGCAGCCCCCAGCTCTTCTGAGTCCCTTTCCTGTGCTGACCTCAGTGCCTGTTCTGTTCTGTTCCTTCAGACAGAAAAGGCACATCTCTGTAACTGGCTACTGTACAAACATGCAATCAGCAAAACCATGTTTGTCCTTCCATTTGCACAGAAATTAAATAGGGAATCCTGGTGCTCAGGATTACCAGCCTGGATCTCCTCTGTGTATATGTAATCCTACTCCCCCATTAGCTTAAATCCATCCATTTTAAAATATATATAAAGCCATAGAAAAAGGTTTATAATATTCTAGAAGGGAAGCAGAAAAGCTATGGATCATCATTATATTAAGAGTCAAAACCCAACAGTCTACACAGGCAAAATTTTGTTCCTCTCTGCCAAAGTGATACATATTTCCCGGACCTGAAAACTGGTGGAGAGGTCTCCTGTTGGCTGCTGGATCTTATAAACATTTGGTTGAGCATCTCCTTGTAGATGGAACACTACTGTGCAGTCCATGACATGATCTTGGAGCAACTCCAGCTCAGTGAAAAACCTGAGGGAAAGGAGGATGAAGAGGAATTGCATTTCACTTAAAGGCGCTCCCTTTTTAGCAATGTTGAATATAAATAATCAACAGATAAAGTTAATATCCTAAGTTTTGCACAGAGTTGTATCCAATCTGCTTGAAACTCTAAGATATGTTGTCAATCTCTTTTTCATTTGTAGAACCTTTGAAAATTTCTAGTGGAGCACATACAATTTTAGTATGGGTGTTTTTTTGCAACATAATTGTGTGAAATACAGAATAGTGTTTTTTCATCATTTTTACAGTAAAGTAGTACACAGATCTGTAGTGGGCAGTAGACTTCAAGTTGAAAGTCATTGAACTAGACTTTGCATGTGTCAAAAAAAGACTTGTTCTTTCTACTTTTACTAGGACAAATATAGTTTTCTTTCAGGTTGGTATAAATACCTCTTTGTAACCTTATCTGTAGGGTTACATGAAGGGCATGTTCTGGCTGTGGCAAAATCTCACTGGCCAATGTGAGTGTTGCCTGGACTACAGGAGTGCAGTCAGGGCCTTAAAAGTGTACCTGATGTGAGTCTGGCTTTGCTCATTGTGAACCAGCCAGCTGGGAAGCAGCTTTTGTCTGCTTCCTGCTTCTTTGCTTGGAAGGCATCCTTTTGTATTATCAGTTTGTCTCCTGGGCAGTTCTGGTTCTTGATTACTAGAAGATTCTCTTGCCTAGAAAGAAAACTTGAGTGTATTAGCTGTGAACAACAAAACTTGCTTTTCTCTTGGTCAGGCTACTGTTACAGCCTGTAAATAGAAGTATTCTTAGAGTTCCAAACTCGCATCTAGCCAAGGGGATAGTAAATTACATTAATGAAATGGCAAAAATCAAAGATAATTTTCACTAACGTCTATTCCCCACAACTGCATGCAAATCTTAAAAGACACATTCCAGACAATGAAGTGAGTTAGTCTAAAAGCAGGTAAATCTACCTTGTATGAAAGCTCCAATATTCAGACTTACTATGTATGTTATTCTCAGCCAGTTCACCATTCTTACCTGTCCTGTATCTCGCAGAAAAATCAGAAGATTTCTATAGATGGACTGTGGTTAAGAATATCTGAATGAAAATTCTGTGATGCAGGAGAATGAAACTCAAATTATGTGATGAAAGAGTTGCTTAGATACTACAGTGATGACAGTGGCACAGGATCTTATATAGAAGTAGAAATAAAGCATAAATAGAAATGGTTTTACAGCAATCATTCTACTGCTCAGAATTCATACCAGGGTGAACATGAGTTTTGCATACCAGTCAGCAACAAAGTTATAATTTTAAAATCTATATAAGGGAAAATGAAAGAGAAATTAGGGTTGGCTTGTGCAAAACTGTGAAAGCTGGAGAGATCTGGGAAAATTCCCTGATTTGTGTGAATGGTGCTGAACAAATAAGGTCAATTAAATTTCAGAACAAGGTGACTGGTTTTGGATTGCAGACATTTCTTCCTTTGTGGTCAAAAAGCAGATGGGGGAAGTTGATTGATTATCTTCAGCATTTTGCACTCTTCCTGGGTTCTTAGATACATCCTCTAACTGGTGAGTATGGTCTTAGAGAAACAGCCAAAGTAATGGCTCTGTTTCCTTAAATGAATGGTTGAAGAGGCTGCAGCATTATAAAATGTACTCTTGCCTGATATCCTTGCTATGGCTTTCACTTCTCAGACTCATGCAGCTGCTCCTCACTACAGTGTTTCTGGGCCATGCAAAAGAACTCCTTCCCATGCCTAGTGGTTATTTGCTTTAAATAAAGGCTTTGCAGACCTTGATAGAGACAGGGAACTGAAAAGCAGCATGGAGTCCTTGAATTCAGTTCTTTTGTTGGCATGCTCTCTTTTGTCTTCGTTATCATCATTATTATCGCAGCAATTGCCATTGTTAAAATTCTTCTGCAGCAGGGAAATCCCTTGGTGCTTCAGCCCTGGGTGACAGAGCACCTGGTACCAGGCATGAAACAAAGAACTCAGCCTGACTCAAGTGGCAGACAACTTCTGGTAATTCTTCTGTATCATTCTTGTGTCTTACATTGACGCATCTTGAAATCTTTCATTAAAATATTGCATGAAAGAGCAAAGGTTGTTATATTTGTCACTTTTAATGTGTAGCAAACAGGTACTTTCTGCCTCTCTTTAGGAACTGCAGTTCTTTGTGTTTTACAGTTGTTAAAGTGACATTTCACACTCCATATGAGTTGATATCTTTCTTTGCATCTTCCTTCATTAGATATATACCTTTGCAATAAAAAAAAATGACTATCCTAACTTTTGTTGTTACAATAAAGGCTTTAAGGCTGTGAAAGATATCAGATAGTAAATAACCAAGCCCTGCTCCTTTTCAGTCCTGTTCATAAGATTAAATGCTCAGGTAATTTGAAAATTTGGACATAATACTGATTATGTACTTCTTTTGTTTGGAAACACAAGCAAAAAAAGCAGGGAGAATAGAATCGGGGCTATCAAGAAGAACCAGAACAAAAGTAATTTTGGTCTTTTTCCTGGTAACTGGAATACTTGCAACTCTTGGTGTGATCTTTGCTATGATCTTGATGATTCTTCACTGGTAGCTGGAGAGCATACAATGTGATTTATGTCTTATTTGATCAAAATATGCTTTTACTCTTGACAAACATGACCTAAGGTGAACTATTTAACTTTCTCTGTAGTTTGATATTTGTCTTGCCACTAGAGAAAACGAAGAAAATTTTAGGGACTGGGATGAATTACTTTGCAAAGCTTTTACAGTGATGGTGGATGGGAAGAAAATTACTCAGGGCAATTTATATAAACGTACTTTGAAAATATGGTTTTGTTTAATTATTTTTTCCATTTCAGAGCTGTTGTAAATCTACTTGAAAATCAAAATCTGAGCAAGACAATCAAGAAACTGGCCAAGAAAAGATCACTGTGTAACATGGAAGAAAATAGTCTACTTCTCAGGAGGAAAACTTTGAAGATGATTGAGTCTCCACCTGAAGCTACAGTGTTCTCACCATTTGTAATAGCCATGAAACAAGAAATGAGAGAGCACAAGTACATAAGTCCTTCCAGGACCTGCAACATGAACAGAATTAGAAAAAAAAATTACATGGAAATATTATATAAAGAAGTTAAAATATGTTTAAATTACTGGTTTTAAGAAGTAATTTTTACAGTTTATTCACTATCTTGGACTACTGGACTCTCAACGAAATGGGTAAAAGCGCTTGTATTTTAAGGTGGACATCATTCCTCAGGTAGTTTAAAAGTCTAAGCACCTCTAAACTGTAGAACCAAAGACAGATTTTAGTGAGAATATTGAAAATTATATATTTAACTTCTCTAAATTTTGTGAAACTGTTAATCCGGACTAGATGAAGCTGAGCGTATCGTCTAGGCAGAGACTACAAGTGCTCCTTATCTCCTCAGTGGTCTTCAGGCACAATACCTATTATGTAGTGACTATAATTCCTTTTCTTCTTGACACATGGAAGGATGTGTAATGATAGGGAAGTGTCCTGGTTTAGGGCAAATTTGGGAGAGAATCTCCAAAGGGGCCCCCTGCAGAAAGCAAACCCACACATCCCCTCCCCAACCAGTTCAGGAAGATTTCCTCAGAGAGAAGTGGAAAGAACCTGTTTATTTAACAGGCACAGCACCGCCCCCCAGCACACAAAACAAACAATACCAGATGACACCACTCTTTCACCGCTCTGAAAAGATGACAAATTCAGAAAGTCTCTCTTTTGGGGGTCGTCGCTCTGTTATCAGTCCCCCTGGCTCTGGGGCAGCTGCTGCAGGCCACAAGGTGCAAACTCTCGATGTTCCCAGGTCCCAGTCTGGAGCAGGTTCTAGTAGGTCCAAAAAAAAAAAAGAGAAACAGTCCAGGAAGAAATTTGGACTGTTTAGATAAACTAGCTAATGAGTTAGTTTCAGGGAACTGAAAAGCAAGAGCAAGCAGAGCAAAGCAACTGAGAAGCAAGAGCAAGCAGAAGCAAAGCAGAAGCAAGAGAGAGAGCAAAAAGAAAAGCAAAAGCAAAAAAAGCAAAAGCAGGACTATGTACTGCCCCATCTCTGTGTCCCACCAGCCGTGGGGGAGCAGCTGATAAGAAACCAAAACAAAACTTTCACTCTTCAGAGCCAGTCTTGAAGGCACAGAACATAATATCCAGCATAAACAGCACACATGAATGGGGATACAAGCCTCATAATGTCACCCTAGGACAGGAAGATCATTAAAAGTTGCTTCATAAGTTTCATTAATTTGTCACCTGCACATATGCACGTGTAACCATTTCTGCCATCAAGGAGACTAAAGTATGTGAACAGAAGAATAAGCCCACAGGGGAAGACCAAGAATTCATTTAGCTCTGTAATAAACATCAGTGGACAAAGCCAGGATGCCTAGAAAGAGTACAAAAACCAAACAAGGCTGTATGTTTTATATGTGTTCCTCCAGCTTCTAGGCATTTGCAGGTGTTCTAAACCAGATGCAATTTCTAAGCAGTAGCAATCTTGAGTGGAGTTCTCTTCCATGGGTTTGTTCAGGGTACCCTTGGACCTGTGTAAGCTGAAACATCTTACCGCAGGGAGATCCACAGCCCAACCACATCTTTTGTCCCAGCTGAACCAACTTACTGCTTGCTTCATTTGTTCCTCTTTCCTTCTCCAAAAGGCAGCCAATGTCAATCCACACTCCTGTCTCCCTGACTATTTTCTTTCTGGACTGAAAAGTGCAAGACCATATAGCGATTCTTCATCCTGAAACCTTACTACATCTCTGACCATCTTTCTCTAGCCCTCCTCCATTACATGACTATTTTGTTTATGAAGGTCCTTTGTGTAAATAAAGATTGTTTGATGCAAATTAAAAAGGCTGAGCTGGTGAAATGTTGAAAAATGTACTATTGACTGAACAAAAGGTTTAATAGATTTTATGATTAAGATTTTCTCTTGAGTCCAGTAGAAGCTCTGAAAAGAGGCCAAATACTGAGCCCTCCAGGGTAGAGAATGCTTCTCAGTAAAGAACATTGCAACAAAATTGCAAAAACATGGATTGGAGGTAGTAACTGATCCTCTCAAAAAATTTCCCTTTTCTTCAGATCCTTTCTTGCTGCAGATGTTCTAACTACACCATCTGCACATCCTTAAAAAAGCATTATCATACTTTTCAGAGCTACATCATTTTGTTTGCTGTTTAATGAAAAGATCATTTACATTTTTGCAAATAAAACATCATATTCAAAAGTGACGTGCACTTAATTCTATAAAAATATCTTTTTTTAAAAAAAGAAATTATATTTTTGGTAACACTATCATTAGCTATGTCATTTTATATCATTTGCTGGACAAACTTAAAAATCTTTCAAGATTAAGAAGAAAAAGCACACAAGAGGAAAAAGCAGACAATAACAATTCTGCAGTTTTCAAAACTAGCTTACAGATTTAAGGTGAGTTTTTGATCCCATGCAATCAAAGAAAGTGTACTGTGGTGAGTCTGAGATTAAATTTTGAAAGCTGGTCTTAAAAATATAGCAAAAATCAGGTCTCACTACTTGGGAAAAGGTTCCCACTGAATGTGTCATGAATATGAAACCCTACCATCAGTTCTGCAATTGACTTTTGAACTGCTCTTTTTATGTTATAATTAGGGCATAACATAGCTGGGGGAGAACGAGAGTGAAGTAGAATATTCTTTTCCATACTAAAGAAAATATATAGTATTATACAACCATTTTGTATTTTAATAGCATTCTCAAAGAACCCCCAGTCTTATTAGGGTTGACATTTTGAGGATTTTAAATTTCCATGGTCTGCTAGCAAATCTGGCAGAAAGTAATAGGTACATTAGCAAAGTAGTTGAAGAAATGAAATTCAAAACTAGCTGAACTAATCCATAACAGTGAGTGTGGGGTCCCTAGAGTAGGTCAAGGAGGTTTTACTCTTTACTGTGTATGTCTTCATGATCTCAGGAATCCACAAGAGTTTCTGGCCATTGCAGGTCAAGCAGCCTCCCCATTATGTTCTGTAACGTGTGATCTGTACAGAAGTGCCAGTGCTTTGGGGGCTCATAGGGAAAATCTATTTACCCTCATCCAAACGCCTTCCTCCAGCACACCTTGGAGGGCCATCAACCTCAGGTCAGACCCTTTCACCCGTTTTGTCTCTACAGAGGATACCCACTACCTCCTCCCACTGCACCAGATGCTGTACCCAGGATACAGGGGCCAGACTGAAGGTGAAAATCTCATCAAGATTAAATTAAAGGCTGCACTTACATTCCTTCCTGAACCAAGATGTCCTCATACATATGTTAAAGTGATTTTCCAAACCAGGGGCAAAACCACTGTGTCATCCCTTGGTTTCATTTGCTTTGCATTGTTTAATACTGCAATATAATCTTGTGGATTTTGTTGCAATTTAACAGTATTTTAACCACTTACTCACTGTCCTTTCATCTTCTCTTTCTTATTCCTATTAAAGAAAAATCATTTTGGAATGCATGTCTTGTCTGTATATGACCTACCATCTGTCTCAGGAGATTTAGGATGCATTTATATAGTTATTTAAGTCTAGATGCACGTGCAGTTCAATTTATGTATGGACTAATAGTATATATTATAGAAATTGATTTTTTTTTCTTTGACAGCTTTATTGTCTCTTTTTGGAAATGAAACTTTTATGGTGAATTTTGGAGATTTTAATATTTTTTTGGTAACTTCATTTAGTCAAACAGCCTTTACAAAATAATCAGTAGTTACATTTTTCCTTTGTTGTTATGTGTAGAGGAGGGTGATTGATAGAAAAATGTGGTCATTTTTTAACCTGATGTTTAATAAAGTAAAATAAAGAATTGCTAGTTGAAAACCTGATTCAGTGCTCCAAGACCAGTGGGAAAATTTCAGCATTTTGCAGTTATTATAGGGAGAAAATAAGAAAATAATTTGATTTATGATTTTATGAATCAGAAAGGTACAGCTAACTATTAAGCCAAATGTACAGCATTTTGTATGGGTTTTGGAAATAGGGCTCTGCATTTTCCAGTTGTTTTTCTGTAAAGTATGGAGATAGATTTTTCAGGAGCTGAATGAGATTTTTCAGGAGCTGGGCATTCAACACCTACTTCATTATAAGAATCTTGTTATAGTAGTCCAACGTTGTTCACATACAATTTACTAAATTTTTTATTTAGCTGTATAGAAAAACCTTTGACTTACAACTGGGTCAGAGCGCTTTGACTGGAAAATTCATTATGGTGCATTTTCAGAACACAGCTACTTTTGCAGGAATTTGTGTCTTTGTTGGCCTTGAAAAGTCAGCTGGAGAAAAAGCTTGCATGTCTGAAGCAATTAAACCCCACATCCAACATGGCCATATATGGGGAATTGGGCATTTAAAATTACTTAACTTCGCTGTCTTTTGCACTCTATACTTGTGTTCTTATAATCAGAAAGTTGCTGGATGAAATAGGACAAATTGAGCCAATTAAATCTTCATTTGGGACTGTAAGCCCTTTCCCAAAGAAATGGTTTTGTAGTATATGTTCCTACAAAGTCTTTTGGCACTTTGTACTGATCCTTATTGAAGGTATCACATGTTGTCACAACATTAGAATGAAATAATAATGGGAAATTGTCATGCAGATGAAATTGCAACTATTCTGGGATTAAATTAAGTTGAATTACACCTAAAATAATGGCAAATTTTTAATTAAGATCCCTTGATAATCGCAATGACCCAAATTTTTGCTACCATTAACTGCCAAATTTTTAGCATTTAAAGCAGAATTTTTCCATAGTGAATATGTGATCTTCAAGATACTATCTTTCTTTCTGAGTATACAGAAAGTCCAGTCAAATCTGGTTGTTTTGTTGTTTTGGTTTTTTTTTTTCTTGAGAACACACTCAGTGGAAAAAAGGTGGCTAATCCCATGGAATGCCTAAATCCTAGGAATGCCATTCCTCTTGCATTCCTAGTTTCTGATTCTATCCCAGTTTCCCCCTGTCCCAGCATACTTTTCCATCAACACAGTTCTAAACAGCCTTTTCAAAGTAAGGCTTGTAAAACTAAGATTGAAAGAAAAGAAATGGCACTGAAAAGAAAGGAAAAGAAAGGAAAGAAGTGACACTGTGACATGGAGATGATGGAAGAGAGAAGTAGGAAAGAGCAAGAAGACTAAAACAGGCTGGGTGAGTATTTTGAGAGGGGCTGGTGAGAGTAGTGTGGGATGGGAGGAAACTGGGAAGGGAGCTGAGAAAGGCTGAGAAGAAGAAATTAAGCAGCATCTTGAGCTTAGTGAGACAGAGACTATGCTTAGAAACCTAATGGGAGGGGTAAGGAAGGGCAGATACTGGGAAAAGAGAGATGTTTGTGAGCAGGATTTTTGCTGAGGGGAAGAACTGGATGGATAGAAAGCCAGACAGGAATTGTGAGTAACATGGGGCAAGAGACTGGGATTGTGACACCTTGGGAAACAGAGAGAGAAATCAAGCAGGGAGCCAAACATGCTGAGCATGCAGATAGAGAGAATAAAGGCACGATGAAGATACTGAAATGAGGAAACTGGGATGGAAGAGTCAAAGGACTGGAGAGATGAAGAACAAGGCTGGAGAGAAAGCATAGAGCTAAAGGGATAAGAAAACAGAAACTGGGGTGAGAAACCTAAAGAATGGATGCTGGAAATCACTGTCAAGAATTGACTGAAAGAATGAGCAAGAGAGATGTAGGATATACAGCAAGCACAGTTTTTGAAGGGACAAGAAAGAAGAGGTCAGAACAGAGAATTTGTTTGGTAGTACCTGTGAATACTCTTCTTGAATACTCTTCTATCATGAACCTGCATTAGAAACATTTTTTCTGAGCTTTTTCTCTGTAGCTAGCAAGCATCCAGAAAAATTTTTAGCACACAGTGTGTATTGGCTCCTGCATTTACAGTTAGCTTGAAGAGTGAATATTTCACTGCATTAGCTCAAGTATCCAGATCCCTGTTCTCCAGATGAAAGTCCCACAAACCTTGTTTATGGCTTTTGTTGTTATGAGTATGGTGCTACCTGGAAGAACACCTGAATTGTTGGCATGGAGGTCAAGAAATCATAGAAAACTTGAAAGGAATTGCAAGTTTGAGTGTTAAAAAACGTGTGTGTGTGTGTGTGTGTGTGTGTGTGTGTGGGCTATCCAGCCCTGGCCCAGCCATTGTCTCTGGTGTGCACTTGAGGACAGAGTAGGGTGCAGGCTTGTTCCCTTACCACACTCACACATAAGAGATTAGAGGACTAGCCAAAGCTGTCAGAATAAGCAGCACTGGTTAGACAAACCTGAGAAATCCAAAAATGCAAGGGTTCCCCCCTTTTCCTGAATTAAGTTTGTCTGTAGACTGAGGTGGGGCTAGAACTTCATCCAAACAACTGAAAAAGGAGAAAGAGAGGCCACTGAGGAATTTAATGGGGCAGCATGCTGAGAGGCAAACCTTATAAACTGGCAGACTAGTGTATGTATGTACTTCATTGTAAAAGATCCTGAAAAGACAGGATTTTTGACATGTTTTTCAGTTTTAAAGTCTTCAGATGTTTATCTGTAGATAAATGGATAAAAGAATATTCCTTGTCTTATAAAAAGTTCATAAGGTGAATGATGAAATGTCATCAGCCTTCCTGGTCCTACTGATATTCACAGCAGGTTCTCAGCCAGTGGAAGTAAAAATGCCAATATCCTTTGAACAGTGTAGGGGCAAGTCATGCATAATTGAATCTCTTGTTTTTATTGTTAAAGCACTGATTTATCCAAGCTGCCCATGTGCTCTGCACTTGCTAATCTGAGGGGAAGGTATTTGTAATTTTCTGAGAAAGCTTCAAAGACCTTTAAGTTTGCATGTCCATAGAGAACACAGATCCACCAGATCATCTGGTGCAATTTTGTGTCTGTGAAACACTCTTCCCTGTCTGTCACTGTTGTGCTGAGGCTGGTAACTCAGCTGAAGCCTGTGTTTAACAATACTGGCAGAAAAGCATCCAGATTTGCTCTGGGGTCATTGAAAGACTGGAAGTCCAGAACTTTTCTTGAATATTTGTTCCACAGCTTTATTGCCTTCTGTTCTGTACAAGAATTTCTCCTCTTTCAAAATGTGAACACATCTGCCTTTCTCTTTTAGCCACTGATTTCTGTTTCTGCTAAAGTCAGTAGTTTTTTAGTGCTTAATATTTTTTCTTTATGGAAATTTTTTTCTCCACCAATACACCAATCACTTATTTTTTGGTCTTCTTTTAGAAGAAGAATCTTTAACCTTCTTAAAGATCTTCTCAAAATCTTTTGTCTCATGTTTGGGTATTTTTTCTAACTCTTTTTGACAGCTTCTAATTTTTCAGCATTATCTGTTCAACCAAGAATCATATATGCCCTCTGACACTGATGTCTGCGTTCACCTGCTTGCTACGCCTCCATCCTAAATCATTTGCAGAGTCACATCTTTATTAAACACAGCTTGTCATCCAGTAGATACAAAATGCATTCCTTGTTCCTGAACCAACTTGTCATTTGATGCTGGTAAATCACATAGGATAAGAGTTGTTCCTGTTCCTAATTCATTTGTATGCTTCTCCCAACTTTATCCATTGCTTCATCCATCTTCATGCCCTCCACCCATTTTGTCTTCACCAAAGGAGCACTTCACTATGCAGAGAACTCAACATTTGTTGACCTGATGTACAAAAGTGCTAGTAAGAACACATCCCTGAGTCCTGTTCCATTTGCAGGGGATACCTGTTGTCTGCATTTTAAATTAAATAGCAGTCTGTGCTCTTATTTTATGATAAATGATACTACTTATGGTAATATTTATGACATTATGATAATACTTATGACATATTTATGATAATATTTATTTTGTGATAAGATCAGAGCACAGACTGCTGTTTCACCATTCATAGCCCTTTAGCAGTGAGGCTGCACAAGGGAAGGTCCCTGATTCCCTTCATGCCATGCCCTAGGAATCTCTCATGTTTCTACACAAATTAGTAGCACTTGAGTAGAAAGGGTGGAGTGTGGGATGCAGGGAGAAGTAGTGTGTGTTAATCCCTAGCCTGGTAGATGAGGTGCTGTCCTGAGAGATCTCTGTCTTTCTTTTCTTCAGCTGAGAAAATGGATCAGGCCTTCAGTCACTGCACAGTTGAGCAGAATAGGAGGTTAGTTTGTAAAAGGCAATCCATTAAATTGCATACAAAAATTCTTTTGGGTGCTTTGTTGTCGCCTCTTCTCATTGCTGGAGACCTCTTTTCCTCCCTTGCCCCCTAACTCATCCAAAATATCTCACAATGCATGCATCTGGGGGAGTTCTCCTCTGCCTCTGCCTAGGGCTACTACAGATTTCTTCATACCCTATTTTGTTCTGAAGAGTTTGAAATTTATATTCAACATTCTAAATAAGGAAAACCCCAACTTTTTCTACAAAGTTTCAGCCCCCTCTCTCCCTCCCTCTCTCTCTCTCTTTCTTTCTCCCTCTATGACAAATAAAATGAATAAATGTCCATGACTGTGGTTCCCCCAGTCTTTCTTTATTTTTCCTTCTCTTTTTGTTCAAGCATTTTTAACTGGAGAGGGGACAGAGTGGCAAAAGAAAGCTCAGAGACAACAAAAGTTTAAAACATTACAAACTTAGTGTCTCATTTTCATAGGTTTTCTTGATGATGGTTTTCATACAGCACATCACAGCAGGGCTGTGTTGAGGCACTATGTGTGTGTGCAGCACTAGTGTGTTGAGCAGCACTATGCCACCAACTTTGGAGGGTTTTATTTATAACTTCTAATCCTTGTGAAAAAACTTCCTTGCAAATCCTGGAAAGGTCTTCCACATCCTTCAGAGATGTCTTAAAATTTCAGCATATCTTTGGCAAGACTGGTTCATCAAGAAGTGAGATGCCAGACCTTAGCAGGGAAAGAACCATATCTATCTGTCTCTAGCAGACTGATTCAGTGTTGCTTGAAATGCAAACTGTGTTGCTAGACTTTTCCAAGATGAATGAAAAAATATAAAATAGGAAGCAAAATTGAAGGATCAGAACAGTATAGAATCCTTCCTTTCCAGTCTCACTTGTAAATACAAGTGTAATTCCCCTGATCTTGCTGGCTACAAAGTACTTTTCCTTCCTTCCTTCCTTCCTTCCTTCCTTCCTTCCTTCCTTCCTTCCTTCCTTCCTTCCTTCCTTCCTTCCTTCCTTCCTTCCTTCCTTCCTTCCTTCCTTCCTTCCTTCCTTCCTTCCTTCCTTCCTTCCTTCCTTCCTTCCTTCCTTCCTTCCTTCCTTCCTTCCTTCCTTCCTTCCTTCCTTCCTTCCTTCCTTCCTTCCTTCCTTCCTTCCTTCCTTCCTTCCTTCCTTCCTTCCTTCCTTCCTTCCTTCCTTCCTTCCTTCCTTCCTTCCTTCCTTCCTTCCTTCCTCCCTCCCTCCCTCCCTCCCTCCCTCCCTCTCTCCCTCCCTCTCTCCCTCCCTCCCTTCCTCTTCCTCTCCTTTCTCTGTCTTTCTTCCCTCCTTCTTCATTTCATCCCTTCCTGAACTCCTCTATTCCTCCCTCTCTCCCTCCCTTGTTCCTTTCCAGAACTGTTGACTTTGAATGAAAAGGGGCAGTTTTTTAAAATTAAAATAGGCTTAGGGAAAAGGACAAAGTCATGCCACCTCTTTGTCTCAGTTCTGAGGATTCCAGGATCAAAAAATAATAGTTTCTAAAAGCACAGAATCAGCTCAGAAGTTTGGGTCAGTTTTCATAGATATCAGTGAAAAGTTGGGTTGTGATGACTTTAACTGCTCTGTAACAGTAATCTCAAAGTAATAATCAAAGTCTAACTCTTTACTTTGAAAACCATAGCTGAGCCTCTGGGTGGTGCTTTGGGAGCTGCCTGCCTCTGGATGCTGGCAGCACGGGTGCTGGTGGAGGGCTCAGCTCAAGCTAGCAGGATCCAGGCAGCTTCTGCCACTCCTGTGGGATCTTCGAGTCCTCCTGGCTGCTGTTTGCCCTCAGGCTAGTGATGGACTTCAGTCAAAATGAAAAGGAAGGGGTGTGTTCCCTTCAAAGGGTCAGCATCAATGTAGGAAAGCCCTCAAGCTGGAGGCTGCTGAGCCCCCATAGGCCATGGAGGCAAAACCTTTTTGTTAATAAGGACTGAGTCCCAAGTATTTCCTGATAACAAGGAAGGTACTGGAAGGTTGTGCTGAGCTCTGGAAGGACTCTGGCTGCAGAGAGAGGAGTAGGGTAGGATCATTGCCAGCCTATGTCTGGGCACATTCCTGCCTGCACCAAGCCTGTGCCAAACAGTGGGTGGCAAGCTGGGGGTCTGTAATCCACTCGGTTGCCTTTCAAATCCCTTTTGCCTGGCAAATAAACTGCATTGGCACTAACTCACACCCAGTTGTTCTCCATATGCTGCTCTTACTGCTGAGCTTTGCAGGCCACAGCTACAGATGCCCCTTCTTGGGCTCTTCATCCCATGCTAAGGATGAGCCTGGGGATGGCACAGGTTTCCTTGCACCACTCTTTGGGCTCATTTGTGTCAGCCCCTGCCCTCAGGAGTTCCTACTGCCGGTAAGATCACCATCTTGTGCCCCAGATTATGTCTCCCTGAGGCAGGGCATGTCGAGAGCTTCAAGTAACCAACAGCGTTGGTGAGATGGTGAGGGCAGAGCAGTGTGGGGTGAATTAATGAAGTATTCCTCTGGCTTTTCATGGTCAACTCATGGGAATTCCGGCACTTCAGAAAATGGCAGTTGTGTTGCAGGAACACCAGTGAGCTCCATGATTTAAATTCTGGTAGGATGAACACTTGTCAAATAGCTCACACTAATCAATAAATGTCATCTAATAACAAAAGAATCTGTAATCAGTTATGACCTCCATCCTTTCACCTTGGATTTATGAAAAAACCTGTGGGACCAGCAGCTGGGCTTGTTAAGTTTCTTGTGAACTTCAGCTCTGAAATTCTTGTCTTACCTCTGCATGCCAAGGAAATGATTTTTTTTTAAATTTCAGAGTAGGTCACTCCATGTATGCCTAGCAACAAAAATTATGCCAATAGAGTCATATGGCAGGAAATATAATGTTAACTAGGTCCTGGCTGTGCTTTTTATCCTTAACAAGAGAAAATCAGGAAATAAGGAGAGTGTTGGATTTAATTTGGAATTTCCTGGCCCCTTGCTGTTTGTTGTCTTGAAGATAACACTATCTAAACATCCATGGTCTTAAAAATTTAATTTCCTTTCTCTATTTCCTAGTTTGTATTACTCAGGCTTTCAGGCTTCTATTGTGGCTCCTCTTGAGGAAGAGACTTTTTATAATTCTGAGTGTGTTTTCACACAGCATTTACATTTCTCTTGCTCTTTTCCCACTTTTATCCCAAGTGAAAGCTCCCCATTCCTGCACATTTAGTCAGCCTGTGGTGCTAGAGGCTAGGCACAGAAAGGAGATTTTGTTGATACTGCCAGAGCTTTCATATTTTCATTTTCATTTGTCTTTTTGTGCCACCTGAGATAGCTACTGCCCAACAGGACATGTCATCAGACCTTACATGGGGCATCTTTGATCTCAGTGTCCAGTATGCTCTGCAAGAGCGAGGAATTCTCATTCTGGTGGCCGAAAATATACCTCATTTTGTCATTACACCTGGACACCAACGGGGCCAAGCACAGATGCTTTCCTGTGATGTGACTGAACTCAGCCGTGTGAGCTGCTGCCACCACAGTGGAGGAAGGGTGTCCTGCCAGGATTTTGCCTGCAACTGTGTCCTTGCTGCCCTTCCTGTCTGGGAGCTGGTGGTCATACATGGGCCAGGGGGTTCACTTCCATCCCTCAGTGAATTCTCTGCCAAGAAACACCAGCAAATTCAGAGGTATTCTGGCAAGGGATAGCCCCATTCAGACCTCTTTGAAGGTTCAGAGATTCGTCTTGCTTGGTTAAAATACAGGATCCACACATTCATTTTATTGACGCTAAAAGGGCATGACCTGTTATTTTAGTATGGTCTGGAAAGTGGCACTCTGCAGGCAAGGAAATAAAGCCATGTTTTCATAACAGAGAATCTTTTGCTGATTCTATGCACTGGGTAGATTATGCACACTGCTTCCCACTTAAAATCCAAAACAAATTCAAGTAAATGGCTTGTATATGTGGAAATTAATTTTTAATAATGTGTAGGTATTTTTGTTTATTATTTATGCGCATAAAATTCCAGCAGCAATTAACATCTTAATGAGATCTTTGTATGGAATAATTTTTTTAATGAAAACACGATTGTGAATATGATTTGCTGCTCCTAACAAACCAAGCATAATTAGATCCAGTTTAATAATGTGGAAACTATTAACATATGAAAAATGTACTCTGAAAACATTCCTGTGATGACACAGGTTCATCAGAAGAAGCTGAACTTGCTTTTCCCAAGGTCCTGCAACACAGATGAGGCTGAGATGCTGTTGCAGTTACACCACACTGATCCCAATGGTGAGATTCTCAGGCATTTATTTGCAGAAAGCCTCTGAACTGTGAACCTTTATTTACTTTCTCTCACCAGGGGATTTTACTCCTTGAGTAAGGGATGAAGCCTCTTTCAACTTTAGATTTCAGGAAACTCAGACCTCAATGAGAAATTAAGGTCTTGTTTGGTTTGGGGATTTTGCCATATTATACCACTGGTGACAGCCACTGATGGAGCTTTGTCAGCACTGTCCCCAAGTGCCCACAGGCAAAGCTGCTATTTGCACTGGTGGAGATTAGCTGGCCACCAAACAGCAGTAAATTGCACAAATGCAAATCAGAGCTGCTGTGCCTTGCTGACATATGTCCCTCCCCATGGCAGGGGGTTCAACTAGAGGAGCTTTAAGGTCCATTCCAACCCAAATCATTCTATGATTCTGTGACTTGCATAAAGGGTTTTACCAGTGTCAATATATTGGCTTTGCAAGTGGAGCATTTTTACAGGGCAGCTAAAGGCTAGTGGCTAGCACGAGTTTGGATGTGACATATCACACCTCAAGCAAAGCAGTGGAGAGGACAGTCAAGCTGTGAAATGTGCTTCAGGGTTGTGCTTGACTCACACATGGGCCAGGTGACTCTCAGCCCACAACCTCTCCTCCTAGAGTACACAGAAGTCTCTTCAAAACTTCTGGTGAGCCCAAAATCTGAGCTCATACTTTAAAACCTTCTGGGCAGGTTTTTGTTTGATTTATTTTCTCTTTTTTTCTTGAACATGAAACAATTCTCCTGTTCTGCTGAAACTCACACTGGAAAGGACCAGGAAAGGACTGAGGTGGGAATTCTCTCTGGACGCCTTTGGAGCTTAGAGGCCACAAAGGGTACTTTTAGCACACCTAGGCCAAGGTTAAATCCAAATGGGCTTTCTCTTGCTGCAAATGGGCTTTCCCTTGCTGAGACCTATTTTGCCATGGCCTCACAATTATTTATACATCAGGACTCACATTTTCCAGTGTGGCTGTGCACAGCCATTTTTACGCACCTAATTAAGCCCAGAAACGCATGTTTAGTGTTCTAACGATGACAGAACCACCCAATAATGTTTAGCACTTATGTACATATGAAATGGTGCATGCAACATCAAAGCTGTGTACACACATTAAATAATTCATCCTTATAACAACTGCTGGGGGCAGGGGGGAGAGGCATTAGCTACAAAGCTCACCCCCCTTGCTGCAGCAAGTCATTGGCAGAGTGAGGGTTAAGCACCAAGAGTATCTGGTGCTGAGCTTTATGCTTCATCTATTAGCTCTCACTTCTCCCCAGTTCATATGTTATTTGGAAGGTTTCCTACTCTAAGACATTCTCCAGTGGGAAGCAGCTATGAGTCCATATGAACAGAATATTCCTTAAAAATAAACCAGCGATCCCCAGGTTGGAGTGGCTGGTGCTGTCGAGGAGATACACAGATATAAGTGATGTTGCCTGAGCTGCTCATGACACAAACACCCACGAATGTGTTGTGACGCTGGGAGGCCACGCACCCACACGCTCCAGTGGTGGGCAGGAGCATCCGGGTGTCACAGTACTGGGAGCGTGGTGCAGAGGAGGACTGGGTGCTGGGAGATGGAGAAAAGCCCAAAACAAAATAAGTGTGGCAGCTGTGTCTGTGGCTTTGTGCTCTGCTGTGCTCATGACCAAAGAGTACAGTCCTACCTTGGTCACCCTCCTACTCACTGTCGTGATCAAATTCAACCAGCTATTACCAGAAATTACATAAAAAATGACCCTAAAATCCCTACCAAAACATGAGGGGTTTGAGATTAGTGGGCGCTCCCTTCCCCCTCCCTCAGCATTTAACCAAAGTGAGCGAAAGAAGCACCGCAGGAAAATTGAATTTCTCTGCAGACATCCTGTAGCTTTATGATCAGGATGCATCCTCTTGCATGATATTATTTGCACGGTTCAGCTGTGTGTCACATGTGTTGGCTTTTGTTTGTCTCTTCCCGTGAGCGGTGAGGTGTATGACACCTCTGAAAAAGCCCATCTGCAGAAGGCAGCTTTCCGAGGCTGGTAGAGATGGTAGCCAATGCTCTGGGAAGGAGCCAGCTCAAATGCAATAATAATGTGATGTTTCACTGGCTGAGGGCAGCAGCTCCTACTATTCTGCTGACAATTGGCAGGTATATGGCTCTACATGTTGTGCATTCCTGACAGACACAGTGATTTTTCCAAGAAGCCTTTGGACTTCAAATATTATAAATGTTTTTTTTGTCTTATTTTAATCTAGGTTGCCATTTGGTGTAGTTATCTTTGTGCTCAATGCAAGTTTACTTGTGAAGTTTATATTGCTGTTTTGGGATGATAGCACTGAGTCCACAAATTCTTTTAAAAGCTACTTCATCTTCAAAGAAAACACCCCAAAAATCCTGTACATATTCCATAGCTTTGTACAACACATGACAGGCTCTGGAGAGACCTAAATAATAGGGACCATTTTCTATCTAGATGTGTTTGGACATTCCTTTATAGAGCATGTGGAAATATATTCCATTTTCAAACAGATACACCCTCCTCCTGTTACATGAGTCAAGAGGAGAAAGCCCACACAGTTGTTTTGGTTACTTAGGAACTTCCATGCCTGATTAATCAGTTTCTCTCCTCTGCTTCGAGGAACCTAATTGAACTTGTCATTTTATTCCTCTGAAATGTACTCGAAGATTCAAAAAATTCTGGCATTTCTAATATTTATTTTCCACACTTCAGTTGCCAAATGTACCTCCCTCGGGGATATTACAGATTGGCTTCCAAAGTAGCTGAGATGATCCTGTACATTTTCTGGCCTTTGCCTATGGGGAATGGAGCCTCTTCTGCTCTTTTGGTGCAGTTTGGCAGAAATTGAGCCCATTCCTATACCAAGGTGCTTTCTGTACCAGCAGTGCATCTCCTTCTCTTGCTCCCACAATATCTTTTCCCTCCAGCATCTTCCAATTACAGTATTCCTTCCATTACCATTAAATTTAATATAATCCATCAAATAGTCCCACAGGGGATATCTTTCACTTTGGATTTATCTGCTAATAGACACATGGTAGCAGATGATCTCTCTTCTCGCCTTTTTTTCTATGAGATTATTAATTACTAACGCAATTTTATCACAGAAAGCTGGCAGTCTCCAAACATAGTCTCATATCTTCCTGTTTCATTTGAATTTCACCACTGTAAATTACTACCTCACAGTCCTGGTTTCTATAGGTGTCATTGCATTCCAGCATAATTCTTAAAAAAAAATAGAAATAAATTATGTTATTGGTGTATTTCTTCATCCTTGGCTCCCCATTCGTTGTTTGATCTCTACTCTTTGGTGCATTTATACACTCATTTTTCACCAGTTTATAAATGTTGCAGTCAGAGACTTGGATCAAATTCTCAGCTATAGGCACAGGGCTCCCATCTAGATGAATAGCTTCTTAGGTTTAAGGCCAGAAAGAAACATTAAAGCATCTGTTCTTATTTCCTGTATATCACAGGCCATTACATCTCACACAATTACCCATGTATTGAGCCTAATAGCATCTTTGGCTAAAGTACATCTTCTAAAAAGGCATCCAGCCATGATTTGAAACTCTCCAGAGATAGGAATCCATAGCTTCCCTTGAGGATTTGTTCCAGTGGTTAATTAACCCCACTCTTAAAAATATATGGCTTATTTCCCATTTTAATTTGCCTAGCTTCAGCTTCCAGTCACTAGTTTTTGCTATACATGTTGCTGCTGGTTCAAGAGCCTTATAGTAGCTGGTAATTCCAGGATAGTCACCTTTCAGTCTTCTCTTTGATAAACCCACAAATGTTACATGCTAGGTATCTATAGAAAAATGGATTCTCAAGGCATTAAATAATTTCTATGGCTTTTTTGGAAACTTTTTCAAATTTTTCTCACAAGAAATAACATTCTTGTGAGTCTGGTCATCATCTGTAGGAGGAAACCCTGCTGTCTTCTCCTTAGTCCAGGAGCCATCAAGACATGGTCATGCATAAACATATACTTGGGGCCAGTTCTGGGAGGTGAGTCTCATCCTTCCCAGGACAAGGAGGCTCTGGACATCAACACAATCTTTATCCAGATGCATATTCTCCCTCCTGCCCTCCCAGCCCACCACGAGATTGGAAAGAAGGGCCACGCTGCTTTGTGGTCCCTTGGCTGAGGTGGCAGGCCTCCACTACGGGGAACCTCTTTTGGTTTTTTGTGTTGCATTTTTCTCCACCAAAAACTGGCAACATCTCTGCAAATAATGGTAGTTCCAAAGAAGCTTTTGAGTGGCAATTGCCAGCTGGTGCTTGGACAAGGCAGAAGCAGCTACTGAGCAAGTGCACTGATGTACCTAGCCTGTCCAGGCCTAATGTTTATTTTTATTAGTGGTAAGTTGCTGTGAGTGTCTCTGAATGTCTCTTCTAGATAATGAAAGCTTTGCTTCAAAAAAACAAGCAGCAAATAGCTTTAAGGAAGTTTTATGACCAAACTGGGAAGTGCTGTTGGTTTTGCAGCTTGTGGACCCCAAGGAGAAGCAAGAGCTTGAAGCACTTTGCATCAAGCTCAGGCTGCCTCAGTTCCATCTGTGTTTAATTAAATCCTGGCCAGCCAGTGATACTCATCATCATGCCTGCTGCAGAGCACAGTGCAGCTGCTGCAAGAGGTGAGACTTTTCTGCAGCCTAAAACAAAGGGTAGGTGACTGAGACAGCTGTCCCTTGTCCATCTATTCAGCCCAGGACCAGGGTGCCACCTCAGAGCTCCAATTTAGGTGCATATAAGCCTTTATGCTCCATAATGGAGGTATTAATGGTGGTTGCTAAAGATTTTAAGTGCCTTTAGAAATTAGATGCTGTCAAAGCATGCTGAATTAATGAGGCTTAGGATGGCTGGCATATGGTGGGGTTTAGATCTGCTTGTGGCTCATGGCAGCACAGGACAAGGAAAGCATCATGCTGAGTGGCCTGTGCAGGGATGCACAGCCCCAGCCCTGTGCCTGAACCTGCTGTGCAGTGTTTCATGGCATCATCTTCTAGCATGCGTGCAGGGATAGTGACTGGCCAGTGCTCTTCCACCTGTGCCAGCCAGCACTGAGAAAGTGCTTTGACTCTGCTCTTTCAGCTTCATTAGCAGGCTCCATGTATGCATCCCCAGCCAGGAAATCAAAGGCAGTAAATAAATTCAGACTTTCAAAACAAAGATCCTGTGAGGAGCACTGGAAAAGGTTTTCTGTAGGCTATTGAAGACAGTAGGGAAGGGAGAGGAGATGCTTAGTGCTGTGCAAAACTCTGATCTGAGGCTGATGACAAGCCATGAGCCTCAAGGTTTGTTTTAAAACATGTAGCCACACCACAGGGGTTGATATTCCAGTTCCATGACCAACTCTTCCCTAGATCCCTGAGCTCAAGGATATATTAGAAATGCCTGTGCTAAGTGATACTCCTTAGATATTGCTCTTCTGCAGATGTTGTAGCCATGCTATAAGAGTCTCCCTTTGGGTGTGTGGAGGGGGGAAGATGAGGCAGGGAAGAAGCTTTTTTTGATGTTGAAACACTTTGTTTTTCAGGGAGGGGGGATAGCTATTTATTTATTTTTGATGGAGCCAGGACAAACCATTTGTTTGATGGATTAGGCAGTTTTAATATGTCAGGTTGCCTAGGGTACAGGCCAGGCAGGTTAGCTGAAGCAATTGTCTCTATACAAATGGAAAGAATAATGTCCTGAAAAGGCAGCATTAAGGGTTCTGCTCTCTCATCTGCAGACTATTCCACAATACTTACCCTTTAAATCCCAGTCGAGCCTCTTAAGGAGACCTGAGTTAGCAGTGAGAAGTAAAGGCTTTTGTGGCCTTTTAGCTGCAGACTAAATACTGCTTTAATAATGCAATGCTGCGTTTTTCCCCCCATAGGAATTATTTGATAAAGGCTGGTAGTTTTGGTGAGGTTTTTTGGTTTATTTTTTTAGTTTGTTTGCTTTGTTTTGTTTTGGTTTTTGCTGGGATTTGTTTTGGTGCAAATACCTCAAGCCTCTATTATCATGAGTTGTCAGGTGCAACCAATATGAGTAAAACCAGACCATTAGCTCAGTGACTTGCAAAAGGAGAATATTATGAGTCTAATCCTCTTTGGCCAGAAAGCTTACACATTCCTGGCAATGTCTGGCTCAGTTTAGGTTAGAGTGGCTCATGGGTACACAAGGTACATCTCAGTGTGAGGAGAGGCACAGTCTGGACTGCCAGGGATGATGATGACTACCAGCTTCCCATGTGAGTCTCTGTGCCCCAGGGAAAATGTGGGGTACTTTGCCCTCCTCTGAAAGGATATGGTTGCAATTACTTTTGGGTGGTAAACACATCCACAGTTCAGCAGTGTGGCTGACTCATGCATGTTTTGCCTCTATTGCTCTGCTTGTGAATGTGGAAGAGCTCTCCCAATTTACAGCAGCTACCCCTCCTGATTTATTTACCAACTCAGCCTTTAGAGAAGATTGATTTTTTGATACAGAACTAGGCAGTTTCTTCTTTTTTTAACAATACAGGCCTGTGTAATCAAAGTTTGACTTGTTTTATTTTAAGAGTGAACATTTCCCCAAGTGCTCATGTCATTGATAGGGATTCAATTAAATTTGAGAAATGAAAAGGCACCAAGTGTTCATGCTGCTGAAAAGGTTGTGGTGTTTGTCATGCCTGAGAGCTGCAGATGCACCTGAAATGTAGTTTGCTTCCACAGCTACTCTCCAATTGGCCAGCAAAGCATCTCCGTGCCACTCTGCAGTGAGGAGAAACACACTGCTCCAGTTCCCAGTAACTTACAGCTTTGATTCCCCACAGTGACAGCACAGAACAGTACAGCACTACACAGAGGGACCCCCTGGAGCAGGCAGCAAGAGGAGTTTGCCCCAGCAGTGGTGGCCACTTGTGCCAAGGGGCACTCACCCCGTGAGCCAAGGGCTGCTGCAGCCCCACCACGCTGCCCTGCCTGCCCCAGGATGTTGTGTTCAGTGTGAAAAGGCATTCCCCAGCCATGCCCAGAGCAAGGGGAGCCCATCAGCCATGTGGCTGGGGGCTGGACTTGCCTGTTCTGCCCATTCCTCTCATGGGAACTTTGCCTCTGAAAGACACAGATGCAGTCCCCACAGTTTTGGTGCTTCAATGGGCTCTGAAACTCAAGTTTCCCTCAGAGCTCCTGTTTGGAAGTGCAGAACACTTTTAGATTGTTCTGATAATGAAAAACAAGACCCTGAAGGTCCCCTTACATGTTTGGCACAGCAGGAACCAGGTTTGATGGAGCTGTTGAGTTGATGAGCTGTGTGACAAATTCTGCTCCAGTTTCCAGCTCTGAAACCCAGGTCAGGTAGTCAGGACATGATCTGGCAGGCATAGTATGCCCAAAAGAGAATTTTTTTTTTTTTAGCTGGATCAGTTCAGCTGGATCTGACTCACCAGGCAGGCATGCAAGCACTTGTGTTGGCACTGTGGAGGTGGCAGCACATAGACAAGGAACAAACTGCCAGAGGGCATGGGACCACAGAAAATGTACATCAGCCCATGTTCTCATGCCTTGCCATTGTTCACTTTTCTGGGAAAAATACTTTCCTATTCATTCCCACCTCCACACTGCTCTCTAGAAGGCAAGTGACATATTCCTTTTTGAGATTGCAGTCTACACTTTCCTGGTCAGCAGAAGGGTTTAGGCCTCAGCAGGGGCCAGCTGATGCAGCAGCTAAGATTAGATCTCAAATAACTATTTAAAAACCTTGTGTAATCAGCAAGAAAGGGCAAAGAGCTAAACCATGAGCGTAAAGCAGCACTGCATTTGAATACCCCCTGTCCTTTCTTACAACAGCCAGTAGCTTCATCATGTTTGCAACAATAAAACAAAGCATTTTCAGGGTCCAGTGTTATTTTGAATGAGTTGTAAAAGAAACAAAATTATGGACTTCAAATCAGGGCTAAATGTTTTGGATGAGAGAACCCAACATTTCTCAGTTTATATATCTGTTTTGGAGGTCAGCTGTTGGTTCCTGTATTTTCCTTTCTGGCACCAGATGCAACCACTTACATTGGCATTGAGACAACTCAGCCTTTAACTAAGCTAAAGTAGATCCTCAGCTTTCCCAGGGGAAAATGAAATGAATTGTTTACCTGCATATATCATTTGCATGGAAAAGTATTTGGGCTAAATGACTAATTTATTGGTTGACACTGTGGCCTTCTTTGAGTCTTTAATGACACTTGTTAAGTTAGTCTTCCTGCAATCTATCTGTTAAGAGCAGTAGATGTGTAGTTTTTTATTGTATACACACATCCACATTTCAGTCAGCTTCAGGATCCTGAGGGAGGAACTCCAAAGGTGAAAGTGGAAGCTTTTCTTAAACACCAACTTTCAGTCTAAGGTCCAACTTTCAGGCGAGACACAATTCACACTCAGCACAGGCAGGAAGCAGCCAGGTCCCTTTCCAGGTGCCTTGCCAGGGGCACTAATCCTGGGGTACAACAATTTCCACTGGGCTCCCTGCCAAGGAACCCAGCAACTGCTGCCACGGAGGGAGTAAAGCAGGAGTTGAATATGGAGCTTTCCTCTCCCTGTGACAATGCCCCCCCAGCATCTCCCAAGTTGTAAGGGGCTGCAGCCCAGAAGGCTTTGCTCTTTTTTAATCAACTCCTAGGCTAGCTATGAAGTAGCAAATCCTCTCTCTCTGCCTCCTTGTCCAGATCAGGGTTTTGCATTCCCTGGGTGCCCTGAACATGCTGCAGCAGGCAGTTCAGCAACACCAGTGGTCACATGCAGAAAGCTCTCCTTCTGCCAGAGCTATCGGGTTTTGCAAGTGCCATAATAAGAATAAATAAAACCCCTCAAATAAATGGGAAAAGATAAAGAGGCAGATAGCTGTAATTTTCATGACTGATAGTATTACTCAATTTAGACATTAACATTCTAGCTAAAGCTTTAAACCTTGGGTTTAGTGAGCATGCCTGTTACTAATTTTGCCTACTCAGACTACATTGGTAGCAGGTAGGTGTATAATTTTAAAATGACTTTGAATTATATTGCAAGTTAAGCACTGCAGAGACAATGATTATAATTTTTTTCCTCCAGGCAGCTGATGAAAGGTCTTACAGGATTTATTACTACCCTTCTGAAGGTTTGGGAGGAGTGTTTACTGGATGGATCCATAGCCTATTTAACTTCCCTTATTCCTCTATTAAAATGATACCCTTAATCCTTGTTCCACAACTAAGAAATGACACACAGCAGATCCCCATCTCTGATTCATTACACTGCAAAGTCTTAAATCCTTTCTCTTCAGAGTTTCAACCAGAGAAGATTATTCTTCACCCCTCTTGATGTGGTTTCTGCTGTCAGCCAGGTCACAGCAGCCACCTTTCTGCAGGGAACAGACAGCGTGGGGAAGTCCCCAGAGACCCTCACAGCATTACACACACAGCAGCTCCAGGAACAGCCTGGCACAAACAAGGACCAAGGAGTTTCCAGCTCCCTTTCTTTATCCCTCTCTTCAGCTAGATGGAAAGTGGAGTATCCCTGTTGCACTGAGTCCTGGAAGGACTTTCAATGAGTTCCATGTGGAAAAAGAAGAAATGGTTCACATAACAATGTTAGGACTTGATCCATCCAGATACAGCTTCAAATGGCAGGAGAGGCTTCCCTTTCATGGAAACAGTGGTTGTGACATTGTTTCCCATAATAATATGAATAAATATTATTAATATCACAAAAATAAAACAAAAAGTAGGTAGAGATGCTACTTTATTTTGGGGAAAGGTTTTGAATGTGTGTGGCCTTTTTCACCATGCATACACAGGTGAGAAGGAAAGAAAGCAGCATCAAAACAGCACTGGTGCAAGCCAGTAAGCAACTCTGTCAGCATTACTAAGAGCAGCTTCATTCATGATGTTCTCCACCTTATCTGCACACATATAGATAAATAAATTTCTTCACTTGCATGACAAGTCCATTGAACTCCTGACAGACTTTACGATTCTGCATTGACCCACCAAAATTCAAAATAGATTTTCTTGGTGGTAAAAATCCCCAATGAATATAGAGGCTGTTATTTATTCTGTCCCATCTTTGTTTTAATGTCAGTGAAAATGCAAATACACTGGAGTATAAAATTCACTTTCCAAATGCACACTGTTAGTTCAAAAACCTGGGCTAAGATATAATTTCTGCTGAAGTCAATAAAAATTCTGAGGGACTTTACTGAGATAGGATTCAATACCTTAAAATGCTTTAGCATTAAAGTGAGTGCTGCTCTAAATACGAAAGATGATTTATTGGAAAGCAATAGCAGGACATGTCATACCTTGTCATTAAGATTACCTTGGGCTCATTATCACTTTTTCTGCTAACTGAACTTCAAAGATCAGTATTAGATGGCTGCTCATATTAAAGGAGTTCTGTTAAACGCAATGGTGCTTCATATTTTGTACTGCTATTCAAAGAAAATCCTTTATATCAATTACCTAAAAAGACCAATGGACAAAAAGAGAATGGAGGGAGACACATATTATAAACTGTCAGATACACTCCCTACTCTATGCTTTCTTAAACACAGGAAAAATTATTTTTTCTCTTCTATTATAAACTGTTCCCTAATTTTCCAACAAGCCAAAGCTGTATTTTCATTGAAGACAAAACATTTAAAAAACCCAACCCAATAAACCCAACAAACTGAAGATGTTTTATTGATGTGTGTGCATGATGATATTGTGACTTCTTAGAACAGCTGTCAGAAAAGCAGAAACAATAAGAGAAGTGAAGGGCTGAAACCATGACATCACATTTGTCCACATGCTTCCTGAGCTGGTATAGTGTGGGAAAGCAGTTGCTTGGAAAGTTGTCATTATTTCCTCTTGTGTTGTTCAGAACAGACTTATAAATACAGCCAGATGTTACTGTCAAGAGGAGCTGTTGGTTTGTGGCAGCATAAGCCTTGTTTTCCAATGACCATGGAAATACAGAGGGAATTGTCTCCTGGCTGCTTTGAAAGTGACAGCTTTTAGCAGAAGTATTCAGATTTAATTTAAATGTGGTATGCTGGTAAAGATCAGATTAAGAGCTAATCTTTTATTTCTAGCTGCTTTTGCTTTGCCAAGACTTTCTCAATTCACCACTGACCCAATTTTTAAAAGTAAAAATATTGTGACACAACCATGATCCCAAGCTTTGGCAGTGTGAGGTTCATGTTTGGGCTTGATGATCCTAGAGGTCTTTTCCAACCTAAATGATTCCTGATTCTGTGACATGCTCACTTTATCCCCTAAGGATGATTTCAAACCACAGATGTGAAGAAGGAAAATTGCCCAAGTAACGTGAATCTGAGATTAAGTCATACGGAAAACTGATCCTCTGAAATAGGCAGGGACCTTTCTACAGCATTTAGTGGGCTTTTTCAACCCTTCCTTTCATATGTGGATGAGCAGCAGTGGGAGCACTCTAATGTGATTCATAGGCAGTGGCACGGCTCAGCCTGCACAGCTTCAATGAATCCCTCCTGGGCCACTTCATCATCCACTCCCTACACCCATCAACTCTGTCCCCAGTGGCAGCGGCCAAAACTAGAATAACTCTTTGTTTTGATGCCGATTTTTGCCCCAAAAGGCGAGAAATTACTGCTTAAGAGACTCAGTCAAATAAGCAGGAGGTATTTTATTACGACGTCGGAGAAATCCTAAAATGGGATTTCTAAATCTTTATAGCAAAAGCGTACCTTTTTATACAGTTTTAGGTTTGGGATTACATCATATTCATGCATATACATATGGGGAGTGGTGTAGGCGGAGCGTGGGCGGGGACTTCTCTTTTGAGGATCTTCTCAGGGGTCGTTCCGGTCGGCCTTCATCAGCTTCGAGGAGTCTTCCTCTTTAAACTTTTGAACCTCTCCCCAAATTTGGTCAATTCCCGGTGTAGTTGGCTTAGTCTCCAGGCCTTGGCAAGGGTCTCAGGGTCAATTTGACATGTTGGCCCTAAACGTGCTTTACCCAGCAGTTCTTAACTTATCACTGTCTGTCCTTATCTCTTCCCTGTCATTGTGTTCCATACCTTACTCAATTTATTGCTCTATGTGATTTCCTAACATTGAATATTTCCCATAACTGCTTTATATTCTATGCTTTAACCCATCATCTCTTGAAAGTAACTGTTTTAGGGGCTTCATTTCCCTCCTTTTCTTATAACTTACGAATTCTTTCGTCAAGTTCTAATCCTTCGGGGCGTTGATACGCCCACACCATCGCCCAAATCATTTGGATCTTACTCATCAAGGATTTCAGCCTCCACCACAAGCATAGGTTCATAAAAGTCAGTATAAGCATTGCTATAGTTAAAATTAGTATCGGGTGTACCAGGTAATGAAAGACCTGTGTTGCTGTTGGGGAAAATCCTGTGAAAACGTCCCACTAGTGATGTTGGCCTACTTGTTCTACTTCAGTCAGGATGTTTTTTATTCTTTCTGAGTTGTGCTCTACCTGTAGGACCATGCGCTTAACTGTTTGGTTCACTTTTTGCACCAGTCTTCTTACTTCTGGATGCACGAGCATCGCCTTAAGAACCTCGACATCCATACCTATCTGTAATTTTGGCAACTCATGATACAGGTCGTAGTCTGCATTAATTAGCTGCTGGGTGGTTACAGGAGCGGTATAGTTAAAATCACAACCTATAATCTTGGTAAAATTACATATACAAAAGTTAGTATTGTCTTGGCAACTATCTACAGTTACGTTACTGCAAGCTGTTCTGACGCAGGCGCATCCATTCTCTACATAATAAACCTGCGACCGTACTCTATTGTGTGGAAGCATTTCAAAAGTGCATACACTATTTTTAGCATCTAAGCATAAATCTTCTGTTTCTACTATAGCATTTTTACATATGTATCCTAGTTGCCCCCTAGGAATACATGCTTCTGTACTAACAGACTGCCACTTATTTTTGGCGTCATCATAACTCGCCCAAACATTATGATCTACTGGCCTAACAAGGACATTCTGATGTATGGTCCCTAAGGTAAGGATAGGGAAAATCGCCCTTTCCTCTGCAGCACTGATGGTAAGAACATAGGCTTCAATGTGCTCATGCTGTGGTACATAAGTAAAGTTTACTAATTGCCACCAGGCTTGATGGTCCCTTTCAAATTGTGTAGTATGACTATCCTTCAATATCGTTTCTCTTATTTCCTGGGACAGCGTTCTTGACGTTCTTTCTCTTATTATCCCTGCTGCCACTGACTGTACCCACTGTTGTGTTTGTGTGCATTGGATAGCAAGCGCAATTTCCTTGCTAATGTTTCCTGTATAGCCGGCAATTCTAGCAAAATCTTCAGCAGTGTGATTTGCTACCAGGGTTAGTAACCTAACTACCAGTGATTGTGTTTCTGCCAATGTAAGCATGGATAAACTCAGGGGCACTTTAAGTTTTCTTAAGTTGGTGGTGACAGTACTCAATTTGTTAACCAATACTTCTTGATCTATGGTATTCAGTATTCCAAATCCAGTGCCGACCCATCCACTTATATCCCTTTGCGCCCGCCTGTGATAAGACCTAGTAGCTAGCCATGCCTCCCATCCTTTAAGGCCTTGTTGTATGAACGGTTGACAGTCCTTTTGCAGATGGGTAATGTTAGTCTGAATATTCATCTGCACCTTTTTCAGAGAGTACGTGGGGTCTAGCAGCAGTTTCAGTTCATCTGACCTCCTTACTACCTGGGGCCCGATAAAGGTTAAGTTATGCACCTTTCTACATTCAATTGGTGGAGTAATTTCTTGGGGCAAGTCTAAATTTGGATATAAGGAGATCACGTCTTCCGGTGATGCCACTTCGTATCTGGTAACACGTCTGGGGAAACTAGTACCCTGTTCCAGCGTTTTCGACTCCCTTTCACATGCGAACGTCATCGACTGATCTAATCTAAATGCCATCTCACACTGTGCTTTCCCTTCCTCGGGACCGCTAGATGCTACGATCTTTCCCACAGGAAAGAGGAGAGGGTGAGGGTCAAAGGTTATATTTTGAGGATGTAGTTCCCCAAGTGAATCTTCTCTATAAATTACCGAGTTTCGGGGTTGTGATCCAGGTGGGTCTTCCCTGAAGTCACTCCACAGACATGAAATTGGGCCCTTTTGCTGGATCCAAACGGTGGGCTTGCCCATTTTCACTGGACTAAAGGTAATCAGATTATGTTCAAAAGTTGGCATCAAGGGTTGAATTGTTAATACCAGCCGCCTTGTTTTTCCTTCTACTGGGTCAAGTTCCCGGCACCCAATTTGGATTTGATCTCCCTTCTGTGCCACTAGGTATGTCCGCTTATCCCATTCCTCTTTTGGGTATGGCTGATTGTTACATAAGGCATAAACCTCGAAATAGGGCCCCTTCATCCCTGACTCCGGGTGAATGCACTGGTGTGCATTGGACCATGGGTCTATTGGGGCAGAGTTTCGAGGAAAAACTACATTCTGCCCGAATTGTATGGATGTTAGAAAAATAACTATCATAAGTATGGTTTTCCCCATTGATCTTCCTACCATTTGTATTTCCTTAGTGTGGGTGGTGCTGGATTCTCAGAAGGCTCCACGTCCAAGGCAGGTCTTATCCATTTAGCTGGGATCCAAAGAGAACTTGGCTGGCATTCATATGGAACCCCAAGGGTCTGATGATCAGGATAGTAGGGGTCTGGAGTGGAATCCGGGTCACGGTGTCTACTCCTCTTGTTTACTCCCCGGTGCTTTCTTGACCCGTGAGTAATGGATCCACGTAGGTCGCTCCTTGATTCGAACCACGGTGAAGGTGGTCAGCAGCACTTGGAAAGGTCCCTCCCACTTTTCTTGTAGGGGTTTTCCTAAAAGATTCTTAACATACACCCAATCACCCGGATTAAAAGGATGCAACTTACAGTTAGGTTGTTTAGGTTGGTGGTCAATCACCACCGCAGCATTCTTGTCAAATTGCTTCCCCACCATAATCACATAGTCATAAATATACTGATTACCTATTTGATCTACAGCGTCCCCATTTACAGTTTGCATAGCATAAGGTCTGCCGTACAGAATTTCAAATGGGCTTAGCCTTTCTTTCGATCTTGGCTTGACTCTCAGTCTAAGCAGAGCAATAGGCAAAGCTTGATACCAATGCAAATTAGTCTCCTGGCATATTTTGGCAATCTGCTGCTTAATAAGATGGTTCATCTTTTCCACCTGGCCGCTGGCCTGTGGGCGATAGGGCGTGTGTAATTGCCATTTGATTTGTAGTGCTTTGCTTATTGCCCTTACCACTTTTGCACAGAAATGTGTACCCCTATCCGAAGAAATGCTCTTCGGTACCCCAAACCGTGGAATGATTTCATTCAACAGTACTTTGGTCACTTCCCTTTTTTATTTGTTCTGCAAGGGAATGCTTCAGGCCACCCAGAAAATGTACCAGTTAATACCAGCAAATATCGAAACCCTCCTTTTCTTGGGAGCTCAGAAAAATCAATTTGCCACACTTTACCTGGGAATTTACCTCGATTTATGGCCCCTGGATGTATCTTAGTTCCTGTATTCGGGTTGTTCTTCAGGCACCTCTCACACTGGGATGTGACATGTTTTACAGTGGTGAACAATTTTGGTCCTGCTATCCGAGCCTGCAAATACTGATATAGCGGGTCCAAACTCCAATGGGCTTTCTCGTGTTCTGTTTTCACAAACTGCCACATCGTATTCCCTGGTATTATTAACTGTCCCGTTTCCAATTGACCCCAACCATTCTCTAACATTTTACCTTTATTTCTCTGAATCCACCTGTGATCTGACTCCTGATATTCTGGCCGAAAATTTGTGTCTAACTCACCTGGTACTAGAGCTGCTACTTTTATTTCTTCAGTTTTTGCAGCAGCTAATTTAGCCTCTGCGTCTGCTTTTCTATTCCCTATCTCCGGGATAGTGTCCCTCTTTAAATGTCCCTTACAATGCATTATGGCCACCTGTGCTGGGAGCTGGACTGCTTCCAGCAGTCGCAGGACCTCTTTTGCGTGTTTGACTGTTTTTCCTTGAGCAGTTAACAGTCCCCTTTCTTTCCAGATGGCCCCATGAGCATGTACGACGGAAAAGGCATACTTAGAGTCTGTCCATATGTTGATCCGCATGTTCTCCGCCAATTCCAGGGCTCGAATCAGAGCTATCAGTTCTGCCTTCTGGGCTGAAGTCCCTGCGGGTAAAGGGTTCGACTCAATTATCTCTTCTGCGGTGGTAATTGCATAGCCGGCCATTCTCACTCCCTGCCTCACGAAGCTGCTTCCATCCGTGAACCAGTCGTCCGCATCTTCGAATGGTTCTTCTTTGAGGTCCGGGCGGCTGGAGTAGACGGCCTCAATTGTTTCCAGGCAGTCGTGCTCGATCGGCTCTGCTGGGGCTCTCCCTTCTAGGAATAAAGCTGGGTTCACAATGTTAGTGACCTGAATAGTCACGTCATCTGACTCAGCCAAAATGGCCTGGTATTTTAAAAATCTGGAAGGTGACAGCCAGTGGTTACCTTTCTGCTCCAACACAGCTGAGACGGTGTGAGACACCAGCACCGTTACCTTTTGGCCGAGCGTGAGTTTCCTGGCCTCTTCGATATTAATGATTACTGCGGCCACCGCTCTCAGGCAGCCAGGCCATCCCTTGCTTACTTCATCCAACTGCTCCAAACTGCTGTGCCAGGACTCCTAGGGCCATCCCCTGTCGCTCGTGGGAGAACAGCCAGAATGGTTTTGATACATCTGGGAGACCTAAAGCTGGTGCTCTCATTAGCTCCTGTTTCAGCTTTTTGAAGGCCCCCTCTGCTTCGGGAGTCCAAACTAGGACACTCTTGGTCTCTTTCAACAAATCATACAGCGGTTTAGCGAGCATCCCGTACTGGTAGATCCATAGCCGACACCAACCTGTCATCCCCAGGAAGGCACGCAGTTCTCTCACCGTCTCTGGTTTAGGCATCTGGCAGATGGCCTCTTTTCTGGCTGCTCCCAGGGATCGCTGTCCTCTGGAGACTTCGTATCCCAGGTACACCACTTCTTTTTGCACCAGCTGCGCTTTCTGTTGGGAGACTCGATATCCACTTAAACCCAGAAAGTTTAACAGGGAAATAGTCCATGCAATGCACTCTTCCTCTGTCACTGTTGCTATTAGGAGGTCGTCTACGTACTGTAGGAGAGTGCCATCTCCCAGCGGCCTTTCCCACTGTTCTAACTCTTTGGCTAACTGATTCCCGAAAATCGTGGGGGAGTTACACCATCCTTGGGGTAATACTGTCCACGTAAGTTGGGTCTTTCTTCCTCTATCCACAAATTCCCACTCAAAGGCAAAAATCTTTTGACTCTCAGGAGCTAAAGGAAGGCAGAAGAATGCGTCTTTCAAATCCAATACGGTGAACCATGTCAAACTATCTTTCAGTTTAGTTAAAAGCGTGTATGGGTTAGCAACTACCGGATGTAATGTCTTGGTTATCTTATTTACTGCTCTCAAGTCTTGGGACTAATCTATAAGTTCCATTAGGTTTTTTTACTGGCAAAATTGGGGTGTTAAAATCTGATTCACATTCTATCAATAATCCTAATTCTAAGAACTTTTTAATTATGGGCTCGATTCCCTTTCTATCTTCTAACTTCAGTGGGTATTGTTTCCTAACCACCGGCCTTGCTCCAGGTATAAGTTCAATAATGATAGGTGTTGCTTGTTTTGATTTCCCAGGTGTATCAGTAGCTCATACTAGTGGGTATACTTCACTTAGGATTCGCCTGATGTTATGATTCTCAGGCTTTGGTTCTACACAGCTGATTGTCAGGCTTAGAGCTGTGATCAGCTGTTCTTCACTTACTTGGAATTCCAATTTGTCTTTGTTGAACTTTATTATAGCTCTCAAATTTTCCAATAGATCTCTCTCCAATAAGGGCTTTGGCGAATTTGGTAAATACAGGAACTGATGAATTCTCATTTGTTTCCCAATTTTGTATTTGATGGGTTTCAAAAAGTAAGCTTTTTCTGGTTGGCCTGTTGCTCCCACAACTTGCACAAATTCATCACTTTTAGGTACCAATTCCTGATTTAGAACCGAAAAGGTTGCTCCCGTATCAATCAAAAAGTCCAATTCCTTTTTACCTTCTCCTAGCTCTATTTTAACCAGTGGGTCTGCTAGGGAACGGCCCACCGGTCCCCCTCAGTCGTTATCCTGTTGTGTGGCCGTAGTAGTGCCCAATAGTCTCTCCCTTAACTGGGGGCATTCCTGCTTCCAGTGTCCCATTTTCAGGCAGTACGCACACTGGTTTGGCCCCACTCTAGTTGGGTGGGGTTGGAGTCTCCCCCCCCTTCTTGCCGGATTGCCTCTACCTCTTCCCCTGGTTCCAGGTCCCGAGTAACTTGTATTCTGAGCTGCCACGGCTACAGCCACCACTCGAGCTATCCTCCTGTCCTCCTTTTTCTTTTCCTCAATTTCTCTATTATTATACACCTTCCATGCCTCATTTAGCAGTGTCTCCAGGTTTTTATTTGCTGGATGCTCAAGCTTTTGCAATTTCTTCCTGATGTCTGGATTACTTTGTCCCATCATTAATCCTAACAGGTGTTGTTTCCCTTCTTCCGTCGCTGGGTCCAGGGGTGTGTATTGTCTCATGGCTGCCCTAAGTCTATCCAAGAACTCTGATGGGGTCTCATCCTTTCCCTGCCTGATGTCATATAGCATTGACCAATTGATAGCCTTGGGGATCGCGTTACGCAAGCCCATTGCTATCAGTTTTCTATACTGCACTAACCGCTGATAGTGGTCTGCATTGCCCGGGTCCCATTCTGGTTTGCTGCTGGGAAAATTATCTTCTAGTCTCCCCGATAATAGTTGAGCATGTCGCTTTCCTGTTTCCAATACGAGTTTCCTTTCTGTATCTGTCAGCTCTGACAACATCACCTCTATATCCTCCCAATCAATATCCAAATTCTTTACCATTAATTCAAACCTCTTTGCTACTCCCTCCGGATTCCTTCTAAAATTCTTTGCCTCATCCCTCCAATTATTTAAATCATTGGTCGAGAACGGCACCTTTACTCTTGTCCTTTCCCCTACCATTGGCACAACTTGTCGGAGGGGAGCTATCGTGTGGTTCCCCCCCTCTCTTTGCTTTGCTTCCTCCCGTGCCACAGATCTGGTATAATACGAGTGGCTGATCCCTTCCCCGGGATCTTCTTCCTGTACCTCGGTGCCTTCTCGATTCTTTCTCTTTCTTCCGACCTTAACGGGCTAGCCTTTCCCCAACTCTTATCTAACTCCTGGTTTGGGGAGGGGCCCTGGATGGTATTCCCACAGGCTTATTTCACTCTCTTTTCCATTGTCCCTCCTTGTTAGCTTAAGACATCGCTGCCCAATGCTACATGCATCGCAGCAACGTTCTTTAGGTTTTGAGCCTTTCTTATCCTTTTCCAGGGCTAGTACCAGAGGGTCTTGAGGGGCTGCATTAATTCCACACTCCTTTTGCCACTCAGGTTTATTCCTCAGGGTGAAGAACATGTCTGCATACATCACCTCATCCCATTTATTGAGCCGGCAGAGGAAGAGCATTAGTTGTAAAATGGTATTATAATTAATTGTCCCCTCTGGTGGCCATTTCTCACCATCATCCAATTTATACAACGGCCACCACTGCGTGCAGTATTTAAGGAGTGTCTTTTTACTTATATTTCCTTCTGGAATCCCCCCTAAGTCCTTCCAATGCTTCAGAATACATCCTAAGGGGGTTTTCATATTTATATCTTTGCTCGGTTGACTCCCCATTGCTATTTTCTGGGTCGGTGTTTCTTATCTCACTAAGTAAATCTCCTTCCCACAAGCACTATATACCAGTTTATCTTAGCACCTCATTCATACAATATCCAAGCGCTTCGTCCTTTTCTGACCTGGCCTCTCGCGAGGGACAGGAACTGCAGAGCCGGACTCCCACTCGCTTCGCAGCCGGGCTGCGTCTCAGACACACTCTCTCATACACGGTGCCAATTCATTCAAACTGTCCTACCTTTCCGTTCTATCAGAATACACTGCTTTACCGTAAGATGTCGCCGGCAGACCGTAAGATACCGATATTGGTCGGCTCCAGGCCGTCACACACTCGCAAAACTGTAAATCAATAGTACGGTTTTGCCGATAATATCACAACAAATTTCAGACAACATAAAAACCACTAAACTCGTCCCTTTGCAAAAATCTTACAGTCAATACATCAAAGCATACAACAGGGTTAAACAAAGGTATAAAACGTATACACTCCTTCCAAGTTCCTCCAAGGGAGTGGAGAAAATTGGACCGAGTCCCGGAATTTAGTTCAGTTCAGATAAAAACAAAAACTGACCACTCTTTTTAACCCTTAAATCACAGTTTCAAACAAACCAACAAGATCAATACAAGAAGAACAAGTGCATCAGAGTCTTGCCTCTTTTTTTCTTACTCTCCTTATTATTTTTCTTTTTTTTTTTTTTTTTTTTTTTTTTTTTTTTTCCTTTTTTTTTTTTTCTTTTTTTCTTCCAATTACCAAAAGGTACCCACCAAAGGCATCAATTACTGGTTAGCAAAGACACCAATTACCAAAAGGTACCCACCAAAGGCATCAATTACTGGTTAGCAAAGACACCAATTACCAAAAGGTACCCACCAAAGGTATCAATTACTGGTTAGCAAAGACACCAATTACCAAAAGGTACCCACCAAAGGCATCAATTACTGGTTAGCAAAGACACCAATTACCAAAAGGTACCCACCAAAGGCATCAATTACTGGTTAGCAAAGACACCAATTACCAAAAGGTACCCACCAAAGGTATCAATTACTGGTTAGCAAAGACACCAATTACCAAAAGGTACCCACCAAAGGCATCAATTACTGGTTAGCAAAGACACCAATTACCAAAAGGTACCCAAAAATACCAATTAGGGATTCTTTACCAGAGCGTCCTCTGGTTTACCCTCCGGTGGTCACGTCTGACCCCGTGTTCCCATAAAGCGCTTTATCCTAAAACCAATGAACAATGATAAAAATACCTCTTTAATTTGGAGCAGGAGAAGCAGGAGATGCAGGGAACCCTTCGTCCACCAAAGAGCGCTTGGTCCGAGGGGGAGTCTCTTCTGACAAAAAGTCGTCAGGGGCGCCCAGAGGGTCCCAGCCCCGGACCCAGCGAGGGGACTCCTCAGATCCTGGATCCCCTGCTTCGTCCCATCTGGGTCGCCAGAAATGATGCCGATTTTTGCCCCAAAAGGCGAGAAATTACTGCTTAAGAGACTCAGTCAAATAAGCAGGAGGTATTTTATTACGACGTCGGAGAAATCCTAAAATGGGATTTCTAAATCTTTATAGCAAAAGCGTACCTTTTTATACAGTTTTAGGTTTGGGATTACATCATATTCATGCATATACATATGGGGAGTGGTGTAGGCGGAGCGTGGGCGGGGACTTCTCTTTTGAGGATCTTCTCAGGGGTCGTTCCGGTCGGCCTTCATCAGCTTCGAGGAGTCTTCCTCTTTAAACTTTTGAACCTCTCCCCAAATTTGGTCAATTCCCGGTGTAGTTGGCTTAGTCTCCAGGCCTTGGCAAGGGTCTCAGGGTCAATTTGACATGTTGGCCCTAAACGTGCTTTACCCAGCAGTTCTTAACTTATCACTGTCTGTCCTTATCTCTTCCCTGTCATTGTGTTCCATACCTTACTCAATTTATTGCTCTATGTGATTTCCTAACATTGAATATTTCCCATAACTGCTTTATATTCTATGCTTTAACCCATCATCTCTTGAAAGTAACTGTTTTAGGGGCTTCAGTTTATCTCCAATCTTTGATTACATTTACAACCCCTAATAACTCATTTAGGTCATCACTGCTGCTGGCAGCACTATTTTAATTTGTATTCCTTTCTTCTGTTCTTTTGTGTTTTGTTTTTCAGAAGTACAGGGGTTTGTCTAAATGTGACATCTTTGAGCTAACATTAATCTGAGGAAGGCAAAAGGAATTTATTGCATTTTGGCTAATACTGAGGAAAGGGGAAATTGCCTACATAATGGAACAGGAGATTAAGTTTGAACTGTCATTTCTCTTGTCTCCATAGTACTGGATACACAAATATAAAATATATGATCTACCTCCTCCTTCAAACACATCAACGTACAATTAAAACCCACAAAGCTTGACAACCTGTTGTCAAGTTGTTTAAGCAGTTGTTTCAGAATCTGACAGACAAACTTATAAACAAAACGTAGAGCACCAGATCGTGGGATGAGGCAGCATCATCATGCGGCTTCCTCAGTTATCTCAAAATTTGGAAAACAAAAAAGCAGAAGAATACTTTTTCTCCATGAATAAATAACAGTTTAATCACATTATAGAAATAAAATATGATATGGTAGGAATACACTGGAAATCTTACAGAAATACTATTCTGCTACTGGTAAGTAAATGGTCAAAGCTACTTTTCATGACAATCTGAACAGTACTTGTGTACAAACTATTATACAAGTTGCTAATGAAAAATATTGCAACATTTGCAAGAATGTTACCAGCTCAAACAAACATCTAATGATACAATATTCTTCTAAGAGGAAGTAATAATGTTAGATTTACAGACAATAAAGAGTTATGTTCTCCACTTCGAAACACTGGAAATAAAAATCTCAGGTAATCTGATTTCTTTACCTCATATTATCACAAGGAAAAATTCTCCTTTCACTGTGAAACAGCATCCCAAGAGACCCTGTAAACAGTTTATTCAAAGGTAGTATTTGAGATGTCACAGCAACTTCAACAATTTTCCTAGTTCACAATTACAGACTTTTTAGGCCACTGCTTGTACAGATGACTTTTTTTTTTTTTAATTCACTTATTTACATACATTCAGCCCAATAACAGCAGGTAGAACGCTCTGTCGATCTCACAACAGACACACTAAAATTTTCATCGAAAGGCCAGTGCAAGATGTGGATAGTGATTGATTGCACAGCACTGAGGAGATTGTATCATACAAATATACAATTAGACTGTCGAGAATCTAACTCTGCACACGTGTGACATAGATGGTCTTCTTGGTAGATACGTGACACTTGGAGTTGGTACACACACACGTAACTGCAACTAGAGGTGGTGGGTGCATGATGATGATGATGATGATGATGATGATTACAGTGGTGTGGGTGGCTGTGGAACACAGTATCGTTTGGCTGTGCTATCACTAAGTGAAGGTAGCCAACTGCAAATTAGGAATACCTAAAGCTGAAGTGTAAATACAGCTTATCTCAGAACGGCAGCAGATTTTTCTAATGAAAGAATAGTTCTACTTAGTGTGCAACATGTAAGGAAATTGTTGCCAACTCTTTAATAAATGGTTCTAAGTGAACTGATGCACTTCCCAGAGCTTTAGAAAAACTCATTATGCAAATGAAGATACTGATGACAGACGATAACATTTCACAGGATGCTATTTCTTATTATATCAGTAAGCACCAAGTTAAGTGCCAAGACAGCCCCATTGTCCCATGATTTATCGTAAAATTTAGAACTTGAATGCACAACAAAATTCCACAAAGTTTGCATTTAATTCACAAGAAGACAGTTTCAAAAATGGCTCTTAAAATACCCTTAACATTTCAAATGGGCTTTCCCCCACCCCTCCAAGAGGACTGCTTGAGGATGGACTAGACCTAGACATAAGAAAGATCTTTCAGAAGGACTTGATATCCTCGGGGAATCCTCTGCAATCCACTGGTTTTGGCTGACTGCAGTGGGCTCCCTGAGAGCACAGTAGTGCCCTGTCCCATCACACAGGTAAGCTGCAGGGGAGGTGGGTGGAGGAGGAAAGTACCCCTGTCTCTTCCAGCTGTTGCTTAGCACCTCACCTGGTCCAATCTTATCTTTAAGAGATGCCCTCCCTCACCAAGCCTAAACTTGGAGCCATGTGCACCCCCCCAGAGCCACTGGCTGAAAGGAGCTGGGTGTTTGTTCAGCCACCTGCTCTGGCCTGCACTAAGGGAGCCAGAGACCCAGGGTTGTTGCCCCCTCTCTCTCCCTGCTTAAGCACAAGGATGGGTGGCAGGGCAGTCTGGATTTGGCTCCACTTGCCCTGTGCCACAGAGAAAGTCACCCCTGCTGCATTAAGTGCCAGGCAGCTAAAGGACTAAGCTGCATTTTCAGCAATTTTGGTAGACATCAGACAGCAGGATGAAGAAACAGTCTGAAAAACCATGGCAGCAGTGTAGAGGATCCCAGACCTTATGACTCAGAACAGAACCACAGAATATCCATGCTGCAAAGGCTATCTGGTAGCATGTTCCTTGTGACAGTCCCAGGCTGCAGAAACTGTCCTGTCATGGAACAGAGTCACTATTTTCCTTCAGTAACTTCTTCCTGGTAGTGTCAAACCTTGTCAGTGGTTTCAGAGAGACGCACCTCAATGCAAGCTATCAGATTTGAATGAACTCAAAACTTTAAAACAAACTGCAATTTACTCCTGGCTTTCTCAGTCTTCAGGAACACCATCAGCTGCAGCATTTGTCAAAGCAGGCTCATTCCATGCTCTCTACCTCTCGTTTCCCTTATTCTCAAGTGCAACTGAAAGGTTGCTTCCTCTAGCACATGGATACACACTTCGGCATGGATCAAGATGTTCTTAATACGGTACTTTCACCAGTAATCAATTGGAAGAACTCAATTTTAGAAACAGAATTCGTGTGCAAAGCGTGCAACAAGAAATACAGTTACATTTGGTCATAGTGTCCCATCTTAGCTATGCTACCATGACTCACACTGGTTAGAATACTTACACACACACACACACACACACACACACACACGTACACACACAGAGATACTTATTTATATACACGCTCACACAATAAGAAAATGTCTAAGTCTGACAATATTTCCTCCTCTTTTAGTGAAGACGAGAGTTTGGCATCTCAGGCTCTGAATCTGCTTAGACCTGGGATACAGGAATGTGACACACTTGAAGTACACATTGACTGCACAGTGATAACATCGCACATTGAGTCTGACACATGCTGTCTTCAGTGGTCCAAAACCAGCACATGGCTTAAAACCAGATGCCCACTAAAGGAGCCAAATATCCGGAACCTTTGCTTTTCAGTACTTGTGTTCAGGCAATGCCCAAGAGCAGGGCAGTAGTCTGTGAAACCAAAAATAATCCTTCTGTATAAACGCAGTGGTATTTAAAAGTCTGAACCAGTGCATTCCTTTCTCACATTCCTCCTCTATTCCTCTGTTGCTGTTAGTCTCATATGCATAAAGAAGTAAAGGGTAGTGGGAAATAATTTTAGTAGAAGAACACAAAGCCTCTCCTCTAAGTCCACAGAAGACCACTAAAAGTGTAAAATTTCCAAAATGTCTCATAGGAATTCTTCAAATACAGTAAGTGTTTTCAATGGGGTTTACATATCATGTTTCACGTTATTTCCACGGAATTCTACCTTATCACTTTGTTTAATCAGACAAATATCAATAACACATAATAAAACAGCACACAATTCACGGGACACGACACGTTTTACAAAACCTCTAAACTCAGCACTGCTGCTTTTGGAAAAATTCAGAAACTCCTATTACTTACAGACATGAAATACATTTCACATTGAAATGAACAGATGATTACAAGGCTTGTTTTTCTAATTTGATGGTATTGGTTTAGGACGTGTTATTTTTCAATTAGGTTTCACAATTCTTCTTCACACCCCCAAAGGAACGATTGCTAATCTGGTATTTTCTCTGTCCTCTTTCAGGAAACATTATTATTCAGTAAACACCTTTTGAGAAAAACTTGTGAAAATTTAGCTAGAATCCCTAATTGTAAAACCTGAAGAACTGGCTGATGGTAATGCTCTTAACACAATCATCGCTCAGTTTACAATGACAAATCAAAAAATATTACAGGAGTGTACAAACACGTTAAGCCATGGGTTTGGTTTACTTTGTTGTTGATTTTTTAAATTTTTATTTTTTTTAAACTTAAACTCCTTTTTTTTCACAACGCTAAGAAGTCTCTGACTTACAACGCTTCAGCAGTTGTGTCTGTGGAGACAGACATGGTAACTTTGGCAATCTTAACTGTGCTCTTAATGCAGCTCTCGGCAGCCCTGTGCACGTTCCCCGCGTTGTTGGCGTGCTTGTGCTGGCAGTCAGACTCCATGCTGTTATCGAGGGGCTGCGCCGTCCCTTCGCAGGTGGGGAACATGCTGCGGAAGGCGTGTCGCAAGTCCTTGCTCCTTAGAGCGTAGATGATGGGATTCACTGTTGAATTCAGCAAACAGAGCATGCTACAGAAGGCAAAGATAGTCTTGATGAGCTTGTTCATTTTCCCAAAGACATCGTACACCATGATGGCAAGGAGAGGGCCCCAGCATATGATTAAAACAACTAGGATAAGGACCAAGGTTTTGGCTAACCTGATGTCCATACGAGTTTGATCAGGCCTAGTGATCTGTACCTTACCATCCTCCGTCGACTGGATGATTATGCTTTTCTGCGTGCCTCGCTGCAGCATGCGAACAGCGTGGCTGTGAGCCTTCCACAGAATGTACATGTAGGCATAGACAATGAACAACAAGAGGACGCTGGTGACCCCGATCCAGAACATCAGGTACGTCTCATCGATGAGAGGGAATATGTCCGAACAAACAGAGTTGAGCTTTTTGCAGTTCCAGCCGAGCAGAGGAAGAACGGCTATTACGATAGCGATGGTCCACATCACACAAAATGCTACGACAGCCTTTGGTCGGGTGACAATCCTTTTATAAGCTAGCGGCCTGTGTATAGAGATGTACCGGTCTATTGCCGTGAGGAAAAGGCTACCTACGGAGGCGGTGAAGGAGGCTGTAACTCCACCCAGCTTGAACAAGAAGACGTTGGGGCTATCCTTCCGGTGGAAAACATGGAAATCCACAAAACTGTAGACAAAAATCACACTGCCCAGGAGGTCGGCCACAGCCAGGCTGCCGATGAAATGGTAGGAGGGTCTGCACCGGAGGCTTCGGGAGTGGAGGATGACGCACAGGACGAGGAGGTTCTCTAAGACTGTGAAGGTGCCCAGGGTGAGCGACAGCACGGCGATGGCCAGCTGCTGGCTGGGGTTCAGGATCATAAAACACTCCATATCCATAAAGTTCTCCCCGCACTGTATATTCTCCTCATTATCCTTAAAAGTGGACAGGGACTTGTTGTAAAACTCTGTGATGTTGACCTGCTCTGAGGGAATAATGCTCAACAGGGAATCATCTCCTCCAGTCATTTTTTCTTGGAAAGGATCACCCCTGAAGGAAGAAAGGGGGAACTTTTGGGGGTAGTACCCCATCTTGGATGCCATGTCACCTTTCATGTCTTCGTACTGGATATCGTTGGAGCCCACGTAAAGGAGATCTGTCGTGATTGTTCGGAAGGTTGTATCTGCGAGGCCATCTAGAATTGACTTCATAACCCCAGTCTTGTTGGTTTCAGAGATACTTGGGGGATGGAAAAATGCATCGGAGGAAGTCCTATATGGGGAAAAGATCAGACTTCATTAACATAAACAGGGTGACAAACTCCACGGACAACTTAGCAGAACTGTGTCAAACAAAATCAACCCTTCTCTGGTATTCAGTGCAGGTCTAACTTTGCCATTGTGGGAAATCAGGGTGGGTAGAGCACTTAGAGAGAAATCACCTAGATTTCACTAAAACTGAATTACACTAAGAAGCGACATGAAAAACAGAGGCACAGGGAATTGAGTGTTTCACAGGAAAGAAATTTTCATTTCTCATCAAAACCTTATGAGCTGCTCCACCAGAAAGATATTTTTCTCAGCTTCTGATTGCAAAGCACCTTGCAGACCAATATTCCTTGGGCTTGCTTCATTTAGATAATACCAAGAGCCACTGCAAGAGCAGCACTAAACTGAGTCACCACCTTCTTTGTTTTTCTTTCAAAAGGCACAGAGGGTTTTGAAAAATTGACAACAGAGAGGCGACAGGGACAGAGCCATGCACTCCAGATTTCACAGCTCGCCCAGTATGCCTCTATATTCTTATTATCCTGCAATGGCAATCTGAGGTCTATTAACATCCTGAATTTGCTACTGCAAACTTATTAGCAAGGTATTCGATCAATAAATATATCGTTTCATTACACTCATATACAAAGATTATTCTATTCCTTCCTTCTGCTAAGCAAACTAAGGTACTGGGATGTTTGTGCAATATGAGGGAGGTGGGTTACCCAGCTGTTACCCAGCTCTGTCCACAGTTTCATGAAAGGTGACAGCCATGCTAAGTCAGTGAGACAATCAGTGATCTGCTCTGTACACACCAGAAGCCTCAGTCAGGATGGTTCAAGTTTGTCTAGATAAACATGGCACCAAGTTTAAGCCATGGCCAAAATTCCAGGCAAAAGGAACCAGGAGCTACTGCTTCTGTAAGAAGCATTGTAATGTAATTTGTACCCCTGGGGATACCCTCAAAAACATTCTGTCCCCTCCAAAACTGGGGGGACTCAGCAGAAGGTCCCCAAGTAGCCAGTGGTCTCAGATCTGTCAAGTACAGCCTTTGCTCATGGATGGTGTCTAGTTGTGGGGAACAACTCCTGGTCAGGGTTCCCTTGGGAGAGGACCCCATCAGCACCTGAGCATGCACCAACATGTAAGAGAAATCTTACAGCTCTTGTTATGCTGTACTCCTTTATATTACTTTGCTGGTAGAAAATGCCTTGAAAATGGATTGAACATCTGCTTTAGGGCCCCCTTCCACCACCTCAATGGATGAGAGTGATCTGAATACAAATAAGAGCCAGAATCACTACTGTGCAACAAATATTCTACATCTGCTATGGGACATCTCGATGATTAATCAGCAACAGGAGCAAACCAAGCTTCTTGCTTTTAGCGGGGAGAAAATTGTTGCACTCAAGAAATCCTAGATGCCAGTACATAGGCCTGTACTGACCTAACCTGTTCACTTTACACAACTGACAATAAATGCTCAGAAAGGCTGCAAGAGTTTATTTAGTACAAAATCAGAGTACTGATCACCTCAACTCCTAAAGAGAAGACATGCACAGTAGGTACCACTGTTCTCTTTTCCCATGAAAACTATAGGAAAGAAGAAAAGAATGCCTCTCTACAACAATAGCAGTACTCAAAAATATGTGAAATCATGAGCATTTCCAAAGAAGCGGAGATCACTTGGCTGATGATATATTTATACTGCCCTTATAGCACGTGAACACTCAAGACTTTTTCCATAGCTCTTTCAAGTTTTGCCTTTTATTAAGCTGGCCTGGACATTGAGTATTAAAGGGAATATATGAACTTAGACCTTCAGAAGACACTGCAACTCCAATGCTGCGAATGAGTACAAACAACCCTTACCAGGATAGACACAACACACAAAATATACTGGCTGAGTCAGCATTTGCAGACACAGTTTTCTCAGCAAATAACAATTATTAGACAGACAGACAGTATTAAGGAATTTGATTTTGAGGGCGTGAGCAGTGAAGGAGGGAAATGTCACTGAAGCATACATTAAAAATGAACAGCAATCATCTAATATGGAAGGTACTTTTCTGTTTTATAGCTGTTCCTAGAGAATTTGCAGATGTTACACTCTGCAAAGATGACTCCGCTGGTAAATCTGCTTTGGGTGAAGCTCGGCAACTTTAAGCTTGGCATTGTAACACCATTTTACAACCAGAAGTGAAGAATGTGTTATTAATTTAAAAACTACCCAAAAATATTAAATAAAAAAGTAGTTCTATAAATATGTAAATATTGCTGTGGTATCCTCTACTATTCAAGCTTTTGACAGAAGGGAACCATTTTAATGAGTAAAGCCACAGCCCCATGTCGAGAAGATTATGTCTGAGGAAAGCTTCATAAATTGTATTCAACTGAGCACTTCTGCTAGACAGACAAACAAATTGTTATGAGGTAGCTGATCCCTGCTGGAGTCATGTCAAGTACAGACTTTCTCAGAATTAGGTGCCATGCAACCCGTACCTTTATTTGAAATACAAATGAAAGAACACGAATTTTTGTGTGCTCTTTTGAAGGTGGCAGTGAGTTATGTGACAATATCACTATGCATGCATATGCTATGCTAACAACATGGTTAATGGGATCAGGAGAGGCAAGTCTTACTTTGAATGTCAATGATTTTTTTTTCCTCTGTATTTTTACATTGAGATTATTACAGTAATTTTCACCTTATTGTCTCTGCAAAGAGAGTTTTCTTTCAGAGTACTTGGGAGTTCATTAGTAGTGTAGTTTAGGCTTTGGGGGATGCTGCTAACATTAATTTTGGTTTTGTTTGCTGCTGGGAATATCCTAATTGGAAATTTCTAGCAGTATGTGTGCATGCACCTATTCAAGCTGCAGTTGATTTTTATTAAAGTTGCAGTAAAACAACCATTTGCCTGATCTGGAATTACACTTTACAGGAAATTCATTTATTTTAATTTAGATACTAGTTTATCCCAGTATAAGCTCACTATTAAAATGCACTGAAGAGATCAGCGAGGTTTTCCATCGCTGTCTGGTAAAAACAAGACTGCATCTCTGGTACTGCAGATATCAGGACACAGGTGCTGCACGATTTGACATAGAAAGAAAAGACAGTGACAGAAGCAATGCCAGTGTCACACACATTTTGGCTCTGAGCATTTCTGTCCAAACCTGGAGTGGTGAGCAGGCAGCACCCATGAAAGCAGACACCCCACACCATGCAGCCACACTGCTCTTTGCAGCTGGCTTCAACACAATCCAAACCCGTTCTGCCCAAGAGCCATGACAATCTCCACAGGAAATATTCCAGGAGCCCCTCTGGCTTCTCAGAGCTTCCAGAGGGAAGAAGTGTCCTCCATACAGGTTCATCCTCTCTCCCTGGGGCTGGAGTGACAGCTGTGTGCTGCAGAAAGCTCCTCTCATGGGCAGAGTGGCAGTAAGGGAGAGCCTCCCTGTCCTGCCAAGAACTCTCCTGCCCTGCCAGAATCCACTCTTCCAACTTTGAGTTTTCAAAGCTCTCAGCTTCATTCCTTTCATAAATGAGCTCAACTACCTCACTCATTTTAAAAGAGCTTTTAAAAAGACTGAAACATTGATTAAATATGAAGGAGAGGTTGCACCAACACTGGCACTCAAAATGTTTCGTGCACTTCCACAACTGCGTGCAATTCACAGCAAGTACTGAATTATGATTGCAGATAAGAATTAAACAACAGAGAAAAACTTCAAGGATCTTTTATCTTGAAGACCAGAGCAGAACAATCATAGCTGAGCACCATTTCAGACCGTTCTCCCATCACCCGGCAGCTGTTGATGGGCACTGCCAGCCCAGCTGTGCGAAGTGACCGCCACTAGGTGGAGTGGCTTTGACAAACTCCCGGCTGAGCTGTCTGCAGCGACAGCCTTCAACTTCCTTCGGCCCTTTTTCCCTGCCTACTTTACCAGGAATCAAACACATGGTGTTAAACATCACCTGAAGGTTGGAGACACAACTTTGTAAGGCTCTGTCTTCAAAGTGAAAGAATTAGTGAAGAATCGACGGGGCAAGCCTTACTAGTGCCCTCCACTGTGTGCTTACATACAGCCCTAAACGATGCTTGGGTATCAGAATGTAAATACACTTCAGGCAAAATAAAAATATATATAGTATATAAGAGGATGGTAACTCATCATCAAGGACAATAGGGGGAATTATACCTCCTTTGGACTTCTTGTTGGTCCACAAGACCAGTTCACTTGGGGAACAAGAACATGACTTCATTAAAATGCTATTACTTGGACTTCTTGTTGGTCCACAAGACCAGTTCACTTGGGGAACAAGAACATGACTTCATTAAAATGCTATTACCTATCTTCTCCTGCTGTTCTGGGGTAGAAAGAGAGCTGGAAAGGTTTTATCATTGTCTACAAAAAGAGCTGAATTTGTTACAATTTTCAAAATAGGATGATTGATAAAGCAATTTTAATAGCCTGAATAGAAGGAGTGAGTATTTATGCTCTTCCTCGGAAGTAATTATGAGCAATACAATGACGATACTGATAGCTGCAAAAATGTTGACATTGCAAGAAAAGGAATCAAAACAGGAAAGGGGAATCCACATACCAATCTTTTTGGCTTCCATTTTAGAAAATATTTTGATCTCCATGTCTATACATTCCTTCTATGATAATCATAGTTAATTAAGAACAGGCTAAAGGACAAGTAGGAAGAATTCAATCAATTTCTGAATGCATAAAAACACACAAATGCACTTTCCTTGTTTATACCTTATAAGGTTCTAAGTAATTCAGAGAAGAGCATTATCTTCTGATAAGTTTGCATAGTGCCCAATAAGTGGAACTCCTCCCAAAGTGGGTCCACAAAGTACTACCACAGGAGAAACAGCAATAATTTACACTCATATGCAGTCAGCTGTAAAACTGCGAGAGAAATGAGATCTACCATGGTAACTGTTGGCCTCTAGAATTAGAACTGTCCTATAAAATGAAAATTTATATGGCTAATAATTACCTTATCCCATATGGTGATGGACAATACAGCTTCGAGGACAGAACAAGGTTTCCAAGCCTTAGAGAAAGAAATGTGCAGACTGAGAAATGGCACTCTCAGACTCAGTAACACCAAGTAAGGAAAGAACACATGCTGAGAAGAATGTGAAGGCAATGCTACCCCTATCCTATTTACTGGTTTACTACTCCATCTCCAAAACTGTGCTACTCCTAGCTAAAAATGGCAAATATGCTGTCACTCCTAATTCAGGAAAACTTGCATTCATTTCAGTCAGAATTTTCTCTGTGAGGGATCGGGAAGGAGCACAGACACTAGGAGAGGAGCAAATTAGGGATGTTATCTTCTAGATACAGCAAGGCACTATCAGCTATGGGGTAAACTAGGGCATGCAAGTAATGAACCCAATTTTGTTCTTATGTAACATGATCATATCTTTGGCAAGCTGAACCTTAATTAGCAAGAAGGCACATCTACATGGTTATTTGTGTTAATTAACATACCGTTTGCACACTAGCAGGATAAGGGCTGGACTGCTCCAATTTGTGGGCAAATAGCTCCTATGTGACACCCCCCAGCATCCAGCAGCTGACAACCTGAACAAAAACAAAACAAGGGGGAAAACGGTGTTAATCAGTGATGGACAATATTTTTAAAGGAATAGTATTATTTCCTCCCTCCAAAGTTGGCAAGATGTGTGTACCAGTTTTAGCACAGGTGATTTGCAGGTACAGAGGAAAGGAGGCTGCACCTTACATCCCAAACAGCCAGAGCATATACATGTGTCTAATATCATAGAGGTTCAAAAGCAAGGCTGAAGTCCTGCTCCTTCTGGGGCAAGGGAAGGACCAAAACTTTGCTCTCTGTGAGCCAGGTGAGCATGCTGGCAACCTCTACATCCTCCTGCCCATCTCTGAACTGCCCAAATTGTTCCATGTTGGATTGAGACCTAAACATCCAGAAATAAAGACACCAAGTGATATTCCAAGAGGCAGGGTGTATGCCTGATGAGAGGCTTAGCTTGAAGCCCTTCCTCTGAATTAAGCAAACCAAGGATGCACCTCCTGCATCCCACAGAGATGCAGAGGAGGAAGTGTGGGGGCAGCTGCCCTGTCTGCCTGTGAAAAATCTCTAGAACTCCTGAGGTCACCCAAAACTCCTCAGCTTGTAAAACACAACCCCTTATACAACACATTTCCTACCAAGTTATAGACAAGATGAAGTACTGAAGTCACAAACCAGCCAAGAGAACCATCAGGGTAATATTAACAGGAAACTAGAGCTACCTGCTCTGCCCAGCTTTTGGGAGAAGGGATGGAAGGCAGAGGTGACTATTGTAAAACTGTAGATTTACAGATCTTTCACAGTTTACTTCATATTGTCTTAATTTCATCTAAAAATAGAATTTTGAAAGAGGATGAGGAATCTTGCTGAAGTATGAAAGACTGAGATGAAAGGAAACAGTGAAGCAATCATGACCTTGTTACTTGCTTAAAATCACAGTTTAAGGACTGGTTTCCTGATAAAGGACTTTCTATTCTTCTTTTCCAATGAAGAAGAATGAACAGATAATATGAAAAGTTTGATACAATGCCATGGTACTTACATTTTAAAGAAAATGGAAGAGAACTGGAATGGAAGCTGGTTAATTTTGGACTCTCAAAGTTTATCACAAAAGAGTTCATCTCGGATTTTAAAATTCCGACAGAAATCCTGTCATTTCCAGCCTCTTCTCTATCCATTCTCTAATGCCAAAAGGTGCAGGCACTTATTGCTGAGCAGAATTGACATAAATGTTAAATGGGGACAGCAAAGCCCAGCCAGGTGCAAAAGAGATAAGGGGTTAACACTCAATCTCTTGGAAGTACCTAGAAGAAATGGCAGCTTAGTACACGTGTAGTTTAAGGGAGAGAAGTAATTTGAAACAACAGAGCAGGACATAAAAGACCAGGCTCCATTGGATCATAAATGCTAAAGGTCTCCAGAAGAATGTAATATCTAGAGGATTAAACTGGAGGAAAACCACATTTATTAGGAAGAAAAGAGAGAGAGAGGGGAGAGAGGGAGAGAACCACTCCTAGAAAATAGTTTCTATCCAATGACCAGAACAGAACACAGAAGGTCACAAATTTGTTGCAGCAGAAGATATTAGAGAACTTTATTAAAAGAGTAAGGTTTAGAGACAGAAAAATAGCAAAAACATCAGGCTCCAGGGAGAATTCTCATAAACTGCACAGAGTATATATCTGCCATCTCATCCCCCCTCAACAAACCGGCTGTAACAAGTTTTAATTAAAGAAATCATGAGATAGCAAAGAGATGCCAAGAGCAATGGTAATGTGGGTTAAGTTATTGGTGTGGTAAGGATTGCTAGGAGAGAGGAAGGATAACTACTGTCCTTATACTGGGAATAAGACATCTCCAAGCAAGACAGGAGCAAAGTGGAGAAAGGCAAAAAAGGAAGACCCAAGTGGAAGTGCCTCAGTGAGGCAGGGATACAGATTTTAGAGAAAGAGCCTTTGTGATAGGCTGGAGGAAAGCAGATCAGGTGGAGAAGAAAATTCATGAGAGAAAACCTCCCTCCTCTTCTGAGCTGTGTGAACTTCAGAGACACCTCCATAAGCTGAAAGATAAAGCTAATGGGATCTTTCATATCTCACCATAAAGAAAGAACAGATCCACTGCTCACTCTGCAGGCAATGACTTGCTCTTTTGAAAGTCCATTTCTGATCTGTATTCAAATGATGAAGAAAGATGCAAAGGGCTCTGAGAAGCCATCCTTGGTAAGGTCAGAGAAAAGGACAGCACTGTACACACTGACAGTTGGGATCAGGTTGGGGACACTCAGGAGAGGTTAGCCGAGCAAATTTGGCCAGGGACATAACAAAAATCAAACTGCTTAAGGAAAATGACATACAGGATACAGAGTTCAAAGGTGGAAAGGAAAAGAGTGCTCAAATGGAGCCATTGAGTGACCCATACAGCGGAAAAACACACCAAAAGTGAAAAAGACGTTCACAGTCAATGACAAATATTAGTGCACAGAAGGCCAGCAACACATTGCAAAGCAACATCCCTTCTACCTCAGTCTTCAAGAGTCTGCCTCTCCTGCAGACTTTTTTTAGGCCATCAAGTACTGGCAATGCTCAGAAGCTAGGACAAAAAGGCTTTTGGGAAACTGCGATGTCCCGTGCCACCACCATTAGCAAAGGACAAAAGTACGCACTCCCAATTAAAAAATGAAAACCATTTTTTCATTTCTGGAGATGTCTGGCCTTTCCTAAGATTTAAATAAGCTCAGATAACTGTCTTCATAGTTATATTCACAACATAATGATATTCAAATATACTGCCTTCACACACACAAATAACTTGTGAAATTATTTGCCAGCATATTAAGCCACTACACCAGATTGCTTGGCAATGGTGTATGTCTTTGAAATATGCAGATGCTTTTCTTTTTTTAAAAAAAGGAGAGAGGGAGGGAAGAGGAGAAGTGAAAAGAAATTACAGTAGAATTTGATATCCAAGTAGCAGAACAACAAATTGTGGAGAGACTTCAGCCAATATTACATCAGACTTGGAAAAATAGCTAAAATATACTGAGGGATGAGTTATGACTTTATATATATAGGTATACTTCTATGCATAAACTTACAAATAGACATAAACAAACAAATCACATGCCTAGAGGAAGAACTGAAGTCTCACAAACCCATGCATGTCATGCATAAACCCAAATTTCAAGTGCTAGAGTATATGCAGACAAGTGTAGGTACAAAAAATATAGGCAAGATGATTGCTGAACATCCTTTTGAATCCCCTTATACACAGCCTTTTTGGCTAAAAGCAAGAATCTAAAAATAATATATCTATCACTGAGATCCTGCAAAAGTTTTTTTGCATGTATGTATACATGTCACCTAACATTCCAGGCATGTACATAGTCTGGACTTCAGTGCTGCATTCCTTAAAACAGAGGCACAACTGAATAAGAGCAGTTATTTCTGAGAGCATGTTTCACATCCTCAGGAGAACAGGAAGGTGGGAGCCCCCCAAGATCCTAAACATAAACTTTGAAATGTTTCCCAAAATGCAGAAAGATGGAAACTACTCCAGTGAGGGCTGAAGGGGAATTGACAGTACAGACCTGCTCCTGCTCAGTACTTTGTAGTGAGTAAACACATCTTTCTTAAGAATACTTAATTGCCATAAAAGAGGTTAACAAAGGATGAGGCACTATTTGATGTCATCTAGCCTCATTCTACAGAAACAATACAACATCTGAATTGTATAGAACATCCACTTTCACCAACAGTCCAGCCAAGGTATAAGAAGTGAACATCATACTGGCACACACTGTAATGAAATACCTATTTTGTCTGTAATTTGGATGTGGCCAGTTTCACCAAGAAAGGATGTTCCCACTGAAGAGAAGCAGACCCAGGCTTGGGGTGTGCACCACCATAATGCCCCTGCATGAGGCACAAATGGCAGAATAAAATGTGCTCCGACCTTATGTTGCAAACCCGATCATTTTTCATGGGCAAAAATGGTACCTTCGGGAAAAAGGGGAAAAAAAAAGTTCTTTCTAACAAGAAATTGATTTATAAGGGCTTACAGCCATTTCAAAAGGACAGGTCATAGCTGGTTTCAGCAGTCATTAACAAAGCCACACACTTTCAAAGGGTGTGAGTTTTGGGGGGGAATCCTTATCCCACCAACAGTGATGGGATGTGCACTTTTGGCAGCAGTACAGTGTCAGTCTAGAAATGGAGACATCCAGAGCAGCACTGAGAAGACAGGTTGTCACATTTTTAACTTTGCATTAGTAACAAATGCTCTTGCTGTCTATTCTGGCACATTTGCAAGCTTGCTTTTAGGTACAAGGGACTTGCATGCATTTCCACTGCAGATAAGAAAACAGAGCAGTCTTGTTATGATTAAAAGGGTCTATTTCCCTCTGCCTTCTGCCTTGTGTGTCCATCTGCATAGCTGCTTTGAACTTGGCCAAATCCCAGCGTTAGGGTCGCCCACAGTATGAATTTTAAACCATCAACAGACTGCGGATTTGCTGCTAGAGAAGAGAAAAATCTCCAAATTCTCACCTAAATGGCCAATGAGTGGTTTTGTAGAACATTCATCATGTTACATAGCCTAAACCATTTCAGAAATTGCAGCAAGAAAATAATTTACTGTTTCATGAGGACTGTCAAATAAAGACAAAATAGACATCTGGAAAGAAATTAATAACAATCACCATTGAGAAAAATGGATTCTGCAGATGCCTAGGTAGGTCACTATATGACTAGAGAGGTCACAAAGTTTGCATTTGAGAAGTTACAGTAATTTCTCTTTAAACCATGCAGAATTAGAGAAACTAGGAGAGCAGAAGACAGTGCATGAGACCTACAGCATCAAGAATGGCAATGTATTCATAAAAATCTTGGGCAATACTAAATTAATACATGAGTTTCGATTCTTAGTCTCCTCACCTACCTCACCTCAACTCAATAAAAAAGAAAACCAGCTCTCCCTCTCTAGTGTGTAGCATTTTCAGCACCAAAATTCCCAGTGGGATGCAAGCATTTAGAGACAGCCACATTAAAGGCTGAAAGTCAAAAATGGCTTCAAAAAGAAAAAAAAAAAAAGTTATTTCTTTCTAAACTTTTGCTGCCCAATCAAAAACTTGTAATAGAGGAAGTTAAAGAGAGGTTTGCACTGGCTAAGACCTGCCAGTCCTTCAACAGAGCATGAAAGCCTTTAACGGGGTTCTTTATGCAACTGAGCTCACATCATTCATCAAAGAACAACAGCCAGGATCAAAGGCATCCACCGGCTCATCCTCGCAATACTATAACCTGCTTCCACCTTCACCTTGAGTTTTATAGGTATTTTGATTCCATTCCTGTGTGTTTAGGTATCACAGACTGGTCAACGAGCTAAATTCTCAGCAAATAAGTCAATTTCTTTACCTAGCCAACTTTTTTTTTTCCTTTCTGGCAATAGGTGCCTGCTGGCTCAGTCAAACAATTATTGTTTTTATGAATTCTGCTTTAAAATGGTTTTATTCAAACGGTTCTGCCTCTTATTCAAATGACCAACAGATAATAAAGCAAAGCTGTTACTCGTTGCTACAAAACTAATTTTAACCTCAAGCAAATCAGGAATTACACATTCATCTTCTGAACTGTTTAAAGATGTTACGTTCATTTCTTTTATGACTGATTTAATAAACTCTGCCTGCATAACAAATATTCTTACTATAGTCACAGGGTTTTTTTCTCTTCTTGAGAAGGAAAAACACATGCTGGTGGTTGATATGAGGTGTAACACAAAAATAATTAAGCACAGCCAAGTAATTTTAGCAATGCTGTACATTTTGTTATTAAACATCATATTTAGTAGCGCTCTGATTCTTTGCCTTAACAGCAATGCCACCCCCAGCAGAGAATGCCATATTCCTTTAAGAAAGGGTGAACAATAACAATGAAAACAACATGATGCATCTAAGAAAAAACGAAAAAAAATTACTACACCTTTAGCAGGTTAAAAAAGCTACATTGTTTTTGTTTTTTTAAACCCTAGGAGAGACTCAAGGGGAATTTTGTTATCTGGCTGTATGTTATAGATGAGCCTTTATCTTCTGAAAGAAAAAAAAAACATGTGCAGAAACTCTTAATGTTATAATTTGCTGCCATACAGAAAATAACAGTGATAACAATTTCAGAGAAAGAAGGAAAACTATGGACTTCATCTTCTGACACCATTTTACTTAATCAAACTGCAATCACAGTAATGAGCTCTCTCCTACCAAAGGCTCGGTACATACCTCATCCATGGGTATTCTCAATGGAGATTTGCAGACGTCTTTGAGACAAAAAGATGCCCATTTGAAATAAGCCCATCTGGATACTCAAAATTATTTCTCAACAGATGAAGATTTCACATGACAAACGCTGCGTTAAGTTTAAAAGGCTCACTCTTTTTCAGCTCTTTCCCCCCCAGATTTCCAAATTTCAGACAAAAACAAACCAACCAACCAACCAACAAACCCTACTGATATTCTGAGGATGCTGAACGCCTAAGTGACATTTTTAACGGAACATCACTGCGCGCAAAATTGCGAACCGCCTTTTATTTCGGTCACAGCCTCACAGACAGAGTTTTGAGAGGAAAAGTGCACAGGAAAGCCGGGCTGAATGCTACCCGCTGTAAATCACCAGTGGGTCAGGACGAGAGGAAAAACCTCCGGTGTCAGATAAGGTCCTGTGGGAGCCCGGGAGGCGACCGGCTCCGCGCACAGAAGAATAGACGCGTGTTAACCATAACGCCACCAGCCGCCCGCACCCCCGCCCGCTGCCGGGCTCCCCTCGGCCGCCGGGTCCCCCCTCCTCCGGCCGGGCTCGCGAAGCCAAACTGCGCTCCCGGGACCACCGGCTTGTCCCGGGTGGCCCCCGGGCTACCTCCAACTCGCCCCAGCCGCCCGAGGCGGCGGCGCGGGGCCGTGCCCGGGGCACAGGCGAGACCAGCGCGGTCCCCGGCCCCGCCGCAGCGTGGGTCGCGATCGCCGCGGGACGCGGCGGTGGATCGCGGGGAGGGATGCTCCGCAGACAGCCGCCTCCCCTCCGCCCGTTCCGCCGTCGGGGCAGGCGGTGTCATTCCCCGAAAAACCCCCTCCCACCCACGCCGCCAACAAACTTTGAGGAGGACGAAGGGTCCCTGGCCCCCGACCGGGGGGCACCCGCCGCCCTCCCCTGCCCCCCCGCCGCCCGCGCCGTCCTTACCCTCCGCACGGCACCGGCCGCGTTCCCCGCCCGCTCCGGCCGCGCCGACCCCCGGCAGGGAGCAGGAGCGCCGCCCCACCCGGGCACCCCAGCACTGGGGAGCGCCGAGGAGGCGGTGCCGGTGAGGGGAAGGAGGAGGTGAGAGACTTCTCCCCCCGGCTGCCTCCCCTTCTTCGCTTCCCTCCCCTCGGCGCCTCCTCTCCGACCACCGCCGCCCTCGCTCGCCCGGCTCAGGCGGCACGCCGGGCTCCGCCGCCCTGCCGCCGCCGCCGCTCCATGTGCCGCCCGCCCGCCCCCTCCTCCGCCGCCTCCGCCCGCCGCCGCCTCGGCGCGGGGAGGCAGCGCGGGAGCCTCCGGGCGCCCGGCGTGGCTCCGGCACACGCCGCCGCTGCGTCCCCCCCGCCTTCCGCCCCGCTTCGGTCCCATTTATGAAGCCCGGCGCCCATCACGTGTCAGTGTGTGCCTTTTGTCCCGGCCCTGGCAGCACCGGGGCGGACAGGCGGCGCTGGCCAAACTTCGCCCCGGGGGAGGGACATGGGAACACCGGGGAACACCGCGGGGGGCGGGCGGCGGAGAGCGGCTCCGTTTCGGGCCGTGCCCCACCCCGCTTCCCGCCGGCCGTGGGCGCTGCCCCGCCGCGAGCCCCGTCCTGCCGGCGCTCCGCCGCCGCGCCCCCCGGCCGGGCGCCGAGGAGCGGGGCCGGGGAGGCGGCGCGCCGGCCCCCAGCCAATGTGGAAGGCAGCGCCTCCTCCGGCCCGGGGGGGCGGACAGCGCATCCCCGCCGCGGGGACCCGGCCCGGCCCCGCCACCCGCCCGCACCGCGTGGGGACAGCGGGGACCGGCTCCGCTCTCGCCCCGGGGCCGCGGGGCTGGCGCACGCAGCGGGCTGCGGAGGTTGGTGGCTGTGGCGGCCCTCGTGGGGCGTCCTTTCCCCGTCCCAGTATTTCCTGTGGAACACCAGGGTTTTGACATACTTTATTTCCCTTTTTCTCACTACCCGAATCCCGCCTTCGGTGTTTTCGGGCTTACACGAAAACCGTCATGGCAGCCCTCAGAAGTGATGGGGATTCCCTCATCTCTGGGGGGCGAAATGGCTCCAAAGGTGGGCAGGCAATGGGCATAACTGGAAAGGTGAGCTTTATTCAGCAGCCAGTTCCTAAACACTGTAATATCTAGCTGGCTTTGATCGTGTGTTTCTGCCTCTGCAGCGTCATACATATGCATTTGTCTTCACACGAATTAATACTGAAACATGATAAATATTTATCATTTGACATGGTGTCTAAAGACATTAACTGGTCCATCTACCATTTACCTGAACTGGTACATCTGTGCACAGAGGAGGAATATGTGATTCTCCTTGTTTATCAGGTTAAGAAAACACTCAACTCTTCACAAGTGATGATTAAAGGTTTCCCGTGGCTGTATTTTAGGGACGTCCAATTCAAGATGTGCCTGCTGTCTCGCTCGACCCCCAAGGTCTGAGGCAACAAAATCTCCAGGCTCCATCCACCAAAGTGCATCTGCTCAGGAGCACAGCATCATTCTCACAATCCAATGTTTTCCCTGCATTGAGTCCCAGAGCGAGTCTGCAAGATCATAATTACTGACAATAATTTTTCAGCCTCTGGCTCTTTCTGATGGTAATCGTTAAATTAACAAGAAAGGAGATAATTTCAAATGGCACTCCCTGTGAGAAAAGTGGAAGGGAAAAAAAAGGCCAACTCATTTGTGCCCAGCTTGAGTTTCTGGTATTAGTCCGTCTGGTCATTCGGAAGTGGTGGGAAGTAAAAAGAACTTTATTTAGGACTGCATTAAATCAGATCAGATTTCTCTTTAGCTATGCATTTCAGAAAGTACTAACTTCTCAGAGGACTTTTTCTTTACTTCATTGAAAATGTTGAGTACTTTTGCTTTCAATGTGAGCCTACCCAGTTAAACTTCTCTTCCATGTTTGTGGAGGGACACATCCCCTTTGCAAGTCACATCAAGTGGACATTACCAGACCAAAATCAGCCTGTTGAGGGAATTTAAGGGCATGTGTTACTGTTCATCCTACCTCCACATTCTTGGCTTGCTAAAAATTCCCATCCTGAACTGATCATTACTCCAGTCTCGGGATAATCCTTCTTTGCATCACTTCTCAGCCTGGATTGTAGAGAAGGACATTGCAGAGTTGAGCATGTAGCCATGGCCACATACTGAGGGGTTTTCCCCCTGTGCAGTCCTGCACAGTTGCTACTGCCTGTTCAGCCTACAAGTTCAGCAGGAGACAAGAGGTATGGGTAGCCAGAAGTTACTCAAGCAGCAGGGTCTCAACCTTCATAACCATGGGGCACCCTGGGACCCCTAAAGCCTTGTATACCCCAGCCCCTCTTCCAGGATCCCACTTGTAAATTAGCAGTTTTGCAAAGGCAAGGTTGTTGCAATCCTGTGACACCTGTTCCCAGTGGAGCTGGTTTGAAAACCTTTGAAAAAGTGGCTTTCTACTGGAAAATGCAACCTTGTCAAAACTGAAATGCTTTGCAAACTTGTGTTGGTTGCACTGAAAATGTCATTTAAAAAAGAGTAAGTGGTAGAGGGATGTTCCAACAGTGTGGGAATGTCTCGTTGTGACATTTCCAAGCTAAACGTTTCAGTTTCTTGCTTCAAAATGAGTTTTGGTTTCAAAATATTTCCTTTTATATTATATATTGCAAAATAATACAAAAATTTGGAAAGCTTATTCCCATCAACCAATCACTTATTACCATAAACCTGAAATTAATGTTCTCCACAGCTTTCTCAAGGTAAGAATTCTGCTATTCTCGGTTGGAGCAAAATTTTAAACTGCAAACACCTAGTGAAACTAGAGTATCTGAATTTTGCTGGCCTCTCAACCACATGATGGAATTCTAGAACTCAGCTGCCTTTTAAAGTGCATGATTGACCACCCCAGGTACTATTTTCTACTGATTTGGGCTGTCATAAAGTCAATTTTCTACCTAGTAGCTGGTACACTGCTGTGTTGTGGATTTAGTATGAGAATTGTATTGATAACACACTGATGTTTTCATTGTTTCAGTGCAGTGTTTACACTAAGTCAAGGAGTTTTTGGCTTCTCACCTGTGTGTAGATTGGGGGTAAAAGAAGCAGGGAGGACATGGAGCCAGGACAGGTGACCTGAACTGGCCAAAGGGATATTCCATACTGTCTGATGTCATGCTCATTTTGTGAACTGGGGGGGAAAGCTGCCTGGGTGTTACTGCTCAGACATTGGCTGGGCATCAGTCAGCAGGTGGTCAGCAACTGCATTGTGTATCACTGGTTTTGTGTACTCCAGTTGCATTGTTATTATTACTGCTGTTATTCTTATGCATCACTTGTTTTGTAAATCCATTTCCCCCCTTAATTTTCTGTCCTATTGAACTGTGTGTATCTCAACCCATGAATTTTGCTTTTTTTCCCCCAACTGTCTTCCCCATACCTCTGGGGGCAGGGAGTAAGTGAGCAGCTGTGTGGTGCTTAGTTGCTGGCTGGGGTTAAACCACAACATATTGCAACTGGGATTTCCTTCAGTTCTTATTTCAGGAAGAAGAGGCAAGGAGGTAACAGATGAGATAATCCAGCTGATCCTATGCTCTTTCTAAATCACAAATTCTTGCCTTCTCAGTCAGATTATTTTCCCAAATACTTTGATTTTATATTTTTATGAAAAATTAACTTTGCCACTTCAGGAACATTGTCCTTTATCTATTAAGCTTTTTATTTATCTATTTAGGTTGATCAGAGGGGCATTATGAGACCTTGATGATTTACTTTGGAAAAAATCTGTACAACAATCAGGTTAGATGCTTTGATTATTTCAGAAAAATCACTTGCTTCCTAGTTTTGTACACCCTGCAGCACCATGATTGTTTTCAGGATTTCTCATAATTTCTTGTCAAGAGTGTTTCCTCCTGCTGCCTCAAATAAACTCAGAGGTCTTGGTCATTTTTCACTCTTCATCCAGAGGTAGAGCCAACTATCAAACAAGACATAAATGATGCACTTGGAAGTATGCTCATGGAGGAAGCCAGTACACTGGTTTTTAACACTTATTCGATGCCCTGCCCACAGGCAGATTGATTTTCACAAGGTTTGTGTGGCAGTCCCTTAAATCATTTTCAAACAGAGAGAAGATTTGTTCTTATGTCCAGTTCTTAATTTAGAAGTCTGTCTGCTTATCCTAAAGGCTCATCTTTATCTATCCATTTTAGGACACTTTTCTGCTATGATAGCAATGAGCACCATGGATGCACAAAATCCTTTCCACCCCTTCTCAGGCATACACTTCCCAGTCTTTGGAGAAAGTCAAGGAGGGTCTTCACTATAATTACAAATCTGCCCCTGCACACCTTGAGGACCACAACAGAAATTTTTTGGACAAGGAGAATGAAAGATTGAAAAACAAGACCTTAAACCTTGGCCATTTCCCAAGGTAGCCTTCTCTCCCTGAATCACACAGCCTGAGGAACCAACAAGTTTGGTGCTGCAGCACAAACAAGTACTCCTAAAGCAACATGATTTTTCAGCTTTTCTTCATTTTCTCTGCAAGCTGTTAAACAAGCAAGGTCAGTTTGGAACCCATCAAGTCCTGGTTCTCCTCCTTACTTGTTATGTGATGTTGGCTGCTTTTTTTCCATGCTATTGAGCACCCACAGTTTTTACTGAGTTCAGGAAGAGCAACATGAGCTCAGCCCCTCGGGACATACTGCTGTTTGTCTTTCTGCACAGTTGCTGCCCCACTATGAAATGAGGATAATACTATCTTTTTTCTTCCTTCAGTCTCAGGCTTTTCTGTTTAAAGTATAAGGTCATCTAAGTGAGAGCTGCCTGTTACTAGTGGTCTGTGAACACCTATCACAACAAAGTCATAATCCTGTCTGTGACCTGCAGGCACTAACACATTGCAAATAATAACAATAAAAACCCAATCAGAAATTTCATTGTCCAGGAGCAGCTTTTCTGCCATCCAGCAAATAAAAGAAACAGTCCAGGAAATTACAGAACCCATGAAAGTGAGTGGGTTACCCGGGGCCTTTGTTAATTGTGCCTGCTCCATATTTAGTCAAATGTTGGTCTTTTTTGAAAGGATTGATCTGCCAGGGACAATTGCTGTTTGTGTCACTGATGAAGCTCGGCAGTGTCCTTGTTATGGGCTGTCCCCACAGCACACTTTAGCTTGTTGCTTGGGTAGTGCAGTAGCCCTACTCCTTCCCCAAGTCTGAGCTTAGCTTTGCCAGGTGCTGAGAGTGAGAGATGTGCTGCTGGATTTTGTAAGGCAGGTGTCCACCAGCTAGGAATAGAAAGAGACCACCACCTCATCTCACAAAGACCCGTGAATAGCTCTCGTATAGTAATTACTTTGTGTCACTACTGCCCTGAGCCAAATTAAAGCCAGCGATACAGGCATTCAAGTCTGTCTATCCCATCATTAACCATCGCCTGAAGCTATCCAGTTCCCCAAATATTATTCTTTTCAGCTTTTTGCTTTGTCCTTTTAAATAGGAGTTGAGCAACGATGAACCAATTTAGCTCCTGTTTGACGTAATTTAGTTTATGAACTCAACAAATTAGGAAAGAAACATGTAACATAGTTAACAATTCCTGTTCTTAAAAAAATCTCAGTTTACTGCTGACAGGTATTGGTAGCCATACCAGTCATAATGCAGTTGAGCCTAATCTTCTGCTCTATTGATATTTTGTGATGTTTTGCCTTTTCTGTTGAGGGTGGCACTGCAGAGTACTAAAAAGGTTTTTTTCTTTTGCTCTAATGGCAGTGATACTGTGCTGTGTCACGCTCCTTCCACCAACTCCTGACAAAGATAACAGAAAAGAAGAACCAGAAGATCGGTGAGCACTTGCTAGGAGAAACCTTTGTTTTAAAACACAGGCTTTCCCAGATACAGAGGCGGGGAATTGCTGATCTGACATCTGTTGCCTGTCCCACATTTGCTGATGCCTGGGGAAGGAGCCTCAGAAATGTTTCTTTGGGCTGAAGTCCACTGACCCCTCCTCCTTTTTTTCTGACTCTGTATGATGCTCTAGTCTCAGCTGTGGCACGCTGGACAGCAGCTGCTGTGCTGAGTGTGAAGCCATGGCATGGTGCTCCCATTTGGAGCAGCACCTTTTGGCTCCAGCAGCTCTAACTGGCTCTGTGCTTTGAACCATTGGGCACCGCGCACTCTGCTCGGTACAGCTTGGCAGTGACTCGCTCTTCACTGCAGTCTCCAGAGCAAAGGGCAGAAATCTCACAAGCATTTTAAAGATCATGATTTTGGGGTCTCTTTCTCTGCAGAGTTTGAATCTGCGTCTGCAGCTCTAGGTAGATGTTCATGAGCTGCTCCACTAATAGTGCATAGAGCTTTGAGGCTTTCTGTGGCGTTTTTGCATGTTCCTTCAGAATTAAAAGCTGGCTGATACACGTGAGTTTATTTTCTCTCCACCATCCGAAAATTACGAAATGCTGATGCAGGTGGAAAAAGGAGGTTGTTGAGGAGGAGAGTGAGTGTACTGTGTTAGAGAGGATGGACTTCTTTGACCTTGGGGATGCTGCTTTTGAATATTTGCACTGTGCTTTTCTAACACAAAGGAAATCACTGCTCTGCTCCTAAGTGATCTTTCAATCTTTCAATCAAAGAAACACCCTTATTAGTGTTTTTTAAAATCTTCTCACCTTCTTTCATTAAATCATACTCTTTACAGTTCCAGTTTACCTGCATAGAACATTATGAGCTGAGTGAAAATCATTTTCCTTTGTTAGTTTTTTCATCATTGAGCAATTGAGCAGTAATGAGGACACAAATCATCTTTTCATTATAAATATGCATAGCAAAGTGTAAAAAAAAGTGTGTTTCTAAAACAAATAAATAAACAAAACTGTGTGGTGAAGGGAAGGAATTGAGAAAAACAAGATGACAAAGCTTTTTCCTGATGCTCTACCTTTGCAAGTGTACAGGCATCAAAGTCAGGAAAGTATTCAAGTGATGTTGGATGCTCTGAATGCTGTGTTTAATGGAAATAGACATAGGATTGTGTCTGCAACTTCTGTGCGATGCAAATCAATATCACTCATCAGTATGGCAAAAGAAACCAACAAATAAACAAACAAAACCCAACTAAAAACACAGCCTAGGATGACTCTAAAATAGATTGGTTCTTTCATGGAAATGTACAGATTTGTTTTCTCTCTTGACTTTTGTTCACATTTTCCTTGTTCCTGCTAGATATGAAAACAACCTATTATGTCATTTTTTAAATAGGGACAGTATATATCAGTCTGTATGGCATAGATGTTCAGTTCCAGCAATGAGAAACAATTACGAGTTTGGATGAGAACTGCACATTTTCTAGCTCAAGTTTGTTCGAGATGTAGCTGTGCGGAGGAGGCACTTTTTCTGTGTGTGCGTTTGCACGGCACTTAATAAAATGAGGCCATTATTGGAGGGTGAGGGAGAGAGCTCAGTTCCTATTGTAATGACTATAAACCTCAGCTAGGATAAAATGCACTCATCACCTACTTCTTCATCCCTCCCCACAGGTTGCAGGGGATTGTGGCAGAGCTCTTCCCTGTTGTAGCACACTCTGCTCAGGGCACAGTTGGCAGCTGTGCTTAAGGGTCCCCCTCCCACCCCAGGCTGAGTCTTCCCATCAGTTTGTTCTGCACAGGGAAGCATAGTGAGTCTGGAGAAACCACTTACCCCTTTGTTTCAGAAGAAACATGTAGTCACAGAAATACAAACTTCTCTTCTTCCGGTGCCAGTCCTCAGGATGTATCATAATCTGGTCCTCAAGAGACAGTCTGGCTATTCCTTTTGCCTCTGCCAGCTGTTCAATGCCTTTTCTACAAATATTACAATCATTGTGGTTGCATTTGTTCATATGGTCAAAGACTGCTGATGTTATCCCTTCCTGCCCCACAAATTTGTTGTAGTGTCATACAGTATTCAGCATAAAATGTATAGCTGCATGCTTGTTTTTACTAATAAAACACTTTGGTCACAGAAAGGTTGCCAGCTGAGGTTTTTGTTACTTCACAATATTCATCTGAAATCTTGTGGCACCTGTGTGACACAGAGGTCACTAGCACTTTGAGCTCTGTAAAGCAGGAGACATGCATGTGTGTGCTTTACAACTGCTTGTTTGAACAATAAAACCCAAATCACAAAGCTCAAGCCCCTTCAACATTGTCTCTCCTAGGACAAGGTGGGGACTGAACACCATTAACTGTTCATTTCACAGCCCCACAGTGTCCCTAGATCCATGAGAAAATGGGTTCATATCAATGGCAGCGAGATTCTGAACAGAGATCAGCTTGGGATCAATCCATGCAGCTCACCTTGCAGGCTCAACTCAAGGAATAAAATGGGACAGACAGCTGGTGGGACGAGGTTTCTTCCAAAGAAATTCTTCTGTAATTGTGTTTTGGCACCACCTGTCTGGCAGCCCCGTTTAGAAGAGTTAGATTTTCTCACATCATTTTGAGGTTGAGAAGCAGGGGTTGAATAATGTTCCTGCTGCAGACTATATCCCTGTAGCCATCTCAGAAATCCAACGTGTGTGTAAGACGGGTTCACTTTCCATCCTGGAATGGGTTTCTGTGCCATGTAATGATTCTCCAGCTGCTTTTAAAGGCATGTATTTTTGATTGTGCTTATGAGGTGATTGTTGAAGAAGTAATACATAAAAGCACAAAAATAGGGGTGTTACCTACCTCCTAATGTCTGCCTCTTTGCTTCAGTGTGCTTCAGGTGCCAGGACAGCTGAAGCAGAACATGGTTACCTGGAGCAAAGATGATCCAGCAATGGTTTTAAACTGAAAGAAGTCAGGTTTACATTAAATTTTAGGAAGAAATTCTTCATTGTGAGGACAGTGAGTCACAGGAACAGGTTGCTCAAAGAAGCTGTGGAGTACCCCCATCCCTGGAAGTGTTCCAAGATCAGGCTGAATAGGTCTTTGAGCAACCTGGTCTAGTGGGAGGTGTCCCTGTCCATGGTGGGGAGGTTGGAACTAAGAGGTCCCTTTCAATCCAAACCATTCTATGCATTCACATTATAAAGAGAACACTTAAAAAATTAAGGAACAGACAATATGTTTTATCAGAAGGATAATCAACAGCATGATGTGTCCCTAAGAGAGCCCTGTCTTGGAAGTATCCTCTGTGTTTGGCTAGGAAAAGCTGACTTCTGAAGTCCAGCCTGGGGAAGGAGATTTAGAAATGAAATGTGATTTTTTGATAACTACTGAGTATTTGGATTCACAGTTCATATTGCAAAATACTTGAAAACAAGTGTCATTTAAGGACTAAGCTATGGACTAAACTATTTTATTACCTATGATCCAATTCCCTGTTCCTGTTTCTGGGGCCTGAGCTCTTCTTCTGCTGGTCTGTATTGGCTCCAGCTCAAAGAGTCATATAACTGACTGAGTCAATAGCAGAGCTCTTAGCACCAGCACCAGGACCCATCTTGGATAAATGGAATCATGGATAAATTCTTCAATTTCTCGCTTTCCTTCAGGGATTTATAGAAGCTATTTTTATTAAAACTTTCTTGGGTGCTTCTCCTGCTGCAGCTGGAGACCATGTGATGAGCATTTTCTATTAAACCACAGACAAAAGAGTCAGAAGTGCTTTGTTTACCTCAGAGATGACTTTCCTTTGTTTCTGCAATGTTTGTTTCCTTTAGGGTGACCAGGAATACTAGAATGCGACAGAAAAGCCCTGACAGATGCTGCAGCAGCAGAATTTCTCTGTTCAGATGGTATTTTTAGATGAAAAGGTGTGAGACATGTTTAGCTTGTTTGTCAGGAAATTGTTTATTGGTTAACTTTTTTTTGGAGCATCACAGAGAGACTATTTATTTTAGCCCATTAGGTTTTTTGGGAGGCTGTCCTGTGAGACCTCACATAGCTATTGCACTGAGTAAGAAATGAAATAGTATGGCAATAGTATGTACTCACCACAAACTAGGGGATGTCTTCTCTCATTAGCATTGGACATTTGTGGTTAAGTTATTCACAGCTGGAGAGTGACAAAAGACATAAAGCTTTCTCACCTATTCACATTGTCTAAACTGTGGAAGAGTTTCCCCTGCATGATTGCTAAGTCAGTTTTCTGCTGATTTCAGTATAATTGGATGACCTTTAAAAAGAGTTTCTATAGCAAGGGTTGCAGAATCAAATTCTGTTGTGCCTGATTTTTTTGTCCTATATGCAAGTCTGTGTAACTGTGCCTTCTGTTTGCCTTGCACTGTCCCCCCCAACACACACACCTTCACCCCTTTGGAATGGGTATTACTATGGAAACAATTGTGTCCTTGCTATTGTTAAAGGCAGCTGAGTGACATCCAGAAATCCCATATACCCACAGAAAATTGTAATAGTAAATCATCTGACCAGCTATTCTTAGCCATTCTTTTCCTCATGTAAGAGAAGGATGATATATAAAAGGAGATTATATGAAGGAGTTTTTTTTTTTTTGCTCGTACGAATTTATGACCGCTCAGCTGAAGCGCAGGAGTAAAGGTAAAAAACCCAAGGCATTTCACAAGTAGCAGAATTAATGAAGCCTAGTTCCCTATAGATCTGTATAGCCTGTGGTTGGATTCTCTGATGACTAATACAATGCTAGCCATCTGATCACATCGTTTCTTTTAGCAGTGACATTCAGAATGCCTTTGTGCCATGTGGATCCTCAGGTATCTAATAACAATTGAGTTCAAATTGCAGCTTTTTGTCAATGAGGGTACTGGCAATGGTCTCTCTCATCTGCCCACAAAATGGTTTTCATCAAACTTGTGGAAATCTATGGGAGATTGCTGTACTCCATCATACTTGCTTGAAACAAACTATCAGGTTCAAAAAGTGTCAGTGGGGAACAGACATAAAGACATTGAATATGCGATCTTGTGAACGTCTTTTTCTTGGGGAATCTGCCCAAAATTTTGCCAGGTTATTCAGTCTAGCAGGTGGGTAATCCTTCTTGGCTTCATGAGATGACATAAAGATTTTTCAGTCTTTTTTAACAAATGGTTAAAACAGGCAAAGTTGGAGCAAGGGAAATTCACATGAAATATTAGGATCTTTTTTTTTTTCACAGTGAAAGTGGTGAATCTGTGAAACAGGCTTTGCAGAGAGCATGTAGATACTCCAAAGCTGCTCAGGGAAAGCCCAGAGCTACTTTTGTAACATCTGCTTTGAATGGGGACTGAACCAGATGACCTTCAGAGATGCATTCCTATCTAGAGTTTCTGTGTGTCTGTATTACTTGCTACTTTAGATTTCTTTTCTGTAGGCCTTTGTTCCCCAGGAAGAACCACAGCCGAGGTCAAATTCTCCAGGAACATGATGTTTTGATAAACACATGCATGCTGGCAGGGGCAAACCCTCCATGGAAGGCTTCAGATTTTTACTGTCTGAGACAAACTAGAGCTGTTCTATTGAATCTTCAGTATTTTCATTGTTTTATTTAAACTGTGTGTAAAGTCACTGTGAAGCTTCATATTATATAAAAAAGCCCTCCTTTTGACATCTCCCTCTCTGAGAAACTGGAGAGTGCAATGCAGAATGACCACTGGAGCAGCATCTCTTGCAGAAAACAGTTACTGCTTTTTTATTGCATAATTTTGGATAGTATGCTCTGGAAAACTTGGCTGAAGTGGGAGAAAAAAGTGAAGTCTTACGAAACACATTTTATAGTGAGATTGCCTGTCCCAAGTGCAATCAATCTGTCCATTGAGTTGGCAGTGTTCAGAAACAGATGAAAGTCTCTTCAGACCTGAAGATTGCAAATGTTGCAGAGCCCTATATTGGGAATATATGGGCACAGGAATTTTTAAAAAAGTGTACTCAAAACCTTCATAATTTTTATTCTCCTTACCTTTTTTTTCTTTCCATTGACACTAGTGCAGTGGGAGATGGTGAAATAGTACATAAGTAATGAGCCACAAGGCCAAAAAAAATGGTTTTGCTCACCCTGTGCTAGGCCCCACACAGGGGCCCGTGGTAGGGCTGGAGAGTGCACAGTGGCAAGCAACAGCCCTTGAAATACAGGGTTTAGGAGCGCAGACCAAAGGCAACAGGTGGATACAACAAACAGCCAGAGGCAGCTCAAGGTATCAATGGGGCGATTATGAACAGTGTGGCAAGCAGCTGTCACTGCACACCAGCTGCCTCGCCACCCGACAGCTCACACCAAAGGCAAGAAAGAAAACAAGCCACTAATGACTGATCCCCCTCCCTGAGCCTCACTGGCAAAGAACTGGAGGTTCTGCATCATTTTTTTTTGGTTACTCATGTCCTTTTCCACCCCTACCCACTTGCCCATGGATGCTGTACCCTCTTCTGTCATCTCTTCTATTTAGAGGCTAGGCTGTTACACATGAAGGGCATGGAGCAAAACTTTCCTTACCTCATCAGGAAGGAAGGGGAGATTTTAGATATTGTGAGATGGGGGAAGGGACACAACACGTTAGGAGCAGAAATAGGGGAGTAATTTATTTCTGTAGCACAGCCTGAAACTATGTGAGCAGTTGCAGAGATGAGGTTGTTAAGGATCTTGGGGGCCTGCCAGAGAAGGAAGGGAGAAGAAAGGAGTACCTTTTTTTTGTGTACTGAGACACTGCTCTGCACCAGAACAGTAAAAGACTGGTGTGGTTCCTCAGTACAGGCTGAACAATACATCTGTCCCTAAGGGTCATCACAGCAGCAAACTTACTCATCACTGTGCTGTTCTTCATACTCACACACTGGGTGTGGTGGCCACCTCCATACTCAGAGACCTAAATGTAACTGAGTAATTGTAGGTGCTGTGTGAGGCTTTCTGGCCTCCCAAGCTAGCCTGGGAACAGGTTTTTAAGTTGGAGCAAATTGAAATCCTCTGAAAATTCCACTGACTGCAGTGACTACCTCTCTGCTGAGTTATCTTGGGGCTTGGATACCTATGGTTAACACCTAAACACCTGCATGTATACACCAAAGTTGTTATGGGACTAGAAAACAACAGATAGAAGTCATAGCAATTACTGCAAGGGCGCAGCTGTTAGTTGAGAAGCAAGTTGAATTAGTACATGTAGAGCTCCGTGCCTCTGCAATAAATCAACTTCCAGTACCTGAACTAATGTGCTTAAACCTGTGTGATATCCTTGTGCTGCATTATTGCCTGCAATGGAGTGCCCTTGCAGGGTGGTGGTCCTTAGGATGATGTTGCATGTTGAGCATTCTCTGGAATAATGATATTACTGCACTTTGCAGGACATAACCTTTTGAGTTTTTATCTGTTGGTGGAACTATCAAACATGTAAGACAGGATTCAAGCCAAAATGTCCTGTATTTTTCCTGCAGTTCCTCTTGAGGAGATGGATGCAAAGCAAAAAGAAAAAAGTGCCAAATTAGTACAAATTGACAATCATTGACCACCGCTGCTGCTAGCATGGAAGGTGTCCCTGGCAGGAGGCAGCTGAGGGACACCAGCTTTTAGATTAGTTTCAAGCTTAAAATAACTTCAAAAGTATATGCAAAAAGACAGAAGATGAGCATTTGGTGATGCTGGGGCAGAGGTTAGTTCAGAACATGAAAGATAGGGAAGATAGAAATGTAGTTCTTTAGTGTTGGGGCTTTAATAAGACTTATGCTCCATTTGGTTTGGTTTTTTTGAGGATTTTTTTTGTTTGTTTGTTTGGGTTTTAAAAAATACAAACAAAGAGAAATAGGGTAGCAAATCCTCCCACACTGGCTGTAGCTGAATGAAGGACAAGCCTACCCCTGCAAAGGACTGTAATGTGATTTGCCCAAACTGATTTTTGTATTGGGTCCAGAAGCAATACAGTACAGCAATAAAGCACAGAACCAGAATAGTGCACATGGACTTTATTAGGCACAGTGGTGCATACAGGGGCCACTTCATGTTTTTGACCCCAACAAGTGTCTTTGCTGTGTAGGAAGAACTCAAGGTATCTTCATCATTGTTTTTTTAAGGAGTCTCTGCTGTGAGCTCCAATGTAGACATAGCCAAAACTTTTCCATGTGAATAATAATTAACATGTAGCACATATACTAACCAGCAGCAATAGATCATGTTTTCTTGATGTATATACCCAACACACAATCAATCACCCAGAGAAATGCATAAATGTGGTTTCAGAAGAGGCAAGAGGAGGGACTGCAGGCTATAAGGGCATTTGCAAATGACTTGCAAATGTCAGCCAGGCCTTATTTGCATTAACAAATCAGAAATATGCATTTTCAAATTGCATTTTCAAATCAGAAATAAATGGGTTTTGATTGGCTAAATTAAAAGACTTAGGAAAAGGATATGAGAAAGGAGAAGTGTTTGAAAAATGCAATTGCATAGTATAAAATCCGTGAACATAACGTAAGGATTTACCATCCAACCTTGAATTACTCGTTCAGGAGAATAACTGGAGACAAGCATTTTTAATTGTTTTGCTGAAACCCTCATAGAGCTTGGAAATAATTTAAGAAAGATAAAGGTGATCTCAAAAACTATGTTAGAAATGCACCCTCATATCCCAGTTTGTAAGGAATTTTTTAAAAATAATTCCCTGTCCTTGGTATTATTTAAAGTGGAGGAGACAGAAGGAAATTTTTCTTGGACACCAGGTAGGTTAAACTACAAGCAGAATTTTTACAATTTGAAGGTCATACCCTCAAAATGCCAGTCTTAACAACTGAGCTCTTACCAAAACTCCTGCTATGCTCTGAAGGACCTTTTCCTGGAAAAGATGGAAAAAACCTCACCCAACTCTAAGGAATTTTTGGTTTGTAGTTAAGGGTCAAGATTAACTTCTAATTCTCTGAAATAGACACAGTCTCAAAAATTATACTGTCTTGTTAAGTGTTGGGGGTTTTTTACTTCAAAACACAGGCTCTTTGTAATAAATTCATGGCTTTCCTTTGGCTGCTTCCTGTGTTTTCCTTTTGTACATATCACCTTGAAATCTTCCTCCTTGTAACTGGATGTAATCCCAGTCCCAGTCCATAATAGTGGTGGTCACTGGTGGTGGGCAGTTTTCCAGGGGAATTCATTATCTGAGTCATTTATAACTGGGCTGAATAAAACAGTCAAAAGTGTATAGAGGGAGAGGAAACAATTCCACAGTGCTGAGGGCTGGGTTGGATGACCAAAAGGGTATTTTCTGTCTTGGATTTCTATGCTGATCATGGAAGCACACAGTCTAATGAGCCAGATATTCAAACATCTTTGGGCAAAGCATTTTGGAGAGGAAGAATGTACATTGGATGCTCAACTTGATGCATCTGAAAGAAAATCAATAGTTTTCCAAAGGCCATAATTGGACAGAAATAGTGCTGGCAGTTCTGGATATTTCTCTGTGAAAATGTGTACCATCCATTATATAAGCAACCAAATATTTTTTTGCATCAAAGGCTGTAGTGAGCAATTTTAGTTACTCTTCTCTTTAGATCTTAGTCTTGCTGTTTTTTCATGGATGATATTAGCATAGCAGCCCTCCAAAGTCCTTTTTTTTCAAAGTAACGTGATTTCCCACCCAGTGGCTTGCACTCTTTCTGTGCTGCAGAAAGTCAAACAAAGGACCTCCAGTGTAGAAAATAATCATATATAATATAATAATCTCATATATATGGGAAATGAGGAACAGCCTTTTTGACAACCCAGCTGCTTTTACCACATCTGACTTCATAGGGCATTAAATATCCTGATTGAAGACCAGTCTTGGGGAAAGTTCTGCCATATCTGCAGGATGATGTGATGTTCAGGTGATAGCTCAGGAGCAGGTGTTTCAAAGCAGGATAACAAGGAAATGTTCCTTTGGGGACCATGTCCAGTGTGTCAAGCGGGTACAGTTGGGGCTGGCTTTCAGCAGGACCAGCTGAGTCATGGGACTGATCCTCTGGCATGTGATCTCACACATGCCAAGACATTCTTAATAAGAGGAGAGGACTTAAAAATAAGTTCTTACAATTAGGCATTTTTATAAAATTTAAATATTTTAGTAAAAGATTTTTGGTTTGCAGTTATTTAATTGTCAGTTTTGTAAACTAGCTTTAATTTCAGAATATTACGTATTTTACATTATTAATAAATTAATGTGTTTTGATCACTTGTTTTGTACTCTCTGCATTACCAATTGCTAAATCAATTATGAAACCAATTATCTATTACAAATGACCATTTTGCTCTGTTACCAATGAAAAACCAAATATGAATTACCAAACCAATTAGAATACCAATTAAAAATTTCCATTGTAATTACCAGTCACTAGTAAGAATTACCCCAATGGCCTTTTGGAACACCAATTACCAATTAAAATACCAATTACCAAAGCAAATATCAGTTACAGTAACACTTAACAATTAGAATACTAATGAATTATTGCATTACCATATCTGATATTGTTTATCATTAAAATAATTATTATGCTCTATTCATATAAAAAAATTAAATTACAAAATTTTAAAAGCTCCCCAAATCAAAACAGAAGCAAAATCTCTCAGCTGATGGCAATTATATTTCCTCATAGACATTGCAGTATGGGAGGTTTAAACCTGGGGGCCATTTATGCTGACAATGAATAGAAAATGTTGGAATTCCCCACAGAATGGATGCTTGAGGTTACTATTTGTAAGAACCAACTCTGTATATGCTTGGAAAGCCCACGTGCCCCTAGTGCCAAGGCTTCAGACCTTGGCTTTCCTAGTCCTGAATCCCAGGGGTAGGAGCCAGGGCTCCCTGCCATGGGAGATCTGGACAGTTGGGTCACAGCTGTCACAGCTGTCACTCTGCCCATGCATGACACAGAGGTGTGTGTCTTGTCCTCAGCACGAGCTACCCACAGAGAAACACTCCCCCTTCTAGAGAAACAAACAGCTGCTGAAGCAACCTGCCCCTTCTAGGGAAACAAACAGCTGCTGAAGAAACCTGCCCCTTCTAGGGAAACAAACAGCTGCTGAAGAAACCTGCCCCTTCTAGAGGCACAGCTGCTCAGTGCCCCTGCTTTCCTTCAGCTCTTCTGGGCTGCAGTCCTGGCTTCAGCCAGATTCAGCTGGTTGGTGCTGTGTGTGCTTGAGCCCAGAAATCCCAGTTCCAGGAGAATGTTTTGGCCACTGGGATGTTAGCAAGGTGAGGCAATGCCCTCTGCTGTGCTGGTGGAGCAGCCTGGCCTGGGGCAGTGGAGCTCAGTAGGCAAGCACGCGTAGGGATGGAGAAGCTGCAGGGCCGAGCTGAGGTGATGCTCCCACACTTTGCTCCCAGGTTTGTGGAGTGCCAAGTGCATAAGTCAGAGCAATGAAATTCTTTCTCCTCACAGTGCCCAGCCATCAGAGCAGTGTGACCTGTGGCCATCCCTGACCTGGCCACGGTCTGGAAGAGCACTATTCAATCCACATCAGAACCTTTTCAGGGCTTCTACTAGCTGCCTGACAATGCCAAGAAAAACATGAAACTCCTTGTGCCAGTGCCCTGGGCCTGTTTCACTAGAGGAGGGATAAGCTATGTTAGTTTTTGTTTAAGCACGCCATGGAGCTGCAGTTTAGCACTTCTGTTTCTAGAATGGCCTCAGGGACTTGCTGCTCAAAGATCTAAAACTGGTTGTTTATTTCAGTTTCCATTTCTGACCAGCCTCACATCCAGTAGCATCACTGCAGGGCTGCAGCAGCTCCTGTGTTTTTGTGGGGACAGATAAGCTGAGGGACTGCCACATCACACTACATGAATATATAACCTACTCCCCAAGCTATATGAGATCCCAGCAATACACAGACTATTGCTCATTACATAGAATCTGAGAGTCCATATGTTCAGAGGACAATGTGTGATACATTATTCACCCTTGCAGTTATTTTATAATTACATGTATTTGGCTAGCTGGGGCACATAACTGCTCCAAGGTGTCAGTCGGTGTGTTGGAGGCTTTTCTGAGAAATTCAAGATATTGGGGTTTTACGTAGCCGAGATTCTCCCTTGGGATATTTGGTACAAAACAAGCCTTGGCAGAAGTCTATTGGTGCCCCTGTCTCAGGGGGCTTCTTGGCAGATGCTAATTACTGACAATTAACCATCCGTGGCAGAGCTCAGGCCATGACAGGCACGTCTGTGTCCGGCTCAGGGACTCAGGTAGCAGAGAAGTGTCTGAGTGCAGTGTCCCTTTGCTGAGCACAAAGCACAGCAGGGTGTGCGTGGGAGGCGAGCAGCGCCGTGGGACGGAAGGCACCAATATGGTCACGGATTGTGCATGTGCCCTCGGTGTCCTTGGCTGCTCTGGAGAGTGGTAAGGTCCTTGGCAGTAACTTAGCACTCCTGGGGGGCAATATGGCATCTCCCCCAGACTCTGCCCACAGCATCTCTGCTGAGGCTTTAGGGCTTGGCACAGGCCCCTTCTGGTGGTCTCTGCAGCACCTGAACTAAGGGAGTGCTCCAAGAGGAGGGCAAGGGACTTCTGAAGCCCTGTAGCACCTCTGTAAAAAAAGTGGGGAAGGGCAGGAGCAGAGAAGACACCTTGCCTCAAAATCTGACAATGTTTAGTTAACTCCTGAGAGAAAAGTAGAAGAGAAGAGAAAGATTTATTTGGATTGGAAATGAATGTGTAGAAAGAAAAGAAGGGAAAGGGAAAGGGAATTATAATGTTCTGCTGCAGTTCTTGTTCTTTGGAACAAATACTTAATCTCTTTCTCAGACAGTGCTTAATGAACCTTTGTCTCTTTCCAAAACTGAAAGTGTTATTCTCTTTTTTTTTTGTGTTTTTTTTTTTTTTTTTTTTATTTTCTCTTCCAAAATCTGAAGTGCTGGGGCTCCTGAAGCTCAGCAGAACTTTGATTTTGATTTTTGCAAGTTCTATTTGTGCTATTGCAAGTCAGCTAAGCATTTTCCTGTAAACAACTGACCAGGAAGAAATACACCATTACCTTTTGCTGCTGTAGTAACTTGCATCCAACACCAATGACTTACGGGCAATATTATCCACATCTTCATCATTAAAGATAGAGATTAATTGTCTGGTTCAATATCTCATTAAAAATTAAAATCTATCCATATGCAGTATCTCTTCAGCGGAGTTAAACCAGAGTAGACTTTTCCTGGTTTGTTTAAACTGAGGGATGAACGACCATATTTTATCTCTGCAATACCAGAGCATGGTCACTTAAAAAAAAAGAAGAGGTTTTAGTGCTCTATTATTTCCTCCCCAGTTTATGAAAAGATAGGTTTGGGAGCTACAGAGCAGCTGGCCAGCTCAATTAAGTGATTCCACAGAATTTTTGGTATCTATTGGTCTCAGTTATTTTAGAAATATTTGAGGAAGTGTAATGGATTATGCTGCTAATGGATCCATTCTGCTCTGCTCATTGTTATTGTCTCTTCTTTGTCATATCTGCAACTAGAGTGCTGCTTAAGTTAAGCTGAGGTCTGTAATTTAGCATCTCTTTTTAACTGGAGAACCAAAAAATATACCCCTTGCCCATCTCTTGTTTGGAGAAATATGGGACTGCCCTGTAGATTTATACACTTCCAGATGAATTATCAGACTGAAAAGAAAATGTTTTGCTCTGGAATTACCAGTTTACAACATAAGCATTTATTATACCATAATGGCTCTGGGGCCAAAGTTTAATTCAGCAACTTCATGAGACTTACTAAAACTGATTGGTAGTGGAACCATTACTTATTACTGTGCTATGAATAAGGAAAGGTTCAAGTCTGGAAAAAGATGTGGACAAATTCTGGTAACCCAGTAGAGGAGTAAGGGCCTGTGGATGCCTCAAATCTTTACCAACATTTCTTACACTTATATTGTCTATACCTGAGTACATTACCACAGTTCAGCAACTCAGCATTTATCACGTGCTTAAATCCAGTGACATCCACAAACTGTGTGTTTTCCAGGTGATTCTTAGTACAGAGTAGGGATAGAAATAACAGGGTCATATTATGCTGGCAATGTGGTGAAGGCACTCACTCTAGCTGTGGCAAATCCAGGCTCAGTTTCCTCTCTTGCCTGCAGAAGTTCAAATCCATGTTTTCCACCTTCCTGGGGATTACCCTGCTCTTGAATCTTGCCAAAAAAGAGTCTCTTGCAGCAAGGATTGACACCCACCTCCCCATGCTGGGAGAAAGTAAAATATGATAAATTTCATATGTGGTTTTTAAAAGTGACCAGTTTTAAGAGGAAGGAATGGTAATTCAGAGAAAAGGGACTTTTGCTTGTGATCTTCAGCATTCCAAGCACTTGTCATGACGATACTGTGCAAGAGAGAAGGCAGGAAGAAGGCTATACTCCAGATGGATTTTATTCAGAGGTGCAGAGAATGCAGCACTTTTCTCTGGCTCTGGACTAGACTCCAAGAGCCAAACACCTCAAAATCCTGCATCAGGATTCATAAATCTTCACCAGCCCTAAGCCTTTTCCTGTCTCTAGCAGAGCACACAACCTTTAGATCAGCACCCAGGTTCCTACTGGTGCGAGGCTCTAGCTTGCAAGAATCAGCAGAAGAGGCTGCATGGGCTCAGCTCCAGCACTGCCAGGAAGGGGGCCGTCCCTTACATTTGCCTCCCCTGCTCCTAACGCCTGGTTCTCCTCCTGGATAACTTATTCTGCTTTCCCAGCTACCCAGGAAGGATTTAATAAGCTGAACCTGGAGCAGCTGGGTGAACCTGTGTGAGAATATGGGTCAGCAGAAAAGCATGATTACAGAAATGCTATTTAAGGCTTTCCACTAAAATATAAAGGCCATGTAAGAAAGAAAAGGAATCTGCTGGGTTGAGAGCTGTCTGTCCATCCATGAAATAAAAAAATCTGTCAGAGCGCAGACGGTGTCAGGAGCTGACAGGCAAGGTGCCATGTGTGAGTGGTGTGTGTGTGGCCAGTCCTGTGTGGATCTGAGCAGTTCCCAGGAGGTGACAAGAGCTGTCAGCACCTGTGAGCTCCTGCAGCAGTTTGCAGGTTTGGGTGTGGGGTGCCTGGTGCTATAAACACCCACTGATGGCAGCTGCAATTGAGGAACTGTGAAGCGTAGGAATGACTGTGCCACACATCTGCCCCCTCATTTCACCACAACCCACCAAGCATTCTGCACCCAGACCTGTGGAGCACAGCAGGATCACAGGCAGGATCTTCAGGATGGGGCCCTGTATCAGCAGGCTGCTTCTCCCTCTGCCTGCCTTTGCCTTTGCCTTCGTGGCTGACGGCCTTTCAAAACAACAAATGCCGCTAATTTTGTACTAATTTTTTATGGGGACCCTGCCAAGGTCAACAGGCCTAAAATTTCACACGCATGTGCTACCCTAAAAACATTTAATTTGGTGTTTGTTCTTTTTTTCACATCTCTATTATCAAGGGGGAAAAATACCACTTTTCAAAAGGAGGGATGCAGCCGTATTAAAATCCCAGCTGGGTGAACTGCTCACAACAGATCCAGCAGATGCGGGCGTGCTGATGGCAGGGTTTTGCATGCCAGCTGTGCCCTCTCTTGCCTCTCCATGTCAGCTCTGTCACTGATAGCTGGCAAGGCATGCAGGCCCTCAGGATTCTGTGTGCAGAGTTCGAGACACTCATCTCCAGGCAAGTTTCTGCTGGCTCACATTGGGTGCCAGGAAGGAGAGGACACCATACTGCTGATGCTTGTCAGCAGCATGACTGTGTTAACAGAAAACCCAATCTGCTGAGTTAACTCTTCAGCACCAGGCTGTTGAGCTGTTTCTATCCTCCTGCAGCCTCAGTCTCTCTGCTTCTTTCAGCCCAAAAGGGGATTCTTTCTCCTTCTGCCCCAGCACACACTTAGAAAAACCCAGCAGGCTGAAGGAGGATCAAATTTTGGTCTTGTAAACCTTGCATATGTTCCTTTAGCTTCTCACTGCCTACACATGCTGCATGTATTCATACACATATGCAAATAAGCAAATGTGGTCATATGTGAGTGCATATGCACAAAAAGACATGCACTTGCACCGATATAGGTTTTGCATAGTAAGCATAATAATAAGGTACAAAGGACTTGTATAAAACAAGAAGGTCTTTGAGATCTGTGCAGGGCATTTAAACCCACCAGTCTGCTTTTTGTTATCTTTTCTCCAAATCTTGTCAGAAATTGTGCTGCCATCTTCATTCTTTTTTTCCCCAAAAAGTCCTGCAGTTACCTGTGGCATGGACAGATAATTACAAATATTGACTGACTTTAAGGTAGAGAGCAATAAAACATCGCTTAGGGGATAAAATTCCCTTCTCCTCAGGTTGTCATGCATTGCCTGAAGGCAAAGAGCCAGCAGAAAATACACAATCAAAGGAACTATTTTTATCCAAAGACAATTTCCTTTCCCACTCCTATCCTCAGAGACAGTTACTCTTTGTAGTTATTACCTGTAGGTCTGATATGCCCAAAAGCCCAGTCACATCAGGGATACACTGTGCAAGGCACTGTGCAAAATATAGCAATGCTGTTGTTTCTCTTCTCCGAAGATTACCTCCTAAAGGAGACTCCAGGGATGAGGGCAAGCCAAGCCACGAGGTCTTATCCATTGCCAGGAACATCCCGTGAGGAGAAGAGGAATTTCTGCATTTATCTAACATTGCCCTCTTACTCCTCTCCCATGTGGATGAAGAGTCTCTGTAGTTGCAAGTTTCCCTGAGGAAGAGGAGTTCAGAATTTTTGGATCCGTCTCAGAAGGGGCAACCCCATCACTCCCACTGCCACGGTTCTGTGCTCCGACTGCAGGGTGAAGAGCTCAAGGGGACCTGTGGAGATGGCAAAAAAAAAAGTGTTTTCAATCATCAGTGTCTCTTTTTCCCAGTTCTGGTCTCCCCAGACCGCTGATACTTTGCAGTCCCACAGAGCTGCTATTTCTTAGCAGCATCTTCTTGCTGCTGGCACCTGCACTTTATGTTCTGAGTCAGACATCCATGCTATATTGGCACACGCACTACCATTTTCTATGGCCAATAAAAATGTGTTTGTGCCTGTGTTCTTGGAAATGAGTCCCCATCTCGCCTCGACAGCATTTAGCCTGTGAGTTAGTGTTCAGATGGGAGGTAATTAGGTCCTACCGGGGGTCTGGATTTACTGCTAGCTCTGAAACCAAATGAATGTGTGACACACAGCTCATGTTCTCTGTTCCTGAAAGATGTCTCCAGCATTTACCTCTTCTCCCCTTGGAGCAGGTACCACCAGCCTCTGTGTCTCAGCTGTAGTTAAGGCACCTGGGAGAGAAGTGAGGAGGATGTTGGCATAGATCTAACATATGTTGTTAGCACAACACACAAGCATATCCCTCAGGCTACTTTGCTGCCATTTCTAACACAAGCAGCAAAGTCTTTTATAACAAAAACACTCCTTCCCTTAGCTAGGCAGAGGGAGTGCAGGTGCATTAGCAACGCTTGCTCTTTCATCTTCCAGTGCAGGTTAAACAGAGACCCTCCCATCTGCCTGTGATCCCAGAGGACAAGTCTTGGGGATCAGAGAAGTATGGCAAATATTCATGGAGTGCTAACTGTATCAGTGGATGCACACTGGGAGTACCCAGATACCCCAGTGGTGAGTTTAAGTAATCTAAGTGCTTGATAGGGAGAGATCACAGTCCAGGCAGCTAAACAATTAAAATCAAATGCAGAGTTATTACTGTGAGCATGTGAGAACATTATCAGGAATACTGGACACAAAAGCACAGTCTCATACTCTTTAATTCCTCTTACACTCATGGTATGTGCCTGTCTGAACTCACACAATAAATTCTCATCAGTTGATGCTCAATAGGTTGTGCTGCCCTAATGATGCACATTAACATTTTTTAACCTTTCTGATTCTGCTTTGGTAATTAGCCCAACATTTTGAAGCCTCATTTGCCAATTCTGTCTGATATGTTGATGAAATAAATCTATGGGCTTCCAGTATGAATCTGAAGAATGTGGCAATCAGAACAAAGCATTGTTTCAGTTTTGTGTACAGTTACTCTAATTATCATAATGTATAATTACACATATTCACATGTATATTTGTGCGCATTCATGCACATAGTCATTTACACATGCATGTTCTGTTCCTTAGAGTGAAGGCTGAGGGATAGATAGACAGATACTCAGCATACACAGAACCTACTATCTTGAGAAACCCATATTTTTTGAAGTACTGACACTACTGGCCAGATAAGGAGCCCATAATCTCTGTCTTTCTCCACTGAAAGAGCTGTGCTGGAGCTCTGACATAAATGCACAAAGGAAAAAAAAAAGCAGGAATATTTGAAGTTAAAGCTTCCGTTCCCTGGATGTGTGTGGTATATCATACTTTAACCCATAGCTTGCTGCAGTATCTAGGCATGACTAACAGAATTAAGGTCACAAGAGACAATGAATCTCAGAGGATTTTTGTACCAGGCTGAAAGAAGACAAAGAAAATTACAGTCCATTCAAAAGCAGAACTAGTGGGGAAAGATATTTCTGTATAGATGTCAAAGAAAAGACATGCCCTTCATATCTCCATCCATATGTGCCCAGACATGCACTCACACACACAAGCACAGAGACATGTGTGCTTATGCACTGCTAACAGAGAGAGTGTACCTATATTTTTAGCCTAGTGTATTTAAATCTGTATTTTTTAGTACTATTGTGCATGAGTTGAAAATCTGTTAGCCTATTTTTTAGCCTATTGTATTTTTATCTGCAAGTTTTAGAGCTACTGTGCATGCATTGAAAATGTGTTCTTAAGGGCCATTCACAGCCTTTTCCCCCAATCTTACCATTCAAACAATTTCACCTTCTTCTGAAATTTTTCCTATGAGGATACAAGTCTCTATCACTAAATTATTTCCTATATGGTATATTTCAGCATTATCCTTTAGTGTCCAATTGGATGTCAAAATATTTAAGAAGCAGGAAGGCATGATGATAAAGGATTGACTCTCCACACCCTAAATCTATCAGGGAGTTCTCATGGGAGCAATACAGCCCCATACATTTTGAAGTGTAGCATTTCTTATTCATTTCAATCATTTCACCTTTCAACAGTTGCTAATGATGCTTAATATCACATTCAAACCATTTACCAGCTAACCAAGAATGAAAATAAACATCTTTGGCCACTTTGTTTAAATTTGGGAAACTGGCCCCATTTCAAGAATTAAGAGTCTCGTTTGACTGACTGTTCAGCTAGTACAGCGTTGACAAATTGTGTGACTGGTGCTGAAAAAATCCAACCCTCTAGATTCTACAGCTTGCTAAAAATGCAGATATCCCAATGGTTTTTTAATATTGCAATGGAACAGAAAGTTTCCCCTGGAATGTGTTGATTGAGAAATATTAAAGGTTAACTTTCCCCATGCTGCAGAAGGTCAAATATACCCCCTTCCTGGGGATTAGCTCTCTGGTAATTCAAGCTACAACAAAACATATGCCTTTGCCTCTCTTCTCCTGCAACACTGGCTCTTCTTAGGGTTTCCTGCAGGACTCCCATCTGTTAGACCAGTCATTTTCCTGGTGTGCATATAGCAAGATCTATAATTATCTAGGTATAGATATGTAAAAGATAGATGATACACATAAATGATACAGATACATATATTCATACACACGTGCCTCCACATTTGTAATTCCTGACTCTTTGAAGCCTCTGACAGAATCATGACTGATTTCAACAGAGCCCAGATGTGTGACTTTATTTGCAGGTGCAACTGAGCATTCTGTTAACAGTAGAATTGATCTGAAATTTTCTAACAGAATATTTTCCTGTTAGAAAATGCCAGTTTGTCCAAAGGGAACTACTTCATGAAAATGTACTAATTACCATGACATTTCTCTTACAGACAGAAATTTTTAAAAGCATATTGACTGGGTCAGATGTGACCCTTTTTGGACATATTTGGAATAGAACATATTTCCTCCAAACTATTTTTCACGTAGAGAAATTAATGTAGCTTTTGATACTATTTTATTAACTAAAATAGAAGGGGATATGGTTGGTTTATAAAAATAAAACTCCTAAGTATTTTTTTTTCTTGTGGAGAAATTTGAGAGAGGTTTTTTTGGTTTTGCTGCAGCTTTGGAGATTTTTTCCTTAACTGTGCAATTCCTAGTGAAACTCAGTCCCAAAGAAACTAGTTCAATCACAGCCATATCTTACATGGATTTTTTGTGAGGTCAGGCTTGAAGGATCTGATAGGAAATTGGAAGATGAAGAGGAGGCAGCCATGGTCATGTTATCATTCGTGCTGCCCGAGGCACTGCAGAGATGTCCTGCCTCTGTGCTCTATGAAGCCTTTGGATGCCCAGGGAGCCAACTCCAGAGGACTGCTGACACCAAAGGGAGCTGCCTTAGGGTCTCTGCCTCAGCTCAGAGTTCCTCTTTATTTGTATCTTCTAAAACCTTCAGCATATTTTCAGTGCTTAGCCAATACCAATATCCTGTGAACCAGGGAGGAGGAAGCTGCTTGCAGTGCTTTTTTAGAAATGGTATAATAAAGCAATGGTCACCTTTTCTGAGACAACAGCCAGTAATAGGCTATTCTATTTTTCCTTCTATCCTTTAGAAACCCATGTGAATAGATTACTTAAATCTCATTTGCTGTGAAATGTGCTACATGGCACTTTGTAAGTGGGTTGTGTTCAATGCTGAATAAAAGAATGATATGTCATGAACCTCTCATTATTTTAATTTTCAAACCTATTGGTTTTCAAGTTGATGAAAGACATGTGTAATTCACAACAAAATGGTATTGTTTTACTTAATTTTGAAACATTTTTGCAGTGAAAAACATGACCATGAGTCCTCAATTTTCCATTACAGATAGACAACTTTATTGTCAGGCTGATAGTTATGGGATTATATCTTTTCTGGAAATGTTGAAAAACCTGCCACATTGTAGATAAATTTCAATCTTGCTGGCAGCGGAAACTCCAAAATAGACTTCAGGTGATGCTGTTATGAACAGCAGAATCAATCCAGTAGTTCAGAAGGAGGTAGGATTAGGAAAAAAAAATTAAAAATAGAAGAGCACTGCTCACATATGGAAATTAAAACAGTCACTGATGACTCCATAAAGAGACAGCTCAAATTATCCTCACAATTATCAGGTAGAAGACTGCAAATTATGCTCCCAGTTCACAAAGAAAAAGCAATCTAGAGGAGAAGTGCTGATTTACATAATCAATATCATCCAAATTCAGGGAGGCTGCCTTTCAGCACACACAAAAAGAGAAAGGAGAGCAGGAGACAGGATTTGCACTAGGCAGATAATGGAAGAAGAACCATGCTGAGAGAAAACTGAGATAAAAGAAAAAGGACTTTAGAGAGAGGAGGCAGGACAGCACCACCATGCCTGTGTGCCAGTCCAAGCGTAAGCTCTAAGAAAGCTGAAGTGGGGGGGAGGATTTAAGGAAACTTGTAATGTTCTTAATGTCATCTGAAATGGAGAGTAAGCCTTTGGGCTGGCTTCTTCCAGCCTAAAATTGTACTTGAAGTTACAAGCATTTGAAGATTTCCATGAGTTATAGGCAGATTCTGAACACATCTTTTAACTGCAACATTGAAGTTCTCAATTATATGTTCAATTACAATTATAGTTTTCAATTACAATTACCATATTCCAAGTGCCTTTGCACTGTGATGATACAATGACTCAAACCTTTTTGTTTCACACCCACCTCTTTCTTATGGTGTACAGACTCCAGGAGATGGATTAACAGCTCAGGAAAATGAGAAGTGTGCCATGAATTCAGTCACACTGAAAGAGTCCTTTTCCCCCTGAGCATCACACCATCCACCGAGCAAACACCCCACAGTTGTTCTCGCCTGGATCTTTTAACCTGCACCATCCTGCTGCTGGGCAGAAGCTGAGCATTCACAGATGTCACTGCAGCCAAGACCCTTTTTGTAGTTGTGACCTGCAAAGTTGATGAAAGCATTCATTTGGGCTTGTAGCTGCAACCGCCAGACCTGTAAATGGAACAGACTTGATTATATGGATCCTGATCATCCTCAGCTTGTTCCAAAGGCAGGAGGTGATTCTCATGGGATTGTGAGCATTGATTAGCCAGGAGCTGGTCCTGCAAGATAGGCTTTGGACTCTATCCACATTCTGAAAAGGGCTTGGACACATTTGCAGCTTTAAGCATATTTCCATGGCACAGTGGAGTCACTGAGACCTCGTGAGCTCAAGGCTGGGACAAAACCAGAGGAACTTCTGGAAAGCAGTAGTGATGGAAAAGGGTGTGTTACAGCAGGGTACCAGTGCCAGGGCTCATCACTTTACTGCTGTGTGTGGCTGAACAGTCTGCAGCCCTTGCAGTGTCCTCCCAGAGGGAATGCTGCAGGCCACAAACTGCAGGGAGTGCAGGCAGGCGTGTGTGCGATGGATCACTGCAGTCACAGTGCAGAAACGCACATGGCAAGCGCAAAGGCATCGTCCTCACCAGACGCCTTCCTTTGCTTAAAAGCAGCTGAAATGAAGGGCTGGAGTCAACAGACTGACCTGAAAACGTATTTGGGTGTGGGGAAACTCCCTCCTGCTCCCATTGGCAGAACTCCCTCTGACACCCATCAGGAGAGTGCCACATCCAGTGTCCAGCCTGCCACATCCTCTGGGTTGCTGAGGCAGAACCACGGCTGGCTGAAATCAGCTGCCAGAAAGTTGACCAGAGCTCTCTGCTGCTCCAGGCCCTGGTGAATAATGCAATATCCACAACCTTGGAAGAAAACTAAAAATAATTTTACAGGGAAATAATACATTCTTTCTAATCTGAGTCAAACCTAAAAATTAAACAGCTATAATTATCAAACCTAATTTAATTAAAACTAGCTGCTCACCATCTGGTGTTATTTGTATAAATTTGGAAATCTACTATTTCATATGAAATTCCTCCATTTAACAATTTATATTAGAAAATATATTTCTCCACTGTAATCATTATGGAATTGATCATTTTACAAATTATATTTCCTTCTACTTGATAGAAATATATTTTGTATAATAACAGGCAAAAGATCAGCTACTTTTTTCTTCAAAACTGAATTTAAAATTAAGACTTGCAACATCAATAAAAATAATTCACTGAAGTAAAAATATGTAGGATGACACAAGATTTTTTTATTTCTCAATTTGGTCACTGTGAGCATAAATGAGAACTCCATCGGATTTTTCTCTAGATGCAAGCACATATTCAGACCTATAATATTATATGTCTATTATGTGTGTGCATACATTCTATAATAGCTATTGAAGAACAACAGTTTGATTGGGGGAGCACTGTGCACTTTCCTGAGGCAGCATAGAAATGTAAAGCTGTAGACATTTAAAAAGTACTGTCAAAAATATATTTCTTTTTCCCCCAAGACATATAATAGTCATTTATACAGTGATAAGTATATCACTGTAGAAACTGAAGCTAAAATAACGATGAGGACATAATGAGAAGACCACATATTCATTGGCACCTAAATGCAAGCGTATGACATAGCCAGTGTGGAAGTCATAGTTTTCTCAATGAGTTTAAAAAATGCCTGCAATTTTTGGCATGTAGGTATTTCAGTAAGGAAGTAGAGCAATGTATAAGTATGATAAAAAAATAATGCATTGAAATGAGCTCAACTGGACATGTTCACAGAATGTTACACACACAGTGGGCATCCTTGGGAAGCTCAGGATGGAGCAGGATCACAGCAAAGGACTGAGACAGCAGAGTGGGCGCAGTTTAGGGCATAAGTTACTTAAATCATATTTGGAGACATGGAGTTTATTCCAGCTTGCCTGCTGATCTGCTGCATGAATTATGTATAAATAAGCTCTGTTAGTCCATTCACATCACATGGAGATTGTAAACGCATGTGGGCAGTGGATGGTTCTCCAGTTGCACTTGGCTCAAGAGCCAGAACCTCTTAGTGGTGGCCTCCAGACGGCACTGCAGAAATAAACAACACCAAAATGCAAATACCAAATAAGTCATTCAAAATGGATGGTGAGAGGAAGGAAAGGAAGCAATGGAGAGAAGGTAGAGGGAAAATGTCTTCTCTAAATCTTAAAAAGGCACATTTTTCAGAAATATGTTTACACCTACAGTTTTGGCATCACCTGTGGCTGCAAAAACATGAGTTAATCTGTAAGTCACCTAGTTGCAATCCCCTAAAAATAAAGTAGGGAATTCCCTTAAAGTGAAGTCAGGGACACTCCAAAATATCCACAATGACCAGAGGCCCTCTTCAGTGAAGCATTTGTTAGTAACAGGAGTACACAGAAACAACAAGGGGAATGGTGCTCATTTTTAGCCTGTTTAATAAACAATTTTCTTCCACATAGAAAACTTGGCTGGTCCAAGTTTCCTGGGGCTCTCCAGTGAGCCAGATGCTTCCACACATCTTTCCCTTAAGCAGCACCCAGGATTTTTCCTCACCAACCCGGACTCTCTGCCCCAGAGCTGCCTCATTGCAGTGGGCCACTCCATTATACAATAACTCTTTTTCACTGACAAATCACTTGCAGAACTTCACCCCCTTTTGACTCATCAGTATTTTTAGATTAGCACAGAGCAGCACCCATTCCATGATATTTGCTACTTTGCTTTTTAACAAGCAAAACAAATCCAGCATGGCTGAATTTTATAGTTTGGCTGCTGTTAGACTCTATCCTGATGGGAGCCTAAACCCACTAGTGCTCTTTGGACCTGAGCTGCTTGGCAGCAGAACGGGATGAGCAGGGAACAAAGTAGCCCAAATGCAAGATGCTCAGATGTATGCAGAGAATGCAACATGACAAATTGCTAGGTTTGGTTAAATTGGGACTGTTAATTATAGCAGTTTAAATTGGGTTCTGACTCAGATTTTGAATTTGTAGTGGCAAGATGACAGCCTGGAGAAGGTGGTTGTAAATGGCTGACTCAGAGGATGATGATCAGCACGACAGTGCCTTCTGCCTGTGCTAGTACTATGTGTTTATAGGAGAGATGTTATAAGGTGATAGTCACCAGTCCAGCTCCACCCCTTGATCTGTTCACCAGGCATTATGGAGACTGGAAAGACCAAGAGAGCACATGGAGGAAGGAGCATATTAATTGGGTGAGTACAAAATGGCAATCTGCCATCTCTTTGGTGCTCTCTCCTCTTCTTTCCATATGTAATGCTGGTTTTCCAGATTCTTCTGTAGGCATTCAGCTGCTTCTGACTTGAGTTGATGAAATGGCTTCTAAGGGAAGGATGACTGGGAGCTCGGTGTCTCCATGCAGAGGCTGCCAAGAGGATGGACACTTGGGAGAAAAGCTCTCTGATAAGAGGGTTGGAAAACCTGCTTTAATTTCTGAGCAAATTATGCAAAATTTGAACACTGGTCTTAGAAATACCAGATGCTGACAACTCCAGTGTCTTTCCTCTCCCCAAAGTGCTTTTTTTGCTACCAGTTGTCCTTGAAGTACTTTCAGTCCTGCTTTTATGCAAAATGCAAATGTCCAAGATTCCTTTCCCTGTGTACTAATATGAATTAGCTCAGCCGTTCAATTGATTGTTGAAATTCATTTGCAAGCATTGTAGGTGACTAAGTTTTGTAACTGTAACTTGTGAGTTACAAACAGGGGTCAAAAATCTAATTCCACAAGATTAATGTAACTAACCCATGCTTTGATCTCAGAAATCCTTACACCATTGCTTGGCTGAGGGCACTGTCAGCCAGCCTCCGAACGGGGAGTGGGGAGGATTTGTTACAAACTACTTGTGACTGAGCTAGAAGCCAGGAACTACGTGCACTAACATCACTTTTCAGTTGCTTGTAGAAATTATATTTAGAACGTGAAATTATTGTCTACAGATCTCTAACTCTGATCTAATAATTGCTAGAGACTAATATATTCAATAAATTACTTTTTTCATCCATTGAATAGCTGAGAACAGATTGTGACTCCCCAGTCTATTTGCTATTCAAATGAATTCAACAGATACCTTTTCTAATCTTTAACACTGTGGTCTGAGAGCAAATATCCACGGCATGTAGTGGCTGGTGCTCTGATAAATCATATGTATCACTGCTGTTTTCTGACAGGAACACTGTGCAGATACCTCAGCTGAATCCTTGTTTATGCAAGCATGCAACTGGGTTTTCAGAAGAACTTCCATATGAGGCTTTAAAAACTGTTTCCTCTTGCCTTTTTTGTTGTTGTTATTTTGTTACCAAAGGTCTCTTTTCAAAACTATCACTGAAAACAAAAGGAATTTAGATGTGGCCAAAGCAAACTTATTTTAAAACTTATTTTAAAATCTTTTTTTGCCCATCAGATATCTGTTAACATGCAGTGCATGGGGCCCTGATGCAGAAAGGTGACTTATGATAGGCATAGCTTTCAATGTGCTGTCATGCTCCCATTTAATTCTGTGTGACTGTGCAAGCAAAAAAATGAAGTACGAGCATTTTTTTGGGAAGATCAGGACCTAAGCAAAGATTATCTGAAAACTTTCTGAATTATTCAGCTCCAGTAATCACTATTTGAATACTACTCCTGAAAGAACTAAGTCAACCATCACAGTTTCACTGTTCTGTAGACAACCCAAAAAATGGAATGTTGACACTATTTCCCTGTGCAAACAAAACAACAAATACAACAGTGAGCATCCACAAACATATGCAGCATGTAAAGGGACGTGCTCAAGAGACACTGACTCTGCTGGACAAAGGAACAGTCATTGTGAATTTCTCAGAGGTTGCCAATAGGATTTTTTACAGTGTAACTTATTTCACCAACCAATGCTTCCTCTTTTTTTCAGAATAAATTTTACATTTTTTGGAAGTAAGCAAGAACATTTCTCAAGGGCTTCCAGGAGGATTTCACAGAGTTTGGACTGCATGTAGCTGAGAGGAGGAGGATGGGAGAGACTTAGCAGTCTGAGATCACGTCACCCTATTTATTAATCCACAGCAGAATTCCTGCAGGTAACACCAGGAAGCTTGACTGCTGGCAAAAAGAAAACACTGATCTTCAAGTGTTAACTGAACTGTAATTATAATTTTCACAGCAAAACACACAGCTTCCTGGGAACTATTTTTGTGTTGCATGAACACTTCCTGGTGGCTTTTGTGCCACTGCTTTCCGGTCTGGGAGTCCATTCCTACAACCAGAGATGCCCTGCCTTCAGGTTTATGTGCCTGCTTTGTAGAGAAGCCATACAGATCCATCACACAAACTTAATTCAATCCTCAGTCCCTGCTGTGATATAGATGTTCTGAAGGTGGGGAGAAACCCTCTAGCAAAGGCATAAAATCAGTGGAGTGCCTTTCCCCAGACACAAACATACGCGTAGCCATATGAGAAATGTTCTAACCTACATTTGTGCCTGAAACAACTCAGTTGGAGGAAGGAACAAGGCATAGGTACAGAGATTTGCAGTTTTTGATGTCCTCCAGGGTAGAGATGTAGTGACAGATTGCCAAGTCAGAGAGAAGGCTGGGAGAGCTGGAAAGATGAGGCAGGGTATTAGCCCCTTCAGATCAGCCTGCAGTCTGGGTGAGTAGCTCTGTTACTGACTATTGCCATTTGTGTATTTTTCTCCTTCACATGCTTTCCATTGAGTTATGGTATATTCCACTGGCATGTTGTTGTGTATCACCTTCCCTTTTCCCCCACCACTCTGAGTACATTTGTGTCTGTGTTTGCACCACAGAAGACACCCATAGGGCATTATAACCAGAGATAGCCAAGCTCTTCCTCTGGGAAGCTACAATCAACCTTGCCAGACTCCAAACTGCAATGCTGCCACCACAGTCGGTAGTTTGAAGGAACCTGGGAATGTTTCCCTGTGCCGGAGTTACTCCTGCCCAAACTCTTGCTGTGGTGGAGAGGGTCCATGTGGTAGAGACCCTTAGAGAAATCAGTTTCTGCCTCCTTACTATGGTGAAGCAGTGCAGTGGATGGAGGAGGCTGGATGGTTCCAGAAACTGAATGCTGCTCTGGAGAATAAAAAAAGTCAGGGGGCAAATAAAATAAAATTACCAAAAAACCCCAACATAAAGGCGGGCAGTAGGCAAATGGAGAGTGAGTGGCAGGAAGGGCTGACAGGTGCTGCGGGTCCTGTGAGTGTCACTGGAGGGCACATTCTCAGCTTTTTTGCTTGTTGCACCTTCTTGGGGCTGATGGCCTGCAGCAAAGCAGCCATAAAACCCGGCATTGTTTCAAAGCAGTTACTCGGTCATGCTTGAAGGGTTTGTACATGTTTGTTAGAGGTTGCAAGAAAAAAATGTGACTGAAAAACATAAGGCAAGCCCTCGGGGTAGATGTACTCTGTTAGGCAGTGTAATCTTGTCCTGCTGCTTACCAGCTTTGCACCTGGTTAACTCTAGGTCAGAATGAAACTATATAGTCAGAAGTGATTATTTGTGACCCCAGACAAGAACATGACCTTTCTATCTACAGACTCCATTGAAATGGCAATACCCTGATTATGGAATATTTCTCAGCTAATTAGGAATGCAGGCTCTACAGGTCACTGGGAGTTCATACTATTCCCTTGGCATAAGCAGATGTGTTCAAGATAAACTTGTACTAAACACATCAACAGCTCCACACTATCTCGTGTGCACTGGGGAGGAAAAAAAAAAAAAAAAAAGGAAAAGAGAGACAGCATCTCACCAAAGCCTAAAGAGCCAGATGACTCCAGGAGCTAGATATTAATTTACGAACATTAAGTAAATAATTGTCTTTTGGGTAGTGGCTCCTGGGCTCTACAGCACATGGCTGCCAATATGTGAGCAGGACTTACTGGGGAGGTGCAAATCTGAGGCCAGGAAGATATGCTGCACAGCCTGTAATTCCTGCAGAGCTGTGCAGGATTCATGCAGGGCCAACGTGGGTATCTGTGCTGTGCTCCCAGCCTGGAGGGGTTAGGGAGCCCAGCACACAGGCACTCAGGTAATCGTCATCACAAGAGCCTATGCAAACTTGGTGCAGTGACATCTTCATTTCTGTTTCTACCTGTTTCTACCTCTATTTTTGTTTTTTTCTTCACTCTATTTCCCCTCCCAGACCCACTACAGGCTTTCTGATTGCTTCCCAGCTGCTAGCTAGATTCTACATTCCACTTTATATCTCCTTCATCTTTCCTTGCAAACACACACATCTTCTCTAAACTTTATTGCTCTGCTCTTTGCCTGATCTATTTTCCCATTTCTCATTCAGATGGATGCCATATTCCTGTTGCAAGTTTGTCCAGGATTCTCTTCTACTCATTGTTCTTGCTGTAATTTCCCCTCCTACAGCAAAGGACTGCTTTCCAAAGAAAACTGGTCATGTTTCCTGGTGAACTTACCTGCCTCTGCCCTGCCATCAATCTTCTCTCTACCAACAGCTGTGATTCAGCTGGCAGGCACCACACACTCCTCAAATACATGCTCAAGGGAGGAGAGTCCTGCTGGCATTGCAGGGCCAGCAGAGAAGCTGTGTGACAGCCGCTCTCTCTCTGAGCAGCCGCTACGGCTCTACTGTCCCAGAACAACACTCCTACTTTCCCAAAAAATAGCAAGTGTTTTATTTTGTTGGCCAAGCAGGAGAGCTGAATCTTTCTCATGCTCATGACTTATAACTCTTCATGTGACAGGCCATGATGGTGAAGGTATCTGCTTTGCTCTTTGGGAAGCAGTTGAATTTCATCTGCTGTATTACAGAGTGCTGTTCAACAAGGTAGCTGATGTCGGAGCTGCTGTCCTGGCCATTTTCTGGGAGGATGATGTACTGCCTAGCTGTGCCTAGCCTGCACAATGAACACTGTAAACACAGCCCTTGAATGGTTTTATCCTGCAGGACCTGGAAGCGTTTGCAGCTGATAGAGATGCGGGATAGCATCAGTGATCCTCATCAGTGATCCTTCAAGTGCTGAGCTGGGATTTTGTCCGCACTGCCCCACATCCGTTTTCACAGGAAAAGAGGTGATAAATAACAGCCCTTTATGTGTCTCTGCCTGGAGATTCTTGGATGAATCCTCCCCTCCTGTCTGTGGCACTAGTGAGACAGAGATAAGCAGGGGGAGGCATGAGAAGCCCCCGAGGGGTAAGGGACATACCCAAAGCCAATGTTAGTTGTGTGCAGTGGGCACGGTGCCTGTGAGGTAGGAAAAAAATTGCCATAATATTGGAATTAACATTCCTGCTTGAGCCATAAAGAAACCAGGACCTTATGACTTTGTGTGTCATAACAATCCAAATGCTCCTGGTGGAGCTAGGGAAGCTGGCAGGAGAAGGTAGGGGACTGCAGAAAGCCATGCACTGCTGCCAGAGTTGAGGTCAAGCAGGTTTGTACAGGCTGATCACACCAGGATGGATACATGCACTGCCCTTTCATTTTCCCATGCAGAAAAACCTCTTCCTCAACACAGCAGATACATCTGCACACAGCTGGTCAGGAGACAGGAGGGACAGCCAGGGACTTGCTGTGGTACCTGTATTTTCCCTCTCATTAGCAGAAGCACCGTCTCTAATTTCTGTTTTATTGCCTTGACTTCCTTAACACCATTGCTTGTGTGAACAATAACATTCTGATGCCAGCAGTATTAAGGCACTGCATTAAATAGGGGCATTTTTAACTCTGAGCCATTTTTCTCTTTTCACTAGGACACTTTATGTATTGTTCAAAACTGAAAGACTGAAAATACGGTAGGAAAACAGTTTCTCAGTGGCCCCTGTGATGTCTGTTAAAATGTGTACTGAAGGGGAAACATCTCATCTGCCATGTAAAAGAAATTCAAAGATATCAGCCTCTGAAAAATATGATGCAGGCATTGAACAGGTCTTATTCTATATCCCCAGATACTTACACAATACAGTGTAGGACAGGCCCTTTTCCAATTGTTACATCTTCATATGCTATCTCTTTAAACATAAACAAATACACTTCTGCAGAAGATGACTGTGCCTTTCTTTCTTTACTGTCAGCAAAGATAGAGATATTTTGACTGATGGAGTAATTCGGGTGGGGAGGGAACTGATGTTCCAGAATGTGTCATCATGTCCTCCTCACAGTGACAGGTGGCTCCTAAGCGCCTCCAAAGTTGCCTCTTCTCTAGGCTGAGAAAGTGAGGTCCCTCAGCCACTGGTCCTCATGGGGCCAGTGCCCCTAACCATTTTGCTGGCACTCTGAATTTGTCCCATTTACTGGTGCCTTTCCTACGTATCAAGGAGCTCAAGACTGGATGCAGTAACTGATATGGTCTCATGAGTAAAGAGGGATAATCCCTTGCCTTCAGCTCCCCAGCAGGGAGACGCTCACCTGCATCACGTGGAAATATATTTCCATGCCATATGCAAGGAGTAGGCAGATAGATAATGATGTCCCAGTGAATTACTTGTTCCAGTTGTGCCCTCAGTGGATTTCCACTTTTCAAGGCCTCTACATATTTTGGAGGAGAGCATAAATGTTTTCTTCCAGTGTCATGTTGGCCTTTGGAAGTCTGACATCACCGTCTGGTCTCCTCTGAGACAAAGGGAAACTGTCTGTAAAATATCTCTCCTTTCTGGTAATAATATCTTAAATAGACTTTGGTATTACCGCAGTAAAGTAGGTTACAATATTTAATATCATTTACCTTTCATAGTGGACCTGTGAGACAGAAAACTAGTTTCATCTTGAGTTTATGAATATGTAAATGCGGCATGGAAAAACGAATAGATTTATAGGTAGAAAGGCTGTCACAGAATAGGAGCATGAACTGATATCTGCTCAGCTATCATGCTCTGTGTTCTGGCTACTTCTTCTTTCCTGCTTCTATTTTGGTGTCATGCTGCCTTCATGGATGAGATGACTTGCTGTCAAGATGTGCAGCAAGATGCAATCTGATCCTACACACCCATGGAAGTGGGAAAACACTTGGGTTAATCTATCAGCTCATCCAAACAGAGCCCCAAGGGTTGCTGAACTTTGTCATCTCCTTTTTATCTTATGCTGCCTTGAAATGAGCTGATTTTTCGTGCTATAAAATGACAACACAAAAGAATGCAGAAAGTTAATTCTTCAAATGCTGATCCAGGACTACTAGTGGAATAAACATAATCTTCCTTTTATCTATTCTGCTTTTCTGTTTGGTTTTGGCACTGAACAGTCTCTGTCCCTCATTGCCCTGTTCCAGTGCATAAATCATACATGGATCTCTCCAGCTCCCACTCCCTATTTCATTAAAAAAATGGAATATGAAAGGTGTGCGGAAGCCCTGGAGGGAAGTGACACAAACCCAGATGTTGCACGATCTATGTCCCAGCTGCAATGAGCCTGCATGTGGCAGCTGCCTTTGCACAGCCATCAACAACAGCAGCTGGAGGGGCTCTGCTGTTAATGGCTCATCCCCCAGGAAGGAGCCAATGTGAGGGAAAACAGCAGGCTTTATGTACAAGATATCACATTGCTACACTTTATGTTTTGGTTTTGTTATAAAACAAGCAAGAACCTAGAGAAAAAGAAAGCAAAATTAGATATGGTCCCTTGACCTAAAAGTGCCATGAGATATTACTCCCTGCCCCCTGATTAAGCCCTTCCCTTTCTGATTCAGTCCATAGGAGATCAGGTATTTGTTACTGTATGAACTATTCTAAATACCTTTTCTAAGGCAGTAAAAAATAAAAGTGGTCTAAAAGCAAAATGAAAATGAAAAAAGAATCACGAGTTTTAGAGCCTGTCCAGTAAATGCATATTCCTAGTGGGATTTTTTCTCATCCTTGAAGAAAAAGGCATATTTTAAGACAAATAAAACAAAATAGAGGTTTATATCCTCACTAAAGAAAAAGTAGTTTCCACCTTCATTGTCACTGTGTTTTGATATATGTTTAGTTGTGTTATATCCTAGGATCATCTAATTTCCATATAAAGTGTAGCTACTTTCAGTTTTACTATATAGTGTTCAGGGGAGACTTTGATTTGTGTGCCCTAGGGTAGACCTGAGAAATGCATAATTTTCTTTAAGTCCCTTCTGTCATGCACCATCAGTAAATTCCTGTACAGATTACAACATGGATGTTTAGTCAGAGGTCTGCACTCCCACGGAGGAGAGTGGGAGGGATAATAATAAATGTGTGGACCGAAGTGGAAAAAAAAAAAGGTAAAAGAAAAGAGAGGAAGAGAGAGAGAAATTCCATTAAGAAAGGTTACTGAATCAAGAAGAATTTATCAAAAGTAGACTGGTGAGAGTGGCTCTTGAATTTTTATGAATTTGTGGGGCACCCTAGTCAGTCTGCTTTGGACTGTAATTTCAGGTAATAGCAGAATTGGGACCACTAGGGCATAGTCTGTCACTGTTTCTAATCTCCACTGGTCTGGAACAACAGTTACACATCAATTCAATTAATCACCAGTGATAACAAAAGTTGTTTTTTTCCCACTTTAGAAATATTATTTTTTTAAATTCTTTTTTTTTTTTTAGTGCAGAACTTTATCAGACACAATTTCTTTTTCCCTTGCGAAGAAAAGCTTATGAAGTTCATTTATACAGAGAGCATAAATCCTATCTCCTACTGTTTTCCCCTGTAACCTAACATGAAATATGGCTTATAGCTCAACTAATTCTCAACATTTAGTGCAAACTGATGAAAGTAGTTCATCACTCACAGGGATGCACCAGGCTTGCAGCAGCACACACAGACCAGGAAAGGTGCATACAGCAGTGTCATGGCATGACACATACAGTCTCATATATAGCAAAGCAGACAGGTATCTTCATGATATTCATTGGGGATATGTACCATTAAAAAATGAGTGCTTCCCATTTTACAGCAACACTGTCTTTCTTCCTTGTCACTCTTCCCCCTCCCCAGATTTATCTCCTTTTCTTAATGACTCCCTTTTTTCAATTTGTGTCTCTCTCTGACAGATAATAATTTGTCTCCTTGTTCTCCTGGCTTGGTTTGTGTCTTGCCTTGTTTGCTGCTCATTATTTGCACTATTTATTTGCAGGATGTAGATACAAGAACTTGCCCATAATCAGTTCAATAATTCCACTTCAAAACAAGCCATTCCGCTGCCACATGTAATCCTGACAACTAATTATCCACCAGCCCAGGTAGGTCTGGCTATTGCATATTAGCTGTGCTGCAACATCAGCCTCTTTCCCTTGCCTCCTACACTTTAATTCACTATTAAATTCCCCTTGCCAAGTTTTACCTTCAGTTGCATTACTGCAATGGGAAGGGAAGGAAAGGAGCACAGCAATGCAGCAGGGATGGCCAGCTCTTCCTGATTTCTCAAATACCACTTTTTTCTGGTAAGTACAGTTGAAACTGTGTTTTCAACTTGTGACATATAAATTATTAGAGCTGACATTTTCAATATCTCCCATCTGAAGCCTGAGAGATAACATTTGCCAGCCTGCAGGCAAGCAGGTGTGATCACCCCATGTAATGGAAGGGTAAACTGAGGCATAGGGTGAGGACATGAACTTGCCAAAGGAAGTCAGCCCTGCACCTTAGATCAGTATGTGCAGCTCCAGTATCAGGTGAATGAATGAGACAAAGCTCTGTGGAGACATAGAGGCACCCCAGTACCACAGCCCTGGTGCCAGCCAGTGATCCCAGCAGAGAGGGCAGTGCAATGTTTTACACTGTCCAGGGGCTGCCCTGGAGAAGTGACTAGGAGCAGAGCAGAGTGATGGTCCCAGGGACACCAGGTAGTCCACAGGATGGGGAAGTGTTCTTGCTGCTGCCTGCAGGAGGACCTGATCTTAAAAGATGAAATGGAGGATGGTCTCCATGGTCCACAGGAGTATCTTGCTATGTTCCAAGAGACAGGAAAGTCAGACATTTAGTAAGGCAGACAAGGACCTAACCACATCCTTCATAGAGAGGCAGGAGCATTCATGTACAGTTCCTTTATCAGTGTGAAAGGAAAGGCTTGAATATGAAGTTTACTAGGCAGCAAATAGGTCTGTCTTGTCTCTCCCTCTCTCCATCAATCAGGAAAGAACAGGTCTATTTCTAGTTATGGAGACCCAAATAACCAGAACGTTTCTTCTTGCGAAGTGGAGGACAGGGAAAATTTCACAGCCTGATTTCTCTCAGATGGTTTGTGTAAGAGTCAAGCATGCGTTTGAAGCTGAGCATTCACGTATAGCTCAGAAGATGAATCAGAGTTTTGGCTCTGGTTCCTCTGCAGAGACAGCAGACCCAGTGATGACCAACGTGGTGGCTCTTGCATCAGCTCCTCAAAGTGACAAATGTCCCTGACTCAGTGTTTGTGCCAGGCCATACAGCACCACCTGGCTCAGCCTTTCAGGTACTGTCACAGAATAGTATGAACAATGGAAACAAGGGAAAGAGGCTCTGATTTTTTTTGGACACTCAGTGGAGCCGTCAGGTAAGTTCATCCACCACTGTCCTGAGGAAGGTTCCAATCAGGTGTTGTGCACTCCAGCACCAAAGAACATTCAATGCACAGCAAACTGCTCCCTTTTGTAGCACTAACCTGTGTCCCCCCCCCCCCCCCACATCAGGCATTCACTGCCCTGCCCGGTGTAAGGTCGTGCTGTTTATTCAGCACCATTCCCCACCATCCCCAAAAGTGCAGTCTGCACAAGGAGAGGCAGCACTCAGACCCCATTTCCAGTGCATTACTGATATGTGACCTCCGCAGCAATGCCCGGGGTGACAGGAAACCTCAACACTTCTGACATGCCAGTTCTGTGCAATCCTGAGCAATGTAAGGCAAGCTCCAGGCTTGCTCCATCAAGCTTTGGGAGAGTGGATGCAGATGGCTTTAGGAGACCTCTTCACACCTCTTTTATACCTTTGTGTTCTGTTTGTTGGTTGCTTTTGCTTGGGTTTGGTGTCAATGCTTAGGTCAGAGAAGACCTGATCCGGCTGAAGAAATATTCTCAGCTCTTTTACACTGATTCAGTTCCCAGCTGATGCCCCCAGGATGGGAGGGTCTGAGGGCACAATAAAACTGATAGCTTAAACAACTGGACAAGGGGGTGTGTGCACTCAGAATGCTCTGAGGACAGTAGTGTGTCTCCTGCTTTTCTGCTTCTTGTCTATCTTAATCTTTTTGCACTATAGGGTTTTTTTTTCTCTAATCACCTTCCTAAGTTGTGCCAATTGACTGCAATTTTCTCCTTATCATCCCTCAAATTCATAAACCATGTTTTCCTGGGTCACTCTTGTGGTTGCTCCTGCATGACCCTTACAGAAAATTTATGCAAGAAAGTGCGTTACACAGTAAAAGAGCTGCTCACAGCAAAGGGCAGAGTCAGAAGGCCTTGGGTGGTCAGTTCAGCTTCACATAAAAGCCAAAGAGGGATATTAAGCAAAGGAGAGAGCAGCAGTGACAGCTGCCTGCAACGACTGTAGCAGGGCTAAGTACAGAGTGGGGGCTGTGGCTGAACATCAGGCAGGCTGAGAGCATTTCTCTGTGAGCTGCCCCTGCCTGGCCCAGCCTCTCCTCTCCCACAGCAGCACTGCTCTGTCCCACCCTCCACTTATGCTGTGGGGTGAGCCCACCCCAGAGGAACAGGGCTGATCACACCACCAAGACACATCCCTGGCTCTGTGGTTTGGGACCTGCTGGCACTGCACAGCCCCAAGGCTGACCAGACCTACCTTTGACAACTGGAAGCTTTTTTGGCATTTTTGCTCTTGTCAAGTCAATGAAGTATATTTTTATGGAAGGGTCAGAGCAGTGCTGATGAGCACCCTTTACCACCCCTTGCACATTTAGCTTGCTGTATCTCTTGTGAAATGCCTCTATCCTACCTCTGTGAAAGTGATTTCACTAACCTTAATGTCTGATTGAATCTCTTGTCTCTTAAAATCACTTACTGCCTCTGCCTTCCCCATCCCCATTCCTGCCCAAGGGCTGGGCTTCACAGAGTCCTGGTGTTTCTTAAGATTTTTAAGAGAAACATACAGAAAGCAGTGGAAGAAATATAAGTACAGGGATGACCCAACACTCTGGGACAGTAATTAATAATCTAGGATCTAGTGCAATGACCTGGATGAATTAGAGGGGCTGTCAGGAAAGAATGAAATATGACAAGTATAGGCTCAGCACAGTTAAGAGAATTACAGATGCAAATACAAAACAGGTAATCCATGCATGGACAAGAGTAGTACAGGGAAAGAACCTGGGGCAATCAGTCATGAAGAAATAAAGATGAGTAGTTAATGAAAAGCCATAATTAAGACAAGGCAAATATGCTCTTGGGATGTATGAGAAGGAAAATAGTATGAAAAATATTACCAAGAGCGTTTTGTGAGAGAGCTACCATCAGCTGAGGTGCAGCTACTAACAGTACTGGGTTTGTACCCCTGGAATGTGAAGACAGACATTGATCTTCAGGCTGAGAAACAATACTCAGGAGCTCCCTTCCCTCCCTGGGCCAGCAAAGCCTCTGTTTGTTAACAAACATCCAAAACAAACATCCACCAGTGCAAGGTCAGACAATTTTCAGGCTGTTTCAGGGGCTGAAAGAGCAGGGATCCTTTCTGGATCAGATGGCAGTTTTCACATCTTTATATTTGATGTTCATTTTTTAAATCTCTTGTTAGTACACAGTGGGGTGATTCCTAAAGCTATAGCAAACACATGTGTGGACAAAGAGTTTATCTCCTGCTCACACCATGTTCTTGTACACACTGTAGAAATTATACACAATGGTGGCCAATGCAAAAGGAGATGTGACATTGCTGAAATGCAGGTGAGAATGTGCTGAGCTGCAACCAGGCAGCATCTAATGTCTGACTAAAATCACATGGTGACTTCTTCAATTTTCCTGAAATTGCTGCTTCCAGCAGCCCCCATGCTGTATGGCCAGCAGCATGAGGAGAGACAGGAGGACAGTGGCAGTAGGCAGGATGTCAGGCCTCTGAAGATAGCTGATGGCTGGAGGAATTACAATGCTCCAAGTTGGGATGTCCAAAGGTCATAGTGGACTCATTGCAAGTGCCTGCCTGCCTCATTCCTTTTGGAAATTTTGTCCACCCACAGGAACAGCTACCCGCCTGGGCTACCCACCTGGGCTACCCAAGTCAGCACTCTGGGATGGTGGGAGACTGACTCATAGCAGGCAGAAAAATGTGACTTAAAGAGAAGATAGCTGCTATATTCAAAAAATTATGGGGTTATCATAAAATACAAATCACTTGAGCTAAACTAAAAGCAGAATGTGTTATAGAGAATGGGTAACTGGCAAGACAGGCACTGGCTGTGTCTTAAACATGAATAGACAAGGTAGTCTCAGAATGCAACAGAAATGGAAATGCCAACAAACACAATGAGCAGAGCAGGAGTCTGCTGTGGTTCTTAATGATGGAACCAATGGAAAACTATTGCTGCCATCAGAGTACATTTCCCAGATGTAACCACGCTGAGCCATGTATCCCTTATGCTTTTCCTTCATGGTGGAAACATGAATCCTCTCAGCCCTGTTTGCTGGGGACCCTACCCTGGTCTGACTGTGTCTTGACCACCTGTCCATCGCTTGCACTGGAGCTGGGAGGGCACTGGGGCACGGTGATAAAGAGGAAGGGCAAGGCTACCTCAAATCATCTTGCAGGGAGGCCCATGGGGCAGATTTGACTTGGTCTCTTCCTTCCCCCTGTGTTTGCCATGTCAGGGGACTATCCTCTGAGGAGACTGATGGATTGTATGTTGGGATAGGAGATGAAACAAGGAGAAAAACATTCAGTGCTCAGGAGAAGAGGAAAATTATGAGAAAAACAAGGTGACTACCTACCCAACTTCCTTAATCCTATAGAGGTAAGAAGTTACTTTAAAAGTCAATATTCCCTCTGTTTCCTCACCTACCTGTCTTTGAAGTGAGCTCTTGCCTGAGTTCTTTAAATTCTACAAGGAAAGGAGAAGGAATAGGGGTTGTCTTACCTCAAGAAAAACATCCATGCTGATAACTGTCTGACTTCCCTTTGATGTAGTGAAACTTGAGTCTCTAAGTACCACCACAGTAAAACTGGACATGCTGGGCTCTATGCTCATTTTATTGCCTTGGTTTGCCTGAAGCTGTGGAGGGACCTTTATGATCAAAAGTTTGCTGCTAGTTGACAGGAGGTTGGTCTTGTCCTTCCTGTCCCAGCTGGGCTACAGCAGCTGACATTGCCATCTTAGTAGTGGCTTTTTGCTCATTGGATACAGTGAGTCCCTACCCCCTCTGACACACAGGAGAGAAAGCCCCAGTAAGTGTTTGCACATCTAGAAAGCAAATGTGATTCATTATTAATACAGACCTGTTAAAGTGTGTTGCACTTTAGAGACTTTAACTGATTGACAGGTCCCTGACCTAAGGAGATTTCTTTCTATGTTTAAGCATCACAGGACAGGTAAGTATGGCAAACAAAGGAAGGGTTGGATGAAAGAGGTTGAAGGGCCACAAAATTAATATTACATGCTAGCATGGTTCGTTACACAAAACTCTTACACATGCTGAAACTTTGCTGACACCAAGAAGTCTGTAAGGTTCAGAAAAGAATTTGGTATTTTACTGTCATGAGTAAGTTTGAGTGGTTTCTAGGGAGCATACCTAACTCCAAAACCTTACTGAAACCACTGGAAAAAGCAGCAGTTTTCCATGAGGAGGTGTTGAGTGAGTGTTCCTTTACTCAGCAGTAGTTATGGGCTCATGTGAAGATCAGGACACATAGCGTGGGGGTTTTAATGCAAATATTTGAGAGCCTACTTTGGAGCTGTGAGTCAGAGGTAAAAAGATGACAAGAAATCCTTTAAGAAGTTATAGTCTAGAAATAGCGGGTGGAGCAAACTGCTGCATGGCCTGGGGCCAAGGCTACAATTCAGGCAACCTCTTTGGGCAGTATTCTGGCTGACAAAAAGAGGTTTCAAATTTTGCTAGAGGAAAATGCTTCCTGTGTTCTTGGTGCCTAAATAAAAAAGTTGCTTCAAAGAAATATCCACTTGCATACTGATAAAAGGCACAGTAAAGCACAAATACAAGCTGCAGGAATTAACCAAGGATATGTCCAGCTAGCAAGGTAATAAAATCTGTCTGAAGTTACCCCCACATTGCAGCCCCACCTAGGGCTCTTAATCATGCTTTAGCTCCAAATTCCCTATTATTCGTATACCAAGTCCTTTGAAATCTGACTTGAGCTCTTTGGCTTTCCATGCTAAGGATATGGCTTAAAGGGGTTGGGATGCCTCAAACAACTGGCTTTAAAGTGGGGAAACATCTCCTGTCCATATTGCAGACTTTTTGTAGTGATCGGTGGGGTAACATTGACTCTGATCCTTTCAGTTCTTTTACACTCCTACCTTGGAATGCATGAACCAGCCTCTGGAGGGGCTTTTCTTCTCTTCATACTGTGACCCATGGGTGCTCAGCTCCAGTGTACAATTAACCTTTGCTAATTTGCAGACCTGTCAGTCAAATAAGGCAAATCCCATTGGAGCTTGGCTGGCGGTGGCCAGGAAACCTTAGTGAATCTGCTGAAGAGAATGTCATGCACAGGGGTGCCCTCTTTCACTCCATTCTGTACATTTTCTGCTCTTTCTCTATTTAGTCTTCTGACACACACAAGGGCATGTTTTGTTTTCATAAGCACAAACCACTTTTATTCAAAAAACAAATTTATCTTTTAGGTTTAGGTATCCAAAGAGAATTGCATTAGATAATTGTGGTCCTGATTGCTCTCATAGGCAGTACAAATGTGTCTTCTTTGCTTGTTTTATTTCATTTTGGCTCATTTTTTTTTCCACATGCCTATATGACGGGGAAATATTAAGCCTACACAATGTATGCAAACACAATTCATGGTTTGAGCAAGAGGAATCACAGTTGAGTTACATTCTGTAATTCATCAAGAGGTCTGACACTGTTATGAAAAGACACTTTTCTGTATTTTGGAATACCTTTTTCCCAACAAACATTCAAGTACATTGTTTGATCAAGCAATAATAACACTTTAATCTACCTTGTGTATTCTCTTCAAAATAAGAGGTCAGAGAATAATAGTTCTCTCAGGCTTTAAAATGAATCCTTTAACAAATGGTTTTAGATGCAAAGATATGGTGAAAGGATTTTTCTTACCTGGAGAATTTAACATTTTACTGGAAGAAAAACCATATCCATGGAGTCCAAGGTGACAGATGATGGGACTTATTCTTTTGGTGCCATAGATGTGTATCCCACACAGATGTACAGCTCCCCTGCTCTTCAGCAGAGTCACTCTCAAATCAAGGTCTGATGCAGCTACTTCCTCCACTGCTATCAATCACCTCTGGATTAGGCATTCAGAGGACAAAGGAAAAAGTATCTTATTCTCTTTATTTGCATCCTTAGCCCCTCATTGACTCAGTGTGAAGAAAAGGAGACTTGGCACATGGTAGCAGAAACTCAGTACCTTGTGCAGAGGGAGTGACACAAGCTGTGAGGTGAGTAAGACAGGTGTAGAGCAGCTGAAGCACTGTGGAGTTCACAAAATTCAGTCTCACTCCCAGCTCAATGACACCAAGTGATCAAACTGGTACAGAATTCTCCTATTCCTCACCTGCATGTTCAACTCCTGGCCGTGATTGCCACAAAATACTACTGATCTCAAGCACTGATTTAGGAGCACCTTACCTGGATGTTTCTATCAAAAGCAAACAACTTTGAACTGTGCTTCTTTCTCTTACCAAAAATTAAACTTGTGCTGGGATCCAGTGCTCCCAGATTTGCCCATGAAAAGACAAGTGCCAGTTCTATCCTAGTTTTCCTGGCAGAAATGGATACTTCCATAGGATACTTTGCTACCAGGCAGAAATGGATACTTCCATAGGCCAGTCCATCCCACACATCTTCCATACCTTCTACAGAAATGTCAAGTATGGGTATTACACCATGCTTGATCAGGATTTTGTTCACTGCACACTGTTAGCCCCAAAACTGCATAGCAAAATTCTTTTATCTCTTGGCTGTTCCTTTGAAAAAGATTAGATGCCTGGCTGCTTTCAAATTCATTTAAAAGTCTAGAATGCAGCCAGATAGCACAACAGTCAATCATGACTGTTTTTATCAGGACCTCATCTGTTTCAGGATGTCAATGGAAGTTCTGCTTAACCAACCAGGGTAGAAGTTGCCCTAAGCATTCCCTCCTCCCTCTGGCTATTTTGTCTCTTTGCCAGCAGTTCCTGTATGTCATCCATAGTTTTAGGAACACCTTTTGCTGGAAGTTAGAAAAGTGAAAGCAAAAACCGGAAACTTAAATTCAATAATAAGTTAATAAGGATAAATAGGCAATAGTGTAGAAAGACCATTTGTCTGAACACAAAGCTCTGGATATATATGGCCATGTTAGAAAAGGCAACAGTCAAAACAATATAATAAGAACTTCTGTGAAGCTAAGGGGTCAAAGTGGAGAGCCAATTTCTACCTGCAATTTTTAGGCATTTCTAATGACACAGGACTTTCAAAGGAGATGGGAAAAATGTATCTTTCAAGTTTGCCTATTTGGCCGACAGTAATTCAGCTGAGCTAAGCAAAATGGAGCTGATAAATGCCACTATCCTTGGTGATAAAGGGTTTTCTCCTTTATTTTTAATGAATACAAGAATGACCCAAAATTTTTCCTACAGAAGACCACATCTGGAGATTTGCCAGAAAACTCAGGGTCACTGCCTTGTTTAAGATGGAGCAAAATAGAGCTAGCTAAATTTTTAATGAGAAAGTAAGACCTGAAGGGAACACAGCTCCAACATGCCATGCTAAGCTGCTGCCAAGGCTGGCCATCTTGAGGAGCTGCAGCCATGGGTTAAACCTCTGTGAGCCTTCAGGGCTCGGTGGTACAGGCACAGCAGAACCATGAAACATCAGCCTTGGCTGATGATTCATGTGAAAAATCAGCTGTTTTCAGCCAAAAAAGTTGTTCTTTAAAGTGAAACCCAAGTCTGCAAAATTATTTTTCTCTTCATATCTTTTAATAGAGATGAGCAACATTTTTTTTTTCCTACGCAAATGAACAGCCATAATTCTAGATTCCCTGCAGCACTTTAGGTAAATTTCCATTCCTTCCTTTTCATGGAATACATACTCCTGGAAGGACCAAGTGGAGATAAGCCAAATAAAAGTATAATGAATTATTTTATGAAGACAAAGGTGATTAAAAAACAAGTCCCAAATGTTTGTGAACCTCAGACTAATTTCCCCCTCATTGATGCTGATGCAGCACATTGCAATTCTGAGATGGCCTCTCATGTCTGCCTGATGTTATTGATTGGAGAAGGTGCCAAGATGAGAACCAGGCTCTGTATTTCATATTTTAAGGTCACTTTTAACAAATGAGCTCATTTCACACCAAGCTATCCTAGAGCATCTTACCATAATAAACACAGTAATTAACAAGCCCTCTTGAGGCTTGCAGAATAAGCAAGACCTCTTGAGTAATTTTCAGGCATGGGGCAGTTGACCTTTTGTAAGAACTTCATGCCTCTCTGCTAGCCCATCCCTGAGGGTCTGTCACAGCCAGCTCTGCCCACAGTCCTGCTGAGAAACCTGCTTCTCCTCTTCTGCCCTGTGCTGCCTTGGGCTGCATCCACATCCTGCTAGCCAGGCATCCCATGGGTGTTGGGAAGAAGAGAGCACCGAGCTGCCATCTGGAGCTGATCTCAAAGCTCATAAAGCTTCCCCACATGTGCAGGGGCTGAGTAATCACACAAGACCCTGCATGCAGACGGTGCAAAGCAGAAAAGCCCCATAGCACCCAAGGAAAGCCAGGTTTTTTTAAATTTCAATTAGTTTATAAGAGCACAGGCATTGTTGAAACGTCATAAATGATGAAGTAATTTGCGTTTAACTCAATTATTTTGTTGTGGGATTCACCAGAGCTCTTCAATTCAGGTGACAAACTATGTTTTGCTAAACAACCAGGATAGGCTGCGTGTTAGTCACCAGTTTGTCTTGTGGATGCTTCAGCTTGGCTGGAAAAGGAGGGGGATGTGCACAGTAGTCCCATTGCAAAGAACACTGCCAGCATGATGAGGAAGGCAATCCTTCATCTCTCCGTGTAGCCCTGGTGAGATGTCTGCAGTGCTAGGTTCAGGTCTGGGCTCTCCACTACACAAGAGACTTTGACATACTGAAGTGCATCTGAGAAGCATCTTCGTGTCCCTCTTCTGGACTCACTCCAATGAATCCTGGAGAAACAAAAGCATCTCGTTCCAGCTTCTGCTACAGGGAAGGGGCAACCCAGCCTGAACGTCAATGCCAGTTTTCTAGAGAGCATGGACCCTGGAAAGTTGTTTGGTATAATGAACACAATCCCCATTTCCCAGACGGATGGTAAAGACAGAAAATGACTGCTGCCTAAGGAATTTAATTTTTTAGAGCTAAAGGGCTGTCTCTATATCAGGGAGAATTCTACTCCTCCACCCTCAGCCCCTCAGTGATGCTCCAGGAGAGACTGGCTGGCAGCAAGAGCCCTGCTGCCTCTGCAATCCTGAAATGATAACCTTCTTCCAATGCCAAGATATTCCCAAGTTAGCAGTCATTCAGCTGGGCCTTCCTAGCAGATCAGAACCTCTGAGGTATCGCAAAGCTGCAATGGCTGTAATAAACATTCAGAGAAAACTTCCTGGATGTCAGCAGAGGATAGAGCAATATACCTGCAGTGCTATGACAATTTTACCACATAATAGTAGTTCTTTCCATGCCCCATAACTGCAGTTATAGGGATGATGGGATCACTGTAAGGCCTGGGTAGTGACATGCAATCTGAACACATGACAAGACAAATGTTGTCTTATTTGCCTTTGGTTAAAAATTATGATGATCTCTATATTTGGTGTATCACGATGACCTTTTTCCCAGTTTCCACTTCCACTTTAGAAGATGGTCAGTTAGCTGCACTTACAAATTGCCAGTCATCCTTAGCTTCAGAAGAAAAAATTCACTGCTAAATTAGTACTATCATGTCCTCTCTTATTAGAGGTTCTGCTATTTACTTGTATTTCTTTAAGATTTCATTTCTCTTATTGTTGGAATTATTATAGATATCTTACCTGTATTTGGTATTCCCCAGTTTGGTAATATTAGATTATAGTTGTGGAAAAATATATAACCCCTTGTTTATAAACCTAGAGTCATGCATCTAGGCAATGTATCATCCAATAAATTTATTTGTTTGTATTTTGCCAGTGGTGAATCACTTTCTTCACACCACTGTACTCTAACTTCATAATGGCATTCATTATCATAACATATTCAAAGCCTCTGCCTGTGCATGTAGTAACGATTTGTTCTTATAATAAAGATAAATGGGATGGTAAATCTAGTAGTTAATGCTAAGCTAAGTTACAGTCACACTTTAGAATAAGAGTTCTACATTCATTTGTCCATTAGAAGTTAATACATAATTTGGATTAAAACCGGGTATTACCTTCTGGGCTTTCCCTATTCTGTTCTGAAGGACTGCATAGAATCATTGATTCATAGAAGGGTTTGGGTCAGAAGGCACCTTTAAAGGTCATCTAGTCCAACCCCCCATGCAATAAGGAGGGAATGTCTTCAACTACATCAGGTTGCTCAGAGCTCCATCCTGCCTGTACCTAAGTGTTTCCAGGGATGAGGCATCTACAGCCTCTCTGGTCAACCTGTCCCAGTGTTTCACTGTCTTCATCATAAAAAATTTCTTCCTGCAGATTCCTAGTCTGAATCTGCCCTCTTTTTGTTTAAAAACATTACTCCTTGTCCTATTGCTGCAGGCCCTACTGTAAAGTCTTTCCCTATCTTTCTTATAAGCTCCTTTTAAGTACTGAAAGGCCACAGTAAGATCTCCCTGGAGGCTTCTCTTTTCCAGGCTGAACAATTCCAACTCTCTCAGCCTGTCTTCATAGGATAATTTTTGTGGCGCTGTAGCATGGTGCCCCCAGCAAAGATTTTTTTCATCCCAAACTCAAACTTTTCTCTGTCTTGGGCTTTGAGATGTGTCCTACCCTGCTAAAATGATCTCTGTGTTTGCTATCTCATGATAACCTCATTTCAGCTGCTGACATGCCTTTCCTGCTGCAGATATCAATAATCCTGTGATTTTTAGCAATGTAGAAGGGGAAATAAAGGCAAATCAGGCTGCTGAGAAGCTCACTTAAGTAGAAGGGTTTGTTTGTTTTTTGGATTTTTTTTGCATTTGATGTAAGGAATTGGCATATGCTGAAGATGACGCATGGAGTAATTTGTTTTCCACCCAAAAAGGGCAAACGGCTTTATTTCAGCAGAGAAGTTTAGGCCATCTTTGTTTTAGCTGGGAAACAGATTATAAAAGATATCAATGCTTAGTAGTTAGGGATGTGTACAGTGTAAGTTCTGGGATCATTTTGCTTTAGGGAATTTTGGTAAGACATCTGCAATAGTAATATAGCAACACATACATACAATAATGATGATAAGGTAACCATGGCAATGATGATAAGACAGAACTGATTCCAATACACACATGTCAGCCACAGAGGAGAGATCCATGAACATAAACAGTTTAAGAAAATGAGTATGTCAAATGCATATGCTCAGGCCTAAAAGCCACTTGAGCAAAGCATAGTTGCTTTAACCATTAGAATATTATCTACCCTCTTGTTCCTTTTTTTTCTTGTTAAACTAGAGACATGCTGGACCTGGAGAGTATAAAAGGCTGTTTGATAGATTTGCTTCCTTAATTTAGCAACAAAGTGAGTTAATAAGGATTTTGGCTTCTGAGGCAGCCATACAAATATACAGTAATAATTTCTGTTTGATTGGACAGGCAAAGTAAGTACAGGACAAAATGTTTGAGCATTTCTACTTTTATCTCAGAATAAACCTGAAGTCAGACACAGAATTACTTTTAAAATTAGAGGCAGCAGTTTCTATCTGAGATGCCTGTATTATCATCAGAGGCTGACAATGGAGTTGCAGGTCTGGAAATGGGGGTGATGTGCAGGCCATGTGCTGTGCAGGCCAAGCTCAGGCACATGCACAGCCTCTTACTTGTGCAGTCACAGGAGCCCAACCAGGCTTTACAGCTCCACTGTTGAGTCCCAGTCTCTCTCAGTCATACACACAGCATGTCACCATCCAGGTAGCACAGTGATCTCATGGATGTAAAGAAGTGCAGCAGGTAAAGAAGAGGAGCCCATCAGGGAGGGTCTTTTGAGATGAAGAACAGTAGTTTTTCAAGCAGTAACCAATCCCATAAACCTGATTCAGAAAAAATTCCCATTGATTTTAGCAGGAATTTTTCTGTGTTGGATTTACAATATTCAGCCTACTGTAATGTATTTCACTAGCATTTGATTGCAAATATGGTTCACAGGTCCATAGGCTTGGATTAGCATTGTTAAAAACATTGAAATTTCCACTACTCCATCTTTCAGGCTTGCAGCTTCATGGCAGTATCAACTGTTGCTTTTTTCCTCCTTGAAGCAGAAAGGAAAAATACAAATTTGCAACATTACAAATGTGTTTTGCATAAGTCCTTGGGCCAAAGCCATCTCTGATGGAACTCTGTTGCCTGGAGTTGTATATATTTTCTTCCTGCATTTCATTCCAGAAGTGTCATCACTGTAGGCAATAAGATGATTTGGTAAGAACAATTGCAGAGATTATCACAAAGAGATCCTGATCTCAAACCTAATCCAAATCTCTGTCTAATACTCTTCACATTAGTCCCAGTTCAATGTACTGTGCAGTAAATGATGCACTTGGCATCACTTTGACCAGGCAGCAGAAGAAAAAGATGAATGCATAAAACAGGAAATGGATCATGGCCAATTAGTGGTGCAGAAACCATGGCGGGTCATTTCCAAAATAACAAATGAGCCTGGCAGGCTGGCATGTATTTGTGCAGTGACCTGGATCAGGCAAGTGTTGAAGACCTTATCTGTGTGGGCTGGTTTTGGTGCTGCAAGATGAGCTTAGGAGGCCTTGCTAGTCTGCAGGCACAGAGCAGCTGTGTGAGGGAAAGAACAAGAAGAACTTGAGATATAAGTCAAACTTGTCACTTCAAGACATTTACAAATCATCTGAACTATGGTCCCCATTACTCAGAGCCTGCTTCTGTCCAAGAGAGATATCTATCCAGCAGGGAGGAGGAGAGGAAAGTCAAAGCACAGATTCCAGCCAATTCCTTTCACTGATTTTTTTTTCCCTTCAGTTTTCAAGAGGGGAAAAAAGCATCTGAGGAGCTGGGAACATCTAGTCAGGTCATTAGAGGTCCATGAGCCCAACTGAGCTCAGAGCCCACCAGCACAGCCAAAACACAAACAAACCATATAAGATGCCCCCTGCTGGAATGGGGATGCAGGATAAAGAAGGGAAAGGCTGGAAGGGGAAACAGATGCAGAGAAAGATGATGGGATTTGCCTTGGTTTGCTCTTGACCACAGCGGTGGGCACTGACATCCTAGGAAGAGGTGAGTGACACAAAATGATGCCCCCAGCTAATGGCTGTCCTGGTGGGTATCCTCTGGTTGATCAGGGTGGACCCCCAATGTACAGAGGCAAGATTCTGTTCTGATGTAAAAAAACAAAAACACCTAGTAACAATAACACTAGGGTTTTGATGTTTACAGATGTCACTGTTAAATGAGAATGATCAAATTAGTTCACTGTAACTTGATGTCATGGTGAAATAGAACAAAAGATAAAAGGACCAGAAGCTTGTTTGGTTTTTGGGTTTTTTTTTTTTTGTGACACCAGAGAGCACATTAGAAGAGAGGCAAAAAAAGTAAAAGAGAAGAAAACAGGGAATAAAGACATTTGAAAAGCTTTTCTCACAGCTTTTGTTTAAAGGAGAGCTAGGTACTTATATGTACTTAATATTTCTTACTTGTTTTTCAGGCAAAGAAAAGGTGAGAACTCAAAGGAATTGCTTCTTAAGTCCAATTGTAGTTTCTTTCTGTTTTTTAACCTCACTGGTTTTGTTAGGTGGCTCAAAAGCATCTTACATCAGTTGTGTAGATTTCTTTCCATCATTAAGGCTTTCAACAAATAGTTTTCTCCACAGAAACACTTGGGGGCTAGATATTAAAAACTGTAATAATTTCTAGAACCTGATGCATGAATTGATGAGGTATAGGTGAAAATGAAGACAAAGGCAACTTTCTTGCAAAAGAGGCAGTTGGAATCGCAGCCGGGAATTAGGCTGTACAATGCCTATTCCTGACACCAGACAAGTTTTACTCATTCTTCTTTCTGAGCTTGTTACTGATGCTATTACAGATAAACATGTTGACAGCTCATCTTAGGAAAAGAAACATCTCATCTCTGTAGAGAACCACCTGCAGGATGGGGTGTGTGTCTGCATAATCTATAGAAATCCTTGGGCAGAAAAACTGCATCTGTCTAGACAGACAGGCGGAAAAATCTTCAATATTATTTTCTAGATCTTCAAGTCCTCAGTACGAAACCAACCCAGGTTTACCAGCAACAGTAGGTTGTTCTGAATTTTTGAGCATTTTTATGTTGAGATTGAAGCTGTGCAGAGAAAAGAAATTCTGATTAATGTAAATTTTCAAGGTCTTCCTGTAAGTTTTCACCATGAAACCCTTATGCTTCAGAATTCTTCACAAAAACTTTTTGAAGATTTAAGCTGCTCAAAATACATTTCAGCAATGATACTTAATTTTTATTTTATTTCTCATAAATGTTGTTACAATATAAAATAGAATACACAAATAAACAATTCAAAGGAATGCAATGCCTTTAAAACTAGAAACATTGATGTTTAATTCCAAAAAACAGGATAGCTCAAAAGAGGATAGTCTGATACCAGAGCTACTTTTGGTGTTCAGACTGGAATTTGTTGAAATTGTCATAGAAAATGGTACTGCTAGGTTTTTTTCTGTCCAGTCCTCATGGACATCTGCTAAAATGGGTACAAATTATTAACTGTTTATCAATATTAACATTTTTCCTTGCTGTACAACAGTTTATCAAACAAGTAATGTAGCTGGTTCTATGACATACTTTAAAGGGAAAACAGCACTTTGTTTTATATGGAATTTTATACTGCTTACCAACGAATTTTTATTTTACAAACCCACCTTGTAAAATTGCGCTAAAAGCAACGAATTATTGGGAGAGGACACAAAAATATCTGGTTGTATTAAATAATCAAATGACATTTTTAAACATCACAGATGTATAATAGGAGATTGACTACTATTTTGTAATAGGGTCATAACACAATTGGTCCTATGGTACAATTGGGAAGTGACACTGTCACGTTGCACGACCAGCCTTGGACATGATAACTGTGTAGACAGGGTGAATAGAAGCTTTAGGAAGAAAAAGATCATTTTAGAGTCCAAAAAAATGCATGCAGAAACCCTAAAAGTTGCCCTTTACCAGGTAGACCCAAGACACTGTTGCTTATGACCAATGGACTTACAGACACAAAGGAAGTCTGGGACCCCTTGTGAAAGAAGCTTTCTGAATTTGATATGGTCATGAACTGGTGCTGTACAAAGGCACTGAACTTCATAATAATACAAGCACCGGGGAAAACAGGAAATTCAGTAAATCAGGAGCAGCAGGAGGGAATATTAGAAGTTGGGAGGCATTACCCTAGGAATGAGGACTGGGTCAGACTTCCAAAGGAGTGGAGGGGCTGTGTTAACTCATGGGCTAGATGAATAGAAACAGAAAGACGTGCAATACCACAACATACGAGTTTATCCACTTAAAAATAACCCAGCTGTGAGTTGAAGTTTGCTACTGTCAGTTGACCATAGCTATGACATTTCCATAGGTAAATAGGCCAGTGGAGCTATTTCCACTTGATACCTGAACACAAATGTTTTGAAGACTTAATCTGGACTTTTGCACCAACTGTAATTATTCATGTTTCAGGAGGTAGCTTAAAACTACACCAGGCAAATGAAGAACTGCTAGGAACATCCAGAGAATGGAAACAGCTACAAAAGTGAAGTCTAAAAGAAGTTACATTTATATATATATATATATATATAATATGGTAATAAACCATAAATTCAGTGCTTAAAGTTACAACAACATGATGTTTTCCCAAAAAGATTTATACCACTTCCTACAAGTTTGGTATCTTTAATCCAGCTGTTTTTACACCGCCTTTTATCAGTCCACTTATGGCAGAATTTGGCATGTATAAACTCAGAGAGCAAATGCTGAGACAGAATCTGATTTCCACCCATAAATGTACTGAAGGTGGGAAAGGGAAAGGAATAGAGAGGAACAAGAGCTAATGAAGCTCCACGCCTACATTGTCACCTGGACAAGAGATAAAATCTGGTCATAAACAAATTCAGCCTGGAATTCTGAAGAAGGATTTTAACTCCCCAAGTAGCATAGCTGGAGAATGGCTGTGCAGTAGAAAAAGAAGGCTCAGAAAACTTAATTGGTTTTACAGTTTCATCAAACTGAAACTCAATTAATATTTTAAAGGGATTTCATGTCATTGCTCTCTGAAATAATTGAGATCTGGATTAAGTGATCCAGAACATTGCTTCTAATTCTATTTTACTGAAATACAGCTGTAAATAATATGCCCAGAAAACATGAAAGGCAGCAACAACAACAACAACAACAAATTCTCTGAAAAAAAGCATAATAGGCAAAAGAGAAAATAGGTACAAAGGGCAGCGTCACAGCTCCAGGAGAAAGAAGAATCTGAACTGGAAAGCAAAAGACACATAGGGAAGGGAGAAAGCACTAGGCAACACATTAAAGTCATCTAGTAAAAAAAATCAAAAACACAATGACATTGTTTGTGTCAGAAACATTGTGATTTAGTGTCCTTATAAATAATATAGGAAATATGAGCTGTACACAAAGGGCTCTCACAGACGACCCTGGCCTGGGAGGACTTGAAAGGTGAATCAGAATATGGAAATAACACAGAGTGACCTACTGAGTCTGGGGACATCACATGAGAAAATAACAAGATGAGATTCCACTTGTAAGCATGAAAATATACCTGAGGCAAAATCCTCCAAAACACTTGTAGTCAATGGCAAACTGCTTGCAGGAATACTGAAACACTTTGCAATGAGAGTGAGTGGCCAATTGATCATAAGTGCATATTACAGTTTGGCTGCAAAAATGCTGATGCAATTTAAGGGTGAAGTTCCCTTGATATTTGAATCAAAGGCAATAGAGATCTATTTTCTACATCATTTTAATGCAAATGCATCTGGAATAATACACCCAGTTGCGGGAGTTGCTGTGCATGGACAAATTGGTAAAAGGAGAGAAAACAATAAAAAATACCAGGAATCGAGACAGATAGCCTTACAAAGAAGATTTAAAAGCTCTGTGTGTATGAACAATAAAGGTCCTTTCAGCCCTGTTTTTCTGTGACTCCATGCTAAACAGGTATAGATTCAGAAGACAGGAGTGCCAAAGGCGAGGTAATACTTTGGACTACTACATAAAATCAGAAGTGCCAAATGGGGTGAAACTAGCAACATGAAACCATAGGCTGAGTAGCAGGAAAATCTTTCAAGATGTACTCAGCTGTAGAAAAGCTGCTGGGGGACCTGGTGGAAGCCTGGTCACTCAGGATTTTTACAAGGCTGGACAAAACATTAGAAAATGTACCATAGGGAGCAATTCTCTGCTGGCCAAGAGCAGTGGAGCAGATGATCTAATAGGCTTCTTGCATCTCTAACCTCTACAGTTTTATGATTTCTTACTGTAAAGCACAATATTTCAAAAGGAAAAAGAAATAAATACCAGGTAAAATATTGGATGGTAAAAAGCCCCAACAAACAAACACAAAACAGATGGAGAATGAATCAAGTTCTGTCCTTTTGCCTTTCTGTATTTAAAGGAGTTTGCTTCTGGCACATTGTTTCCTTGTCAGAGGCACTTCATTTTCTTTCGTCTCTTACCATTTTCTCTCTCACTACAAAAGCAGAAATAGCCACTTGGGACTGCTGATGTCTTTCTAAGGAAGGATGCTGCTCTCATGCTGTGGAAAAGCATCAAGGCTTTGGTCAGTCAAAACATAAAAATCTCATTGTTTTCTTTGAAAACAGATTTATTTTTAAATCAAGGCCCAATCAATTACATGCATCATGGTATATTCCCCAGCATGGCAGTCCTTCTCATCTTCTGCATTTCCTGCCTCCCCCCTTCCAGTACAGACTCTCATCTTACCACCTTCTTCACCCATTGCTTTTGTGGAATCTGAGCTTTCACAAGTCCATACTACCTTTAGGGAGAATTATGTGTGAACAGCACATCCAAAAAAAACCAGGGACAGTAGTTCAGGTTTTTCAATGTGTATTCATTTGTCCCATTCATCATTAGTGGGGATTGTGAGACATCTGGTGACTTTGAAATTTTGATCAGCACGCAGGTCCTGATGACAGGCAAATGCACTTTCAAAGGGAATAATAAACTGATTTTCAGAAGTCATGGCAGCTTTGACATACAAACATGTCAGCTAGATAGATATGTAACACAAGACTATGCACCTCGGCTGTTACCTCTGTCTGCCCTGGGGCACCTTCACAGCACGTGGTCCCCCTCAAACACCAGCGTACAATCCACATGAGATTAACAGGGTTACTGAAACCTTGAGGCATTGTTTCAAAATGCTGTTTGAGCAGGGGTTTCTTTGCTGAGGTTTGTTTGTTGGGAGTTTTTGTAGAGAAGGAGCATGGTAAATATAAGAGGACCGTAATCGTGTGCGTCAGAAAGTTTCCCAAAGCAGGAGCTTCAGCAACACTTCCTAAAGACAGATGCATAGTATTTCTTCCTCAAAACCTACTTTCAGATGGCAGTAATAATCTAACTGTGATTTTGGTCATGACAAAACCTTTAAATTGGGTGGGGTTTTTATACAGGGAAAAACTCTTTCTATTTCTTGTGCAAATCACACATTCTGTATATAGACTACAAGTACTTTATCAACAAACTGCAGCCAGATTCAGGTGAGTAGCTGTGAGTTACCACAGACCAAGGCTGCACTTGCACCATGAGAAGAGAGCTATTCAGCCTGAATCAGACTGAATCCAGGATCTTAGAGCTTCTGCCTTAAATTGCTATGCACATGCTGGGATAGTTAGCCTGTCAGGACCAGGCAGTTCCTAGGGGAATGTCCTCCAGCACATGGCTAGTTTTCAGAAGAGAAGCAAACCCAGCAGAGATGCTGTTGAGTAGCAAGTGGTCTGAAGGTGCTTTGCATCCCAGTTTCATTCTTCTTCCCTTTGCCATGAGTCAGTCCTTCCCAACCTATTTCAGTCCTTTAACATTTTGACTTCTGGAGCTGGTGCCAGCCCCACTGCAGCTCAGAACATGCTGGGAAAAAAAATAGAATTAAAATCAATCAAAAGTCTGAAGTAGCCTTAACACAGGTTGTGGAAGAGTAGAGCCTTTCTAAAGGCAAGCTTGTGGTCAGAGTATACTTGCCTGGAGTATCTGAGGAAGGGGATCTGGCTGAAATGGCTGTCTTACAAGACATGGGGGAAAAGAGATTCCTGTTTACCTTATAAAACTACTGACAGCACATACAGATTTGTCACAGTTTGTGATATTAATGATAGCGATGGGATGTGGGACTTTCAGATTTTATATCTCAGCTTCATATTGCTGACAGCTCACTGCTCATCAGTTGCAGTTTGGGGGATCTTCTCATCTATTTTTAATTACCTAAAGATCTGGCATATGGTGTGAGCTTGTCATTTGCCTTCCTTTTAGAATCAGTGGAGAGGGCCATGACTAGGTGAGTTGTCCCATCCTGTCCTGCAGGACTGTGAGCTTGAGTGGGGATGTCAAACTGGGGACAGCAGCGCTCACTGATCTACAAGAAAAGGTGGTTGAAACAGACCGAGAAAATGGCTTTGCTTACACAATTAGGAAATCTGGTTTTGTGCTCAGCTAAAGCACTCTATGTCAGTGAGAGAAGATATGAACCGTGTCTTCACACTCAGGCCCAATGCCTTTAGAAATTACGATCGGCTCTCTGATATTTTTGTTTGGCATGTCAGTACATGAACACCCTTGCTTACACAGGGTAATCACGGGGACATAAAAAACAATACAAGCTAGCAAGACAGAAACACTTGCAAACATCTCTTCAGACAAAATAGAAAAGTCAGCGTACTGAGCTCTGCCTGACTTTTAAAACCCTCATTTCCTCACTCCTGACAGGTGTGAACAGGACACCATCCTGTTTGGGGACTGTTTTCTAAAGGAAACACACGCAGTAAATGAACCTTGATTTAAAGTTAGAGAATGACATGAGTCCAAACCATCTGGCTTGTGATCCAGCTTCAGCCTCCCTCTTTACAAAACTAAGGTTCAGCCTTTTTGTGTCGCTTTGAGGACTGCCCTTTGCTCCTCTTCAGGCTATGTGGTCCTTGTGTTCATACAACCCCTGGGGAAAAAAAAATTAAATCAAAGCAAAACAGCCCAAAATTCATCCAAGGCTTAAAAGGAATATGTTGGTGGCTCGTTATGCCACACCAAGTGCCCATTACTTTTGTTGACTTCAAGGCCGTAGTCACTCACAGAGAACGGGCTGATAATATTTACATTGGGATTTCAAGGAAGACTGCTCCTATAAATTAGTAAAAGGCATGAGTCATCCCAGCACAGGGTGGATCCAAGAGATGCAGTTATCAGCCCAGCATAACACTCTAGCATCTGTCCAAAACACTGCACACCCTCATTAGCACGCTATTCCTGGGAGCTAAGCAGGCTGAAGGTTGCAAAGAGGTGCTATTGTTATACCAGGAGTAATTCTTATGTTTTATTGATACCCAATAAACTGTGTGTTAGCCTGAAAGCACAGAGAGAGAGAGAGAGAGAGAGAAGGAGCAGAGGGCTGGAGTAGTCTGTTATATACCACTCAAATACAGGGAGTGGAACTGGACAAATCCTTTTCAATTACTTTTTTTCAATAAATGTCAGGTTTGGGGAGGAGGACCATCTGAGCAATTTAATAATTAATAAGAATACATTCATCCTGCTGTACAGCTGGATACATCACCTGTGAATAAATCCCCCAGACAATATATTTGTGGATCTTTATATTTTTTCATTCTGCTTTTTTCACCTTTTTTTTAGTCTAGTCCCACTTGTCCTAGGATTTTCCTGGAAATCAAATACCAAGATAACCACTTAGGGGAAAGGGAATAAGCGTGTGGACCTCAGGCACTTGGCTGTTCAGGAGCAGAGAAGTGATGTTTGCAATGATTAGGCCTCATGGCAATGCAGGGAACCTGGCTGGTGAGCTGCACAGATTAGGTGATGTGACAGGACTCTGGAAAAGATAGACAAATATGGGTGCTGTGCACAAGCTGGGAATTACTGTGGGTGTCAATTAACCTTGCAGATCACAGGGTTTATTAGGCTGAATTATTTATCCCGAAGATAAAACACTGAAAGAAAGTAAGGCATCATTAAACAGCACAGCCTTGCACAGAGTTTAGGCAGTGAACCAAGTTTCCGAACAATTTAATTTATTAGGGACCTAAATTGTGCTAGATTATCAAATCAAGTGGAATAGAGGGAGGCAATGCATTTTATGTTCAGTGTTCAGAATGTAATAAGTGTGTTATTCCATTCATGCCATGTCTCAGCCTGAGTTATGAAGAGAAAGGGATATTTCCTCTGTAGGGTAATTTTCCATTTTATATTCATTTTTAAAAACTGTCAAACTGTTGTCATGAAGGAAAAACATTTCTAGTTTATCACTGAAGCTTGAAACCTGTTAAATGTTAATGTAAAATGGAGCACTACATATAGTCCCAATACAATGGGAAGAAGCTTAACTGTTTGAAGTCTGTCTTTGTGAAGATTATACCCTGGCAGAAAAAGACAATAGGAGAGTTTTGCCTTGGGAAAAGAGAGATTGACAGGTCTGCATGTTTTTCTGCAATCAATATTGTAGACAGAGCTCTTCTTACACGGTGGGGTTCAATTAAAGAAAAAAACACTAGAATTTGGGGGAATTCCCTAAAGAGTTCAAATCCTTTCTGAGAGGAGGGAATGTTTTTTTCAAGATGAGCTTGCATGAAAAATTCATGCAGTGGATGGATACATTCATACAAGAAGAAATTTGATAAATAAATAATTGTTTTAATACTGAGTCACATAACAGTTGCTCATCCATATTGACCACTTCAGTTGCAAAACTAGTCCTTAGTGTAAACGTGTGTAAAATTAAATCATCTAGAAAAACAAAATAAGGCAAAGGGTCATACATGTTAACTGAAGCAAGTAGTTCATACTAAAGTCTCTCACAACATCCAAGAAATAAGAAACTGCCACATGCAGACAAGAAACCAGTACAGGGATGAACACAAAGAGACAGACAAAACACAGCATGAAAGTGGGTGATAAGCAGAGATTTGCAGCCATCAGGAAGGAGAGAAGAGGAGGCAGCTGCAAAGACAGGAGGCCGGAAAAGATAGACGAATTGAGCTGGAAATATATACAGTTATGATAGCGGCTGTGAAAGCGATGACATGAAGCTGCAATTAGCTAGCTGTACTCGACTGCTATTCAGCCATACTTGCAGCCCTCTCCTCATTTTCCCCTGTATTGACTGCATGAGAGTCAGTTATCTTTGTTGGAAAAGAGTTATGTATAGAACACCTGGGATGGGCAAATAAAGCGCCAGCCTGGTCTAAGGTCTCTGCATCTCCAGGCCATGGAGAAATTCAAGAAGAGGAGCTCAGGGAGAGCTCATCAACAAGCACAGCCTGCATTTCTACTGCACTCCTTCCCCACCAGGAAAGAAAAATCAAAGAGGGAAAACCGCAATGCTTTTTCTTCCAGTAATTTCTGTGTCCTTGGCACCTGTCAGTTCCTCTCCCTCAGCTTTTTTCCATCTTTGCATGGTTGCTTTCTGTGTTGTCTCATACAGTTTTCTTTCCTCAGCCAGTTCTTGCCTAAGATATCTACAGCTCAATGAGCAGCCCTGTAAACCTCTTTCCCTTCCTTTTTTGCACCTTTCTCCCCTACCCACGCCCCTTGCTACAAGAAACCCTCTTTTGTGTTTCTTTCACAATCTCTCTCTGCTCAGTCATATTCTTTGGCTATGTGATTCTGTCTGCACCAAGGGAAGCCCTCAGATGTAAGATTGAAATGGCCTTTTTTTCAGTCACAGGGTAAGCTCCAGTGCTGGCATGATCCTGGCAAATTAGGTGAAATATTCTGTAAGAAGCTAGGAAAAGTCTCACAATCACTGCCCCTTGATCTTACAGGGGACTTCAACTTTTCAGATGCGTGCTGCAAATATGAAACAGCACAAAGGAAGCAGTCTAGAAGGGTCCTGGCACAAGTGGTGAGTGAGGCAACTAGGGAAGGCAATCATGAAATGACAGAGATTGTTGGAGAAATAAGGAGGACCAGCAGAACTGCTAGCTTGGACTTCCAGGAGACAGACATTGGCCTGTTCAGGAGCCTGGCTGAGAGAGTCCCTTGAGAGGCAATACTAAGGGACAAAGGAGTCTAGGAGAGCAGGACATTCTTCAAGAAGGAAAACTTAAAGGTGCAGCAGCAGACCACTCCCATGGGCCAAAAGACAAGCTGGTGGGGAAGACCAGCCTGTCTGAACAGAGAGCTTTGGCTGAAATTAAAGAAGAAAATTACCTTTGGAAGAAGGGGCAACAACTTAGGAGGACTACAAGGATGTAACATGAGGTTGTGCAGGGACAAAAAAAAAGGGGGCCAAAACCCAATTATAATTTAGGGCTATGGTTTACTGGAAGACTTGAGGGTGCTGGATTAATGGTTGGGTTCAGTGATCTTAAAGGTCTTTTCCAACCTAAATGATTCCATGATTTATCATCTTTTCCCTTCACTGAAAGGGACTCCCAAAGACTTGCTCTGAGCATTTGTCTTGAACTGAGCATTTGTCTTGAACTGCTCCCCAGAGACAATGAGCTTGGCTTCCTAAGCAGACCAAAGAAATCAGAAGAAAAATTTTTTTCCATTTTTTTAGAAAAGAAGAGATAATTAACTCTCCCTCAGCCTATGGTACTTCAATAGCCCATGCTCTGCTTTGACTCATGACTGGGTTAGTCACCTTCAAGTAAGAGAAGAGCACTATGTAGTAAAAAATACTAATTTTTAAAGAGTTAACTAAAAACTAGAGGCTGGTGGTTTTTCTTAGTTATAGGATACATCCAAACTGCATTGCTTAGTCACAAACTGTGTCCCTTACTATATTACATGTTTCCACAAAAAAGAGCCCCTTTGTGAGGGAGGCCGGTGAGCAGACCAATTTGTCCATTACAATGGTGAGGACAAGTTTTGGCAAATAGTGCTTGGGCAGACAGCTAGGTTTATGCAAAATAACCTGAATCTCTGATTTATAAATCTGTAAAATTCATCCTTGCAGTAAAAGGAGAAAACTAATGTGCCTGTGCATTTTAAGGTCTTGTCCAAAAGACCCTACCACAGAAAAGTCATTTAATCTACCTTAGAGGGATGAAGGGCTGAGTCAACCCTGCTAGGATTTGAACCTATCACTCCAGGGAGCCTAATTATTGCAAATGTGGCGTTTAAACCACTAAACCCTTCCCTCCTGCTCTAATCACTTCTCAAAGAGTCCGTTTTGATCCCCGAAGTTTACACAGCACCTGTGATAAAGGCAAAGTATTTAACAAAGTCTCTTTAAGCTGAGTATATCATTATTCATATTACAGCAGGTTTAAAAGAGCTGGGCAAGGATGAGAACATTGTGCTGCAACAAAGATCACAGTGGCAGCATCACGAATTGCTTCTCAGCTCCACTCTCACTTTTCTTTCTGCTGCACAATAGAAAAATAGAGTGAGAGGAGAGCTGAGACAAACTGTGTGTGCTCCCTCCATGCTGCACCCCTAACCATAGGTTTACTTGAAAGAGGTTTCATGTCATGTGTCTTGGCCACAGGCTGGTGCACGGCTGGAGGGAGACAGCTGAGTGAGCCTTGTTCCCCTCTGTACCCACGTCAAGTGTCACCAGGAGCCATGCACTTGGGAATGTTCCTGACAGGGGCATGACAGGGGCCCCAGGGCTGCAGGAGCATGGGAGGCTCAGTGTGTGAGTACTGGGAGGACCTTGGTGCTGTGGGGTAGCAGGTGATAAAATATCCATAACAGGAAATGCTAATGACAGGTCCTTGAGGTTTTTTGCTTATCTCAGGATGTTGGTAGCATTTCTGCACAGTTTAGAAGGCAGAAGTGGAAGCTGATGAGACTCTCTTGACAAGGTTCCTGGTTGGAGGTGGAAGGAAAAGCAGGGCTGAAGAATAAAGGAAGACCTTTTTTTTTCAAACTCTGAGCTTAAAAAAAACCCATATTCCATGTTCTTCCTCAGAGATAACATTGTAGCTAATAATTTTGCCTTTTATTCCCTGGGAGAAAAGGGAATTTTTGTCCCCCCCTTCCTCCTTCCATTACCTGGAGGGGATGCATTTTTTTCTACTGACATGCAGAGAGACTAAATCTAAAATGCTAATGGACTGGCAGTGTTTGCAGTGGGGTGAACAGTTTTCTGCTGGAAGGCTGGTTGGCAGGATACCGTCCTGCAGTCATTGAATCATTGCACTGAATCACAGCCATGTTGGCAGGATCCCATTCTGAGGAAGTTCACAGTACTGTCAAACACCTGCTGTTGCCATTGAATGGTATTATGCAAGATCTGAAATTCTATTTATCGAAATCCCTATTTGATTTTTTTCCCCCTCCTTTTCAGTCACTAGTCTCAAATGACTGCAGCAAAACCTATTCCCAAGAGCATTTTAATTCAGCCTGATGCCAGGATACCAGTTCTCATAGGGTGAAAATCTGCTCTTCTTTGTGCTGATGCAGAGATTCCAAGGTAGCACAGGATACAAAGACACACAATCATTCCTACAGCACGCACTCTGCAGAGTTACTCAGGTAAGAAGATCAAACAGACTGACTCACAGAAGCCAACCACCTTTTATTTCCCTTGGAAGCCCTAGTTGTACAGCCTGGTGGGAGAGTCCACTGCTATAAATAGGTTTTATCTCCTAGTCTTCTTAAAGATAGTGGTTGTTTCAAGTTTGAGTCACCATTATGAGAAGCTTGGCTTACACACAACTAGGAAGTGAACAATGCCAGGTTGTGAGAGCTAGAGAGCAAGTATGCTCTTCTTTCTCTTAGCTCATAAGATATAGTAATTTAAAGTGGTATTTCACTGGCATGACCCATACCTTCTGTCCTGCTATACATCCCATTTCACCTTGATGTTTTGGGGCCCTTCCTCAAAAGCAGTAGCTCCACTCTGTCTCTGACTTGACTCCCAGCCCAGCTGGAATCAAGCATCTCTGGCATATTCCTGCCCCAGGGCAGCCCCAGCCATCCCAACTTTCTCTGCAGCCACCTGCATCATGACCAAATCTTCTCCTTCTTTTTATTTCTATGGACCTGCCATTGTCTTTCCTGCAATCCTCTAATTTTGTCTGTTTTGCAAACACCACTCCCTGACTGACTTTCCTCAATCAGGAAATCTGCTCTCTGCGCCAAAAAGGTCTCTTCTTGTCCAAACTAAAATATCTACTTGGTTAGCAATTCATGAGGGGATGTCAGCAAGTTATGCCAGGCTGCAGCAGAGCTCTTCCTGTCAAAGCCCAGTCTTTCCTGCTGGCTCTTTCTTAAGCAATTGGATAACACTGTTACCTTGCATCAAACTCACAGTCTGTGTGTGAGCCTCTCACAGCCATCCCCTATCTTAAATTTCACCTTTTTAAAAGTAAAAATAAAATCTAACTTCCTTATCCAGTTACACAATAAAAGCCTCAACCAGGAGCTCATTAACTGGGGTCTCAGTTCTTACTGCATCCTTTACTTGAGCACTAACACAATCTTGCCTTGCCAGTATTCCTCTGAGCACCACTGCAAAAATCATTTTTGTAGCCTGTCTGTTTGCTCATGTCAGCTCTCATTGTGAATCCCTCCACTGGCCGCCTTTTCTCTGTTGTGTAAAGATATTGCTTGTCCCTGTGCTGTCATTTTCTTTTTAACACTTAGAAGATGATTTCTGTCTCCCATTTGCCCATGGCTCTCATCTCTGCTGCCCCCTTTGAATCTCAGACAAGCCCATTTTCTTTCATACCATATTCTCCTCCATGATAACACCTGGAGTTTCAAACAGCGTGTCCCCAAACAGGTGTAGAAAATGCCTTATTTTTGTCCTTGAAATCCTTCCTCTACACTTGCCTTGCATGGGAGAGTTACAAAAGCCTTCATATAGTTAGGCTGGCAACAAGTTCTTCACGATGACCCAGAATCCCTCTCCAGCTTCCTTTCTTCCTTCCAAGAGGAGTCACTGTCTTTTCAGCAGATTGTGACACAATAGGATTTAACAACAAAAAAAAAAAATTCAAGTAAGTTTCTTTAGAAGAAACCAAACCAACAATCAAACAAACAAACAAAAAAGCTCTATGAAAAACTGCAAACCACACACAGTTTTGCACATGTTTTTTAGAACAGAGCCCCAGAATTAGTTTATACTTGTAGGAAGGATGTGATGGAACCTGAAACTGGGATAACAGAGATTAATTAGTTGCTGGGATAGCAGTAATGCAGAACTGTCCAAAGCCACTTTCTCCCCCCAGTCATGTGCAGAGCTTGTGGCAGTGCAAGGGCCTGGAACCCTCTCACAGATCCCCAGTTAGAGCCAAGCACTCAGGCATTAATCATCTGCACACTTGCTGTCTTCAAGCTGATACAAGCTATTCACTTCTAAACTAAGAGCTTGGAAACAATGGCTTTTAAAACCAGGAAGCAAGATAGTAATTAATATGACCTATCTCCCCGATTATTAAACTGCATTATGATTGTTTTGTTGCTGAAGATTAATTATGTAAATCTTCACAGGAGTCTCACACAACTGAAGGAAATATTAATGTTTGTTCATCAGCTCTGATTTTTAGCTCTCAGCTGCTTTCTAAAGGTTGTTGGAGTTCTAGTCTGCTATCAACATCACACAATTACCATTAGCAGTAGCCCCAGTGCTTTGTGCTGCATGTAGTTAATACCTCTGTATGCATGTGGTTGACTAGAGCTTGTCACAGAGATTCACACAAACACTGTCTGAACCTATGGAAATGGGAGGTCAGGAGCTGCAGCTCTGTCTGTGGTCATATCCACTGTAACCTGCTCCTAATTCCATGACCAAGAGTTGCCAGGTGGTTCGAGGAAAAGAAATTGTTTAGTGAAAAATAAAACAATGAATTTTTAAGACCATTGGAACATTAAATTTTTTTTTATTACTTTTCCACTGTGTAACACAGATGCCATTCTGAAAAGCAACTTTTAAGTCTTGCATGGATTCCTTGGAGGTTTTTATGTGCTACTGGCAAGCAAAATCAGCTGAGAAGTATTATTTCTGCTGAAATTTTCATGAATTTCAATGAAATTACTTTCAGCATGTCCAAAACTCATAGGCTGAATAGAAAAATATGTTTGGGCAAGATGGTATTTTGTCAATAGCAAGGCGCTATCATGAACCTGTGTCTTGAGGACTTTGTGGGAATGTGATCATGTGTTCAAGCTCCAGCTTCAGTTTTTGTTATCAGCATCTCCACTGCTCAAAGTCACAGGATTTTGCCACCCAAGAAACTCTCTTGGACAGAAAGGAAGCTGTGATGCAGGTGGAACACCTCATTACAAAAGCACAGTAAGAAATGAATTTTAAACAGGGAGCAACTCTGCATTTTAAGTTTCAGGGAAGGTGAGCATCCTTGGCCATGCAGTTTCAGATTCAGGATTTCTCTTTCATACTCCAGGCCTCACAGCCATTTAACAGTTTATCTTTGCTGCAGAATGGAGATTTTCTTTAAAAAAATTAATCACTTTCACTAGAGCTAACCACGGGAAAATTATATGGCAAACCTGTGTCTTGTTGATCCCACATATCTCAATACATTGTTGACCCTGAAACATAAAGGCAGAAATAAAAGATATCATTGATTTTCAGTCCTTCCCTAATGATCATGTTAGCAGAAAAACTCAGCTACCTTATTTGTTTTATACAATCTCCAAGCACCTCTGTGCCTCCTCAGGAGCCAAACCCAGCACTTATTAACACCCTGTTCCCCCGGGCTCCTTGTGGAACACTTGGATGCTGCTGCTAGTGCCTGTCACGCATAACTGCACAAAATTAAAAAACAAGCGTGTTAAAAAAAAAAAAAACAAAAATGCAAAATTAACATGTGAACAAATAACAGGGGCTACACAACTGATTATATTTTCACTGTCAAGCTGTATTAATTAAAGGTTCCCATCCCATAATTAAAATGAAGCAGCCAGAGAAACTCCACCATGTTATGCAGGGTTGCTCTTAGGGGTTTACAATTATGCTGCCAGGTAGTACCCAGGGCTTTGAGTGAAGAGATCATTCTGATCAATGGCATTCAGAGCCTGGATCCCAGTTTTCATAAGTACAAGCTTGTGACCCAAGGTTTTCTTCTGGCCCCATCTTTAATTAGAGCCTACTTTGGCTTCCCTAACTCAGCTGCCATACTTGGCATGGACCTCCTGCATATTTAGATGACAACTAATGAGGATTTTTATTAAACTTGAGCCTCGGCTGGGTGGGAAAAGGGAGCAGCTTTTTAGCATCAGATGGAAAAGACTTTTGCCTCTGGAATATTTCTCAGCACGGAGCAAAGAACTGGGGGAGGAGATGGCAATAGGAATGCTGTCAGTGCTGCCACTAAATGGGGCCTGCCTGGGGCACACTGTTTGGTGTCCCTTGGAAGGTGACCTTGACTGCTAACATTTACATTTTAGCAGCCATTTGGCATATTTGATTGTGTCTACAGCAGAGAACGGCACAATTCTCTGAGAGACATGTAGCTCAGATCAATGTCTTCAACGCCACTGTCACCCTGTCCTGCCATTCTCTGATGTTTCCTAGTTAGTCTGAAAGTGCAGGCCACAAGAGCACCACGGCACTGCCCCTTCTTATGAATGTGGGCAATCAATTCCCCACATCAAGCACCATCTATACAGGCTGACTCAAGGTACAATCTGCAAATCAGAGGCTTTCTCAAAACAGTAAATAATTGAAGTGGACAAGAAAAGCATTTGTTGTCCTATGAACCAAACAGCTGGCCATTATTATTTGCCTTTGGTGTGATTTATCAGGCTTGGACATGTGGGACAGACTGTAGGTGTGTGCCAGAGGTATTGCTGGGTCAGATCCCAGAAAGCTTTGTGACTGCAGCTCCTGTCATTTCCTTACCCCACAGGATCTGTCTTGCAGAAGGTAGAGATTTGACAATAACTCCCAGTCCTTTCTGCCACATGTTTCAGAAGTTCAGCAGATGGCTGTGTACTCCTACCACCTGGCCAAAGGGTGCTGTCACCCTTCCAAACACATGGCATTAGCACCTCTGAGAGACAGGCCAACCCACTGATGCTGATGTGCTTTAATTCACAATATCAGGATTGCTAAGAGCACACATGGGGCTAGATAGGATGGCTTACCAGATGGGTGGTAATTTGTTAAGCTGCAAAAGCTTTCAAATGAGTAATCATAAGCTAAGGTCTTCAGCCAACATAAGAGTCATCTGGTTTGTCTTTAATATAATTGCAGAAAAAAAAAAGGAAATTAAAATTTTGGGCCACAGTGTGTGCCAGTCCTAAAAATCTCCCTCTGCCTTCCCTCTCTGCTGCTGAAAGTTCAATCACTTATCAAAATAGTGATGCCTTTTGTCCTGGTACATTACTGTAATGCTAAAACATATGTTATATTAAATATTAAGCAACTGCTAATTGGAGCATCATTTGGCCACGGAAAGAGGTGGCTTCATATTGTCAATGGTTGTTTTCAGTCTCCTCAGAGATAACAGGATAAGCTAACTTTGCTCTACAGTTAACTTTTCCTGTTACTCTATCAGCCTTGAGCTTGAGAAGCATTGCATGATCTCCTGAAATCAGTCTTGTACTCCCTTTTGCACCACAGTTTATGTACATTGGGAGTCTCCATTGTGGGCAATATTGCACAGAGTATGAGCTGATGAAGTGAACACTGGATTTCAATTCAGTTTTCCAACAGTCCTCCCAGATAAACACGGAAAAATCACTTAATTTACCCTGTTTCTCCTTCACAGGTGTAAACTACAGGATGAAAACCATGGATGTTTAAGTTATTAAGGTTGTTTACTCACTGCAGGTCATAGGAAGAAATATACATTGTAAAATCCCATGCTAGAAAATCTATGTTAAAATCATTGCATCCAGCTATACTGTTGACAAATTCTTAAATATGAGATTGTTTCATTCAACACACCTGGAGATGATGAGTGGCTTACAGGCTACAGTTACAGTGTGAGATGAATAACTGTCTGATTAATTGAACAGCAGTGATTTTTCAGAACAAGATGTGTAACACACCTTCATTTGCATGGCAGGAACCTCAGGCCTTAAAGTATTTTCCAGATTTCTGAGCAAAACCAGCTTCTCACTGAGAGCTGCAGCTGGGGCAGCTGCAGGGAGGGACCAGTTGGAAGAGCTGCAGAGCTTAAGGAACAACAGAAGCCCGACCTGCTAGGGGAAAGGACAGTGTACACTAGAAACTCTGACCATTCTGCAGTTTGGTCACTCTTTATCCTTCCAGGAGGGACAAGATGTAAAAGTTAGCAATTGGATTAATAATTAACATTCCCCAAGCTTCTTGGATGTGGTGCGGTTTTTGCAGCTTCAGATATACCACACTAGGAAAACTCTAGTCTCACAGATCTGGTCCTATGGCCCACGTTTCCCCAAAATCCTAATGGTGCTGGTAAAAACTCTGAGGCTTCAGAGCAGAAGTCAATCATTGGCAACTCAGGGCTGGAAAGAAGCTTTCTCAATAAACAGTTTGTCCCCAGAACTGGGAGTTCTCCTTAAAAAACATTAAAAAACATTAGGTACTGTCTTACCAAGATAAGTGATTGGGGTAAATGATTGTTCTCTGTTCATGCGCTCTTCAACACCTTCATGAATGTCTTGGATGCAATATTGGAAGGAATTCTAAGTAAATTCATGGATGATACAAAACTGGATGGAGCTGTTGACTCACTCAAAGGCCGTGAGACCCTGCAGAGAGACAAATTAGAGGACTGGGCAATCACAAACCACATGAAGTTCAAACTTGGTATGTGGGATGGGGCAACCCTGGATGTACAGACAGAGCAGGAAATGAAATGCTGGAAAGAAGAGCCACAGAAAGGGACTTAGCATTGTTGGACAATGGAAAGTTGAACATGAGCCAGCAGTGCCCTGGCAGCCAGGACGGCCAGCCCTGTCCTGGGGGACATCAGGCACAGCATGGCCAGCTGGGCAAGGGAGGGGATTGTCCAATCTGCTCTGCACTGGGGCAGCCTCACCTCAAGTACTGGGGGCAGTTCTGGCTGCCACAATGTAAGAAAGATGTTGTTACAGAGCATCCAAAGTAGAACTACACAGATGATGAAGGGTCAACAGCTGAAGCTGTACGAAGAGCAGCTCAGTACAATTGGTCTGTTCATGCTGGACAAAAGGAGACTAAGGGCAGGGCACAGAGCAGTCTAAAACTTCCCAATGAGGGGAACAAGAGGCAAAGACAAAAATCCCATATTTGTGGTGAAATAAATAGCAAAGGCTGATTCAAAGGAGAAAGCTGAGGAGGGAACCATGTTTTGGCAGTTTTGTGTTCCCCTTGGCATGCCTTTTGCAGCTGCAGTGTGCCTGGAGCTCTGGGCTTTGTGGTTTTCACAACCCTAACCCTAGGCACAACCTTAACCCTATGTGAGGGAGTAAACGGTTCATGGAGTTAAGGTAATGGCCTGACGTTGTGTCCAGGGACATTTAGCTTTAATATCAGATATTTAGCCAGATGTTTTTTCTTTACCCAGATGTTGTTTCTACACATGGAACATGGTCCTCAGGGAAGTGATCACAGCAGCAACTCTAACCAAGCTCAAGATGTGCTTGGATAATAGCTTTGTGCACATGGTATCATTCTTGGGCATGATGCTGTACAGGACTGGGACTGGGACTTGATGATCTTTGTGGGTCCTTGCCAATTCAGCATATTTTGTGATTTTGTGCAAAGTCCTCCACCTCTGAATTAGAAGGAACAGGTATAAGCTGAGCCTCTTTGTATTCACTTCCCTTCTTGCTGCCTAAAGGATGGATGAGAGAAGAACTACTGTCTTTGGGGCAGGAGCCAGGGCTGACCCTCCTGGCCATACAGCAAGGCTTGGCTATCAACTTTAGAGCTGAGCCAAGGAGAAATGCTGATGCCTGCAGTCAGGAAACAGTGAGGCAGTATGAAGAGTTATCCCAAAGTTAGGGTCATCAAGGAGCAACCTCATCCACAGAGCCTGTGTGGCCAGATCCACCATTAGCACATCTCTAGATATGCTTACTGAAGACAAACTGTTACAGGACTGAGACATTAAAGATTTGTCTGGATATTTCAGTGTCTAGAAGACTTGTTTTTTCCCTGTCTTAAAGAGCTCAAAAGTCCTGTTCTGTTTTGCAAAGAGTTAATTCTCTGTTAAGAAAAATAAATGCATAAAAAAATATTTTCGTTGTGCAGGTTTTTGAGATGCTTCAGTGGGCTACTGGGAACTCTCTTTAGGACAGAGTCTGGCTGTCAAATTGACTGCTAGAGGCACAGCTGAGTTTCAAATGGATGAGCAGTGTGCGTGCAAGACGCATCCCAGAAAAGGAAGATGTTTGACAAGTGAAGTGTTTTTATTTTATGATGGAGAACGAGCAGGAACATCAGACAGGTAAATCGGCCTGCCAAGCATGAGAGTTCCTGACTGACAGGCTCATCACCAGCCCTGCTTGCTCCAGAGGATCCAGCATGCATTCTACTGAAAAGCAACCATTTAAATTGTTATTTTCTGACTTTTCATTACTGATTATAATTGCCATGTGCAGGTTCAGAAGAGAAAAGGGAAGCCTTTGCTTTGCAGGCAAGGGAGAATGGGATGTGATTCTTCTTGAACCAAACAGAAATGAAGGAAGCTGGAGCAAGTGAAAAAAGCCTACAAATGGTCAGAAAAAAAACCAAACAATCTGAGGCAGAGAAGCAGGACTATCACTGATGTTTATCAAAATTTAGTCATTAAAATCACAAAATGCCAATTAGAATATATGTCAAGGATTGACTCCTACTAACATGCTCTAGTAATGCAAGCATCTTTTATATAAGAAATTTTGAAAATATAGCCCTGTAATCTGAGATTATTTACTATCATGTTACTATACAAACATGTCTAATTAAGCATTTTGCTGAGAGCTATGATAAAGATGTTCAAATAAATAAACAGACTAGAAGGATAGCATGAGGACATTGGATAGTGTGACATAAATTGTTTACCCATCTGAATGTGAAATGCCTTCTTTAGTCACAAGTGCCAAGGACACTAGTGAATGTGTCCTTTCATTCCTGAATGGGTGAAGAAAAAACCTTGCAATACAACATCATGTATTTTGTATGGACTGTATTCAGCAAAGTGTTTAAATGTGTGCTTTAATCTATTACTATTCAACAGTTAAGTACTTAACTTTTACTAAAATCCAGGAGAAAAGATACACTGAATCAGACACTATAAACTGAATATTTTAAAGCAAAACTATTCTGGCAATGCTTGGAAACACTTTTAAAACTTTATTGGGACCATTTTGAGATCTCTGTACTTCTCAAGCTCTGGTTACTGTAAGGTGAACTGTACGCAGACCAGAAGGAAAAAAATATTAAACTTAATTAATCCAAAGTGATTCATAAAATGTCTGGAATAACTTCCCCGTACCTAGGAAAAGGTCTCAGCTTTGAAGTCTGCTATTTGGAGAATACTCAGGGCTAAAGACAAAAGCTAAAGATCTTGGCAGAAGTCTTTGATGTTCTCCCTTCCACCACTGTTATAAAGTTCACAGTTCTAATCAGTAAAATTATAAGGTATTTGATCCTCAAGCAAAGCTTGGCACAAAACTGATCCCTGCATACAGCAGCAGTGAAAACAGAATAACCCCAGGAGTGAGAGCAGGGAGGATCTTTGGAAAGAAATAAATAGGCAGGATATCCAAAATGGCAGCAGCTGGAAGCTGCTCAGAGGTGGGATGTCAGGATGAACCCCCTGGGAGATGCGATACCGCACACAGGGCAGGGGAGGAGGTCAAATGTGCAAGGCCCTGTAATTTGTCAGACGGCTAACACCATCATTACCTGTGTGTGTGTGCATGGGGCATGCTTGACAATAAATTACAGTCACAGATTTCCAGGCTAAATGCCCTCTTATTGGCAGCACAGAGCACTGCACCCCCACTATTAGGACATATTGTTTTATAATGGGCAAAAAAAGTTGGCTCTCACAGCGTAAACCTGAAAGAGTCACTGCTGAAATTAGCAGCAATGTCAATAGTTTGGATTTTTCTGCATATTACATATTTTTCCTTTTTCTGACATAGCTGGGAGGAAGAGCATAGGAAGAAGCATGGGCTTGAAAATGGATGTAGAAGTGGAGAAGGAGTCTGAAGGTGGAGCATGGGAGAGGAACAGGGGAGAAGAAAAGGTCCCTTGTTACCACTGTTACCCAGTATCAGGCACACCAGCCTCCAACAGCAGGCATCAGTGCCAGAAGCCAACATCTTAGCAACATCAGTGGAAGAAAGAAGGTGAGAGGACACAGAAAAGGGAAAATTAGAGTCTTCCTGTTCCCAGTGGAGACAGGATCAAGCCTGTGAGGAAGGAAAACCAGCAGCCACTTCCATAAGGTGACTGTGGGGAGGAGATCTGTCCCATCACCCTGCTTGGTCCAAGAGCAGCATGTGACCTATCACATTTATATTGCCCCAGCTTTCCCACAGCTATCTCTGGCTCAGGATGAAGGCTCTCTTTTGCAGCTGACAGGTGCCACTCCCAACACTTTCAGGACTGGGAACCAAGGAATAGCAGAAGATGCCACTACTCCAAATTAGATTAAGCCAGAAGCCTTGGCAGTGGCACTGTCACTCCTTGTTTATGAATGCTGTTGTGTTTCAGTCACAGTGTGCCTGCCCGGAGTGGGAATAGGAGAGGGTGGTGAACACAGCAAAAATAACAATAGTGCGAAATTTAAACATGTTTAAATTTTCCTACATAAGCTGCACCTAGTGCTTTCCTAAGAGTCCAATACTCCTGTTTCCCTAGACCCCTGCCTTGTTACTCCCAGAACAGCCATCTCTTTATACCCTGTTGAAAAACATCAGCTGCTGCACCGGTACCTCCTCTGATAATCAGTGAGGAGAATTGGCATTGAGATGGCAGAGAACAACTGCAAGGTAATGCACACTGAAAGATACCATTTGAACTACCCATATGCATTGTTGGGTTCTGAATTAACTGTAACCATTTAGAAAAAACAAAGGACGAGGCAGATTACTGAAAACTTTGCTATTTTATGCTGGTCGTTATCTCAGACTCTGTGGGGGAGAATTTGTAGTATTATTTCTGTTCCATTATATAAATTGAAGACCTTTGCTCCATTCTGGTTATTTCAGATTGAAAAAAAGATATGGTAAGAATAATAGAGGCCTGGGGACAGGTGACAAAGAGGATTAGAGGGATGGAAAAGCCAGTGTGTAGAAGAGATTGAGACGTAGGATTTGTCACAGTTCCAGGGTTAGCTGCTCCTCTGACCTCTTTCTAGTATAGAGGCATGCTCTGCTTCTTCAGGCCCCTGTGGGAGTCTGTCTATCTGCCTGTTCTTTCCCTGCTAACAGCTCCCTGACAGCTTAGTGAACATGTCTTTCAAGGAACTTGCTTTTTAATGTCCAGCATGCTTGGGATCTTTTTACTCCTGGCCTTGGCAAAAGAAATATATAGCTGGACTGCGAAAATAGCGTCCTTCCAACTCTGGCTGTTTTGTCATGACCCCTACCATGCTGATTGCTAATCTGGAGGCACTGTGCAGCCTTCCAGCTAGTTAGTTCCCTGCTATTAAACTGAGCCAATGTTTACATGGAATAGTGTTCACTGCCACTCCATCACGTACCTTGTTCTTAATGACTTAAAAGCAGCCTTGAATCCTCCACACTCTGGTTCAGTGATGGTGACAAATACTTGAAGCTTTCTTCCTTTTTTAAAAATGGGGGTTATGTTTCTTCTTTTCCAGTCAGAGGGAACTTCATCAGACTCCCATGACTTCTCAAATATGACGGACTGTGACTTAGCAACTTCCTCCACCAGTTCATTTATGGCTCATGGATGCATCTGATCAGGTCGTGGACTGAACCATGAAATCATAGAATGGGTAGTTTTTGAAGGCACCTCAAAGATCACCTAGTTTCAAACTCTCCTGCCATGGGCAGGAATGCCATTCATTAGATTGAGTTGCTGAAGGCCCCATCTAGCCTGGCCATTCCTTCCAAGGATGGAGCATCCACAACTTCCCTGAGCAACCTGTTCCAGTGCTACACTCTCTGAGTAAAGATATTCCTTACTTTCTCTTATCCCTGATGTACTGATAGAAGCTTTTCTTGTTGCCCTTGATGTCCCTTGCCAGATTCAATTCTATCAGGGTTTTAGCTTTCATAACCTGATACTTGGCTGTTTGGACAATTTCTTCTTTTCCTCTCAGGCTACCTGTCCTTGCTTCCTGTTTTGTGTTTGAGTTTGTTCGGGAGAAAATATTTAATCCATGCTGATTTCCTGGCATTTTTGTCTGACTTTCTCTTTGTTGGGATGCATCTCTCCTGAGCTTGGAGGAGGAAGTGATTCTTGAATATCAACCAACTCTCTTGGGCCCTTCTTCCCTCCAAGGCTTTATCCCACAGTGCTATATCAAGCAGATCCCTGAAGGGGCCAAAGTCTGTTCTCTGGAAGTCCAGGGAAATGACAGGTATTAACAAGGGAAATTCCTCTGCTCTTCCCCACTCAAAGCTGCATGGCTGAATGAGCATGATGAGGAGAAGCTCACCTGAGGCTGTTCTGGTCCCCAGGGAAGGTGGACTTAAATACTCCTGGGACACTGAGAGAAAGCCACTAGGCTAGTTTCAAGCAAACCTAGAGGGCTCAATCAACCCACCTAGAGCCTCTTATTTCCAAGGATGTTTCAGGTTTGCCCACTGCCATCAAAGGTAAAGCAGGCATTGAAGAGTGAAGAAGTGATCAGCAATTTTGCCAATATATAAACCTTCTAGGTCTAAATGCCCTGGTCTGTGAATGATTTTGCACCCTGGCTTGGTGTCAGTTGGTCTCTCAACTGCCCAAGAGAACAATCAAAGTGACATAGGTCCACTTTTGGTTCCCAGTTGCTTACACATATCAAACAACAAGCTGATGCCACTGAGATGTGAATGACTCTATTCCTAGGAAAGCAACTAAGAAAAAAAATCCAAAAAATCTCCTTGTAGGGGCAACCAACCCCTGTGAAGAGTTAATGAAGAGAGCTGTTTCTGTAAAAAAAAAAGAATTAGTTGTGCCTTCAAATCTCCTCAACTATGGAAATGTAAAAATATCCTCATTTTTCATTTTTTGTATTTATAAGCCTGTTTTGCAGAACTGCCCTTCTTTTACACAAACACCACGGTACATACCCTTCCTTCCTTTGCTGTCATAAATTATCTTGTGGATATGCTCTGTGAAGTTACTAACTGTACTTTTGCTATTAATCTTGGCTCCAACTTTTTCTAGACTTCATCTCCTTACCAATCCATCTTGGGCAAGAAAGAGAGAGCTTTAGTCAGGGCTCTTCTCCCCTCCAGGGAGCACCACTCTGTAAAGTGTCTGTAACAATGCACCTTTTAATGATGCTCCCCTTTGGCTTTTACTGGGCTCATTGCAAGGCTGGTACTCCATTTTCCTGTAATAACTCAACTGCCACCAGGTTGGTGCTCCTGACAGTTACATCCTTTCCAAGACTTTTCTGACTTGCCCCATCTGGAGCAGGAGGATGCAAAGCGACTGCCGTGCTCTGGGGAAGCGATAAGGGCTCACCTCTTCAGTGACCTGGAGTATTTCCACTGGGGATACGATCAGCAGCAGGCAGCAGAAGAGCACATGAATTAATGCTCCCTGCAGCTCCCTGGGGTGGTGTTATTCACTCATTTCCCTGCACATCTTTCTGCAGACCTGAGTACACGTATAGTTTGTGCCATGTTTACCACCCTAACCTCTTCCTTTAGTGGACTGTATCAAAATAGAGTTAAAAAAATTCATTCCCCATACTAGATGCTAATACAAAAAAGAGAACTCTTCAGCTGAGTGAGTTCTGATGGTAAAATAATTGGTGTAACTATACTCAGGATGAATATATGCATGCAGGATGCAGTCAAGACATTTATGTCCTCTACCTCCAAAGCACACAACTCTACCCAATAAGGGCATTTTTGCAGGCTCAGCCAGTGGAAAGAACAGATAAACACTTGAGCGACCCTCATGTATATTTAATCTGGTAGGCAAGGGTGATGGGTGCACACACACACACAAATCCATATGTACCTTCTTCTATTGCTATACAGTATTTCTGATGTATTTTAAAATATTAGAGACTATACAAGCACCTCCCTACCTTGCATACCAGAATAGGAGGGGCAAGGAGGAGCAGCACTATAAGGCAAAGGTCATGCATGAAAATGTAGTATCTGGGATTCTGTTTTATTTTTACAGGTCAGCACCTGATTTTGGTAAAATATGTTAGGAGGCTAGTGCCCTTCCACACTCAGATGGGGTCAGGCATGCCTGCTTCAGAGATGAGGGGTAGGATGGAATTCAACAGCAGCTACATCAAGAACAGAAACCAGTATCTGGTTGAAAACAGAATAAAGCCAAACAAAAGATCCTTCCCTGAACAGCAGAACACAGAAATGTAAGAACATCCCTTCCTTTCCCTTCCCTTCCCTTCCCTTCCCTTCCCTTCCCTTCCCTTCCCTTCCCTTCCCTTCCCTTCCCTTCCCTTCCCTTCCCTTCCCTTCCCTTCCCTTCCCTTCCCTTCCCTTCCCTTCCCTTCCCTTCCCTTCCCTTCCCTTCCCTTCCCTTCCCTTCCCTTCCCTTCCCTTCCCTTCCCTTCCCTTCCCTTCCCTTCCCTTCCCTTCCCTTCCCTTCCCCTCTTGTCCTCATCCTGAAAATTCCTTAATCCACAAGCTAGCTTAGTACTAGCAGCCTTTCTCCCCCTCTTTTCCTCTCTCTCCATCATTTTATATAACAATTAATTACCTATATTGCAGGGCATGTTACATCTGACGTGATGATATTTTATATATTGATAAAGCAGGTATAACCACATAGATATTCCACCCCTTCCTGTTTCCTTAAATATGAGCTCTCAAAAAATATTGAAAATTAAAGGGGTGGGCTGGGACTGTAAGACCACCATGGCTGACATAGAAGTGCTGTGACTGACTGAAGTCAGAGTCTCCCTTGCAAGGCCCAGTTACCACCCTCCCCTACTAAGCATCCTACTAAGGAAGGAAGGCAGTCAGCCGTAAGAGAAATCTAGGAACTAAATACTTAGGACAGAACATCATTTTTGCTAGGGACGCTGGACTATGAGTTTGCTGAAAGAAAAAGATTGAGCCTCTTTTTTTGGACATGGTCAGTGGAGGAATGGCCCCGGTGAGGCTACCTTCACTGGCCAATTCCATCGTGACCTTGTCAACCCAGGATATGTAGAGAAAGGCAATAGTAGTTCCTGGCTTGGGAATGGTTAAAATTCTTGGCATGTGAATGGTTACAATTCTTCTCAAGTTTGATGAACCTTAGGGCAAAATTTCCCACTAATAACAGATGAGTGCATGCAAAGCTGGTAGCCTCTAAAACTAGGGGTGTGTATCCCCCCTGCCAAGACTCAGTTAGCAGCTACAGATACAAAGTGCAAATTTTAGGAAAGTGCACCCCAGAAAATCTAGAAAAGCCATAGTGCACTTTGTCATGCTTGAAGAACTTAATCCATTGCAAACAGGGATCAAATTGCTGATAAGCAATATTCTCACTTAAGGGAGAAAAAACACCAACACTCTGACAGGGTAGAGTTGCAATAAATAATTGGTAAAATATATCTACAGCTCAAACAAATTGCAGTCTTCTGAAGGAGGCTGGTGGGTTGCTTTTCCCATCATTGCTGTAACCTTCCCTCTCAGTCTGAGACTATTAACTTCTGACAAGGTGTGAGGCCTGATTTAGACTTATCTGATCTGACGGAGTGACCTATTTCTATTACCTGCTCCCTCTCTCCTCCTGCTGTTCTCTTCTCTGATGGCCACTCTGGCTCACTCCCACAGCTCTGCCAGCAGCTTTTGTATTTCAGCTCTTGGAAGAGTCACCATAATAATGAGAACTGGACATGGTTTCTCAGCTCACAGGATTTTTTGAAGCCATTTCTCCTGTCTCACACACACCACAGGGAAATCTTACACAATCCTTTTTCCTTTCTTTACTTAATGTCATCACTCCTATTGTAGCAGAAATGCCCCTCAAACATGTAAAAAGCTGGCTGCATTTTAGTGCTAGCCCACTATTTCTTGACACTTTTTCTCCCTTCTCTCCATCTGATGCCAGCTGAAGGTCACTTGTCCTGTGGGATCCCCACCCTGGGAACATGGAGGGGCTACGGCAAGCAGAGTGGAATGGAGGTGTCTTCACTCTTGACTTGGACTACAGAAGGCTGCACATATTTAGGCAAGTCTTTTTCCAGAGCAACTATGCAGCATCCTCTCAGGTTGTGAACTTGTCCATTCTTGGACTTCTTTTATGACTCACTGTGAGAAACAAGCCAAAATCTCCAGAATTTTGGGGATTTTGCACATCTTTTTTTTTTTCCTTCAAATTAATCTTTTTCTTTTATTTGTTGGTGGTTTTTTTTTTGTCTGCACTCTGCAAGCTATTGCCCTTTTCAAACTGCTTGACAGAACACTGCTTCATGACACAATGTTAACAAGCAAAATATTGAATGGTTAAATGCTATTTTCTAAAACAATATGGGACAGCTTACCACCAGGAAATGTACTATGGCCAGAGACACTGGGAGAAAAACCATCACCACCTTAAGCCAATGCTGGCACTTGAGATAACATTAGGGTTCTAATTGTCTTAAACCAGGATTTTGTGACCCAAGAGAAATAATGAAAAGGTTTAGATTTTTTTACAGCTAGTCTCCATACTAGGACAAGCTGAAAGAACTTGGAGTTTTGCTATTGATTCTGACCTAAAGTGATATTGATATGAATTTTAAATGCGGGTGATATTGATACAAATCTTAAAGAGGGTGCAATGAACAGTTCAAATATAGTCTATTAGTGCTTGTTCAGGCAATTTTGTATTGTGTAACATGATAAAAATTGGACAAGACCTTATTTGGCTTCTGTGTTTGAAGCTTTAGCAGGTATGTGTACCATGTCTAATCAATACATCCTGTTTTTTTGGATGGGCCCCAGAGTCACTGCTTAAGGACTGATGGAACTTAAATGCTGGGACTTTACTTCATTGTGCTGTTTTCCCTTCCATTTCTGTATAATAATTGTCATTCTGGAGAGACAAGGTATTGTATATCAAGGAGCATATTCACAGGCCTTTTGTGTTGGCTTTCATCATGATAACAACAAAAGTACTGGTGGTAGCAATAATACAAGCAGTAATAAAAATATACATGTATGTCCTAAATTGCACCCTATTGTGTAGGAGCACAAATCTTTGTAAGTGCTGATAATCATTTGTCTTCCTAGACTATAAGATGCTTTACTGTTTCAAGTTTTTCTGTACAGAAACTCTTTTCAAGGTTGAGGCATTGTTGGAAGCTAACAACGGTGGCTTTGAAATATGTAATTTAAGCTGGGGAGTGACAAACACCCTACCCTGCTCCTGAGAGAGTAGCTGTGCTTTTACTTAATGAGGTAGCTGAAGACATCTCTGGTCCTTTTCCTACTTTGAGCCCAAATGCCAGAGGCAAAATGGTGAGCTTTCCTTGCATGTGTGCAAAGATTTCAAGCTCTGTGTCTCTATGCACTTGCAGCTGTTGTCACCTTCCTGGAAAGGTCATTTTGACTTGCATAGTTATTCAATCCTGTCTCTTTTGTTCTACCCAGATCAATCCTAGGCCAACGCATTGATGAAGCAATGTCTGATTCTTTGTAAAATGGAGCATGATGGCAAATATTGTTGATAGGCCAAGGCAATTTAAGCTTGACTGTATTCTGCATCTCTTGGTGGCAGGGTAGCTGGGTCTCTGTGACCATTATGTCTTTTAGTACCATGAAGGATAGCAAAGCAAGAGTACAGCTTTACCAGCTATGATAACTACCTGGTTCAGTGGCACCAAACAGAGGCAGACAGAGAAGGATCACTTAGTGATTTTTGCATGCATGGTAACAATGAACTCTCCTTCTACCCCAGAAGATGCCTTAACTTGGAGAGCTCATTTGCTTCATAACAATGGCTGTGTCTTCTGCACTATGTTCTTTACAATATACACTTCAAAAAGGTTCCTGAAAAGAGACCCTATGTAGCACCTCTGTATGTTATATTCAGAGCACATGCTCAAAGAGAATTCTTACAAACACTTCTTTGTATAGCACTTGGATAATGAGTAGGCCCAACATTCTAAATATAGTGTAAATGTCACATGCACATGGAAGAATTCATCCATGATATACATTACAGATTTATGATGCACAACTCATTAGGTTTTTTTATCTGATTCACCAAGTTTTCAATGAAGACAGATTGCCAAACAGGAAAAGAGGTGAAGAAAATCCAGTCAATTTATTCTAAAGGACCCATTCTATCCACAGGACATTGTTTTGGGAGAAATCTGCTTTAAATCAGGATGTATGCAATTGGTTAATGAAACAGTTTGATTTGATGGTACTTGGTTGTCCTTATCAACTAGTATTTATTTCATCAAAGCAAAGGAAACAGAAACGCATCCAGAAATTGGAAGCCTTGCTCATTAATCTAATGAGAGCTGTCTTCTCTTCCCATTTCACTTTCATGCCTGTTGGGGACAAGAAGGTTGTTTGTTTTATCATCACTGTCCATACAGCTATCCCATACTGCAGAATCCATGATGACTGCATTTTTGAAACAGGGTCTCCCCAGGGACTGTAATTATTCATCTTTCAGGAGACACAAGATCTATAATACACAAGTGCTGCAGACAAGAACTAGTTTACAGGTTTATCTCATGACTGAAAGTATAATCCATCTTCCCTGGCATGATTTAGGAGGTGCTGCATAAGAAAAGAAAGAAAGTGGGTCAACCCCATTTCAACTTGCATTCCCCTGTTCACACAGGTCTTATTCTTTTAATTTCTCATTGAAGAGAATTAATGCTTGAGTGAGCAGAAGAAATGGGCCCTGTTTCGTGTATCCTGTAGCACACTTTGTAGCCATTAGGGCTGTGCCTGCACCAGGTTTGGACTCTCTGAGAGCTTTCTTGCCCCAGCAGCAACCCAGACTGGCATCTGCTCTGTTATGAGAAAGCAGAACAAGGAAGCCCTGTTTCTAGTGGAGATAAGTGGCTTGGGATCTGGAAACCTTGACAACTTCATGAGGTAGGAATCAAGCTATTCATAGAGAACTTGAGTGTATTAATGGAATTTTCCTAATGTTTACATGGTAGGTCTAAGCATCTGAACAGGAATTTCAAAATTTCCCATGTTTCCTCTAATGAATGGTACCTTAAGACACTCCCTTGTGTCTCAACTCTTCCTCTTTGCCAACAAGTCAGTTGCTCCCCACTATCACCACAGAATGGCCCTGTAGCTATCACTACAACCCCTTTCCCAGGAAAGTTTATTCTCAAGACGGGACTTCAGGTAGTTTAAATTTTTTGGAATGCAATTTAGCATCTAAAGACACTGAAGACACAAGACTGGCATATGTTCATGCCTCTGTTTGGAAGTCCAGGTTGGGTGTTCAAAAGGAAACATGAGCGAACATGACACCAAACTGAGAATTCATCTGCAGAATAATATGCCATGTATGACTGTGTTGCCTCCTTAGAACTTATTTTTTTACCTTCATCCCCCCATATTTTTCCCATATTTTTAATTTCCACGTCTGCTAAAATCCCCATTGGAAACAACCCGTTCCTCTGTGTTTCTTCTCCCCACACCCTACAATAACCATCTGTTATTTCTAAAGGGTAAACATAGCTTGTCTTTTTCATTGTGACATAAAATGTTACTCAACAACCCTAAAATATTTGCATTTTCTATAAAAACCTTGGCCAAATCTACTTTCTGTGGTCTTACACACAGTCTTTCCCGCTCACCAAGCACTAAAAAACCTACTAAAGGATTGTTAACAGAGAGAGCACAAGGTCTCTAGCATTGAGTACATTAGGAAGCAGGCATCGGTCCTGGGTGCTCACACTGCAAACTATTTCAAATACCAGAGTAAGACAGGAACAGCTAAACTGTGCTCCAGACATCTAAATTTAAGGATTTACGTTTCTTCTGATGCAGCAGATGACATTACGAATCCGAAAGCAACAGAAGGAATGTACTGCTCTGCCTTGCTTTTGCCATTAGAGATTACATCAGCTCTGCTGGGTCTTTGCAGATAAAAAAAACTCAAAAAACTCTAAAGAAACCAGTTCAAAATTCAGCAGTGATCTTAAAGGACCTAAATCCAACCACCTCAATTTTAGATGTAAACAGTTTTTAAATACCTCTAAAATATACTAAGATGGGTAGAAACCCTAAATCTAGGGTTCTTTGAACATATAAATCCAAATATCATTGTTGCTCCTTGAGGCTGTCTCTGATTTTGTTTGGCATAATTACTGATTTTAGTAAGGAGCCATCCTTTGAAATCAATATGATGGTCTGGGCAATATTTAGGAAAAACATCCTCATCTCTAATATTTACACTCATTCAATATGACCATCTGAAGTGAACTAAGTTAAAAATAAGCCTTATTTTTTTTTTACCATTTCACATCAATGAGTGAGCTTGCTGATTTATATGACCATTGGTATCATCAGAGATGAAAACTTGCTTACAACTACATTAATTTTCCTGGCTCATGTGCACTTCTGTGCAGACTCTGGAAGGATGCAGACACTTCAAGAAAATAATCATAGGCAAAAAATACCCCAATAAATTAATAAGATAGTTTCCATAAGTCCCAAGTCTTGCAACACAAAGAAATAACCCACAATTAAATGAAATTTTGGGCTTCATATACTCAGACCATGTTGATTAAACAATATAGGTCTTCTAAAATCTTACTTATTTATTTGTTGCAAAAGCATTTTAGGTTTTCAGCTCACCTTCATTTTCATGCAATTTTAGGATGGTAAACTGCAGCAGGAATTTATTTGTCTGGAATTTGCTAATTCTCTGTACCTGCCTCCCATGTTACTATAGTTTCTCCCTGATACCTGCCCTTCTGTGACATTTTTCTGGGAAGCTGTCCACTGTGCTTTAATTTATTAAGCCCTCCACATGAAGATATCAATTGCCTCCTGGCAACAGGAGCATTCATTATTTGTCTTTGGGGGACAGGCACTTTCAAGAAAATTTTCTGAGTGAGGGACACCACATGCTGTTAGCTCTTTAGAAAGGAGGACGCTTTTTTACCCTTTCTTTCATCAAAATTATTCAAAGGCACAAATACTGACATTTCTATCAAAATGGTCACTTACCAAGAGGTGGAGAGGCAGTTTTAGAAATGACATGTACAACAGTTGTGCTCCAGCTTTTCAGAACAAAAAGAGCCTCTTGAAGGGGAGAAGCATATATACATGGCTCTGTGCCTCTGATAGTTTGTGGCTTTGGCTGTGAGATTTGCTTGAAGCCCTGATGAAGCTCAGACTCCCAGGTCCCAGGGGCATGCTCACTGGTTTCTACATTCTAGCACTTGTTTGCATGAAGAAAAACAGCAAACTTAGTCTTACCAAATATTCTAAAGAACTGAACTGAGGTGTTTGGGATATTATTAGAGAACTAGACAGTAATTCATAGGCAAGTGTGCTCTTGATGCAAATCTGTTAGTGCCAAGAGGTCCAATCATCGCAGGGCTCAAAAAATGCATGTTAATGACTGTAAATTATAAAACATAATTTTTAAGAGAATATACATTGTAAAATTGACTCTAAAAGGACACTTCAATTTCTGTGCACCAGGAGACAGAATGAGGAATTGATGAGCAGAAAGGAGACAGAAGGTCAGTAATAAGACAAAATGATTTGACACTGCATCTGAAGAACTTGTAATCCAAATTTGGAGTTCATATAAAAGCTTAAATATAAAGTGAGAAAGTTGAGACAGAAAATGCCCTGGCAGACATTAACTTCTGAAGCCACAAGACTACTTGTGCCAACACTCCAGGTCCCACTCCTGTAGAACCCTTTGCACACAAAACCTACCCCACAGCAGCCTCCATTGTCCCCTTACTTCCCTTATCTCTTCTGAAAACTTCCCCAGGACATCTGACAAAGAGCAGATCTTGTCTGTGCAGGGTGTTAGTCAGCTGCTGGTTTCCCCCCTGCTGTGAATCTTGCAATCAAATTTAAAGAGAAGTCAAGGTTCTTATAATGAACGACACTGGGGAGACAGCAAAGGTAAATTGCTACAAACCCATGCTTTTAGCATGCCCAATGCCAGAAGTTTCTTTCCATAGCATGTTCCTACAGCATTGAGCAGGAGAGTGCCTGGGATGAGGACAGGATATTCAGCTAAGGAGGTTGTGAGAGTGGGCAGCAGCAAGGAGAGGCTGGAGAAGCAACAGGAAGGAAAGTGCTCTTTCTTGGCAGCAGTGCAGCATGGCAGAGACCATGAGCACAGAGTGGACAGATGAAGAATATCTGCGTGGACAACAAGAACTGCCTGGAGCAGGAAGCAAAGGTTTGTGCTTGTAGAAGAAAGGAAACTTTCCTAAGAATATAGAGAGGACCATAAGAAATTCATGGATCTGGAGAAAAACCTGAAAGTTGCTGGACAGAGTGAAGAGTGAGGAAACTTCCAATAATCCATTTTGCTTTCAAGCCTTTTATTTAATTTGTCTCACACATCAGTAGCTTGGCTTGTCCTGCTGCTCTGTTCTTGTTGTGGTTCAATTTGTTTCAGGGGTTGTTCTGTTTATTTGTGCACATCTGTCTAAGAAAGCACGGCTTTGGATCTCAGATACCTTTCTTCTCTATTAATATGCTTGTTTAAAAGAAAATGAGAGGTGCATCCTTCTGAAAGTTTCAGCTATCTTGTTAGGCAATCCAATGATACAACTGATAGAACCCAAAATAAAGCCAAATCAAACCGATTTCACCAGGCTGTACATCAAAGAGCACGTAGTAACAGATGAGGAAAGCTTTTCAGCAGCTTGCCACTATGAGTTAACTCAGTAACATACCAAATCTAGAGATGCCTGCCATTTCACAGGCTGTTGGATCTGCTGTAAACAGCAGATAACTAGGGAAAAAAGTAAGATGGGATGAGATGTTCATTCATGCATTTTTGGAAGGGATCAGTTTATGGATATTAAGTCAATGGCCATATGTGTGAAGGTACAGTGAAAGTGATTTTTTAAGACAAAATATGGGCTTAGATACCTTGCTGACCACCCATTTGTGGTTAAGTGAAAGGACATACATCACTGGAAAATATTAATAGCTAGTCTTCAGGGAAAAACAGTGGAATACAGTCAGCATTAATCACATCCCTGACTCTATCTCAGGAGCCAAGAAGAGGTCATTTTTTTTTCCATCAGGAACATCTTGGTACTTAAAAGAAAAAATGCATTCACACTTAAAGGTTTCTGTGGTGTAACCATAGAGATGTGTTAATGTAATAATCACACACAGCCATGTAGGGGCTTGTGCTGTTTTGTGCAAAGGGGGTTAGCAAAGTCCAACCATTCTCTAAACAAATGCACCCTTTTATAAGTAAAGATAAGGAAATATGTAAGCTTTACAAAAGCAAAGGTTTTGTTAAAATTTAATAAACTTAGTTGCCCTAATTATTTCCTTTGTGGTCTAAAATTGTGACAGAATCTCTGCATGGTGCAAATCAGCACACCCAGGGTAGCTCTGGGGATTTGCTCCTGCTAAGAAACCAGTCCATCACTTCCTCAAGGCTCTGACATTTTGAGGACCGTGTTACGACACAGAACAGCAATTCTGAAATGCCAGAGCAATTCCACTTTATCACCACGTGGTCCTGCTGAGTAAAATAACAAAGCTCAGTTTCTCCATGCAGTGTACATTTCAGCATGCAAGTTTATTTTTCTGCAATGACAGTTTTCATCCTCCTCTAATTTCACCAGGAATTACTATGGACCTGCATACTCCTCAGGAAATACTGGCTCAGCAAACTGATATGTTACAACTTCTGGACAGAATCAAAATTCATTACACTAATCAGATTCTTTGATAATTCTGTAGAGCACTGCTCTCAGGTGTGGTGTGGAACCACAAATATAGATATTCTTGATGTCCAGTAGTTTTAAAATCTGGTGAGATATTTTAATGGACAGTTATTCATCTCTGCTGATGTGTGCACATGTACTGTTAACATTATACTGAGCCATACTGAGCAGGCATAGTAAAACCCACCAGAATATGCTATTTTCTGTATTTGTAAGAAGTGAGCCCACCTCTGTGGGAATCCATTCCCAGCACAGTACAGAGACATCTGGTAGTTAATAGTAAAGCCACAAATCATCTCTAAATTCACCTAAACAAAGCCAGAGATGATCTAATTTATTGCTGGTGGCAGTCCTGCTTTGACTTGCTGCAGGTAGCCCCTAGCAGCCCTCTAGCAGTTAACAGGGAAAAAAAATTCCTACTGGACTTGAAAGGAATGGAGGGTGTTTGGGGAGAGGGGTGGGAGTAGCTTAAGATTTTAAAAATTATACAAACATTTCCAATTTGACCAGGAATTTGTCCCCTCTAATATTGAAAATGTTTCATTTTCAGTTTGCTGATGCATTCAAAAGCATTATTTCTCTAAAAAGTGCGAAGATAATTGCCTGTCTGAGAATGAAAATGTGTGATACCTTTAGCTGGTTTCCATTCTGCAGATCCACAATACTCCTTTGAGTTTGTGATTGCTGATATACACGATGTACTGTAACAAAATGTTATCTTGTTTTTATGCTACTGAAAGGGTTGTTAGCTGTTTCTTTCCTGAACTGTAGCACCACAATATACATATTGTACTCACTGGCAGGCAATTCTCTGACTGCTTCCATCTTCCACCTTACTACTGGCAGAGCTGTATTTCAGCACTCTGCAGACGTGCACTGACGCGCGCTGAGCTCGACATCTGGACCTGTCCAGCAAAGGGCAGCAAGGCTCGTGAGAGGTCTGGAAAATATGTCTTTTGAGGAACAGCTGAGGGAGCTGGGGTTGTTTAGTTCTGTCATGGTTTTTAAGTTTTGTTTCTTTACATTGTCAGTAAGAAAGAAAAGGTTGTGGGGGGAGGAGAAGTGTTCTGAAGGTTTTGTTCTGATTTTTATTACTCTTTCTTATGGTTACTGTTAATAATTTTTTTTAATATACCCTTTTAAAGTTTTGAGTCTGCTTTGCCTTTCTCAGTCCTACCTCACTGTGAGCGTGTTCACAGGGGTTCTTGGATGAGGGAAGAGACAAGAATGTTGACTCCATGATCAGAAGGCTTGATTTATTATTTTATGATATATATATATTACATTATAACTATACTAAAAAGAAAAAAAAGGACTGGTTTTCTCTGAAGCTAGCTAAGCTAAGAATAGAAAAGAAAAGAATGATAACAAAGGCAGCTCTCTCGGACTCTGTCCGAGACAGCTTGGTCCTTGATTGGCCATTAATTATAAACATCCCAGATGGGCCAATCACAGGTGGACCTGTTGCATTCCACAGCAGCAGATAACCATTGTTTACATTCTGTCTCCCAGGCCTCTCAGCTTCTCAGAAGGAAAAATCCTAAAGAAAGGATTTTTAATGAAAAGATGTCTGTGACACCTCACAGTAAGAGGTGAGTGCACTGGTGATTAGCCAGCACTGAACCCACCACACTCCTTGGTGCATTGGTCAAGAAATCTCAAAATTAGTGAAATCTCAAATATGCAAACTAAAACCACTACACAAAGTTGGTGTTTCTGCCTGGTTTTGAACTGAAACCTCCACAAGTTCCAAGTAGAAGAGGCTCAGGAGGACCTCATTGCTCTCTGCCACTACCTGAAAGAAGGTTTTTGGGGTTGGTCTCTTTTACCATGACTGCAGTGACTAGACTAAAGGGAATCGCCTTAAGACAGGAGATGTTCAGATTAGACATTAGGAAAATATTTTTCACTGTTAGGCTGGTCAGGTGTTGGAATAGGTTGCCCAGGATGGTGGTGGAGCTGTTCAAGAGGCATCTGGATTTGGCTCTGGGTGATGTGGTTTAGGGGTTCAGGGTTACAGGGGCAGTGCTGGGTGGATGGTTGGACCAGAGGAGCCTAAAGGTCTCTTCCAGCCTCAATGATTCTGTGATTCTATGCAGGCAAGGCTGCACTTCTCCATGGTCCCAACTTGCCTGCCCTGGCAATTGCTGCAACATGGCTCTGAAGCTTGCTTGCTTGCTTGCCCATTAGGGTTTCAGAATGAAGAAAATGTGGACAATTTTCCAGAGACCAAGAAGATACCCTACACAGGGGTCTGCCCAGTTTATCCTCTCTTACCCACATTGCTATGTCCCTTCCAGAAACTTCATTTAACCAAAGTAGGTGGTCATAGAAGGTAGGGAACAGTCAGAGCGCTGACTGAGCTGCAGCTGAACATGCTCCCAGCAGTTAGGAGCAATAAAGAAAACCCTCTTGAGTGCTCAAGCAGGGAATTAATTATTTCCAAGCTGTATTTTCACAAAGGTGTTTAGACTCCTGATAGTGGCACCTGAAGAACTGAAAAACAGAGAACTTGTTTCAAACATAGATATATTTGGGAACTTTGTACAGTCACATTGTTTCAAGACAGCTGTTTGACAAATGAGAGCATGGTGAGTGCTAAACAAAGGTGATCTGTTCAAATAATGTCACAGCCAGAAAGAAAATACCACTATCAGAACGAGTCAAGTGTGCGTCCATCACGACTTATAGCTGGTGTCAGTGCCCCCTGAGTGACAAGCCCTGTGCTCTGGGGCAGGTGGAGCCCAGCAGGGCTGGGTGGCAGCACACCAGCTGGGACCCTCCAGCTGGCCGGGGGCTGCCCTGTGGTGGCCCCAGGGCTGCACAGAGGGAGCCCCAGGAGCAGGGCTGGGCAACTCACAGTGCTGGTAAGGAGGCAGATAAAGCACCCTGGAAAATACAGGTCACAAGCCAATGGTAAACTAACATGAGGAACCAGTTCATTTACTGCTTGACAGCTGTAATGGGTGAGGTTGGGGAAGAATGAATCTACAGGTCCCTGAAGAACTTGCCCGTTGCTGTCCACATGGATTGTATCAACAAACATATGAGTATTAATGGCACTGCAATTCTGCTAATTTTCATTTAAAACCCCAAAAACTATCAATCAAACAAACAAAACCAAAGGTAAAACCTTAGCTGTAAAAGGTCAGTGGAGAATTGAGAATTTCTCTCCTTTTCTTGGTTTAAATCATGCCCAGTTCAAATTATATGAACTCATGTACCTTGACTCTGTAAGGGCTTTGTTGTGGTTACCAGAAAAATAGGAAGAAATTACTGTCCCAGTGATTTCTTTTTCAAGTATGAAATAAAGGGTTAATGACTATAAAATATGAGTGACTTCTACAGAGAATATGTGATATCTTTTCTCCTTGTTCTGACTACTGCCCCTGTAATCATGTAAGTAATTGAGAACAGACTGCACCAGCCTTTATAATTCCCCTTCAAGGCACTTAGAAAGGATGGGAATCCATTCTGTTCCATTTGCAGCCAAACTTTGCAATTCTGAAATTTCCTATCCCAGAAAATCACATTTATGAGGTAAAACAACCATAGGGGGAATGTGAGTCTGATGGAGCAAGAAGGCTGATTAGGTTATTGGTGTGCCCACAGTAATAACATTGTTTACACTGGAACTGGAACATGGCAATGTCCTTAACAGGCCTCCTTGATCAGACCCTCCAGAAAGAAAGGGGAAAGAAGGGAAAAAGGTAAATCCAAAGAAGGAACAGGGTAGAAATAATGTAGAGCAAGGAATATGGGAAGAAAATGCTGCACCAAAAAGCCAGCAATGGGCTGCACGTGTCCCCATGTATCAGGGATCAGACAATCCAGCTCGTGGTTTGTTCTTACACCCTTCTTAACTGCACAGGGTGCCTGTTCAGTGTAATACAAAATGAGATGTGTTTCTGTATTTTAGCTGAGTTTTTTGAGTTCAAACCACCTTTAAAGTGCGTTAGCAATCCTATAACACCTGACAAAGAGGAAAGGCTGCGTACAGTTCTTCCTCCCCAATACACCCAGTCTTCTGTGCCACACTCTCTGCCCCCAAAAAAGGCATGGTAAGAAAGAGGCATTCTAATCTTTACAGAGATTCACTTCAATTGGCTTTGGATTGCTTGAGCCCTCCACTTTTGTATTCTAAAGAAACCAAGAGAAAGCTCGTGAAGATCAGAGGCAGCTGAATGTCTTTATGTATAAAATAACTTGAAAGGTAGGGCTTAACCCAGCAAAAGAGAGAAAAATTCACAGTTCACCTACTCTATCCAGTCACAGATTTGTAATTTTGACACTTGTGATAAAACTAAAAGAAAAAAATGTTAAAATTACATGGGGAAGGGAGGGAGGTCATAAGTCCAAACTAAAATCCTGAAAAAAATAATTTCAGGACTTCAATTGTCCCTACAGATTTCCTCTAAAGACTGACAGCATGTGGCACTGTCTTACTCTAATTTTCTCTAAAGGGAAAATGTGACACTGTATTAACATTGAATTAATCAGAGGAGCCAAATATATCTGTATGCAGAATATATCTGTATCTCCCTATCTCAGAAAACTTTCTACCCCAACTGAGCACCAGCTGGAAGTGAAATTCTTGCAATGGAGCCCTTTCTGTTTAATCCCTTAATCTTCTCAACAGTAGGGATTCTCTCTTAAACCCGACTGGAAAGTAACATCTGCACTGTTGAAAGAGAGAAAGCAGCAGAAGGCAAGCCACGGAGGCCTCAGCTCCCTCTCTCCCACTCAGTAGTTTTCTCTTGAAGATGCCTGTTTAAGGACAGTTTACATTTAATGACAGTGACACAGATCAGGCAGAACCCCAGAGGCTGAAATGTTTTCTGTTTCTTAGCAGTTATGGCTCCCCATTCTCATGATGTGGCAAGAGAACTTCAAATGACAAGGAGACCACAGAGATGGATTAACCTGCAGAGATGGATTAACCTGTAAGTGTTGTTATTCCCTGAGAGTTACTACCTGTCCTCCCTTCAACCTTCCCTTCTTATTATTTATGGTTAGTATTTTGACAGCTTAGACCACAGGGATGTTCCTGTCTGTAACACGTCCTGACTGTCAGTCCCAGGGCTTTATTATGGGTTTCAATGTCTCCTTTAGACTCGAGGTTAAGCAGCATAGTAGCACAGATTAGTTGAGTGGCTGCTTCCCAAATGCTAGGTCAAAATTTCTTGGGTCTCCCTGGTTAACCCAGCCTTACAAAACCCCATGAAAAGTCAGGCACAGCACTCACAATCTTGTTATGTCTTCTTACAATCTAATCTAATGGGGGAAACACCCATGTCTAATTAGAATTAAATGTAAATATGTATTAATGTATAGAATTCCTATGTATAATATCTTCAAAATATCAAACCTGATATTTGAAGGGAGGATGGGGGGAAGATTGTTGCCAGAGTATTTTTTCCTGTTTTTAAATAATACTTTTATGGGGACAGGGAAGAAGATAACTCTGAACTCAGGTGACCAGATGGGTTGCTAATGTGGCTCACTTCATTCTGTTCCCTCTTTGAATATCTGTCTTGTTTCCTCTCTGCCCCTTTTTCCCTCTTTTAAATTCTCACAATGCTGCAGTACAAGTATCTGTTGCAGAAAGGAGAGGTGATGGTATCTAGCCTTATGTTGTTAGACTGGCCTTTTTCTGAAACAGTACTCACAGTCAATTAAAGCAAACTTTTTACCAATGGCCAAGAAAATCTTTACAGAAATTCTTCATGCTTACTTTTTTAGAAACCCTTCAACTTTATAATATTAATCATTTGCTATGGAGAACAGATCCTGACCCATACCACATCTTAGGTTAGAAGCTACTTTTTGGAAGAAATAGTGAGTTGTGAGTCCAAATCAGACATACACTGAAAAAGGCAAGAGCACAGTGATAAGAATGCACCTTTTTGGTCTTTCACCTAAAGTTTGTAATTTATCATAGATTCCATTGGATATTCTGTGACTTCTGGTGAGGATTAAACATAAAGAATGCTCTACTTTAGCTTTCTGGGCTCAGAATCTGTGACTTGTTTTATGGTTGAGGAAAAATTGGTATGCAGGCCCAGAGCTCCCTTCTCTTCCAGTCTCAGCTGGAAGCTTCTGGCTCCTCACTAGAGTGAGATCTGCCCAAGAACCAGTGAGTTACTGATCTGTGACACCAGAGAAAAGGTCCCCAGGGGAGACATTTAGATGGCACTGCAGTGGTGATCAAGAAAGATATTGAAGGGACTGGGGACCTAAGTTTACAAGCAGCCCCAAGCCCCGTGAGCATATGTAGGGCATCTTGCCTGTGGGTATTCTCTTTATTCAAGTGATGCTGATAATAGCAAACACCTCCCCTACTGAGCACACCACACTTTCCAGGTTGTCTGTGTCCAAAACAGACCAGAGACTTGAGGCAGACCTTCTGATTGCCTCTCTCTTCCAGCTGGATCCATCACACAGAAGACAAAAGAGTATCCCGGGCTCTCGTAGAATCAGGTCTTAATAAAATATATAAGTAATAACTTAAAGATAAGTAAATTATTTCAGTGAGGAAAATTTAGGTAAAGTGACTGAAAAATATGAACTAGAAAGGCTGGTAAACAACTTTTCTTCTATCCACCAAGTCCTGGATAGGTAGGCACATTCCTCCAGTCCTTGTTCAACTTTCAGTGCCTTCATGAGCCAAAAGTACCCCACTAAGGTTCAGCAGTAAGCCTGCTTCCCTGTCAGGCCTCCTTCATCTCTCACATGCTTCTCAGTCTGTTCCTTGCATGTTGCCCCTTTTCTCCACTGCCCATCCCATCCTTATTTGGCAAAGCTGTACCATGCCCACATTTTTTTAGGGAAAAAGAAATCATCCTCCTTTCACCTCCTCCCCAAAGGTTTTGGCTTGACCCAGAAGGCAGCAGTGAAGACCTTCTTACTCTCATAACCTCTGCAACATGATGTACAATACACAATAGTGGGCCAGAAACAAATTAGAGAAGGAATACTTATGTTCCAAGGTTGTGGTACACTCCGCTGCTTTTATGTCTGCAGTGTTCCTGGTGGGGCCCTTTAGAAAGCCAGAGTTAATGCAATGGTCTATGAGTAACAGAGTGCAATTAGTGCAGGCTCCTGGAAGCATGCAAGGCAGGAGAATCGATCTTTGCAAACCTTGGCCTTAGCCTGCAAAGAGGTGGTTTATGATCATGGTGCTTTTTGACCTGTCAGCATCATGGCAGTATATTACAAAGGCTGTTGCTGCTCCTCCCTGGAGCAGCACTGGAAACAAAAGTGGATTAAGGGGCAGAGGGCACTGCACTGCCTCCTCAGCTATCCAAATGCAAAAAGAGATATATTGCATGGCCAAGAAGAGTTTGTAATGTAACAGCTTAGTGCTGTTGTTAACACACCAGCCCAGTAAGAATCCCCATGCTGTTGCATTCCGAAGGTCAGGTGCCTCCCCTCACTGTATCTTAACTGGGAAGCTGAGTGGTGAGCACTGATTCATGGTCAGCACCTTTTCATTTCTGCCCTGACCCAGATTCTGAGCTTTTGCTCCAAACTGGCATGACACTGCAGGGATCAGAGGCCATTTGCTCTATTGTTGGCAGCTAGGTACAAGACTGTCCAGGGAGAGGTGGAGTGGAAGTGTTGGAAAAAGATAAGTTTCAAAAATAGACATTTTTACTGGGGAAATCCTAAAATGCCACTGTGCAATCCGGTGATACCAGGGATATGCCATATTTGCCCTTAGGAGCCAACAGCTCTGCTTTGCTGAGGGCTTTAGTGGAATTGCAGTCGGGTGGTGATGTAAACAGAGAGACCTCCCACTTCCAGCTCTCTTGATCCCATTGCTTTGAATTGCAGATTCAGGCTGACCATACAAAAGAACACACAATGAGAAATTATTTTTCTTTTTCTCTTTCTTTCTTTTTCTCTTTCTTTCTTTTTCTTTCTTTCTTTTTCTTTCTTTCTCTTTCTTTCTTTTTCTCTTTCTTTCTTTTTCTTTCTTTCTTTTTCTTTCTTTCTCTTTCTTTCTTTCTTTCTTTCTTTCTTTCTTTCTTTCTTTCTTTCTTTCTTTCTTTCTTTCTTTCTTTCTTTCTTTCTTTCTTTCTTTCTTTCTTTCTTTCTTTCTTTCTTTCTTTCTTTCTTTCTTTCTTTCTTTCTCTCTCTCTCTCTTTCTCTTATCAAAATCTCTGCAAGTGTGCTGAGAGGGGTGGGAGGGTGTCTGCTGCAGATTATTACTGAGACCACTTGTGACACTTTCTCATTAGCCTGTGTAATGGGAAGCCAATCTGCTGCTCAGGAAGCAGCACTGCAAATTATTTTCAGCCACAGATGATGCAGCCTGGCTTTGAACTGCTTAGGCCTTGTTGCAACAGAAGCACCAGCAATATTCATTTAATGTGCATTGACCTTTTCCTGACCTGGGAGACAGAGACAGCTCCTGCTCTGGCCTTTTTCTATCACCATGCTTTTTTCTGTAAAGATTTTGCTTGGCAGACTACCAGGAGGAAAACACTAAATGCTGTCTGCAAAAAAAAATACCAAGTTTGTTTGGCTTCAGTACAGCTAGGGGAGAGAAACAAATTTGTTTATCTCTCCTCTTCTGTAGCCATGCTGAGGACACATGGCAACTTTTGAACCTTAAAGGACAGCAATATGGAGTGAGGACAAAGGAGTAATCTGGACAAAGGGTGCCCCTAGGGCATTAAAAATAACTACTCCCCTCACCTTCTGTTGCTGCAGTAAGCTCACACCACTTGTCACTCAGCAGGAGATCTGTATCAAATAGGATGAAACTGGGGATGACAGGAAGTTCCTGAATGTAGACAAATCCATCAAGTCCATGCTTTGGAAATGAAACTCTGAAGTACTACCTGCTCCTAAAATGATATCACTTTAATATGCAGTTGTAGGGGCACAAGTTTTTCATTATCCATGACAGCAGAAGAGAGACTGGGGATGATGCCTGACCCCAAAGCTTGATGCACTACACAGTAGCAGGCCAGCACAGCCATAGGACCAATTGCAGCAAAATCTGAGCACCCACAACAGAGGCATAAATGAGGAGAAGGGGAAACATGAGACAAATGTGGAAGGGTATGAAGAAAACACCTCTTCCTTGAAAATCAACCAGAGCTGGAGGGAAGAGATCACAAAGAAGCAGAATACAAGATGAGAGATTACTGCCTGGTCAAAAGCATAAGACTTCATACTTGAGTTGGATGAGCCTTTACGGACAACACTACACAACCATCACAGAACCCGACTGGGTCAGGCATGCCTCAAGACCTGACCACAGAATCTCAAAATCATTAGGGTTGGAAGGAACCTCTGGAGATCATCCAATTCAACATCCATGCCAAGGTAGGGTCACCTAAAGCAGGCTACACTGGAACACATCCAAGTAGATTTGGAATATCTCCAGAGAGGGAGATCCACAACCTCCCTGGGCAGCCTGTTCCAGGGCTGTGCCACCCTCAATGTAAAATAGTTCTTCTTCCTCATGTTGAGGTGGAACTTTGTGTGTTTTAATTCATGGCCATTGCTCCTCATCCTGTCACTGGGCACCACTGAAAAGAGTCTGGCACCCTCCTCCTGGCACTCACCTTTGAGATGTTTGTATGAATTGAGGGCCCCTGTCAGTCTTCTCCAGACTAAACAGGCCTAGCTCCCACAAGCTCTCCTCATGAGAAAGATGCTTCAGACCCTAAATCATCTCTGTAGCTCCTGCTGGGCCCTTTCCAGTAGCTCCTTGTCTTTCTTGTACAGAGGATCCAGAACTGGACACAGCACTCCAGATGGGGGCTCACCAGGGCTGAGTAGAGGGGGAGGATCACCTCTCTTGACCTGCTGGCCACACTCTTCCTGGGCACCCACTGGCCCTCCTGGCTACAAGGACACACTGCCAGCTCATGGTTAACTTGCCATCCACCAAGACTCCCAGGTCCTTCTCAGCAGAGCTGCTCTCCAGCAGGTCAGCCCTCAGTCTGTACTGGTACTTGGGGTTATTCCTCCCCACATGCAGGACCCTACACTTGCCCTTGTTGAACCTCATTAGGTTTCTCTCCACTCAGGTCTCCAGCTTATGAAGGTGCCACTGAATGGCAACACACACTTTGGGTGTATGCCTAATGGTACAATTTTATATCTTCTGTAACCAGAAGGCAATTTTTGTTCTATTTATTCCCACTCCATCTTGTTTTCTGCCTCCTTGCTCTACAGATTACTCTGAAAGCTAAGAAAAACATACTGCAAAGAAAAACATACTGCAATTTCAGTTGCCTCCTTGGAGGAAGGCCTTTATATTTCCTTCTTGGCCTTTCTTGTTCTCTGGTTTATGGATTGCTGACATACTCATGTGGCCTTTGTTTTGACCTCTGCATTATATGCCAGGGCTTGAGAGAACTCATCCAAGGAGCAAATGGGCATTTGTCAGAAATATTTATGCAAAGACAGAGCACTGATGTCTGAGAGAGCCTGCCCTGGATGCAAAAGGGTTGTGCCACATCAAACTGTTCTGACATCAGTTGTCACCTTGGCCAATCATGTAAGCAAATGTTGGTCTGGCACCCACTTCAAAGAAGCTGTGCAGAAAGATCTCACTATTCCAAGGTGCAGGGCTGTGAATTCTCCCTCTAACATGTTTGCACAAACCATGAGGCTTAGAAGGGATAAAGGTTCCATTCCAGCTATTTATCCTGTGTAGAATCAGAAACCCAAAAAGATACAGCCAAATGAATTTCTGGCAATAGAGGAGTTTAAACAAATTGCAGAGTCACGGGACAAAGCCTTGCTGCCTAGAAAGCCAAGAGGGGACAATACTAGAGCAAATTGCAATTACCTGCTAACTCTGGTACTTCTAAAGCTGACTCTCATTGCTATTGCTGGCTGATAATTTTTTACAGCAATCTTGAATGTTTACATTGAATTAATAAACCCCAAACATTTGTGTCATTAACTTCTGGGCTTGGTAATTCTGACATTTCTGGTATTTCTTCTCTAGTGTGCAGAAAGCACTCCCCCCCTCCCTCTCCTCCAGTGTTGTAAAGGCTCCAAGTAGCTCAGTATAATCTCTGCCCTTTTTTCCAAGATCCCCCTGTGGGTCCTTGCCCCGATTCGGGATCAATCTGAATATATCCTCTGACAAAATGACTACACCCCATCTCAGCACACTCCTGCTCCACATTCTGCTAAGTTGATTATAGGGCTAATTGGACACAGGCAACAGAACAATTTAACTTCCCTGGAAGATGACAGCACTTAAATGCTCAGAGCCATTGAGAGTAGCTGTATGCAGGAGCTAATTTTTCCACCTCAGTTATCACAGGCAGCTTTCATGCACTGGAAGTTTTAGGGCAATACTTCTCATCAGAAAAGAAACCAAGTGTTCAGAACTACATCACTACATCAGCCCAGGACATTAATTTTCTCATTCTCTAATCTGTGTTGAGGTGTGCCCCAAACGGCCCTTTTCCCTACTGGGAAACATAAGAGCCAGCAGCATTACAGGTCCTACAAAAAATGATGCAGAGGATGGAGTGAGCCTGCTGCTGTTCACTGAACAGAGCTGAGGAAAATGGGATGAAATTGGGAATTAAAAAAAAAAAAGGAAAGACTGAGCATTTGGAGAAAATGAAGCAGAGGAACAAAGAAAGGCAGACAAGAGGACAGAGGCCTCTCCTTCAGCTGAGTTGCTCCTTCCTGGACATGTAAAGCTATGGCACTGAAAAACTTTGGGAAAAGCTTTCTGGTCACCTGGCAAGAGGCTGCTGAAAAAGAGAGCTGAAGAGTGCTCTTGATATCCCTGTAGTTTTGAAACCTTTCAAAGGAATTGTTTCCTCCTGGTATTCCCATGGGTGTGAGAGGGAGGGGACCTCTTTTTAAAAGGTGTTAGCTGCTTGAAGGTCACCTCAAACACCACTCTGAAGACAATGATATGGGTAAACATTTCAGCCTCACCTATGCTCCAGCAGAAAGAATGAAAACCTCGCTGTTTTCATGGTACCTAAGTGCTCCCTTGTGAAAAGGAGAGAGCCCATCTATCCAGACATCTCAGACCATCATGTGGCTTGAGCCCCACCCCACACTCAAGCCCTGTTCACAGCCATCCTTCCGTGGTGGGAGCAGGGCTCTGTGCTGGGGACACACTGCATTGCCCCAGGAAATGCAACCTGTTGTGCAACAGCATGTCACCCCCTTTGCCAAACAGAAAGCAGCTGGGAGAAAACATCTACCCCTAAATGTAGATTTATTAACACTCAGCACCAGGAAAGTCAAGGTCAGGGGTTAAAGCTTGCCTTTATCCATCACCTCTTGATATGACCTTGGTGGGGCTTTTTGCAAAGGGCAGGGACAGTTGACGCCGTAATGAGCTGCTCTTCCCAGGAGACCCAGCACGATGAAACAGGACAGAACATCCACTTTCATGTACCGCTGCAAGAATACAGGTTTGATTTGCAATAAGTTTTCCATTAAAAATACATGGGAACTTACCTCAAAGAGACAGAGAGTAGACCCCACAGGATAAAGTCTTTTCAGCCAGCTTTTAATGAAGACAATTATAGCCACGTATTTGAGGCTTTCCTTCTTCATTCTTCTCCAAAGAAAACAGGCTCATTTCACGGGGCAAAACTAGAATGAAAAATAAATTTGCAAGTGTTGTACTTTAACTGGGTCAATTACATTTTGAAATCTGAATGACTGTGGTTTTAATACAACTAAGTCCATAAAAATATTAGCTCACATGGATGTGTAATAGCTGCTTTTCAGAACGAAATAGTTTTTAAATTCTGAGGAAATTAATAGTTTCTAAGGAAAGAAGAAAAATACAACTTGGGTGGTCACTGAGACCATTCATTTTAAGAGTTTGCCAATAGACTGAATCATACAAGGAAGGATCTAATGCTGCTTTATTCTGAGTACCTATTGAGGCATTCATTCATCTCTCAATCAAGACTGGATGTCACAAGTTTTGTCATTTGTTTGAACTTATATTCCAAACATGGTAAACAAGGTGCTCTTCGGTACTCTCCTTCACTATTTCCTGTCCTGTCCCTCCCTCTCCAGACACACATGGAGAGCCTGTAGCAGTTTGCTCAGTGGATTTGTGGATTTTACCCAGTGAACTATGGAGTTTGTTCCACCTATCTGTATTTCTGAATTTGAACTCCAATCTCATATTCATAACTGATGTATCTCAAAACTTGGAAATTCACAGCATACAAAATATCCTCTTCTGCTCAATTGATTCTCTGTTACTACTGACACTGACCAGGGCCATTATTTTTATGCAGGTAAGGACAGGGAAGAAGGCCACACAGTCACCAATCCAGACTGGAACAATGCCAAAAATTACTGGTGTTTCATGTGGAATAAAGGCAGAAAGGCAGTGCACATAAACCAGTTTACACCCCTGTCTGCTAGCAGATCTGATCCATCAGGATTAGATTGTTCTCATCTATGAACATTTTTCCTTCTGAGCAGTACATCATCTTCTGAGGCTCTGAGGTGAAGTTAGGGGTGCAGATGGAGTTCAAGCATCATTCTTAGAAAAGAGAGATGCTTTGGCGTACTCAGATCATGATACCTTTAAAGGTGCCCAACAGGTTCAGAGCAGATGCTGTAAAGAATACCTCTTTTCAAATTGTCTCCAGCTGGAAATCAGAAGACAAATGAAGCATAGTCACCAGCATTTTTTAAAACTTTGGTTTAAAGAGCTGAACTGTGAACATGGTATAATGTGAACCGTAACAGCCTCATTAACTTAAAGCAGATCTGGACCTGCAACTCTCTTAGAACGGCCAGGACACAGGGCCAGTCACTTCTCCACCCACCTCCAGCAGCAGCACTGGGGAAAACAGAGGCACAAACATCTGCCACTCCCATCCCAGGAGCCATCACACCAGATGGTACAAAAACCATCGATAGCACAGGCAAGAGCCCATGGACAACAGGGACTATAGCAGCACTGAATCCTGACCAACTCTAAAGCTGGGTAGATTGGGCAAAATGGCTCTTCTGTTCACTCTGCCTTGCACTCTGCCCTTCTATGAAGCAGCCACAGTGGGCCACCATCATGGCACTTGGCTGTGTTCCACTCCATCCCCAGAAGCTGTAAGCTTTATCAAAGTGCCAAGACAGGCTTTGGGTTCAAATTCTATTAATTTGCAAAATTCTCTGATTCCTCTCTGAGTGTCTTCTGTGTTATTTAGGCAAAGTGCTTTTCCTAGAGCAGTCTATTTTTTCTCAATATTGCATTTATAAGAAGAATTTCCTTACCCAGAACCAGCAGACACTCCCCCTGCTCCACATTTCCTTATCTTCCTCCCTGTCCCCATAAAACTATTATTTAAAAACAGGAAAAAATACTCTGGCAAACAATCTTCCCCTCATCCTCCCTGCTATCTGTTTAAATATCCTTGACTGCAAGACATTCAGTACAGAACAGTCATCAATTTTTAATTCATTTAATCTCTTGGTAACAGTGTTCTTGTGAACTGACGGGCCCCTGAGGAAACTTCAGAGAAACCTCAGACACTGGATCCAGGAATGAAATTTTGAGGATAGAGTGGACTCTGTGACACTGTAGGGGTTAATGGGGGAAACAAAAGATACTTAAAACCAAGAACCTTTCACCCCCAGCCAAATCAAAACACATTGTAAACCAGAGCTCTGTACCCTAACACAGCACAGATTGAAACAAGCAGCAGGGAGAGAATTCCCTGCGTCAGAGATGTTCATGATTCAGCAAACTTGGGAAGGAGCCCTCTGAGTAATCATGTGGGTTGTCTGCGCTCCTGGTCCTGCTCCTGCTTCTTCATTCTTGTTCCAAGAAGCTCAGAGAACATCCTTATATGCCGTCAGTAATTAAATTCTGCCTGCTTAAATGCCCTGGAAGTCTCAAGAGAGGGCAGTTTTTCTCCTTGAGTCTGTAAATGTGGGGGAATCTAATATTGTGCGTATCTGCATTGTTCTCCAAAGAACTGTCACTCAAAAATGGACAAAATGCTACCTGTGTACAATGTGAATGTTAATTGGCTCTGCAGGCATTTTAGGGTAGGGAGCAAGAGAATTCTTGGCTATATTCAATCATGTCATATAATGGTAGCACTCGCAGGGCCCAGATGTGCTAGAGTGTTGCATGAAAACAGGAAAGAGCAAAACCCCATCCTCAGTATTTTATCATCTCATGAAAGAGGTTAAAAATATCCTATAGGTCCAGTTCTGTGGCAGCCAGAAATTATGTGTTTTATCTGAACCCAAGTTTTCTCTTCACAGAATGTATAAGAACTACATTTCTCTGAGGAGGCTCCTTTTGGAAGGAGAAACAGGTTTGATCACATGCTGTATGATACTGAACTTGATGCACACATAGAGCCGCATCAGCTCTATAGCACCCAAGCAGCACAAAATGCACATAGCTCCAGACATCCAAAGTGTCTGGATCCCACTGACTATCACAGAGAAATGCAGTGCTAACAAGGGTGGCAGCAGAAAGAAGCCTAAAGCCTTCAGCCACCCCCCTCAGCACCCTCAACCTTCTGAGTTGAGATTTCTGCCCAGAATTTCCTTACCTGTAATACCTGGCAAGCTGCTCTGTAGGGATGGGAATGGCTCAGTCCTGCTCAGCTTCTAGAGGCCAATGCTAAATAGCTGCTTCAAGATGACTCAGTTGTAAAGAGACTGTGGCTGTTCACACTAAATCACAGAACACAATTCCTCATCTTTCCACATGCACCTTAATGTAACAGGCAGGCTGCTGCTGCAATGACAGGCAGCACAGAACACAAGGCATTACACTTCAGAGCTACTCAGTAAATTGGTATGGTTTTTTGCAAGATTGTGCAATGTTTAGGACATTTGGGGTCTATTTTTTCAAAAAATGGTGACTAGAAATTCACGATGCAAACCATGGCCTCTATGCTTAGTGCTAAAGTGCTTTCCAGGACACCCACCAGCAGAACTGCAGCTCAGCCAGACACAGAGGTGCTGGGATAATTTGCAAAGTTACTATTTCTTGCAGATTTCTTTTGTCCCCTATTTGTGATGCCTTTTTCTAACCAAGTTATTTGCCATTTACCAGCAGCACCCTCTGATTCTTTGCCTGTGTACCTCCTGTTCTCTTTGACACTATTAAGAACATTATTTTCTATTCTTCTGTCAGTGGAGTGTGCTGATGATTAGCACTGCAATATCTGGTCCCCTTTATTGAAAATGTTAATCCTTCCTTTTTGCAGGGCTTCTTTAGCCAGGGGTGTTAATACTTGGTTAATAGAATCAGGCTGCCTTTTTCTTCATCTCTTGTGTTGCATGTCTTTTAGGAAGGGAATTCTTTTTTGTCTTTTGGTCAGAATTTATTATAGTCTCTTGTTTGGTTCTTTTTTTTTTCTCAGAGGGTCTGCTTTGCTTTGACATTTTTTTTTTCCCTGTGGTTATGTTCTAACACTTAGCACTCAGAACACTCACTGTTCTGTGTCTTTTTTGGTTCCTGTAGTCTGTAAAGGGAACTTAGGAGTGTGTCCATCAAGGAGGAGTTACCTGTCTTCATAACCAAGAAGAGGACTGAGAGCTGAGAGGCTTCCCTCATTCAGTGCAGAGATAAGGCTTTGCACAAGCTTCCCTTCAACCGGAAGATAATTTCAGAATTTGGATAGTAACTAGCATCCACCCACTGCTCACAAGACATTTTTTTTCATGAAGAGAATATGATGTGAAGCATGGGATATCTATTATACCTTCAGGAATCACAGATCCTGCCCCAGGGCAAAGGTGAGGTTGCCAAGATGCAAACCGGAGATGGCTGCAGAATGAAGTGTAGGTAGCTTCAGTGGCATGATCTTTTAATCCTGATCAGGTAGCAGCTGAGTGAAAACTCCTCTTGTTTTGATGTGAAGAGCACAGACCCTATATCCCACAAATTGCTGTTGTGATGATTTTCTTTGCAAGGAAAGACATCACCTGGAGAAATGCAGTCACTCAAGGAAGAAAAATGCCAAGTCATCTGAAGCTTTGTCTCTCCTGATTGCAATCATATTTTATTCTCAAGTAAAGAGAAATAGTTTTGGCATGAAGCTGCGAAGCAGTGGATGTTCAACCTGCGGCTACTGTGGATATAGGACTCCAGGACGATTTTCAAGGTCATCCCAACACACAGTTGTGCTCCCAGTGGAAATAGTTTCAGCAGGCATCCATCCTAAAGCTGGATGGAGCTATGAGAACTGGCTGGCTCTCCCTCCATCTATCCAGCCAGCCAGCTGAAGGGGCCATGAGCAATGCGAACTGCGGGGCAACTTTCCCTGAGTCTTCTACGAGTCAGACCACGAGGTTGGCAGAGTTCTCCTTTGACCCTTCGCCCCTAAACAGCCACGACCCTTCCTGCGCTGCAGCCCCCAGGCACAGGCGGCCCGGAGCGGGAGCGGCCCCGGGAGCGGCCCCGGGAGCGGCCCCGCCCGGCGCGGCCGCCTGCGCACGGCGCCGCCCGGTGGCCGCAGCGCCGCATTGCACGGGCAGCGCGCGGAACCCGCCCCGGGGCTGCGGCGCGGGTTTGAGCGACAGCCGTCCCTAATTATGTTAATTGCACAGCTCCTTTTTTTTTTTTTTTTTCCTCTCCAGAAACCCTTAGGCTTTTGTTTGCAGGGAATAAATAAAGAGGGATTAGTTACGTTTATCTGTGTTTTCCTAAGTCTTTACGGAATAACTGTTACATGTAATTAAGTAATTTGTCTGTCCTTGACCATGCTGATAGCAAATTACCAGACATTACTGATGAGGTTCCATTACATTTTAAGAATAGATTACATGGATCTGCGATTTATTGATTTTTATTTCTTATTTTAGACAGGATCAGCTGGAAATAATGGTCTTATGAAGGTAAAAACGCAATGTGCTTTGACAAGTCGCATTTATCCAGCAGTATTGTTTCGCTATATATGGATGTGGGATTCCAAAACCATTTTTAACATTGCCTCAACACAGAGATATTCTCCCTCTGGAGAGAGTTTCAGCAGGCACACCTGGAGCTATGGGAACTGATTGAATCCCTCCCTCCACCCACCCATCCATCCAGCTGAGGAGCCGTTGTCTTCTCCACAAAGGATCTGCACTGAACCAGCTGCACAGCAAGTTTTCCATTCACAGCTTTCCCCGGGCCACTGTCAAACATGCTGATTGGATATATTCAGGCAACTTTTGTTAAGAGCAATATCATCCTGGATCTGTCCTCTGTGATCCTGCTGATAGTGAAATAATTCACACTCTTCAAGGATCCAGCTTCGCTGCTTCCCCTATACTTTGCTGCATCTCAAATCACTAATCCATATACCCTTTTCTTAAAATCTGCTTCCTGTGAGGTTTTCCATATAATTGTCACACCAGATTGATAAGTTTCTCTTCATGAACCACGAAGCATCGATGTGCAGAGATAATGTCAAAACATCATGTCTAAAAATAGATTCTCTTGTCCAAGATACAGATACCATTTCATTCACTTACTTTGAAGGCACTTTATTGAGCCTGTCAGGTCCTTACATTCTCCCAGGGAATATGTTCCCCTCAAAACTCAGACTGGATACTTCACCATAGAATTTATTAATCTTATTACATCTTTGGTTTTTAGGTATATATTAACTTAGTATAATCACACAAACATACTTCATACTAAACATATGCACCACTCTGCCAACAGAAGGCTTGGAACTATGTCCACAACTCCTGACAAATTGCAAAGGGGAAAAACTCTTCCAAGGCGATACTGCACTGGTGCATTTGCCAAAAGGCCTGACCAGAACTGATTACAGCCCACCACTGAGCTCCAGAAAGTGTGGCATCAAGGCTAGGTTTTCAAAACTGAAAGGCAGCAACTAATCATAATTAAAGGGTGTGGATGTCTTTTTCGTCCCCTGGGAAGTAGCTCTTGGGGTAAAATAAGAAACTCTTTCACTAAACCCCATTGTGTGGCTTTGTTTTCCAACCACACTGGGGAAAAGAAGGGGAGGAGATTCAATAAGTGCATCCAGGAGAAACTTGGATTACAGCCAAGAGTCGTGATCTGGACAGTGCCAAGACTGTCAGCAGCACAGAGAGGAGGGGTCGCTTCCAAAAGACTTTTTGCAGAGATTTTATCCCTGCCAAACCCTCCTCCCAAGCCTGTAAGTAAGCCATGATGGTTATGCCTTTTTTTAGTACATGCAAAACTTCTGTTACCAGAAATTAGAATGCCATTGTGATGCTTCTGTTTCTTGAGGAAATGTCAGAAGTAAGCAGCACCCAAGGGCAGATGCCAACTCACAGAAAACATTTCAGGTGGTTTTGGTCACAGGCCAGCCCATGCCTGTAGATACATGGGATAAACTGGTCTAGTTTCCTGGGACATGGGATTTCAGGGTTTGTCTCTCTGACAACCTGACCTGGCACACAGGCAGCAGAATGTGCTCCAGGGAAGGCAGCTATTTTCAACAAGAGACATGTGAGAAGGTGGGAGTTCCCCAGCCCAGTCCAGGGCAGCCCCAGCAGCCAGAAGCACTGGCTACCCACTGCTTTGGGTGAGGTTTACCAAGGTGGGATAAACAGATTCTAGCTGCTCACTGGCATGGCTAAAGGACAGGCCCTCTCCCTACTCCTCTCCTCCTGTCTCCCCTGCATGCATTTGGATGTGTGTCTGGCTGCTTCTCTCAAATCATCTCTTGCTCTCAGTCTGCCCTAGGTGAACTGATTCAGCTCATTAACCATGCCCATGAGGGAAAAGGGGCAGGACACACTCCTCAGGGACAGGTGGCCCCAGAGACATTTCTCCAGGCTGTGAGTGGCTAATCTTGACCAATCCTCCCTTTCAGATAGGCCAAGGAGGGCAAGCAATCACAATTCTTGCACAGGCTACCTTCCCTGAGATTACCTGCCCTGTCCCCCTCCCTGCATCCAGGCTGGCAACCAAGAGCCCCCAGGGAGCTTCACGTGCCCCTCACACAGTGCACACACCACATTCAGCATGAAGGCACCTCTCTCCTCACTTCCACCTCCCACATGCAGCATCACCAGTCCGTGGATCTTGCCAGAAGTCCACCACTGGCAGCTGTAATTGTGCCACCTTAGCCTGAACAGAAATGTCCAATTTTTGTTCCCACTGATAAATATGTGAGGGTTTTATAGGTGTCCCTGAGGAAGGATGCTAATCATTTTGCTTGTTTTAGGAGTTTTTATAACTGACCTCTCTGTTGTCAGAACTACAAGTCCCACAGATCAGAATATGAGTTACGTTCCCTTTTTCCATCAAGGGGAGACAAACTTTTCTCAGTTTCTTTCTTGTCCTCCATGGGGAGAAACAAAACTTTTTTTTTCAGTAGCCCAGTCATTGCCCCTTTGTTCTGTTTGTATAAAGCAAAATGCAAAGAATCCCAAAGAAGCAACCAATTTTTGTATTCTTATTACAAAGAACAAGTATGTCAGAAATCTTTTGGTTTTTTTTCCCTTGGAACTTGTCTTTTTATGTAGGCACTTCTCAAAACATGAAAAATAAGTCCTTACTTCATTTCCCTTTCCATTTGGAATGGGTGGAGGATTACACAACAGAAAAGGACAGTTCATTTTCCTAAGTGTTTTTCCTAACAACCAACAGGATGTTGGTTAGACCTGACACCATCCCTTCAGGTCTTAGGGTCTTGGCCAGGTCACTGTGGAGAAAAAGAGCCCAACGTGTCTGGATTCCTTGCAACAGCTTTTCTGAGTGGCTGCTCCTGCTGCTCTTGGCCGCTGCCCCACGCTTCAGTGGAGAGCCCTGATGTCCCAAGAGCTGCTGCTCTGCTGCCTGCCCTGCCTGGCAGGGCCCCTGCCGTCCTGCGGGAGCTCCGCGCCGCGCTCTGCCCTCCCGTGTGCAGGAGAGCCCCAGCACCGCAGGCTGGCCTCCCCGGCAGGCAGGCTGACAGGGCAGGGGCTCTGTGCTCAGGTCTGGGGCCCTGCACAGCGTCCTTTCACCTCTGAGCCCAGCCAGGCGCTCCCCTGGCCAGCAGTGTCACCCTCAGGGCTGTGCAGGGGCTGTCACTGACCGCGAGCTCAGCCTGGCCATCTCTCCCTGGGCAGCATTGTGCAGGTGCCAGCCTTCACCTGACTGCAGCCTGCTCCCTTCACATGGGGAAAAGATCACTGAGGCACAGCTCCGTGGGAGCTCCAGCACAGCTGGAGCTTGCACTGCTCAGAAGCGCTCCAAAGGCTCCAAAGCACCTCACTGTGTGTCTCATTCTGGTCACACAGACCCTCTCTCTTCCCCTGGCTGCCTCACAGAGCACAGCAGTCAGGCTTTAGCTAGTCCCCATGTCTCCACACTGTCCCTGGAAAGATGCTGGGGAGCAGCTCTTTCTCTCCAGACACCTAACCTGGGTCTCTTTACCTCATTATCTGTGAAATACAGGCCATCTATAACAGATTTTTTCCTTACATCTGATTGCTGACTGTGTAAAAATTCTTGCTGTAATACCTTCTCCCCACTCAATTTTTAGCAGATTTGGACACAATTCCACTTTATTCAGAGATGTATTATCATTCCTTCTGAAATCCTGGAGTGTTTGAGGATAGCTTTTAATTTGGGGTGCTGTAGAAAGCATTGGCTCTCTCCTGGTTTTGAGTTTTCAGCTGGTGCAGGGGACCAGGAACAAAAAAAAATGGACAAACACTGAATTATGTGCTTGCTGAGTGAGACTCTCCCCTATTTAAAAACAGTTTCATCTTAGGAAAGGTTTTCTCTTGACAGAGATTCTTTACTCTAACACTTGTAATGAGTATTTATTACAACAGTTGCATTTGTCAGTCCCTTGTATGCACTGGGCTCTGTGAAGATTTAATGTAGCTAAATGAGAGGATGGACCAGATTTTTGGTGAAATATCAGATACTTGTCCTCTCTTAAAGAAAACAAAGCAACAACTTCACATAGCTTTTCAGCTCTTTTTTACATGGCAGCACCCATTCTGTTTCACATGGTGCCAACAAGACACTTTAAAATTTCCTGGACCTTTTACCTTGGCAGCTCAGCAAGAACAGCTTTCTCTGAAACCTCCCTAATCAATTGACTTTGCCAAGACTTTTGCTTAACAAATCCTGCAATTGCTTCCAGCTTTTTCCCACAAGCAATACCAAATTAATGGATTTCTAGTCTCTTGGTGAGTCTCTTGGCCTTTCATTGTCTGATTAGGCACACTCTGGCCTGCTGGGAGAAATGTACTGCATTGATAAAGATGCTGGAAGAGGTTCATTTCATGTCCTACTTTCCTTTTGCATTCTTGGATTCATGCAAGTCAAAATGTTACAATGAACATGGACAAGATTATAAAGCTCAGAGTCCCTCAGTACGGGCACATCTCACGTCATGACTAATCCAGTGTATAGGGATCCTAGGCAGTCATGCATGCTATTCCAAATCTGTCTTGCCTTTAAGAACTTGGCCCAAATTCATAAGAATGTATTCTTAAAATGTACTTGGGGCTTAACTGTACATGCAAATGAAATGTTCATACATGTAACCTAAGGACCCAGCAAATCTAACTTTATGCCTCTGTCAAACAACCCAAACCAAAGCAGTATATGAAATTACTACATTTTTGAGCATGGATATTTTGAGCATACAACTGCTTTCCGAATGCTATTTTCTCTGTCATATGTTTAGAATCACTGTCCCTAAACAACAGACTTTTCTTAGAAAGAAAAGCAACAAACAGGATTTTGTTATTTTTCTAAACAGTTTCAGCTCTATTTCTGCCTTGTACCAGATATTGTTTCACTTCCAGACAATCCAGTAAATCTCAGAAGTAGCTAACTCTTGCACCCCACTACATATGAAAATGTTCACACTTCACTTTCCTCACTCTTCCTTTGGCCACCAGTCATGCTGCACATATGATAGGGTTCAAGTCTTCTTTCAGAGAATCTGTGTTCAGACTGCTAATAATCCCCAGTTGTCTCATTGCCCCCCTAGAACTAGCAGGTTCCTCTGGCCCTAGCCTTCCCTTGAGGACAGATATCAGTTGTTGGGCTGGAGAGATGCTCTAGGACTTGAGGACTATGAACCTACCTTCTGCAGCATCCATGGACAGGAATCCCACCACCAAGCCATTGCACACCCCGGGCAGGAGAGCTCTGCACATCTTCTCCTGGCACTGAGCATTGCACAGCCAGGGGCACAGCCACAACCCAGTGAGACAGAAGGGCAGGCAGAAAATCCTTTGGTCAGCCTAGTTACTGAGTTACAGCATGGGAGGGGAGAGATATAGAACCCCTGGATTGTTTCTGTTTAAATTCTTTCTGACAATAATCCAACATGTACACAGGAACACAGAATCAGCACTTTAGTTCTGGTCCTCAGTGTAGGTGTCATCTGCTCAAGACAGTCTTGGATAAGAAGGGAGCTATAAATTGTGGCATATGTTTGGTTTTGCAGGCTAATCATACAGTCAGAGATTATAAACTCCAATTTTAACAGTCCTGTTCTCCAGAAATTTTCTGTCATCAAACTACTTCTTCTCCCCTAAATTTTTGGACTGGAAAAAACCAGGGACTTGAAGCATTCTTGGTTTAGAGAGTTGTAGGCAGAGTATTTGAGGTAAATCTCCCTATTCAGTCAGGAGCTCCTCTGAACCTTGTGACGGTGTTCACAGGGGTTTTCAGATGAGGGAAGAGACGAGGATCTGACTCCATGTTTCAGAAGGCTTGATTTATTATTTTATGATATATATTACATTAAAACTATACTAAAAGAATAGAAGAAAAGGTTCTCATCAGAAGGCTAGCTAAGAATAGAAAAGAAAGAATAATAACAAAGGTTTGTGTCTCGGCTCTCTGTCCGAGCCAGCTGGGCTGTGATTGGCCATTAATTAAAAACAAGCACATGAGACCAATCACAGATGCACCTGTTGCATTCCACAGCAGCAAATAATCATTGTTTACATTTTGTTCCTGAGGCCTCTCAGGAGGAAAAAATCCTAAGGAAAAGATTTTTCATGAAAAGATGTCTGTGACAGAACCTGATCACCCCTCTTTGTTTCCAGGGTTTGGTAACACTGCTATATCTCAGCAGCTCTTGATATTGCTATACAATTTTCCTTGGGTTTCTTGGGGGGTTGGGGTTTTTTGTTTGTTTTTCTTCTCAAAGGCTTATTTCTCCTGTTCTTACCCCAGCAGTGAGTACCAGATCAATGCACCTTCCTTCCATTCCTTTTTTTACCTGAAGTTGAAGGTAACTTTTGCTGGACTGACGATCCAGGGGATTCTCAACATTTTATCTAGTAGTGAGCAGTAGGATAAATGTCACTCAAGCTCTTGGAAGATGTCCTCAAACATTTCTCACTAGTTTTGATCCCCAGCCACTCTAGTAATGGTGTCCCTTGAAAGGGACTCAACACTTGACATGTATTACCTCTGACTATTAACATCAATACATTTCTCACATTTTATAACTTACTCTTACACCCATCTCTAATAAACCCTCAGTGGGAATAAAATTTATCCTTTTTCTGACAGTACATCTGAAAATTCCTCTTTGTGCCAGTAACACTGTGTGTAATGCTTGTGCCCTTGTTCCCAGCAGGCTGTCTAGGACATTCTTGGTACAGCACTTGGTTTCAGGTCAACCCATTTAACATCTCCTCCAACACTATTAGGAAGAACACCTCTGAGCAAACAGGACCTGACACCATTCTCTGTTGACATCATTTACACTCATACTTGGGCAGTGACAGTGTTCAGAAATCACAGTCACATCCAGAAAAATGTCTGGCACCACTAAAGGGCAGCATCAACCCAGGCAACTCCTGTGGCATTGGGACTTAACAGGTGTGCAACCAGGTAAGCAAACAGGTTCACCAGAAACTTCTTCTCCTCCTTCATGTGTGTGAAGGAGAAAATAAAGGGTAGAGAAAAAAGGAATCCCACAGAAGGCATCCAAATGCTCTTTCTGTTTTCATGACTTCTAATACCTGCATGTTCCAGCAAGACAAGAAAGTCATTGCAGCTCCTGGATGTTTCTTTTCAGTCACTTGCTCTTAGTCATGCCTTGTGCTTTTCCCATACTTCAGGAAGCTCCATGGCTCCATGGTTTTTGTGGCCTTTGGTTTAGGGACTTGCTTTTTTCTTTTCTGGGAAGATATTTCAGATAATCTATAAGTCAGCTATGGGAGTATTAACATTTGCCCTAAGCTTCAATGTGAGCTAGGTAGCTGTCCTTTGTGCAAGAAATTTTTGTTTTGTTGTCAAGGGTTAATTATCTTCACAGTAGTACTTCTTTGTTTCCCCCTCTTACTGTCTTGGAATTTAAGGGTTTGGGGCAAGTTTTTTTTTTTACAGATAACAAGCTGCTGTTTTACCATCCCAGAAATTACAAGATTGACTGAGAAACCTCAGATCAATCACAGACTATGTTAGGCCTTCACCTTCTCTGTACAGTATCAGTTTAAAAACATTCTGCTCATTTCAAGGGCAGTGCAACACTTTTCAAATATTTGTAGCAGTTTCACAGATAACTTTCTCTGTCTGAGTGGATAGAAAATGATTAAAAACACCTTCAGGATCAGCTATTGTGAAAAATAAAGCTGCCTATTGTGTTCTTTTTCCTCTGCAGAGCTGACCTAAAGCTGACTTTGTACTTTCCTCACTTACCTGTTTCCATTTTCCTGGAAAACTCAACACTGGCAGTGCTTCTCTCGGCCTTGTAATTCCAGAAGTGCTGGCCTCGTGCAGCTTACCCGTGGTGTTGTGTGCTGCCTGTCCAGCACTCAGAGCCACAGAGTATCCCAGAGACCGGCTGCCTCTGCCATCGCAAGCTCCAGCTGGTCAGTGTGGGGTTAGCCTGACAGTTTGAAGCACGTCACATCTTGTCCCAGCTAGTTCTTGGCAGACTCTCCAAGCCCATAATTTCTTCTTGCTTTTAGTGATCATTTCTTGGTCAGATTGAATGAGTGCTGCCACCTCCAGACATATTTTTCAGGTATCAACCTCCTCTCATAACATTCACAGTTATGCCAATGTAAGGGAAGTCAACTCGCTCTCGCTGGTGGAGCAAGTTGGTTGATCCATAGCACTGGAGGACATTGTATTAATGGAGACTTGCTGGAGAAGATCCTCAGTTAAAAAATACCAGGAAATCTTTAACAGTTCTCTTCCTGCATTTGGTTTAGCTGTTCAAATTTTCCTGGTATTTTTTTGCCCTGTCCATACTCTTTTGATCCAAGAGATAAAATATCTGTAAGTTTGCCCATTGATCCCAGCTCCAGTTACATTTTCAGCCTGACTACAAGAGTTTACGAAATGGAAAACCTGAGCAGACATCTGTGGATATTCTAAACATAAATCCAAAATGGATTTTTCCCAGCATATTTCCCTTAGTATGAAGTGATGTTCTCTTATATAGCAGCTCATGTGCAGCTCCACCAAATGGAGAAAGACAAAAGTAGATGTTGCTGTCAGTGGAGACCATTTAGCTCATTACCAGCTGATCATACACATGCACATGTCCAGCTCAAGAGATTTTTCCCATTACTGAGCTAGAGAGAGGGTACATTATCTCAGCAGACTTCTGAAGAGAAGAGCCAATAGCATTTCGGGTTAGATCAACTCAAACCATGTCACAGGACTTTTACACAAAACACTCACTGAAGCATCTAGTGATGATGGTTTGTATACCTGACTTAAAACCTACATTTCTGAATATTCCTTTGCATGGCTTCATGGTAGTTCCACGGAGCTGCAGCACCAGAAAAATCTTATCCAAATGTGTGTCAAGTTTACAATTCTGTAAGTCCCAGCTGTTGAAAGGGTCAGAGAACTTCCAAAAGCAAGTGGACGTCCAGTTCAGCTGGCAACTGCCAGCAAGCTAAATGAAAAATCCCAAATCCCACCCCCCAAACATATTCTTTGCTCGACCCTGTAATACACTGTAATATATTCCTTTCTTCTATAAGCTTCTGGCATCTCCAAGTCTCATTCATAGGAAAAGAATAGTTGGAAAAGTACCACAGCTTCTTTTAATAAGACACTATTGTGTTTTTAATGAATTCCAATATCAGGAAGCATTTTTCAAGTGCATCACAGAAAATTAATTTCTTGCAATATTCCTTAATTGAATTGCATTTTAATCTATCGTTTGACCAATAATGCAAGACAGTTATATTTCAGGATTTTCTGCCTCAAAAACAGCTCTTTCTCACAGATCCCACTTCTTCATACCTGTGACATCACATGAATCATGACATCACAGTCATTACCATGGAAAGACACTTACCTCACAATATTTATTGTGTTATCAAACAGAAGCAGCTGGGTAATGTGGGTGAATAATCCTGTTCTATATATTCAGCAATAGCAAAATGAATACCGAAAATTACTAGCAAACTAAATAGCTACTTCTATAAATATTCCCCTTGCAAAAGTTCACCCTATTTTAAAAGCCACTTGTTAAATGCTATTTAATGTATATTTAAAGGCTGGTGGATTAAGACCAAAGTCCTTGAAACAGACGGGAAAAATACCTCATTGCTAAGTGTAAAGTAAAATTATCTCTTTATATGACATACGTAGTTTGTAGTATAAAAAGATGACACCGCCTCGGGGGCGGTGGAGAGTGCTTGTGGCTGCCTTGCTGAGCAGATCTCAGCTGGGCAGAAAGAAAATTTTGTAGATAAGAATTAATAAACAACCTGCAGACCGAAAAGCAAAGAGTCCAGACTCATTCTTCAGAGCGCGGGCTGCCGCAGAACCATCCCACTCATCTCGGGGCAGAGAACAGACAGCCGACCCGAGAACAGAGAGTTAAAGAATTCTTTTTAATCAGTACCAGCAGAAAAGGAAGCACAATAGAGTTGGAAAATACCACAACAGTTTCAAACCAACCTAATTTGGGCCAAATTTTAAGCCAATACCAGTGAGCAGAGCACCTTGAAAAGAGGCAAATTTCAGCACCCCATGATCTGAGTTGCTTGAGTACTCAGCAAGATGACCCACCATGTTGTTATGACTGATGATAGCACTGTTGACAAAAGAAAAGAGCTCAACAGCATCTGGGCATCGTGATAGGGCTCATTCTTAGAAAAGGAATCCTGCCCTACAAGTGGATAAACTTTGTGCTACGGAGACATGTCCTGTCCTTGTGCTTAGATGATAAAGCAATACTGTCCATATTGCACACAAAGTCCAAGCCACAGCCCAGTGAGCTGTCACTGAGGGCAGGTCTGTCTACACATGGAGAGAAAATGTGCACCAAATAGCACTGAAAGCTCCAGAGGAGATTTTGGATAATAGAGCTGTTCCCTTTCCTTCACACCGAAACAAGTAAATGAGATCTCTTTCCCCTCTTCTCTCTTTAAAATATTAGAAATCATTACCAAAGCTTGGCTATTATATTCCCTGTGCTGAAAGCCCCTGTTTTCTTCTTCATGTGAAAAGAATGTTGAATGCATCACATTTGCTACTGAACAAATGCGTTTGCCAGTTCCCTTAAATGCCAACACAATTGCTTTAACAGAGTTAATAAGGGGGGGTGGTGATGTGAACAGCCTTATTTTTGTCCTTAGCGCCCCAAAAGGAAATGTGTTTCTTACTAATAATAGTGTGTGTGACAGAAAATACCAAGTACATGCAACTGTTCCCATTCACTTGCCAAAACGGATAATTCACATCAGGGCTTAAAAAAGTAAAACAAAATAAACAGAAAATCACCCCAAGTAAACAAATTAACCCTTCCCTTTCTACCAGTAATTCTCCTAAACCCAAAGCTTGAATCTAAATTATTTTGCTGGTGACCAGAGGGTGAATTAAAGGGAAAAAGAACAGAGCTGGTGTTTAAATTCCCTGAGGATCTTGTAAGAAACCATCCTGTCTGTCACATTTTTTTTTCTCCAGTCAACCGTTAAGCACACCCTGCCAGTGTAAACCAGACCTGTGGAGGAAACAGCTTATTCACACCCAAATTTATTTCTAGCCATCCATTTTTTGTAGTACTCAATACAATTCTGACAGGCTCGAACATTCAACAGTCATAAATTCACTTTCCTCCTGCTTCCCCCTAGAGAAATTGTGTAACTGGGCTTGAAACCAGGGAGACTTAACTGAAATTTATTAATAAATGTTGCACGGTTTCTTTTTTTTCGGTTCCTGATTTTCAAAGCTACATTTACTCTCAGTTGCTTTTCCAGGATTTTCTGTAACCACAATGACAAGGGATGACGTTCTTTGCACCCCTTTATTTCCAGTGGCTGAAGCTGTAGGGGGAAAATAAAAGTGAATCAGTATCATACAGCTCCAGATGGAACAGATGTAGCAGTGCTGCTGCCTTGTTAGTTCAAGCCCAGCATGCTGAAGCCTGAAACCCCAGCACATTGCCTTCAGGGGTGCTGGAAGTGAAAGCCACACCTAATTCCAGGGAACAAAATGGTACAAGATAGCTGGCTGAGGGTATATCCTGCACCTCATTAACAACTTGTCTCAAATTAGCAACCAGCTCTCAGAGAAAAGTCTTCTGCTTGAATTGTAATGGATGAGGGCATTCCCAACATAGCCAGGTATTTCTTCCCTGCCTTGGGAGATTTCAGCACAGCAGGAGAACTGTGATGACAGAAAGTAGCCAGGGGAGCCTGTACCTGGGATGTCACCTGCAGTGTGTTACCAGGAGCCTGTTCTCAGGCTGGGATGTGCCCCTGTGGGTGGGCTTGGCTCAGGGGGCCCATGGCAAGCAGGGCAGGGCAGAGGGGAGCTGGGACTGGCCCCTCTGCAGTGCTGATGGGGCAGGGGCTGGTGGCCAAGGGGTGACACGGGGTCCAGGACCTGGAGAGGTGGGGGAGCCCCACGGCGTGGGCAGGGACAGGCAGGGCTGGCGGCGCCAGGATGTGCCATGGCAGGGCTGTGACGTTGTCTGGGGCAGTCTGGAGTGGATCTCCTCTCAAACATGGGCTCTTTTCCCTTCAGGAGGAAGGGGATGTTTTGGTGTTTTACCACATGCACACAGATATCTGCAGATCTATAAAGCCCTCCCCAAAGCCACTATGGACACCCATGTGCAAAAGATTAATTCCTCCCTAAATTAACCCTGGGTTCAATAGGGGGACCAGAGGCTTATAACAAGTACATCAAAAACTGCTGCCTGCTACAGGAAAATCACACTGTGCCTTTTACTCACTCTCTGGCCATAATGTACCAATGAGTAATTGTAGTGAGCCTCTGGTTGAATCCACTTAAGACCAAGTAATAGCTTAGAAGTCAGGTCCTGAAAATCCATTTTTGACAGCCCAGGACCTGAGGATAAATCCTTCCTTTCCTTCCTGTTGGTGCTTTTTGAGGGCCAGCATTCCCCTGAGACCTGGCATCCCCTGCCCACCTGCCCTGAGAAAATCAGTGCGTCCCTTCCTCCCCACCCAGGGTTTTGGCACAGCAGGATCACGGTCAGACCCAGGCCCACTTCAGCTCCCTTCTGTGTGGCAGCTGGACACAAAATCCACACTACTCCTCTCAAAGATTTGTTTCATTTGTGCAGCAGGACTTCAAAGGCTGACCAGGTATGAAGCCTTTCTAGTTTCTGGTTCCTATGATGCATTTATTCACTGTAGGATCACTGCTTTCTGGTTTAATCTTCCAGGACAAAACACGCCAAAATAAAGTAAGGGGTAAAGACTTACTAAATAAAACTCTTAACCCTGTCTGAATAATCTCCAATAGTAGAAAGCATTATCAACCAGTGCTGTGGAAAGAGCTGACTCAAAACCTTCCTCCTCTCCTTGCTAGGACAGAGTCAGTCCAGGCAGTACTCAAGCCTTCTCTCCTTTCCAAGGCTCTTCAGAAATGCTTGGCTGTGATTTAATAAAGACAGTTTTAAAGGAAACTTTTTCTACATCTTATTTTGTATCTGTCTTTAAAAGTATGGATCTTAAGGCTCTCTCAGCTTGGCACACTTGGATCTACTCTGCTACAAGGTCAAAATAGCCACTAGTGAAGATTTGAAGGCATGGCCTGTGAAGGTACAATCCCTTTGAGATCTCTTTGGGCATCCCACACATCATTTTTAGTGTACAATGGATAGAACAAACTGATACCATGTAGACTGGCTTAGCACCTAGACAGAGGCAGCCTTGCAAACCCAGGGCTGCTATCTAAATAGCAGTCACAGTCCAGCAGAGAAGCATCTCCCATCCCTCACAAATGGATTCAATTTCTATTCACCCTTTGATGAGCTCCAAGAATTAACAAAAACCAGCTGATCTCCACAGCTGTCTGTATTTTGGGGGAGATGGTGAGGATCTGGCATCCACAGTTCTACAGATATGCCTATGGGCTTCTGCACAGTGTTAACAGCCCTTTTACCAAAAAGCATGGGCCACCAAAATTCTGCAGTGAAAAAAAAGCCATTTTTCTTATGTATTTGGAATGACAATCCAGCACAACTGACAGCCTTCTGGGTGCCCATTTTACACCAGCCCTGGTGCATGGATTATTTTCCATATTTTGGTAGCAATGTGAAAAGCTTATGGCCTACGTGGTAGGAGAAGTAATTCCTTTTAAAATCATTCCTAAAAAGCCACAGGTAAAAACCTAAATATTAGGAGTGCTCCTACCTTATTAGGCTTACAGTTATTCCCAGTTCATGTATAATGCTAACTAGTCTAATAATTTTTATTGTCATGTGTGAAAATGCAGTATTAAAGGCCACCTCCTTATTTAAGACTGAGAGTGTGAAATGGAGAAAGTGTTAAGAAAAACAAAACAAAACAAAACAAAACAAAACAAAACAAAAACAGAAAGGAAATTAAAGCTCTGTATGGCTTTCTTTATTATTATTTATTTTCAGTTGCTGAGAATTTTATAGACTCCCTTTCATCTTTGTTCCCTTCAAAGACAAGTCTATTTTTTCTCCATTCTGAAGGCATTCGTTCAGTGTGAAGCAGTGGCATGGCTCCCTGGGCAGAGAGCTGTCAGCAAGCCCAAAGTGCTGCCATGCAAACCAGGCCCAACTCAAAACTTGCCACATGTCTCATGAAGCTGTCTCAGGGAGAGCCATTTTCTGAGAAAAATGTTTCCTCCTTTCTCCATTACTTTCACCATCCGTATTTTTACGGAGGAGCCCTTTTAGCACAGTATTTATTTCTGAGTCATACAAATCAGCTCCAAAGCTTGGGTAGTGCCAAAAATGGGCTATTCATATTCATTCGTGCTCTTGTGTGCATCTCTGCTCTCATAAAATGGAACATGTGTCTGATGAGCTTATTTACTTTCTAAATGTGTGGCAGGAAAGGATAGAGAATGTGCAGGAGATAATGGTGGAAGCACTGGAATAACATCAATAAGGCATTTGCAAATAGAAACTTTACAGTTTGCCTGATCTCTGCCAAACTCTGAGAAGTTTGGTTATAATGGTTTAGATTTTATTGTTAGGCCCTTAAAAAACACGGGCAAATGCTTCTGTCAGTTAATTCCCAAAATAATGATGCTGCTCAGTGCAGCGATGACTCATTCCAAGATGCCACTTGACTGGTTGCTGCTCACTTCCACAGGGAAGAAAACTGCTTAGGTTGTCACCTGTGCTGTCACTTGGAGCCTCTTGGGGGCCAGGGCTTTTTGAGCATCCCCATCTGCAGCAGGTTGAGTCTGCTGTGACTCATCCTGCACACAAAACTCATGGTCAGCTCCCTTACCACAGCCCTGATGGATAATGCAATACAGAAAATGCTCGGGGAGCAAATTTCTCCACTCCCTGGTGCACCCCTGGCATAACAACACCTTGCAGAACAGGTAGACTACCCCAGGGACCATGGGGAGTGCTCATGATGCTGGCTTGCAGCATCTCTTTCCACATAAGAGAAAAAGGCATTATTTTCACTGTAGGATTTTGGTAGTATTGATAGGACCCAATACTAAAAAGGAAGATGCTCCCCACCCAGCTGTCTTGTGTACACGAGGCAGTGGTTAACTGCTCAGCTCTCTCTTTGACAATAAGCAGGGAATCCTAGATAAGCCTATGTCTACCAAGTTACTACAACAGAAAATGAGATTCCTGTCCTTTCTCCAAAAATATTGAACATAAGTTCAGGTTTTGCAAGTGTGTTTCTTACCCACATAGCTGGCACTATATCCCTTGTGTCACAAACATTCTTATATTTATGCTAAAAGTATGATGGAATTAAAGAGCACAATTCTGAAATATCCTTAGGGAATAATTTTGTAAATATATATTCAGTGCTATGAGTCCACTTCAGCAGTAAAAAAAAAAAAAAAAAAAGAAAGAAAGGAAAAGAGAAAAAAAACCTCTCAGCTCTTCAGAAGTATTTTTATGAACCTCAGGGATGAGTCATCTCTGGCAGAGGAGATTTAACAGGATGCAAAGAAGGGCTGATTCCACACCGGAGCAGGGAAACCACCATTCCTTCAGTTTGATGGTTATTTTTTTTTAACTAGAGCTTCCCTTACCACCACAAAAAGCCCCCAGCTCCTCATACATGACTGACAGATAGTCCTCTCTGTTTCCACATTGTGCATGGACAACCTGGCCCATAACCTGGGCTGGGGGATGTGTAATAACAGGGACAAGAATCCTCTGCTACCTTGAGAAAGATCCAGAAGGGCTGCTTCCTTTTTGCTTTTTTCCTCCCCAGAAAAATGCATCTCCTTCAATAACCACCCTCTCCTTTCCTCACCAGGCATGGCAATTCAGTATCAGGCAGAGCAATCTCTAATCTCCCACGTAGCTTTCAATTTTACTTGCTACCAGGGCACTCAGATTCCCCTCTCTCTGTGTGGCAGATAAAATGAGCTCAAAGTTACACTTTCAGGGATGGAGGTCAGTTCCCTGATATATCTAGACCAAAGCCTCCAATCACTTGAGATTTGTCCAAGTGAGAGCTGTGAATATGCTGCATTTCTAAAATCTACTTATTAACATGATAACTAATCTAATGGATGCCTTCAGATGCTTGAAAGCTGAAGGCAGAAGCAAGCGTGCACACACATAAGGACAGCTTCTACATTTTTAAGCCAATTTGCTACTTGCCTAGAATTATAAAGAGGATGACAAGTTCAGATCTGCAAAGAGTTTAATGGGAGCTAACAAAGTCTAACTATGGCTGACAGGGCAGAGATGCATGATGTCTTCCCTACTGCAGATAGGATTTTATTTTGTGGTCTTAAATCTTTTGAATCTAAATTTTAAATACTCTATTATTCTCTACCATTTTGATATTTGCGTACAGGTTCCTGTAAGAGAGTTGCAAAAATCCATTTTTGATCATTTTTCAATCAACAGATTAAAAGAAAGACAAAGTACTCCCAGCTATTCTTCCAATGTATCTAGCATTTCTAATATCAGAAAGTACATTCTAGAAAAAGCCCTGGCCTTGGTGTGGGCTCAATAACGTTTTCCAATATCTCACTCAAAACAAATTGGTAAGAGGATTTTGCTGAATGAAGATTAGAACAGTCTCACCTATTTTGGTGTAAGGACCAACTTTTCTATTGTTCTCAGCACTGAATGGCAGTCATGCACTTGGCTTCCCAAAAGTCCTGGCCCAGATTCAACACTGGACTGTTACCTGCATGATACACTCAATTCAGCTGGAAGGGAAGAGCAAAGATCCTTCCTAACACCAATAACACACACACAATTTGAAACAAACATGTGTTACTAGCTCCACACCTGGAGTGGGAAGGAGGGTCCTCAGTTCCTAAGCTTTCCCAGTTTTAGATCAAATTGCTGTTTCTGGGGTGGAAGTAATGTCTTTCCTGCCCCAAGCACAGCTATGCAGTGCCACATGAATAAACAATAGAGCAAGGCAAGAGATCAGGGAAATATAACAGTGCTCTGACACCTCGAGTTTGGATTACTTACAAACTGCATCAATTCCTGGCAAGGCTGACCTAACTTGTGATCCTGAGAGCTCGATAAATTGAATTCCACAGAGCTCACCATGTAGTGGTTTTTGATGAAAACTTTAAAAAACAGTTCTGTTTGGTTTTTTTCCTCTCCACAGCAGTATAGTTCTAAGAGTGTTGCATAAGCATCGTGACTTCTCTCTCTGCTTTGAGACAAGTTTCTTTCCGTGCTATGCACTGAGTTCTCCTTGGGTTTTTCTGTCCACCCCAGAGGATGCTGTGTTTCCATGATGTATTATTAAAGTGTGTATGTTGTTTATGAGCTACCCTGATATCCTTCAGCAGGGAGACACAATCTAAATGTAAAATAGCATTACTGTGATAAATAAGAAGAATTCAAAGCTCTGTCATCTTTACTGCATGTATGAGATGTGCCTGGATGCTAAAGCTATCCTCTTTTGCATGTAAAACACTAATACTTTGTAGTTTCTTCACTGAGATCTGTAAGTACAGAAACAAAGTCTGACTTCTAAATGACTAATGTTTGCCACTGCACTGCAGACCTGAGACGTTGCCTCTGCAGCCACCTGAAAATGACTGACTGGTTCATGGCAAGCAGGATGGAGTGGCAAGAAGAAAGGTCTGAAGTGGAAAACTACCCTGCCCCATCAGTTGGCAGGGAGCTTATGAGGTGTTTTGTTGATTCATAGCACAAAAATATGTGAGAACTGGGGGAGACAGAGGCTCAAAACCTAGAATGTTTCACTGGCATTAGCAAGGTGTCTCATGGAGCAATGGGTATAATTCCCTCCCTGAGAGAGCTCTGTGGGGACTGTGTAGGAGAGCCACCAAAAGTGAGGCAGCAATGACCCCACTCTGCAGCACTCTTTTGACTTAATAGGAACAGCTGGTCAGTGAAGTGTTTGCTAGAAATTTAACAAGGCTCAAACAGTGAGAAATGCTTGCCAATAAATCAAAAGGGAGCACCGAGCTAAATGAGTTTTAATTTAAATTTGTACCTAGGGCTGACAGATGAGAGCTTCATGGCTCTTCTGCATTGCATTAGCACACACAGGTCTGTGCCACAGCATCAGCAGCAGCTCAGGGAAGGTGTTTCTGGGTGGCAGCCTGGGGTCTTGGGTTAGGTGTGTGGCCATGGTGAGAAAGGGTGCATTGCACCCAGGGGGCTGTGGGGAGAGGCAACAGGCTACAATGTAATGGTACAATTTCCAAGCTATTTGAACACCATGAAAGCCACCTTGGCCACAAATGTTTTGGGTTCTGCTGTGCCCATTGCTGCCACCAGCTTGATTCCACTGCTTCCTATCAGAGCAAGCTGCCATATCAGAAAAGGCTGTGGCCATAGGAATAACGATCCCCCAAATGGTAGCTGGGGATAGCAAGGGGAGGGAAGTCAACTAAATTTCTGTTTCCTTGCCTGAAGAAGCCCTCAGAGCCCTCAGTGAAAGGCCAGCTTTCCCTGAATCTGCAGAATATGGTGGGTGTGGGTGGAAGCCTCTAGAAGGTCACCTCACAGTGACCAAGGCCATCACAGGCACAGGGGGTTCATGAATCCCTCCTGCTTCCCTGAGCAGTTTTCAGTCTGGCAGCAGGGCTGGATTTCAGCTTGAGACACTGACAGGCAGACTGGGTGCCTTTGTTCCCCTGGGGGATCAGGAGAATCATGCCAAGGGAAACATGGGTGTTTGCTGATTGTTCCTGCACTCTGCCATGAGCTCTAGCACGAGCAAAGCTGACTTATTTTCAGGGAAATTCTCAATCACACCTACTGTGACTTTGGAGAAAACCTTCATGGCTGCTCATGGGCAACTTGAGCACTCACAACAGTGGCAACTCCACTGCAGACTTTGTGCCATAGCCGAGCCCGTTTGGCACCCATGCCTGCTGGTTTGTCTGATGGAAGCTGGCATCTGATTTCCAGCTGTGCTGCCCCATGTCACACAGGTTTCTGTGCCCTGGGGAAAACTGAATCTGCTGCTGAAGCAGCATTCACTTTGCCAGGAGGTCCTGTGGTGCCATCAGTGGAAATAATCCCTTTTCAGGCTGTTGGGGTAATGCAAGCAGCCAGTCAAAACCACATGAACAAGAATAGCAAGTGGGATGGTGCTGCCTCACAGAAGTGAGAGCACAGCCAGGTGCTGAGGTGGCTGCCTGTGTGTCTCCATGATGCTGGGTCCTGGAGCACCTCCAGGGGCCTCTCCCTACCCTCCCAGGCCTCTGCCCATGGCTGGAAAGCACTGCAGAGGTACATGACAGCATGCTGTGCCTCAAAACATCATTTGTGCTTCCCAAGGTGGCTTGATTTGGATCTCACAGGGCTGCTGGGTTGTTTGCTCACAGCTCATGATCCTCATGATCCAAGATACAGGGCTGGCTGTCCCTTCATCTGGGATGGGGCATCACTGGAGAGACAAAGGAGAGAGAGAAGATGGGAATGGTTGAAGGATGAACTGCAAGGTGAATTTCTCTGGGCTGGCCTGTCACTGAATTCGGCATGGCTACTCTTTGCTGTAGTTGGGGATCCAGTTTGGCTGCTTTTTTTGTTTTTCCCCCAAATGAAATTAGAGATATCCAAAGCATGACATACAACAAAGGGTACCAGGGGGTATTTCTGGTCTATGAACAAATCTAAATAAATGCATCTGTATGGAAAGAACTGTGATCACTGCCTCTTATACTCATCGATGATCTGACTGCAGGAAACTTCAACTAACTTCTTTTTTGTAATGTTTTCCAGAAGTTTCAAACAAAAGAGACTGAAAATAGGGCAGAAAAAAAAAAACAACAAAAAACCAAAACCCAAAACCAAAACAAAAAAAAAAAAACCACCAAAAAAATCACAAAAACACACACCAAAAAAAAAAAAACAAAACCAAAAAAACAAAAAACCAAACCAACACCAAAAAAACCAAACAAAAAAAACCCCTCCAAACTGGTATATGATAGCTTTTCATACACAAACTTCCATGCATGCACACACACATATGTGCACATAAAATGGATTAGATTAGTTCTGAAGCTTTCAAAAACAGCAGCTAAACTTTTTAAAAGCCAGAGGCAGCCGTATTCCCTTCAGAAATGATCTGGTAGGAAAATATCAAATGCAGAATGTGCCGGCTTTTAAAGAAATGTGTAGGAGCAAAACGAGCTCATTTCTGTTTTAATCCAAATTGAATCATATGTCTTATGTCAAAGCTATAAAAAACAAGAAAGGTAAAAGAGGTAATTCATGCACTACAAACTTTTAAAAAATTTTGTGTTACATTGTTTCCTTATCTTTACACAAAAGAATTTTTAAAAAAGGTATCAATTCCTAACAAGAAAATTTCACCTCCTTCCTATCATTAAGAAAGAACTAAGGAAACACATCCTCTTCTGGTATAGTCTGTTACAGCTCCTCAGGAATGAAAGGAAGTAGGACAGTTTCCAACAATGGAGGACATGATCCTCAGATCTTTAGTAAGTGAAAAAGCATCCTGTCTGGAACTATTTGGGAGAGGAAGCTTATCCAGAACTAGCTAATAAAATACTTTCAGTGCTCTGTAAAGGAGCTCAGTGGATCCCGAGTAAAAGCCTCTGCCACTGACTCCTGCTGGGGGAAGCGCTGCGTCCCCTGGCCCTGCTCCCCGGCAGTGTGCGGGTCAGAGGAGCTGCCGGGGGCAGAGCTGCCATCTGTCCCCTTGGACACGGCTGCCATGATGTCACGGCCCAGACTCGGCCAGCTGAGCAGGAGGCCCTGCAGAAGGAGGGCTCCCAGATGGCATCTGCTGCTGCCGAGGATACCCAGGGCACTGCTCCCTCCTCAGGTCCGGGAGCCGGGGCAGGGACAGCATCCAGAACTGGGTGCATGGAGTGCTTGGTACCAGGAGCCTGCTTCATCCAGAACAGGGTGCATGGAGTGCTTGGTACCAGGAGCCTGCTTCATCCAGAACAGGGTGCATGGAGTGCTTGGTACCAGGAGCCTGCTTCATCCAGAACTGAGTGCATGGAGTGCTTGGTACCAGGAGCCTGCTTCATCCAGAACAGGGTGCATGGAGTGCTTGGTACCAGGAGCCTGCTTCATCCAGAACAGGGTGCATGGAGTGCTTGGTACCAGGAGCCTGCTTCTCCCCTCTGCTTGTTCACAGAACCCTCAGATCCTGCTGCAGCAAGGGCTGTGCAACAGACTCAGCTCTGAAAAATTACAGAGAGGCAGGTAGTTCTGGAAAGCACAACACACTCTGCATGCCCATCCTGTCTGCAGGGCTCAACACGTCCAGCTGGGACAGCCAGACACCCCACAAATGGGCCTGAGACTGGGCTGGGACACAAGGAGGATAAAAGATCTAAAGATCCCCGGGCAAGCTGAAAAGGCTCTATTAGCCTTGGAGCCATATTCAGCTAAAAAACCTTAGGCACTGATGCAACAAAAGGATGATGTCTGGCCCAGAGAGTATTTGGAGTATGTAAATTGGGTTCCTGTAGGACATAGACCTCCCACTGATATTACAGACAGCTTCAGAGCACCCAAGAGGCTGAAGACTTCAGTGGGGAGCCACATCCATCCAAACAATATAAGACTCCCTGCTGCCTGCTCAGTACTTGCTTGGTACATGAGGCAGGACCTGCCATCTCTCCCTCCATTGATACAAGTCCGGGTGTTTGTGTTCATTTTTCGTGACACAGTGTGGTGGAAGGTGATGTCATTTCAATCCACCACTGGTTTTCACCTCCTTCCCTTCTCAGAGCAGACTAAGAGATCTTCACAGCATGGCTTCTGTCATTGGGTCCCAGGCCACCATGGGGGCTCCTGGACACAAGATCAGAAACTAATAAAAGAATAAAAATCCAGTAACAGTTCTTGCAACTTCCTCCTTCAGCTTCTTGCTTTCCCATCCCCCTCACTCTTGGGTTCTGCAGCAATAACAGCAGCAGCAGAATTTCTGTGAACAGAATAGTACTGCAGAATTCAGGTTATCTCTGGAAAATCTTCCCAAAACAGCCTGAAGTGGCCACATGGTTTTAGAGAAGGTGGGAGGATGTCACTTTCACTCAGAGGCCAAGATTAATTGCTGAGCTGGATCCATTAATCCTGTCTGAGCTGCACAGGTCTCTGAATCGCCTGCCTCTTCAGGGAACATTGAAATATTAGCAAACTAATACAAAACTATCATCACCCCAAGACGTGTTCATATTGTGCTAAGAAACTATTCCATGCCTTTGCACAAATTATGTTGGCCTCTTACACTACCAAAGTAGCCTTTATTTAAGAAATTTAATCAGGTTCAGAACAAACAAAAGATCTTTTAGAAGATGAGAAAATTCAAAAGATCTTTTGGATTTTATACAGAAAACTCTATAAAATCACTACCATAAAGAGAAAGATGTCTCTGTGCTGCTCTCCCTATTTATTTTCTGCATGAGAAATCAGTCAGTCATTTTGAATGCTTGATAAAATCAAGGACAATTAAACTAAATTGAGCTTTAATTTCAGACTGTGACATATGTCTACGGCTAAGTATTTCTTTCTGAAATGTCTGGAATTACTAACCAGCAGCACAAGCTAAGTTCAAATATCAGTCAAGGTGGGAAAAAGTTCTTCACTGATCAAAAAGCAGACAATAAAAGTGTTGGAATACTTTGCACTACTCTCAGAACAGGACAAGGTCAAGCAGCAATGACCCAGCTAATGAGGAGTCCCACCTTTCTGTGCCAGAGGACTAATGAGCCCCATTGAGGGCTGAGCCCTCAGTATTCCTGAAGAGCACCAGTGCCTGTGCTCCCAGCTTCCTGCACACTCAACATCACCTTCCTGAGCTGCTTCACTGAAGATCTGTAGAGAAATGATCCTTTTTTGGTGAAGGCACAACTGCAACAATTGTTTTTAATCCCAGTATCAAATCCAACTTTCATATCTTATAATACCAAAACCATTTTTCTCTGCTTCTTATGTCTATTGTACCTGTCTGTTACAGGGGCTGGCTCTTCTTCTCTGAGCAACTGGTGCTTCCCTGTGAACTGACCAGACAATTGGTCCTCCTGACAAAGTTTGCTGGTGCAGCAGACTTAATTGCCACCCCACATGAACTTTGAGTTTGACTCTGCTCCTGCCTCTCTGATGGCAGGTCTAGGCTGGTTGTTAGCCTGGCATGAAGTGCCGTGCCTGCATGATTTTGATCGTGTTCTTTCCTTTCAAATCCTCAGATGACCTATGAGAAGAACAAAGCTTTTCCAGGCTGAGCAGATGGCTTGCTAAGGGATACTTTTTCAGGAAGAGCAAACTGTGTTAATGACTTTTCCAAAGTTCTACCATCCCATTGCCAACAATGTCATTTCCAGAAAGTGAATCCTGTGGCAAGACAGCAAGGAAAGATTATTTTAACAACACAACACCATCTTCTGCCAATGTGAAAAAGTTGTAAAGACTGTTTGGACACACAAACAGTGATCCAGATGAGTTTTTCTGCAGGTTCTGGATGGCTGAAGTCCTACAGAGGGGAGCTGAAGGGACATGACTTGTACTTTCTGGAAAAGTCAAGTCAGTTGAGACTGAAGAGACTAACTGAATCATTTCATTAGAGACCACGTGGATTCAGAAAAGGGTTTTGATTCCATTCTAACTTTCTCTTAATCACAGGAAGCTACAAAGCAGGATATTACACAGACTAGGGGAAAAATTTATATCTAACTCGTTATGAAGTTGCTCATTTGTGAAAAATCCATCCAGCTCAGTCTCTGAGGCACAATGTCTGGCCTATCAGCGAGTCACTATTCAAATCCTCTCTGTCCAGTGACAGCTCTATCACAGCAGAGGAGGTGTTAGATATCTTACTAGAGGTTGGCAGAGCAACTTACAAAGGGAACTGTGGGTCTTACCATTTCCCTCTCAACCCTAATGAATATTCATGTCTAGAACAATAAAATCTCCTTTCCTCAGTGACGACTTTGAGAGAAAAATCACCTATGAAGCTGACTAAGATACAGCTCAGGTACAGTAAAACCTTCTAATGTCTATTTCCATCTACCTTTGAAATGCAGGCTGCTACACAGAGGCAACAAATGTCCTCATTTAACCTCTTACGTGGTTATCAAATCAAAAGAAAGAACAGTGAGGAATTCAGCAAATCAAAGGCTTCACAAGAGGGTTCAGGGACTTCAAAACAGCCTCTTCTCACATGCAACACTTGCATGGGAGAACAGGGGGAGGAAACAGTGTGTTCATCTCTCCAGTCAGTTTAGGACTTACTCCTGTAACTTTCTGACATCGTTTTCTATTATAACAAAACTTAATCCACTTCACAGGCATGACTTATTACCAGTTCTGTTTACAGCACAGAGTGCCAAGCAAAAAACCTTCTGCAATAATGAAAGTTACCACCTCAAACAAAATCTCGTGACAGCAGGACTCCTTTTTTTCTAATATTTATTTCTTGGAAAGATATAGAAATGCTATTTGAATTATTAGCTGCCCAAGTAAATCAGAGAACAGCATATAAATAGGATTCACTTGCAAAATGGAGGCAGAGCCAGACCCATGGAATATGTCAAAAGGGAGCTTAATTATGCCCTCTTTTTGATGAGTGACAAAACTGTGCCATGAAATCTATAACCGAGGTATCAGAGAAATTTGCAACTCAGTGAAGCTGAAACAAATATTTAATTCTGCAGTATGCACAGACATGGCTGAGAAATTACCCAGATATTTCTCTAAGAAACATCAAAGCAGTTAACTTCAATCACATTTTGCTGGGGCTGATATTCTCTTTCATTTTCAGAAAGTTTAGGGAATTAACAATGGTCTTGGCAAACATTTATTCTGACAAGTTAGTATGCAGTCCTTCTAGCTATAACAAGTATGCTTATTCCCTGGATCTCAGCGTACACATCATTCTCTCTACCCACCCGCATTTTGGAACAGAGCCCTGTGTGTTGAGGAAGTTACAGCAATAGAAAATGCTACCCCCATATCCAATCACACGGATGTCATGAAGCTGAATTCTTTTTTATCCAGAGGAATAGAGGAGGAATCAAGAAAAGCTAGACCAGCTCAACTGAATGTCTGTGAGCTGCCTCTGATCCTGCCTGGATACCACATCCTGAACTTAGTTGATTGAGCTTCCCTTCAACAGGAGCCATCACGGCCACCTTGGTTGTGACAGTCTTCCCTCCTTCAGGATGTTGAAGCCCTAGTCCAAAACATGGCTACAGAAGGTCTTGCCTTCTCATCACTGTATTTTAATTTTAGATGGTTTGCTACACCTGGAGCAACTGATTTTTCCTCAATACTGAGCAAAACAGAAACAAGCAGACTTTGCCACCAGAAATTTTGAGTTCCCATTTAGGGAACGTCAGATGTGGCAATGATTTAGGCATCACAGACATGAAGGAATGAGACTGGGTTCCTATTTGGGAAATTACACTGTTTTAAATATAAGGCTGAGACTGGAGATATTTTTTGCAAAATCGTCTTCTAATTACTCCAGGCTTTATGCGCTTGTGGGTACTTCAGACCTTGCATCCTTGGGAAAATGCAGGAAAATATTTTGGGAGGTCGTGGAGGGTAATTTTGTACTCTGTCATAGGACCATGGCTCAGCAGAGAGAAGCTGTAGGCTTTGCCATGGATATGGCATTCCAAATAGCAACTCCTCTGACTTTTTATCCCCATTTGCAAAACAGGACAAGAATAATCTTGCAGGAGCATAATCCATTGTCAGTGAATACCTTTGTGACCTCAGAAAGGAGGGTACTCCAGAAACACAGAATGTTAGTTTAAGCATTATTGCCAATGAATGTATTTGTGACACCAATTAAAAACCTCAAAAAGACCACCTGCTTGTAGAACTTTGAGGCTATGGGCATTGACAATAGGCTTCTATAGATGCTATCCTTCAGATTTAATCTATATGTGCTGTATGTGCACACGAGACACTGCACAACAGCTGTTCACATGTTAGAAAGTAATTGTGGTATTCTGGATGATGATTTGTTGACTAGTTAATTGCTGCCATGCTGCCACTGAACATACTGTATGTACATTTGCTGTCCTGTTTTAATGAGAAACAGAACTCTTTAATGTTCCTCTTCTGACATTTTTTCATTTTTAACATGCAATTAAAAAATTACAAATGCAACCCTCAGAAGAGGTTGGACTAGACAGTCTCTGGAGGTGTCTTCCAATCTCAGCTATTCCGTGACTTTGGGAAAATATCTTGGAGTCTTTAAACAGCATCAGGGGGAATATCATCACCTGTGTGTGAACAGATACTTGAGACACCAACATGGCTGGTAGCACAAACGAAAATGAAGTGAGTTGCTTTTATCTCACACTGCAGCAGAAATGCCTTCATTACAAAATGTGAATGTCAGAGCTCACTGAGTGCCATTTCAGATAGGTGCTTGTCCCGTGTAATTTGTTAATATTTCTCCTGAAAGGCAGGTATCAAAAGCCATTATCTGGCTACATTTCAGCTAGTCCCATCTTTCTGCACCTTACCCAACACCAGCACAATGAATGTGTCTCTCTGTAAAGGACTAAAAGAAAATTCCACATTGCCATCAAAAAGAGCAAAAGGCTGGGCCTTGGGCATGTGTATCCCTGGGGAAGGTTACACACACATTGCTGCCTGACCTTGTGAGTCCTTGGACTACTGTGATTTGTCACCACAATTGTGGTGGCACAAACTGGGGTCTGAACCTGTAAGTTTAGGCTTGGTGTTCCATTTGGTATGGTTGATGCTGACATCCTGACATCCTGAAAAAGCAATACTCCACTCTCCTCTGTGATTTCATGAGGACCACATCTACCTGAAAGTTACCTTGGTTGTTGCTTACCCAGATTTTTGCTGTGCTGTCACTTTCTGTCAACATTATCACCCATGTTTCATGGAGTTAAATCTGAACAAAACCTTCCATTATATCTGCTAAACAGAATTTCTGGTTTGTGATAAAAAATGGCTTAGCTGGCATCCTATGGCCTAGAACAATATGTACAAGTTTGTGTTGTAGGTCACCTTTAGCCAGGATTGTGGCACTGATTGCCCACCTGAATGTCAAAATGAATTCTGTCACTAAAGCACCTGCAGCTGGGCACAAGGGAGGTGATGTGACCCTCTGGTACCATTTATTTCAATGAACATAAGGCACCCTTTGAATGTGAATTGAGTTCCATTGCCACTTAGAATCTATCCAGGAACTTGAAAACAAGAGTCTTAGCACTTCCAGTCTCTGGGCTGAAGCAATTTGCACCGAGTATTGCAAGCTATTTTCAAGACTCATCTAACAAAGATGAAAAAATTAAGTTTATGGAAAGTGCAGTAAAGATTTCCTGAATTCTGCCTGCTGACTGTTGTACTGAACAGCACATGGTGTGTGTGGATAATCTGGCCATTGCATTGCCATTGCTGATCACCATTTACCCCACAGACTAGCTGGCCAGCATCTAGCAAGCAAAGAATCCTTGCATGCTTTTTGTAGCACAAAAAACTGGACTTGGTGAGGACCAAGAGAGAACCTGAGAGGTCCTAAAAAGACCACTTTAATAGTTTTATGATTCTAAGGTACACCACAAGAGGTGACAACCCCTTCAGCTGTCAGTCCATTTGGTTTAGCACAGTGGAGAGAGGATAAAGGACTAGAACCAGTTCACTTGGGAAATGAAACCCTGCTGCTGTGAGGGGGGAGGAACCCATGGTAAGAAATTACTTCTCGGGAAAAGAGCATAATTGTGAGACATTTTGTAGTTGTAATGCCTCACGGATAGATTTGCATTTGCATATTACACACTAACCAGTCCCTTGTGCGTCATTTAAACTCTCTTCACACAGGCAATGCTCTCTCAGTTTTTATAACCCAGCTGCCTGTACAGGAATTGTTCTGTTTTCCCTCCTGAAGCTGTATGTGAAAGCAGAAACATTCTGTGCCAGTGCTCACAACTGGCTTTGTGGAATAGGTATTTTTGTCAAATCTCCACAAACTCAGAAAATATTTTGCCTATGGATTGAACAGGAGCTGCTACATAATGCAGTAAATTTTGACTTTCATAATCAGTGAAAGCTGATCTTTTTCCTCCTTGAAGCTATCATTAGCAGATGTTGCAGACATTTGGTATCTGCTGCACAGTGCTCCACAGAGACACAGGTACATAGGCTCAACTCTTTTCTCCATCAGTAGGGTGAGGAGCCCCAGTGTCACAGGCTGCTGTTCTCATTCCACTTCTCCAAGCCTCATGATCACTCCCTGCTCCTTCACAGCTCTGGGCCAGCATGACCAAATCTTAACGAGCATGTCTCTAATTTTCTGTGAAGCATCAAGAAGCCTCAGTGGCACAAACAGATTTCAGAAGGACAACAGTTATTATACACAAGTCCACGAGGCCTTAGTGCTTGCGTAGCCACTCTGTGTCAAGGGCTTTGTGGCTTCTGTAAATTGAAGACAGAGAGGTTACAGGAGTTGGTAACTACAAAGCTGTAGCTGAAAGTGACCTCCTTTTGCTTCAGACTTGTGTGCCTGCATACCTGCTACTGATGGACTGTCAGCCCATTTCCACCAGTCAGGATGACCCAGCCATGTACTTCACCTCTCACTGGAGCTAAACAGCTTCCCCTGTTCCCCTGGGATCAACTTGCCTTCCCTGCTGATAAAATGGTGCTCTTGAGGGAAAGGAAGAGGGGTATTTTGCACTTCTTTCCGACACCTGTGCCTTTCTCCTCCAAAGCCTCCAGCCCCAGCCCAGGGGACTGAGGAGCACTGCCAAGCCATGTGATCCAAAGCTGTGCAGTGGGGAAACACACACAAGCCTGTCAGTATCCAGATGTCTCAGCTCACCTCCATGGGGCAACGCACTTGTAAGACCATGATGGAAAAAGCCAATTTGTACTTTTACAGCTACAAATGCTGGAGGAGTTTGGGCTGGAAAGGAGGGTGCAACAGCAGCCTTTTCCCTAATGCAGTGACACTGCTCCCGCTGCGCAGCTCATCCCACATGGAGGGAGAGTCCAGCACCACTTCTAATGGGTGCAGCAGGCTCAGCATCAGGAGTCACCATCCTCATTTAGCGACATGCACTTTTGAAAAATGACTTGGCTGTGACACCAGAACCAAAGGAGGTTGTGTTTTTCTGCTTGACGTTTGCAAGAGGAAGCGAAAGGCCAGCTGCTGGTTACACCGGCTGGCACAGGCTCCTCTTAGTTTCGGTGATAAAACACACAGATTTGATGAAAGCAGCAAATGGTGAAATGCACAAAGCCAACCACGGCTGCTTCAAACTACAGCATTTACCTGCTGCAGATTATTTTTGCAGAATAGCAGCAGGTCACTGACTCACACGGATAAGTATTACCTGGCAGCAGAATTATCATCGATTTCATACAATTGATTTCTCAGCCAAAGAGTAACATACTAAATCTTTTCTGTTAAAAGAACAAGCTGCCATGGCAGGAGAAAGTAAATTATTCTGGAAGACCACAGCTTAAAGACCAGAAAACCTTTCATAGACGTTTTTCACTGCCTGATGGAGGAAAGAGACTTGTTTTGCTCCTTAGTGTTTGCCAAGCAGTTATTTTATGAGTCTCAAACCTCCATGTTGTCAAACCAGAATTCTTCATTAAAAAGATCCTGCATTCAATAGTCTATCAACTGAACCAAAGGAGATTATAAGTACTAAAATATACAATGAAACAGGACTGACTGCCAAGCAAACTGACAGGGGGAAATCAAACTAAGATTGCTTTTCTATTCTTATCTTACCTCATAAATCAGAGCTTTTGTTTACCCTGGAAAGAGACATGTTTCTGGGTTTGCACTCCTTCTGTGCCAGCCTGAATGTGTCCCCTTGTTCCTGCAAAGCCAAGTCTCTCAGCAGACTTGCTTTTCTCTTGGTCCACTTCATCAGAAATACTACATAGCCATGTTTGTGGCCCATTTATGAAGCTTCTTAATCTGGAGCTCACCAGAACAGTATTTGGCAAAGACAGCTGTCTGGTATTTATTCTTTTACCTCTCTAGTCCTGGAGTCTGCTCAGTTCTTCATCTGAAATTAATACATACAGAGGTAAAAGGTGTAATCCCATTGGCAGGATATGAGGTAAGGAAAGAGGAGCATGCCCCAATTTGAGAGTCCAATTTGCCCTTGCCATGCAGCCAGGGTAGGCAGCAGGAAGGCCAAGGCCATACCCAGCTGCTGCAACAGTAAAATCTATCACAGAGCTCCACCAGCTCTGCACATGGGTTTATATAACACAGATTTACCTAAAAAGGGCTCAGAAGTGTCTGCATGCTCCTGTGCTCTGATGCAGAGATGTGTCTCACATTCACTGTGCTACTCCCGGTGATCTGGGAGCGTGCTCGTGCCCAGGGATGTAATTGTAACCCCAAGCTTTTGGAGCTCAGGAACAGCTTAGCTGTGAGAAGAAAAATGTCTTACCTGTAACTCTGCTCTTTTAGGACCTCATGATGAACATGCTGGCTCTTGGTCCTCCCTCACTGCTGCCAGCTCTCTCTCAGCAGTCTCATGGCTCCAGGTAGCTCCTCACCCCTCACACCAGCCCTTGCTCCTTCTCTTGTTCAGCTTCCCCCGCTCACCAACTTCTCTCCCTGTGTAAATGCCTCTTTTCTCAGTGGCACTGATGTCTGCTCTGCTCTCATCTTTCCACTGAAGTTCCCTACTCCTAGTGCCATCTCACTATTATTCTACCTCTTCCCTTCCTCTTCCATACACGAGATACAATCAGTCTTGGCTGCCTTTTATGCCCCTTCCTCCACACGACCAAACTTGTAGCATCTGTATGGTGTCTTCTGTATTGTTGTCTGGTCTCCAGTTGCTCCTACTGCAATGCACTGATTATCTGGCCACAGAAACACTCAGCATCCCCTTCTGCACCCACAGCAGTCTGTGGAATTTGTACTCTTCTTCCAAGGTTTTTCTGTTGAATCATCTTACCTTTTTAAATGGATTTTTCTACTATTTGAAGTTTCCCATGCATTGATGATTAAATTAGTTCAGAAACTTTTGAAGTACGTTTTAATAACAAAATACTGTTCCTCCAGTGTTACATACTTGGCATTTATACAGACCTATTTCATATGATAATGCTATCGTCTCCCCACATTAGAGAAAGTTCTGAGTAGAAGAGTTAATCAAAACTTAATTTTCTCAAAGTATCATAGATGAATGCTCCTGAACCCAATTAGTATGCTTTCTCAAACAGACACAAAGATACTGAGGGTGGAGGAAGGAGAAAGGAGAGATGAACAGTATTTCTGATGAAATAAATTCCTATAATGGGAGTTGACTTGACTATCATTTGATTGAAAAATGTCTATTGTTTTTACATCCAGTGCTAAGAGAAGTGGAAATGGTTTGCACTTAAATTTTACTTTAGGTTTCTTTGCAACACTGAAAAAAGTATTATTGCTGTTCCCTCATCAAGTTCAGTCTTCTGTATTTTCACACTTTTGAAAAGGTTCATACTCAGGTGCTCCCCTCATTGCTGACTCTAGATTGAAATAAACCAGATTAAAATGAGCCCCAACTGAGGGAAAACTGTTTTGTAAATGTCTCAATCAACCTCCAGCCTCAGCCCTACAGATCTCTGCAGAAGCTCAGCAGACTCTCACCAGGGAAGCAGAGAGAGCGCTAACCTATACTCCCACTGCAAACATTAACTAATTTATCCAGATGTCAGTGTAGAGAGTATGTGTTACCTTTATTTGTACATGAAATAGGGAGATGGGGTCATGAGGGAGTGAAGGGGAAAAGGGGCTCCTTGCTCATACAATGAATACTGTAGATGCTGCTTTGCTTTCTCTGTGCAAGCCTGACTGACAGGGACAGCACTGTCCTACCATGGATCCTCAAGGCTGGCTCATACAGGGATGAGCATACAGGCTCTGAGTGGAGCACTGCCCTCAAAGAACATGACTGGAGGGTCAGGCACAGGGCACAGGCTTCTCTCAGCCTCACACCTCATCATAGGACAGCTGGAGAAACAGGTAGGTAGGTGTAAGGAGGAACGCTAGCAGGGAGAACTATGCCAGAAGCACAGAGTGTAGAAACTTGACACTGAAAACAAAGGGGTACAGGTGAAATGTAGCCCCTGCAGGGTTTGTGAGCCTTGGAAGCTGCAGCAGCCCCCAGGCAAAGTGAGAGCAAACCTCGTGCTGTAGCATAGGACAGAAGTGGCCTGGCTATTTAAGGCATTTCAGCCTCATGTTTCTCCCATTCAAGTTAGCAGGACTGCTTGGATTTAGCAGCAGCTGTGTGGGGCTGGGCTGCTGGCTGGGGTTAAACCATGACAGAGGACTAACAGAAAGCAATATCATCTATTGAAAATAAATAGCTCTTGACCAACTAATTGGATATTTTTAATGACCTTATAAATTTAACTGACATTGCAAGAGTTTCAATGCTATGAAATAAAAATATTTAACACTTTGCTCACAAAATCCAAATAACACAGGGGAGTAGCATATAATGTAACACATCATACTGATTGAGAAAGAAGTGAGAGGAAGCATTGAAGAGACAAAAATCTGCATGAGAGATGCAAGAGGAACAAATCTGATTTCAGCTCCCTTTCTCTCTCTGCTGAGTATAGATGAATCCCAAGAAATTACCTGGCTGTGTCATCACCTTTGAGAATACTCTGAGGTTGTAAGAGACAATTATGCTTTACACATTATGCAAATATAAAGTCACACCTCTTAGGCACAGAAGTGAAGAGCTGCCATGCACAGGAGCAGGGATCCTGAAGGACTGCTCCAACAAAAAACCAAGCCAACAAAAACTATACAATGTGGTGTGCTGGCCCAGGCACATCAATCCCCTTCCTTAATGCCCACAGAGCAGAGGACTGAGCAGGGGACAGAGAAGTTACCATACCTCTCCTGGTGTGCTCAAATGTCAGACCTGCTTAGGCATTTGCACTGAAGCACTGCAAAGTCAGAAATGGTTGAGAGAAGCACCACAAGAATTGTACACATAACAAGAACATAACAGCAGTGGAGGCAGGATCTTAGTTAGAGAGAAATGATAAAAAATCAAGATAGGCTTTTTAGCTCCTGAAAAGTGCCACCTAGACAGCTGCAGCTTGAAAAAGGAAACTGTCTTATTACAATACAAGTCCAGGGGCTGATCCAAGTAGGTGGGCTACCAGCTGTAGGGTCATGCTGGAATGATAAATTGTCAGGGAAGACTCCTACAGACCTTTTGCACAACTTTTCATGCAGCTGCACTTAACACTGAATAGATAAGCTACACAACATTAGCCTGTCATAGAATATGTACTTCAGGCACCAACTGGTTTCCTTCTGGCTCTATTTGCAGCAAAATCAAATTGCACTTAAAAAGGGCCCAATGGATTACGGCCACCACTGGGCTGGAGAGCTCCTACCTCAGAGAAAAGGTAGGAGCTCCACTGAAAAATGTGGATCATTTTCTTGGAGACTAAACAACAGTAACACTGAATTATCCTTGTACTTTGCACTGGTACCACAGTACCACTGGAAAGGCATCAAAAGCAAATACATCTTTAGGGAAAGTACTTTAAACCATTGACTTTATTAAAATACATAATACACGGTTTTTAGAGGAATGTACTTACATTTTCTGGAAACTCCACTGAACCCAAATTTTAATTATATATTTAACAAATGACAAAACAGTGGATGAAATCATGCTGTACACCAAAGAGTAGACAAGTTAGGGTTTTGTTTTTCATCATCATCATTATTTTCCCGGCACAGACTCTTCTTTGCTTTTTAGCTTCAATCTCTTGAATGTCTAGTAGCAGAGAAAGGAGGTTACTTTTCTCACGGCATTAAACCCATCTGGTCCAAGTGAAAGTCCACTTGTTTTCACCACCTTCATTTAAACCTTCCCCAGGAGCCTCCCCTTCCAGAAAAGCAAAGGTGATTGACCTCTCTGAAAAGCTACAGGTCACAGTGCAAGACAAGTTTGACAGTCAAATGTGAACGTGGAGCTCTGTACCTTCTCAGAATCATTACTCCTTCAAAATATCCGTTTCAAACCGAGAGTGGGAAAAAAGACACTGTCAAAATACAAGGGCCAAAACACATACATGGACTTAGTGGAATGCACATGGAAGACAGCTTGCAGTGCTGCAGCTCTGGAGTAAAAGGTAAATCAGAAGCCAGGGCTTGTTGAAATACAAGATGCAAGAGCTGGGAAGCAGAAAGAAAGAAATAACCTGGATACATTCTTAAAAAAAACGAAATGTCCTAACCTCACAGAGAAGGCTGTAATTATCATACACACTGCAATTGCCATGAACCATGGAGATCAGTGACAAAGTGTATGTTATGACAATCTCACTGACAAGTCTAATCTGGGGGAAATTATTCATACTGAGCAAAGAAATAATTAACTGTGTGTTTCAATGCAAGATGCACAGAGGATGCATAGGTTTTCACATCAAATTTATAAGGCTCTTTTTAAGAGATCACTTTGCAACCTTGCATAGGTGATACTATATCTTTTCAATAGATAATGTGCAGAAACTATGTACAGTTGAAACAAAGAACTTTGATGAAAGCATTTTTTCCCCTCAAGTTTTACCATAGTATAAAAAGTAACTTATATAACTCCTTCAGTTCTCTAAAACACATATGGAATATCCCAGAAAGAGAAACCAGGAACACCATCTAAATGATGCCGTGTGCATTTATACAACAGGTTGAAACAACCAGAGAAGCAATCACAAGCAAAGTCATAAAGTTTTCATATAGGAAAAAAAAAAATCAAACCAGGAGTAAATTTTGTTTACAAACATGAAAATTCATTTAAACAGAAATGCATTTTAGTTATAACAAATTAATGACCTTCACTAATCAGACTACTGAATGCATGGATGACTCACACACTAAGTAAATGATAGAAAGAGCCAATTCAATCCCTGCTTGATAAATGGACAGTAAACTTTAAAATCTGCATTTGGTTTCCAATTAATCCCAGCTCAGAACAACTCCTCCCTTAGACAGCCAGACGGCAGTGTCTCAAAACTAATATTATGAACATCTGCCAGTCTGCTGCAACAAAAGCCATTAGGGCATTCATGTGCTTCTTCATTTGGTAAGAAAGAAAGTCAGCCAGAGGATGAGCACAGTGCCACAGGACAGCCAACCCCATCTTTGAAAATGAATGTCCTGTTCCCTGGGACACTCATCCACCGCCCCAAAATGACTTACTTTTGCCCTGCAATTATGTAAATCAAGAGACTTCCTGTCTGATGTGGCTCTCTTCCACTGAAACTACCTTCTCCTTTACACAGGAGCTGCCTGGCATTTATTTTGCCATTTTGTGCCTGGATGCAAGACTTCATTATCAGCGCTGCTTATTACTCTCGTGTATCACAGTGATGTGTAGTTTTTAGAAGTATTTACAATGGTATCACTGTAGAGAACTAAGCCCTGCACTAAAAACAGTCTCTTTAACAGAGACCTTAATACTAAGGATTTGGTACATTTCTGATCTACAGATAACAAGGCAAAGCTAAAATCAGCCCACTATACATTTGGCATTACGTTCAAACATGGGGAAAAAGCAAACATCCAGCACATTCCCTTGTTTCAAAGGGATGCTATTTACAAGAAAAATTCACTTTTTTAATATTTCAACAACAAAAACCCAGCTAATTTTGAAATTTAGAGTAACCTAAGGCGGCTTAGTTTTTAATCAACAGAGAACACAAACAACATTGCTGTTTGTTGTTAAACACAAATGCAGAGAAACTATGATCTGTTACACTATGGGTGACAAATCGCAGCCAGTTTAATAACAACAGTAAAAAAACCACTTCTGCTTTTTTTAAACACAGCTCCTAAAAAGTACGGCATCCCAGTATTTCCTCAGTTCCAGACTGTTGACATTATAAATTAAAGGTGAAAAGAGATCCATATATAAACAAGGCAGCTTTCCACTGACTTCATTGTACTTGGTTCTTGTCTAAACCTTTGGAAATTTAATTTTCAAATACCATAAGGTAAGGTTGAATTTATCAGTTACAAAACAACGTCCATTTGTATGTGGAATTCAGAAAAAACAAAACAAAATGAAAACCAAACTCAAAAAACACACAGAAGTATTTAGAGCAATCCAGATCTCTGTTTTCCCAGCCTCCACACTTGCGTGTCACCTTCTGGAGAACTGTACACACACGCTCCTCTCCTCCATAGAGACCAAGGCCCTATGTTATGGTACGAGGCCTTTTGGGCGGTGGGGGTGGCATGAGTTCAGTGTCAGGGTCAAGGTGGTGCTTCCGTGTCTGTCCTTGGGAAGCTGCTGCACATCTGTCAATGAACTCAAACAGCATCTCCTTCGTCACTGGATTCTGGATGCTGTTGCAGACAGCTGGGAACAAAGAACACATTCTCATGTAACTAAACTGATTTGTTCTACTCGACACTTCAATAACTTTACCCCCTCTTGGCAAAATAACAACATACTCTGGCTCAAGTACTAAGCCTTAAACGCACGCTTTGACAAGGTGGTTGTGTCTGGAGTCACGAATCTCTGCTCTGCTCCCCAGAGAGCAAAGCAATGCCTTGGGCCTCTACTCTCATGGGAGTCTCTCTTTCTAAAACAAACTAAAGGCATATGTGTGTGTAAGGCTTCCTGAAGCAACTATAGAAGCACCAAGAACTGACATCCTATTGAGGCAAGGAACAGCAACGAGGGCCTCGTGAGACACGGCTTTGAAACACACATCAAATCCAAGCAGATGGAAACAAGACTGGCTCCTAATATTGAAAATGTCTGAATTATGGTAAGTTATTTTTTTCACCAGTAAGTACTATAAATACCCTAAACCTGCAATGTGCAGTCCTTTGGGGTTTTTTTAACCCATATACCTTCATGGGGCAGAAAGACTTGACACCAAGCAAATGGCATGTTTAGACCACCAGACCGTATGATGGAGGAGCAGCCATGGTGCTGTGTGGTGGCCAAGGCACACATGTAGAGGCACTCTTGGGGTACTTAACACAACCCCCCAGACCACAGTTTGTAAGTCATGGTCCATGGGATTTTATGGAACAAATAAATAGGCTTACTTCACTTTAAACAAATGAAATGTTTTTTAATGCCTTCCTATGTAACTTTGTATTCCCCTAATTAATCCTCCTGAGAGACTTAGAGGAGAAAAAAAAAGGAAAAAAGGAGCATGAAATTAAGTGGGAATCCTACAACTATCTTGGAAGAAAGCACAAAATGATTAGAAGGTAATTGATAGCATGTAAGGGCTGGCCACAGTAAGGATGCAATTTCCATGCAAAACAATCTACTGACCCCCTAGAGTACTAAGCATTACGAATCCTTAAAATGTACTTGCAATGTAACATTGTTATGAATAACAATGATTTTCAAAAACATTCCTTTCTTTCCTGCAGAACACCAGAACCAAAGGATTACTTTACAATTAATAAAGCACCTTTCTAGAATTATTTTTAATTATCTCACATTTTTGGTGAAAAGGTGCTTTAAGAATTGCACAGTATTTGAGTTTAGCAGTTGGGAAGCATTATGATTACCAGTAATTTAGGAACAGAATTCCAGTCTCATGGCAGCTGGTGTAACTCATGTAACTGGTGTAACAGTAACTCATGTAACTGGTATATCAACTTTTGAGCACTGCCTTAGCTTAATCACGCAAAAAGACCTCCAGTTTTCAATTTGAAAGGTAACAAAGTCCAAAAGCAAGAGTCAGACAGATGCTTATTTTGTTGCTATTTCAACCATGGGGAAAAATAAACAGCATTTTTCATCAAGAGGAAGCTAATAGAGGAGAGAGGATCGAGAGAAAGAAGTCTCAAATGATAAAAGTATAACTTTTGGAGATTTTGAAAAATGATCAAAAGTGAAAACGCAAAGCCAAAAGAAAACTTTCTGTTCAGAAAATTCCTTTAGAAAATTTGAAATATATCTTAAAAAATCTTCCTGTAGCATTTAATTTTCTTTTAATTTTTAGGAAGTCCATATTGTTTTGAGAGAAAAAAGGTCAGGAATAACAAAGCTGCTCTACAAATGGAGAAAATGAGAGGAGAAAAAGGACAAATACGTATGCTCTTAAGAATGAAGGAAAGAAGAATATGCTATCCATTAAAAAAAAAGAAAAAAAAAGAAAAAAAAAAGAAAAGAGAAAGCTCCAGGGAAAACTAACTACTGAAACACTAATGTGAACCAGAGAAGAAAAATTTAGGTCATGGTCACAAAGAGATGTCATACTTGTATGACTTTTGTGGTCCATTCCTCTTTCCTGACAGGACTGCTCAGTAAGTATTTCAGCTACATTTTGTGCTGGCTCCCTAAGGTGCCAACAGATTTATTATCTCCTAGCAAAATGACCACATTGTGTTTATCCAAGAAAATCTACTCACTGCTCAGGCAGAAATACAAGTAGAAGGGTCTAGAGAAAATCCTACATCAGCCCTAGTAATTAGCATGGTCTTAAATATAATTAAATTTCATTTTGGCATTTAACAAAAGTCAGTATCAATATGTTTATTGCTACTCATCCTTGCACACACTTCTACTCAAACTCTTACACTTTACCTCAAAGTAAATATCATTCTTTAATCTACAATATTTGGCCAAGTATTTTTTGGTAGAGGAACATAAAAGTTTCTCAACTCTGCATAAATATACCCCCACCTTTCATTAGTTTCCCTGCTTCATTGTTTGTGTAACTATTGTTGAAACTCAAGCTGACATTTTTCTCCTATTAATTTTCTAGCCCATCTGCCAAATAATGGTTTTTTGGCATTCTAATGGATTTTTTGTTTAACTAAGTCCACTCAATGTGCCAGTTTGCATTACATCCCAGCAAGCCAACACAATGCTAGGCACTGATGTCAGCTGAAGCAATGCTATTGTAAATAAAAACTTTCTTGGCTCTGACTTGAAAAGCATGCCCTGCCATTTAAAGTCATCTTTGCACAAGTGTTTGCAGTTCTGCAAAGATTTAGGCACTTGATTCTTGATTCTGTGTTACCTGTTAAATTCTGTATCAGAATATTGGTTTGACTGACTTTATCAAATAACCCTGCAGCCAGAGGATTCATGCTATCTAAAAACTAGTGATGACATAAGCATTTGCAAGATGAGGCATTACTTTAATAAGTTAGGGGAGTCAGGACTCAGACCTGAAATGAGAACACAGAGCCTTTCCTACTTAAAACAGGACAGAGATAAAACATTAAAATTTTAGCATGAGAAACTTCTAAAGCAAATTGTTCTACTCACCCATGGCAGTGCTGTAGGCATTTGGAAAGCTTTTGTCTATCCTCTGTCTCATGAAGACCCAGCTGTTGTTCTCAAACTTGCACTCTATAATTTTGTTGTCGTACTGTTTGAGTTCTTTTGTCACCTGTATAAAAAAAATTGTTTAGGATAAACAGATTTTAATTCACAATTTTTTCTTTCTTTTAGGCATAAATAATAGAAGATAGAAGATCAAAAGCTGCCCTGCATTTTTCAGCAACATGCCTTCATCCTACACAAAAAAAAATTGCACAGAATACATCTCCATTTTACATATGCTCAGCTACTTAACATTTAAAAAATACTTTTCAAATTTGCTGTCAATATTCAGCAATTATATTATGCTAAAACATCAGCAGTGCTAACAGAGGGGGGGAAAAAGTCACTTCTGGCCCAAATGCAAATAGGTTTCCATGGGAATAAACTGCTTCCAGTTTAAGTGCTACTGCCAGCTTAAGTGCACGAAATGTATTATCCAGGTTTCATCAACCTTCTTTGTTGAAGGTCTCAGCAAAATGTCAGATTTCAATACTGGAAAAGGCTTACAAAAATAATTTCAGTCTTTACATGACTGAGGTTTTTTCTTCTCTTCTTTTCTCTTTTTTCATTTGCCTTTAAAAATTAAGACTGCAACTTCAAAATAAAGCAGACTTTCAAATGGCATATATTCTACATCTCCTTCAGGCCCCTCTTTATTGATTCATAGATTTGTCAGCAGCCAATATCCTGAGCTATTTGTCTTTCTATTTGGCAACACCATGTGGTTTGGAAATGTAGTTTATATGCATTGGACTTTGTAGTTGTTTTGGCTACTTCATCCTATGCATCCTAATCTATGATACAATGCAAAAATTTTCATGTAACCATGGTAACTTGAGAACCTTATCTAACACTTTAACAATTTTACCCATGTACTTCACTTTGTTCCAAAGAGCCTCTTCAGCAGTATGAAGCTGTATTTAACTGCTAGCTGCATTTAGTTGCTATAGCTTACCAATAAAAAGCTGTACAAGGTAATGTAACACTTTGGATTCGGGATCTTATGCATAAGCACTCTCATAAAAAGGAGGTGGTTATTGCAATTCATTAGCATAATTTTTCACCTCTGTTGTCTACTTGCTCCTGAGCAGTGACATGGGAATTTACTACTGTCAGAGAGATGCAGATTTGAAAAAGGCCATAGCTGTCTCCAGACAGCTTAATAGCACATACAGTGGAAAAACCCATGAACCTATTTTCCATTAACTCCCAAATAAAGACAATTAATTAAGGAAATGGTTCTGAGCATGGATCAAGTCATCCTATACTGCACAGTACAAGATTTGGTAAGCAGAATCCCAACACTGTTGGTATTTAATCTGAATAGTTGTGTTCACTCCTGGATAAGGAGCCCTAGGATTCTACTTGTCAAGTGAACATGGAACTTTAAGAAAATGTTGTAAAACTTGCTTACAATAGAGTCCTGTCCTGCTGCAGGACTGACAGAGTTTGAGTCAGGTTTTCATGTCACACACTATTCTTTATCCATTCCAGCACCCGCAAAGAGTTCTTTCCCTCAAATCATTTACTACTTAAGTGAAGTTTGCGTGTTCTGTTGACCATTAGATTGCTCAGATTAGCAATCTTTTTCCTTTGCAGAATGCTCTACACAGCACTGCACTTCTTTCATCTGCACTGAAAAGCTACATGCAGTCCAGAGGTTTGACTGACACGTGTTTATGGATGCATTATGTTTCATTAGGTGTATGTAGGAAAACACAACATCCTTTTCCAGCATACTATGGATACATAAACCCAGGAAGAAACTCCTGGCTGTGCACTGCCTTGGGAAGGTATATTATTTTGAAAACAGCTGCTTAGTGGAAGTGGAGGCAGCAGGGGGTATGGCCACATGTTCTGATTTTCTGACAAAGAAGGGAAATATTAGAAAGATCACCTGATAGAGAAGGAAATGTATAAAACTGCAGGTAATGACTTCAACTAACCACCCACCTCATAAGGTTTTCTCATGGCTTATCATTCTTCTAGTGTTCAGATGCTGAGAATAGCAATAAATTAGATGGCAGCTTTATCTGACTGTGGCAATTAAGCAATATTATTAACTATCGAGAGACTTGCTTGGCCATTCATTAGCAATCTGAAAGATGGATCTTTCCACAAAATATGAACACCTGCCAAAGCATTGACTTAAATGAATTTTCCCATTAGATAACTGATGATCAGAGCCTTTAACAGTTGCAAGTTGTAGTAATTACTTTACAAAGGAAGAAATACAACACCTACTATTCCCTGTACTTGTTAAGTGACCTTAATCTTACATAGGTACTTATTCTAATATAAAAGAACCATTTAGCAACTGCTGGGCATTTGATTAAAACTACACATATTCTGAGCAAACACACTTTCAGCATTAAAAACACTCTTCCACTATTGCATCTTAGTAGACTTCTAAATGGGTATTGTTTATACAAAGGACTGAACAAGGCCACAGTGATTCTTGTATCCGTAATTCACACCTTTCATCTACCTTCCATGCACATGCTACTTTCTGGTATTTCAGATTCAAAGCGGGACAGGGAAAACATCAAATTTAACTGTCTAGAAATTCCTTCCCTTTGGGAATTAATTTTGAGCTCCTGAGCCCAGTGTCTTCTCAATTCTCCCTTTGCTGTGTGTTCATCCCTCCTTCTTCCCTTTAAATATTACAGTGCATAGCGGTATTTGAATAACGCACCATCACTTCTCTTCCTGAGAGGTACTTCTTCTAGCCTCTAGTGCTTCACAGAAGGTCAGTTAGGAATGATGGCAGTTCTCAGCCAAAATGCTTATTCTCAGTTCTTAACACAGTGCCAGTGCTTCTGCCATGCTGTTGATAAAAGGCCTTGAACCAGCATTCAGCAATTTCAAGATGGAAACTGCCACCACACTAAGGACTCCATGGAGCCTTCCTTAATTAAACATTTATTCCTTAGCCTATTTTTGGACAGCCAGTCAAAATTAGAATCCCAAAGGATCAAGTCTTGGACATGGGGCTGTGTGCATCAGAACCGCGGCACTGGTCAGGGCAACAACTCTGTCCTGAGCCAGGACAAACACCAACTTGTACACATTTCTTTTCAAGAGGAAGGAAATTGTTCAGCAGCAGCAATGTTCAGTGGTCCTGCCTGTACTTGATCTAATCATCAGGAACCAACCTATTTGCCCAACAGACGTAATTTCCAAAACCACAGAGGAGCATCCTTTTGGAAGCTGATTCACTACATTACTGGTAGTCTGCAAGGTGTGACTGCAAAAAAATGGGCTTGAGCTGCATCCCCATTTCAGCAATAGTTCAGTATCAAATCAGACCAATGTAACAACAACAACAACAATGCCTAAGAATGTCAGATTACATGATTATATCTTCCCCTCCCTGCTGAGAAAGGTTTCCCCCACCATCATCATCTGGGCCATTCACTGGGAAGAACTTCAGTGGCATATGCTTATTTCTTTTTCTAAGAATGAAGACAGTTAAAGCTTAGGAAATCTCTCATTTTCCAGGCTCCTTCTATCCCCTATGTTCTGAAAGAAATTAAAAATATATTTAAAAATTTAAAATATCTAACCTATTTCAAATTTCCTTGCCTGGCTGAATAATGGAGTCATTTTGAGATAAATAACATGCAGCCAGAGTTTATGTTAAATTGGAGAAAAATGCAAAAAAAACCCCTAATATATCCAGCTGAGAAAGAGAAGAACCCATTTAAATTGAATGTAGTTAGCTCCAGTCTCATGAAGATGCCTTTACTATCTCTGCTGCAGCCAATGCTTTTCTGTGTCTCTCCACAGGGCACCTGACCTTCAGACTGGTACATCATTCCACTCAAACATTAGTCTCATCATCCTTAGCCCCAAAGGAGAATGAAATTCCTGAGCAAGCTCCTACTCTACATAAGAGGCACTAACAATGCAAATTTAGGTTTTAAGGTAATTAAGTTAGTATTTCAGAATGCATGTCTACAATGGACAGGCTTAAACTTTACAAATGCATCTACTTTCCCCATTTTTAAGCTCTTTAGAAAGAAAAAGGAGATAAGCCTTTAAATAAATGGAGACTTGGCTGAAAGAAGCCTTATGTTTCCATATGCATGTTTTTTTCAAGGCAATTGAAATTATTTCAGTTTAGTAAATAATCCCCTTAAAAGAAAGTGATGTTTGTAAGCAAAATCTTAGAACATTCTATTTCAAATTCTTTTCTCTTTAAATGCCTTTTTGCTGCACTTTCCCCCCTATTACCAAACATAGATAGAAAGACATTCTTCAATTCACCCATTTCTATTCTTACTCCATACCCCTAGTCATCAGCCAATTTTTAACGTCCCAAAAGAAAACATCATAATAGTAGATGCAGAAAACCTTCAGTTCCATGAGAGAATAAAAATGAGCAAAAGCAGCTGTTGAAGTCTTACAAAATTTAAAACATCGTTATTTTCAAATAGAGAATTAAAAAGTAAAAGGAACCATAACATAACGGCAAGATGAATTCTAAATGCAATGGGTTTCTATTTTCTAAGAAGAATCTGCCTTTTTATAGCTAGCATGAGCAATGAAGGCATTTCCTTTTGATATGCTCAAATACACAAACTGTTTGTTTTCTTTTTTTAAACATAAGTTCCAATGCCTGGAGGCAAGAAAAGTTTAGAGCAGCTACATAAGGCCTAGAAAGTCATTCCTTCTCTTACCGATATCATAACTACATTTTCTCCATTAGGATACACTCCTGCAGCCAAAGTGAACAAACAAGTGAAAGAGAAACATCCCAAAATAAATTATCAGCTGTGTGGTCATGAAGGAGAAAACTTTTGTTTGCTTCCCAGTCTCTTACTGCAGAACTGGAGTCCCACACCTCCCCTAGGAGGTCACCCAGCAGAAATAAAACACATTCTTTTAAGAACTGTCCAAAACTATGACATGTGTGAGCTCCCTGTCCTGATTCAGCCACAAATGACAGTCTAGTAAATAAAACCTCTATAGCAAAACACCACATATCAAATTCCAATTTCTGCATTAGTCTCCAATGCTCTGGCAGGCCACAACTGCAAAGTACAATAGACTTTATTTCCAAACTTCTCCAGTGGAATGTCCAAGACAAAGGGAGAATTAAGCTGCCCAATGGCACTATAACTCCACAGCAGTAGAGCAACATCTGAAGATCAGGGAGATGCAATGACAACAGTCAGAGAACAAAAAAGAACAATTACGTGGGAATTTGAGGAAATAAAGGGGTGTCAAGACTTCTGAAGGAATAGGATGGAGACAGGAAAAAATAAAGCAGCAGTAATAAAATAAAACAGCTTCTGAAGATAGAAAGATAAACCAAACTCAAAGCAAGATCTTTTTAAAGACCAAACACTTAAAGGTGATGAACTCCAAGGACATTCATGTCAAATCAAGGCAATTGAGAGGAAATTAGGTGTAAGAAACAGGGATCCTTTGAAAGCACTCTTACAAGTGATTGCTGGTGAAGTCATGAATATAAGTAATTTTAATTATTTGAGTTAGAACATCTGAGACAGTCAGTAGACATGAAGTTATTAGAGCCCCCAGCACTTACAGGGCACAGTCCAGCACCTAACACAAATCCCAAGCTGTTCATTCAGTGCTTCTTCCTAACTCTGGACTGTTTGTTCAGATGCTTTTGAAGAACTTTTTTGCCCATTCACATAAAGTACCTCATGCTTTTCATTGTCAAACTTCACAAAGAATAAAAAATTGCATGGTTACTAAACGCCGTTCATGTAAGTCGTACACTGAACCACATGAATACTGTCTGCTGGAAAAAGTTAATCAGTTAATCTGCTTTGCATTTTTACTCAAGCCCAAACAGATTTTGTAATGCAGCTTAATATCTATTTCTTTATACTATTCAAGAGATTATTTTATCAAACCACAGATTTCTTGCTAAACTAAACATACTGATTGTGTTTCCTTTTTAAGGAATGTTTACCTAACAAATGGTTATCAGCTTGGGTAAACACAATGCAGTTGAGATGGTTATTTAACATTAATAAATCCTTCTAAGTGCAACTATGCTGCTTCTTATGTACATAGGAAAAGGAAATGCTCCAATTTTGAGATGTCATTCCTGAAAAAGAATATTAAGAAATGTAAAATTTTAGCACTTTTGTTCATGTTCATTAAACCACAATGTTAACACCAAGCACTGTAGAATCACGTGAGAAGCAAAGAAGAAAAATCATGTTTCCAAATTTCAAGAATGAAGCTTTTTAAAATTGTGGATTTTGTTTGTTTTTCATTTCCAGTGCCTAGCACTCTCAGTTCATGATTTAGTCTTTCTTTTTAACATATAGTATTTTCTCAAAGAACCTCTCATTCTTACATGTAGTAATTAAAAATATGGATACTATTTTCTGATACATATTATGGGTTGGAGTCCTGGGGTTTTCCTGGCAAGTGACATATGGAAACATCAGAAATAAAAAGCTTTCCTCTTATCGGTGATATAACAAATTTAATGACTTTCAGTGCCAGCTGGAAATAGGTTTCTTAATGCATCCTGGAAGGTCTCCTGTACACCTGACCTTGCAACACCATTTGAACTATCTGTAAGAAACCAATGTTTTCCTGAGCTTTGCTTTTGACTCTCAGAGGAACACACTGGCATCTATGAGAAAGCAGGTAACTGGTAACTGCTAAGACAAAGATGTGGAAATAGACACATGTTTGCACAAATGTTTTCCTCAATGGTCACTCTTCTAAATTTTTTTTTTTAATATACTTTTTTATGTCTCATTTTACTCAATGGTAAAGCCATTTGCCACAGAAAACCAATAAACTCTTTGCACATTTTTGGGCATTATAGCTCGGGCATCTACATTACTCAAAGAGCAGCTGTCCTTCCTGCTAGACATTGCCATCTCCACCTAATTCCTGAGAGAACTCTAAAGCTTTAAAAAATCCCATTTTCTTTTAATCATCATCAAGAATGGGACGCAGAGATTTGCATGTCCATACACATCTTGAACAGTTAAATGAAACAAAGTAAGAAATTATTGTCCTCCTAGATTGATATCCCTTTCCCCTGCACTCTAATCATCACAGGTCTCTGGATTTAAGAAAAAAAATCTGTAAATCTCCTGTAAAAATTGAGAAACTGTAGAATTCTGTGCTGAGGATTTGTGAACTTGGCATAGCTCTGCTGTGATGAGTTCTTAAATAAAGTCTTATTTAAAAAGCAGCTCATATAATTCTGACCCTCAGTATGCTGATGAAAGAGCAAGAAACTCTCAGGGGAACTGGAGAAACACCCAGGCATTAAGAGAGCAGCAACAGAGCTCTCAAAGCAAGTTGTCAGTGTGACCTTATTGCAGAGAGGATGTGCATTTGATGCAAACAGAGCTTCACCTGCTCTACAGCTCATGAATTTGTAGGAAGAGGTAAAAACAATGCTCTGCAAGCACCTGGGGTAACTTTGCAAGGCCTACTTTGGTTTTGGCACATCATAAATAATTGTGCTAATAATAATAATAATCCCTGGAGACAGTGCTGAAGCTTGAAAGTGTTTAAATTCCAAAGAAAAACAGGCAGATATTTTTGTAGTAGTAAAACGCCACAGCAAACTGCAGAACTGTTCAGCAAGTTATGCAAAAACAAATAAACAACAATACAAAAAAAACCCCACAAAAAACAAACACCCAACCCCCCCCCCCCCCCCCCCCCGTGCAGAAAAACCCCAAAACATCAAAACCTTTCAATGAAGGACAAGGAATTCACTGGAGGTTTCTGAAGAAAAAGCCACCCCATCAGAAAGTTAAGCAACTGTATGAGGGGGAAGAGAACAAGGATATACAGTATAATCTGGCAAAAAAAGCTGAAATAATAATATAGAAATGATTCTGTGAGAAAATATTTCACTCACAGCCTGATACATTTTGAGGACTGTACCTATGATCTAGCTTGTGAAAGCCAGTCTTAAAAGTCTTAACCCCCATTTGTGCTTTGTTCACTCAGACTGCTTTTGCAAAATGGAGCCTGCCCCAAACAGGGGGTGCTGCGTTATGAGACACAAAGATCCAGGAGACGAGAGTTATACATTACTAGTAAAGAATATAGTTTGAAAACACCACTTAGCTCCTTCATAAATTATTAATTCTTAAGGCTTATTATTCTCAGTTTGCAAATGGGGAAGAAAGAGATAGTTTGTGGCCACACCACAGGGAAAGCATTTACCCCCCATTAGGTTCTCTAAACCCAGTCTTAATTACCCCTCAGGTACTTACACTCATGCTACCAAGAAATCTTGTGACACAGGGCAGCTGAAATCTTGTTAATAATTTATCAGTAGAAACCCAAACAAGTCTTCCAGAGACAAAGCAATGCTATCACTATTTTATAATCACTTTGGCAACACTATTTCTACACCTCAAAATAAATGAAAGAGAACTTAAATGATTGTGTCAGAATAGGATGAGGAGTTTTTCTGAGACATTTGCTGCCTTTCACATGCTGGAATTCACCTCCAACAGGATGGATTTCCAGACAAATGTTTGTGCTTCTCACACATATATTTTACAGGGTACTTTCTCATGTTACTATTTTTCATCTGTTCATCTGTACCCAAGCTCTTGCTATTGTAGGAGTCTAAGTTAATCTTGTTTTACCTATACTTCTTACACCATACAAGGGATTCTGTCACTTGCTGTCACACAACCAGGGATGGGTTAGAGGGACACTCCACAGGGCTGGGCTATCAGGAGCTTCCCAGCAGCCTTTCTATGGAGGGGAAAACTACTTTTACAAGTTTAGACACTATCTGATGGCTACTAATGTGGGATCCAGCTCTACAAACTCTTATCCTTATAAATTATATGCCTTTGAGCAGCTTCATAAGATCAATCAGCCCACACTAGTGTCATCAGGATTGGGCCCTAAACCTAATTCTCATTATTTCTTATCTGCCTTCTGAAATTTCTTATCTGCCTTCTGAAATGTTCTCTAGAAACCATGGGTTTACATTCTTTCAGAAAGATGCCAAATCATATCAGAATACACCAATAGAAATTTAAACTAAAATCCAAAGTATCAAGTAATTGCAAGTGAGTCTTTTAAACCCACTTTTACTCGTAACAACACACAGCTTTCAAATTACAGCCTTTAAGAATCATACTCTTTTCTTCCATTTAGATCCTAAACAACCACTTGCCTAAAGTTTTTTCCCCATAAATCAAAATTCACCACTGAGAACAACTGTGTCAACACTATAAGGAAATTTGTTTGCTGTGTTAAATTGAGCTTCAAAAGCATGAACTAAACACACATTTGTGATCACAAGTCATGCCTCTTCTTATATCCATTCAAAGTGTTTACCTTATTACAGTTTATTATAAATGTACTGTCTAAAATGCAGCAGCATGACTGTTCCATTTCCAGGCCCTAATTTTATGATAATCATATGTAATATATTCATATGTCTTCTTCACTGCCTAACAAAGCCCAAACTGGTTTCTTTAGCAGATCTGCTTCCCCCATGGTTCAAATTTTTTTGCCTCAGAACGTTACTGAAAAACAACATTAAGAAAGATATAATCAAAATTTTATTTTGTATTTTGCACTATGGTAGGCAAACAAAGGAATATATCATTGGAGGCTGAATTTGGCATACTGACTTTATCAAATACTGGTATCTAAGTGGTATGTAAATTATTAAGCATGCCATGCAAGCATTATCAGAAAAATGGGGGTAGGGAGAAAGATTATAAATTTATAAATGTTTTCAACATCTAGAAACCCTATTAATACTTGAAAATGTTGGGATTGTACAGAGAGAATGTGCAGATAAACTAAGGCCAGAAATAGCAAACTTGCTTTTAATCTCCCATATTTAATATGTTTCGGTTTTTGCCTAGAACATATTTACAAAAAATAGTGACTTCTTTTCTTCATAAATTTCAGAGGCAATTCCTAGTTACTCACAAATCTGACACTAGAACATAAAGAGATTTACAGAACTTGTAGGAAATATAAATTCTTTTGATCCCCATCTACTCCATTAGACTGAATGGTTTGTCATTAGCCAAGTCTTCTAAGAACCAAAGTCTTGAGTGAGAGAAGAGAGCTCAGTCTTGCTCGTCGTAGCTTTTACACAGTACATGTAATAGTTTTTTTCAGAACAATGTCAGATCTTGAAATCAGAGAAGTCTCTTAAAGCAGAATAACATCTTCTAATGGAATTTTCAGGTTTTGTATTTGTATTATATACTTGTGCTGGTTTTGGCTGGAGTAGCATTAACTTTCTTCACACTGGCTGATGTGGGACTGTGTTTGGATTTGTGTGATGATGATGTGGAGACACAGAGCCAAGGCCTTTTCTGATTTTTGTACTGCCAGGCTGGTAGGAAGGGCATTGGGGGCAGCTTGGGGGGTTGGGAGGAGACACAGCTGGGAGAGGTGACCCCAACTGACCAAGGACATTCCAGACCATGGAACATCATACTCAGTAAATAAGGCAGGGGAAGAAGGAGGAAGGGGGGAAAATTTGGGGTGATGACATTTGTCTTCCCACACTGCGAGGTGTGATGGGGCCCTGCTCTCCTGGGGATGGCTGAACACCCACCTGCCCACAGGAAGCAGGGAATTCATTCCTTGCTTTGCTTGTGTGCATGGCTTCTGCTTTCCCTATTAAACTGTCTCTATTTCAACTCAGGAGTTTTCTACCTTTACCCTTCCTATTCTTTCCCAGGTTCTGATGCTGGGGGAGTGAGTGAGTGAGTGAGTGAGTGAGTGAGTGAGTGAGTGAGTGAGTGAGTGAGTGAGTGAGGCTTGGCTGCTGGATGGACTTAAACCATGACAATAATAAAGTGCAAACTTTTATTTTGTAATACATGACAAGAAAAGTCAAACTACAATGATTTTTAAAACCCTGCCATTTTGAGGAGGCATTCTTACACCTAATTGTTGAGGTTGGACTTCACAACTCTGCTGATTCCACCTTTACTTTTGTAAATAATGAGTTTTAATAGGATGAGTTTTAGGTGGCTGTTAGAACCACTTGAATGAGGAAGCTGATAAATGCCTTGATGGAACACTGCAATAATATAAAACATAAAGCCAAGAGGAGCCAAACAACAATAACACAAACAACAGAAACAATCTCAGCAGTGCTATGAGATCAAAATAATAAAGCAAAGATGTGTTGGGAAAAAAGCTGCAAAAGTCATGTTAGGGGTTTTTCATCCTTCTAAGATTTCAATTAGAAGGAAAATAATCTTTTTTTCCCATTACAGATAATACACCACAACAAAAAGATTAATAGCTGCTGACTTAACGCAGACTTTTAAAAATTAGCTTTGATCAAAGGAAGTGCTGTAGTGAAAGTCAACTGCCCTAACCCACTTCTCATCTGCCTTTATAGTATTGAGATGGCATGAACTCCCTCCCCTTTCTTGAATGGTTTCCTTTAAACTTCAAAGCTTAACTGGCTTTGAGGCTTAAGACACAGAAAGCTTTTTCCTTCTTCTTCAAAAGCAATTAATGACATGATGTATAATCTGACCTACAATCTGGTATCTAAGCACACAGATCTTCTTGATCAGTGTGGGGCTACAGAATGTAAGGGGCTCAACAGAGAAGTTAATCGTGGCTCAGTAACTGCAAATGGTTTTAGGGTGCCTGCCAGCTGATGAGGTCAGTCTGCTGAAAGAAAGGTAAGCAAGGGCTAATCTATCAATGGCACAAATTTGTCGATAAATGAGGCTATAGAGGGATTGTCACTGCTTTACCTTTCATTGCAAGCTCCTCTTTCCTTTCCATGCTTCGTTATTAATGAGTCTGCAGAGTTTGGAAGCCAGATTTCCCAGGACACCACAGTAATGGATGTGGGGTGGGGCAACACAGACTGCAGTAATCATGAGGCAGAGAAATGGACAATATTCATGGACTTTCAAGAGTCACAACTGGCTACAGAAGATATAATGGATTTTGCAAGAGCTGGTTCAAGAAACCTATAAACTTGTTGGTCTGTTTGGGCAGCAGTGTTTCCAGACGAATAAAGTCTGTATTGGAGTTTTTGTTTTACTGTCAGCTAAAAGGGATTGCAACTTTGAATGGTGAATGCTGATAACAGGAAATAATTAATGGTTTAATAGCTGGTCCTGCCAAAGCCCTGAAAGGTAGGAAATCTGGGAAAGCCGGCTGTACATGAGCACATTTTCATGGCTTTGTCCATACATTTTGTTATTATATGTGGAACCAATAACAAAGTAAGTGAGCAACAACATTTAGTCTTCATTCTTATTTCACAAAATGACTTCACCCACCCACCCTCTGCAAAAGCTAAGGCAAGCAAAGCCAAGGAAAATCTCTTGAGTTTTCTAACCATATGATGTCTCCAAAAAAACCCTTGTCATAAAGCTGTTTCCTGTAAAGATCTCTGCATGGGCCAATTCTTAAATTCCCCAGAATTCTGAGCCTAATTTGAGTGCTCTGCTCAAGTGCTACACTTCTGTTTGAGCTGCTGTCCTCCCCTACCTAAGGCCCAGGACAAAACCAGCTTTAGCTCCCTAACAAATACAGCTAAAAACATTTGTTTTGCTTTCCACACCATGTAATAGTATTTCAAGTAACATCATAAGCACTTTCTAGAGACAGCCAGTGATGCTAAGACTTTCCAGGAAAAAAAACAACCCTTAAAGGCTCTTCCCTAGAAGAACAGAAATAAGAGAAAGAAAAACAAAGTGACAGCAATGGCAACTCTGTAAATCTGTTTTCCAATAATCGCAAAGTGTATTCTTACACACTTGTAATGTGTATAAGTAACTTGTAACGTGAAACTCATTTCAATAGCACGCTTTAGATAAAACAGTTGTATGTACGTAATTCTGCAGTTCAGAAGTCCAAGGTAAAAGGGAGTTGATTTGTCAAGCAAGAGTGCACACAATGGAGAAATTAATGAAAAAACCTTGGTTTGTAGTTTCCTGCTACAACTACTAGCACTAATTACTAATTACTAATTAGTTAGTACAGACTTTTTCCTAAAGTTCTGAATTAAATATTAACAAGGTAGTAATTAAGTAATTCAAGGTCTGTTTGCTTTAGTGTTTGCATTAGCATTAACTTTAGTATTGTAAATCCAAATCTGACTCACTGATCTATAAACATCCTTCTAAATTAATCAGATATGTCCTTTGCTTTCCTTCTATTGAAGTTAAATTATTCTGGAACCCCTTTCTATGCATTAATGGTATCCAAAGTGTAACAGGTGGAAAGAGAAGGTAATGATGTAGTAAAATGCAGTAATTGTATGTAATTGTATGTAATGCATTATTTTCTAAAAGAACAAAACCATTATTGTCTCAAATTCTGCTTTTGCATATTCCTTTAGATTGCTTCTACTACAGACCAGCCTCTTCCCTACATGCCAGGAAGGTTTAAAAGAAATGCTACAGCCTGTAGTTAATCTGCTCCTGCAATGATCACCAATCAAGCATGGCTAACCACGACCCACTAACCAAATGAAGCAGAAGCTGGGTTGCACTTGTGTGTATTACTGTTAAATTACACCTGGGTAGGTTAATGTACAACACTAATGGGGCATTTTATCTCTTGTGTGGTGCAGCAGGAGTGTGCAGGCAATGGGCAGCTCCTCAAGGCAGTGAGGACCAGAGTCAGCACTAACCACCTCTGCAAGGGGCAAGAGGTTCAAGAGCTGTTTGGCTCGACCCTCACTGCCTCCCACTTAAAGCACCATCAGGGTCTTGGCTGATCCAGTCAGAGTCCATGGATGGCTTCTGCACAGTTGAGTGACACAACTGGATTCCAGCAGACCCCAGGTCATTAATTCTGTTCCAAAACAATGCTGACTCCACTACTTCATGCATGAAAAATAGAGAAAAATCCACATAATTGCCGGTACAGAATCCAGCATGGCATCTCATGAATCTACCACTGAGAACATGCTCAAATATTTTTTATTACAACACATTAAGCTAAAATCAATAGATTCATTTACTGAAATGGATTTAGTACTTCAGCAAACCAAGGGAAAGTAACACTTTTTAAAAAGAAGTGACATTTCATTACAGCATTTGGTTGTAAACTCACTGGCAGAAATTTTCTGTATACCAATTAAACAGTAACTCACTGAAGTTAGTAACATAAAAAGCAATATTGTGTAGTTACAGTTCCCTTCCCAGTAAATGAAAACATCTACAGTTCTCAGCAATACAAATAAAGTCTCTGCACAATGGTTCTAACAATGCTGCCACATTTCTGATCTTTTCAAATATTTCTGAACTATTTTCCCCAAAGATATAATATGCTATTGTCTCTACAATCAACCTTTTTTCGTTTGGAGAGAATCAGAAGTGGCATTTTGAAAACTTCAATTTGCTGAAATATAATAGCACCACTGAGTTCTGTTGTTCTTCACTTTTATTCTCACTTTATTCTAGAAAGATAAAACCACAGTGGCTTTACTACTGTCAAATAAAAAGTAAATGAATAATGGTTTTGTTGACTATTACATAACAAGATATTGCACCACTATTAGTCAATTGAGTTTTAATATATATTTCTCTCTCAAATGCGAAACTTTAGCAATACTATAATCATTCTGGAAAAGTGCCAAGGCAAGGTATATGTGACCTTGCAATAAGAACTCTGAAACCAAATTTGATGAAGAAATAATTTATGTATTTTAGTGTAAAAGACACAAATAGAGAAACAAATTAACAATTCAAAAGGAAATAATCTTACCTGATTTACTGTTTATGTACAGCTTCATTTTCCCCTAGGATTACTGCTTTGTAGCTATCAAGGACATTTTTTGAATTGTACAGGTGCTATTTATTATTTCCCTGAGTAGATCAGCATCCTTCTACTTTTACTAGTATGAAATCCCATCTTTTTCCCTACAGGCCAATCTTTCATGGGTTTAATCTAGTTTAGTTACGTCTTCTTCCTTATTTGCTAACCTTCTCTAAGAGCCACCAACTTTTTTAAGCTCTAACAGACCCTTAACTTGCAGGACTTACCTGGTTTTGAAGGCTTCTATTATAGGATAGAAGTGGTGAAAAAATGGATATCTGAAAATCAATTACCAGTAGCTGAAGTGACAATTGAGCTACAGGACTTGTCTGTGGAGAATATTATACTGGAAACGCTAACTTCCAGTTAAAACAGCTGTACAATAAGAATGTGGTTTTACTCCAGCCTTTAATCTCATACTTAGAAAAGTCCAGAGAGAAAGGTAAGACAAGTATTTATGCCATTATATTAGTTACTTAAAATTAAGGAGCTAGTTTCTATATGTAATTCACAGAGAGAGACTAGCACCTCTAGAAAGTGATTTGAAAGATTCGGTGAGGCAACCATCAGGCACTTTTCTTAGAGGATTCCAGGCTCACCCTTGGATTCCACTGTTTTCCACCACCTATACAAGGAGCCTGCAGGGTCTATGGTGGCTGAAATTAGATCACATGACCTTCTTTATAGGTATTCTAATTAGACAGGATATTATCTACAACCCCGTTTCCTTTCAAGGCTGATATCCTGCATAATTATCTCATTTGGTATTTCTTCTACCTTCTGTGTTATTGTTTGCAATTCTATTCTTCTTCATTTATCTAAATTTAATCTGCATTTGCCTTTTACTAGCCCTAAACCAGCACAGTACCTCTCAATACAAAATTTTTGCCATCAACTGCTTTTTCTCCAATGTTATCAGGATCTGACATTTAAAATATTTCTCATTCATGATATTCACTATTCATTTTACATATACTATAAAGAAAGGTCTCAGAAACAATTTCCTAGTCAAAGAATTTCCCTATTATACCACCTCTCACCCTTTGCAACTTCAACGTCTTGATTTATTCATGAGTAATTTATTTTAAAGACATTATCATCTGCATTTCACAAAGGTACTACAAGTTCAAGCTCATTTATCAAGTTCAACCTCATTTGTTCAGTTCAGATTCAAAATAATTCACCTCTAAAAAGCCTAATAAATTTAGATACTCTCTGTCTATAAACTGTACAGTAACAATTGGCTTTCTTTTCCCCCCTCAAGCCTGATCTTGGCTGATGTTCTCATTCTTCAAAACAATAAACAACTAAGAAATGGTAAAAAATGCCTAAACCATCTTTTGTTGCCCCTTTCAATTAGAATTAATTTCTCATAGGGTCTGATATTTATAATTTTACTTAGAATCTACTTTTTTATTTATCCTTTCTCTTTGACTGTTATCCATCCCACTGCCTTTATTTCATTTGCCTCCACTACCAACAAAAGCCTCTAATAGAAAATAAAAGATGAAGAACTTATTTCAAAAATCAGAACAGATTTATAAAGAACAGTTATGATCACAAACAGGGTATGAAATGATTTTTTTCTGATGGAAACAATAATGACATACAAATTTAGGACACTACTTTCTCTGAGAAGACAATTATCTACAATAAGTTTCCTAAATTGCCTAAAACTCCTAGAAACTTGAGCACACTGCCATAACATCTGAGTATTATATTCTAGTCAAAAGAAAATGCAAATGCAATCACATTTATGGAAACTAAGCGTGGGGATGTCTACATCAAAGGAAAAAACAGTCCCTACTGCCACTCACTCAAGCATAGGAGCTGGCCCCATAAACAGCTGCTGTCATCAAGGTATCCTCAATTATTCAGAACAAATTACACTCTCTATGTGCAGAGGCACACCCAAACCAGGTTTGACAATGCAGTTATAACAGAAGAACAGCTGCAGCAACAAATTACCATGTTCAAGAGCTTAAAATCATCATGGACAAATCATTCTCTCTGCCAGATGATTTTTGTAAAACATAAGAAAGCAAAACAAAAGATGCTGCCAACCCCAAATCACCCATGTATGGGAGCCAGAACACTCTCAAACACTGAAGCTTGTGAAATAACAATGTGAAAAAGAGGACAAGGACAATAGCAAAGCACAACTTGCACTACAGCACAAGAAATCTGGCAGTTTTACAATGACCTGATCAGTTATTCCACTGTGACAAGTATGAAGGCTCAACGCAAAGCAGATGAGAAATATCTGCAATATCTCTGCTCATCTACTGCTAAAACAAACCCTTCATTTCCAGGATCTTTCTCAGCAATTTTTAGCTGGTAGTGAGCAATAACTTTATGGTTCAGAGAGAGAGCTTAAGCCTTTTGTTTTGCCATCTTTTCAAAGCGGAAAATAAACTGTCTATTAATGTGTTATTATAATGAGACATAATCTGCATGTCCTAATGCTCACATTTATCACAGTATGTTTCCATACCACTGGCCACAGGAAAGCTACCATAAGAGCAATCTGCTTGCCATTTTGAAAATCCAGTTTTCTGTTTGACTGTGCCTCAGAATGGTATCTGTAGGGGGTCAATGGTAAATACTTGGAAAATTACCAGTAAAGTAAGAAAGCAAATGAATTCAAGAAGAAGGAATGCTGAGACAAAAAAAAAAAAAAAAACCACAAAAAACCAAAAACAAACAAACAAACAAAAAACCAACCCACAAACAAACAAACAACAACAAAAAACAAACAAAAAACCCTCCACTAACCTCATTACTTGTCAAACAAAAGGAAATGGGAAACTCCAAATCAAACATCTCTAATGTGATAAAAAAAACTGGTTTTGGCTTAATCTTGTGGGTAGTAACAAAAGTACCCCAACCAAAACCACTGAAGAAGAAATTACTAATGGTCTCAGGGATTAGTTCTGGAGGCTTTTCCCAAGAGGCTTTTTCAAGGGTGTTGCTGCTGGAACAGGGGCCACAGACAAGACTGTAGGGGAAGGGAAGGTATGAATGTTAGATAGCCTGACTGTGACCTCCCAGCATATATGCAAGTCTTGTTTCCTCAGGTATCCTGTATTGTAATGCTGTTACACACCCTCTTCCCTTACTAATGCATCACTTACAAGCCATTTGACACATTTACAAAATCTCTTGGCTCATTTACATCCAGCAGCTACTCACAGGCAGCTCTTCTTCCAGCCCCTTACTCCTGAGCTTTGCTCCTAATCTAGCTACTGCTGCCACTTCCAATTTCTTTTCTTCTTTGCTGTATTTCTTTTTAAATCAGTTATATGGCGCTGAACAATCTATAAACCTCTTGAGTTTTAGACACATTTCTAAGAACACCAGCTTCTCTCAGCTCCAGTTAAACTCACAAATTTTTAGATTAAGACAGAGATGCTTTATTTTCAACATATACCACATACTCCATTAAAAAATCCATACTGTCATTATGGGAAAACAGCTGCAGAATGACTTCAAAGTAAAACAGCCATTTTTCTTCTTCTAAATAAACATTTTAGTGAAGAAAACACAGCATGTTCTTTGAAAGAGGACCATAGGATCTCTGGAATGTAATGCAATTCTACCTCTTAATGGAAAAAGGGTGCATCCTTTTGTATTTTTTGTGTTATGAGAAAAAAAGACACTTTCAAGGTAAACATATAACAAGAAAGATCCCAAGATACTGAGAATGGAAGTACTGAAAGCCTTGTATAATGCAAGTTGTGGTCACAGCCATCAGAAAAGATAAGAAGGAAGAATTGACAGGAATACTGTATGCTGAAATTAATTAATGTATGCTATTCAATCAGTAACAGCAGAGGTTCACAAACATCCAACTCTAAAGTTTCCCAATAATATATCCTTATAAACTAGTTAAGTTTCACAGCAGTGACTGCTTACACTCCAAAGTGTCACAGAACCTGAAAAATTCAGGTCAGAAGGGACACCCAGCCAACACCCAACCCAGCCTCCTGATCTAGGCTGGGTAACCTCAAAGATGAGTCAGATTGCTCAGGGTCTCTTCCAGTTAAACTTTGAAAACCTCCACAGACAGAGGTTTTACAGTGTCTTCAGGAAACCTGCTGCTGTGCCCCACCAACTTCAATGCAAATTTTTTCTTACATCCAACTGGAATTTTCCTGCTCGTCCTTTCCCAGGCACCTCTGAGAAGTGGTGCAATCTCACTTCTGCAATCTCACTTCAGATGAAGGAGGATTGCAATGAGTGCCCCCTTTACCCCTCTCTCCTAAGCAAACCCTGTTTCTTTAACCACTCCACACAGGCCATATGCTTTTCCCTTCACCATGACCCCCACAGAGGTCACTCCAGAGGGGTGGCTTCTCATGCCCCAGGGAGCCCAGAACTGTGCAGTTACCCCAGGCATCTCTCAGAAACACTTGAGCAGAGAACAGGGACCTTCCTTGACCTGCTGGCAATGCCCTGGCTAAGACAGCCCAAGGTGTGCTTAGCCTTTCCCAGTGCCACTGCACGTGGCTGGCTCAGCTCAGCTTGTGGCCACTGGGAGCTTCAGGTGCTGCTCTGCAGAGCTGCTGTGCAGCCACTCCAAGGCATCAGCTCACTCTGCCCCTGGTGCACAACTCGGAATTTGCTGCTACTGAACTTGTCGAGGTTCCTTTGTGAGCACTTGTTTTTCTAAGCTTTTTGAGAAATGAGGTATGATCATACTGATTTTGTATTGCTAAGATGCATTTGTAAGCTCAGGAAATGGAAGGCTTGAAAAAGCTGCAATCTGTTCATTTTTACAATACTCATGAAAAGCATATGAAGGCTTTTTTTTCTCTACAGAGTTAATACAGAGGTGAATAGAAAACAACAAAAAATGCCCAATAAATTAAGATCTACAATCAATTAACTATTATTTTAACCTTTCCAGAAGATGTAATTCACCCCATGCTTGCCAAGAACAAACTTGGATTTATTTTCAAAAAACACTACTAGGAGCTGAAATAACAAAACCTGCCCGCCCCCACCCCCCAAAAACCCAAAAATTCAACAAAAACCCTCAACAAAAATCATATTCCTAAACAAAAAACAATTATTCTATGTTTCTGGCAGCAACAAGAGAAAACTGCAGAGGTCATACTCCTAATTCTGTGGACTTCTATGGAACACTGCACGCTTTACAGAGAACAAATTTTTAAAATGAATTCATAGCTTTAATCATGACAAAAAAGCAAAATGGGGCCTGATCCATCAGAAGAGAGTGAATTTATAAATTATAGCTCATTAACATTTTGTTCTTAGGGGCAGCAATTGTGACAGCATACAGAATCAGTGCTTCAGTTTTTGCAGTGCTAATGCAGATTTTATAGTTATTCTGTTTCTGTTTACATCACCAGTTCTAAGGTTGGATTTTTTTTTAAAAGCATTTTATTTTTGCTCCTTAATATGTCTACAGAGAATAAATATGTCCACTGACTTTTACTGTAATATAAATGCAAATATATAATATATTAATATTTATTTCTATTATTGCTGTCTAACACTCTTAGGCAGGACTGAGAGCTCTAATATTCCAGATCTGTAGAAACACACAGGCAGTCAGGACCTCTTGCCCTTAAGTGAAGCAAATATGATTGAAAAAAGCTGCAACTAACAATGTCAAGATGTAGAGAAAGGAAAGGAAGAAATCAAGGGATAAAGAATTAAGTCATATGCTTTTTTCTTTCCTAATTAATTCTCAAAGTAGTAGTTCAAAAGTGCCTTTTTTTTCAAAATGAGCTAAATTCTCTATCTTTAACAAACATGTAATTTAGGAATGAGCAGTTGGTGATTTTTTGCTAGCACCTTACATTTTATAACTTGCAGTTTGTTCACTAAATTCTCCCTAGCACCTCCCCCACCTTTACAAGATATCAGCTGTGTGGGTAGGGTAGAACCTCCCATGGATTCTGTTACTGCTCTCATTAATTCAGAATTCAGTTATTGAATATGTTCAGATCATTGTTTAGGACACAAAGAAAGGCATCTTGAGCTTGGGACAGAAGATTCCAAGATTTCTAAGTACTCTAGGTTCCACCAAGTTTACTCCAAGTCCTACGGTGTTCTCCTGAAAACCACCTTGCTGCTGAAAATTATTAACTTTATCTTTAATGTAAAACCTTTCATCATTCCTGCCAAAGGCAAACACAGTCCACAACCCTATGCCAGGTAACTTTTCATGTATCTCAGAGAACCCTGAAAAAAAAATAGATGCTGAATTTGACCCAGTACTGTGGAATGATGTGGAAATAATGCAGAAGAAAGGAAGGAGTGGAAAAGGACAGGTTCAGACTGCAGAAGGCATTATCTCAGCATTGCACTTCCCATGAGTTGGAAGTGCACTGACCCATACAGACTTCCCACAAGACTGTACATTGTCACTGTACCAATAAACATTAGGACAAAATCCTAAATTCCCACTATAATGAGAAATTTATTTTGAAGTATTATCTCTCCATCAGCCCTATTTTTTTAAGTTCTGGTGCTAAAACTGTTTCCATGTGTTGACTTCTGCATGACACACAAGTATAGATGGTTACCACAAAAGACAGAATAATAAAAACAAAGAGAAGGATTTCCTTCCACAGTTTCTCAACAGCCCAATACTAGCATTTCCAACGATGCCCAGTACAGCTTCTAGAAGAAGCAAGTAGCAAGAGGACATGAAAATCCTGCTGTAGCATCCCACAACACTATAAAATGTAAGAGCCACCCACCAGTTCTCTTGGAAGACTGTTAACAATAATAAGTATATATAATTAATGTTGATTACTTTGTCCTAAAGATGCAGTTTGAACTTCAGTAGAGGCAGATTATACAGCTTTATCCTCATCCTGTGTGTTTTAATTTAGAGTGACTGTTTAATGAAATGTAGGGACTCAGATTACCTGGATTTATCTTCTTCTTTCACAATCACCAAATCATGTAATTATCACATTCCTTCTCAAAACTGTCAAGGTATTTTCAAGGTATTTGTTCCTAGTGGAGGTTGGATCCAGATCTGTAGTTCTGAAAGCATTCTTCAGCTTTCAGAACAAAATTATTTCTGTCCAGGATAACACATTTGCTGTCCTATCATTACTTTCCTAGCTAAAAATAATTTTCTCATGTTTTTCTTCCCCTCACTGTCCATGTTAACTCTGGTAATAAGAAGATGAAACAATCCTTCTCTGACACTACCTTGCTAAGCTAACGAAGGTTACAGCTATTTGTCTTTAATTTGACAGGCCCCTGTTCAAGCCAGTGATGTCTCTTTCAGTTTGAAATTACTTGTCTTCAATGTGAACAACCAGAACCAAACACTTAGAGATAAATCAGCACTTCTGTTTTCTCAGGAACACCTCACTTCAGAGATTCTAGGGCTGTACCATCTTCAAACTGAAGACATGATTTCCCTAAGTCATATTCTATAGCATTTTATATCACATAAAACACAGTAACAGCACAAAACAGTAAGAAGGGAAGATAGACTACAGAAACAAAATTCAGGGTATGACTTGACCATGATAAATGAGAAATTCTTTTGCTTTACTATTTGCTCTGGTAGTGAACACAAAAATCTCTGTGATTATGTATGAAAGTCCAGTAAGCAAAGCATCAAAAAATTAAGACAGCAACGAACTCTTAGTGGCTGTCAACAGGCTCAAAGGGAAAACTTTTAAACATTTTTTGCTAAAAAACTTTACAGACCACACTGCTACTATGGGACTGTGTCTGGACAGCAACCAATTGCGTGGTGAAAGTTGGACTAATTCTCTCTCTCCATTTGGAGTGGTCTGAAGACCTGTACCCTAAACAAGGGTATCCCAAGCTTTGGGATCACTCATTGATAGTAGAAGCCATTATCACTCAGGGAAGAAAAAGATGCTAGCTTCGGTTGAGAAATCAGCAGCTTATCCTACCTTAAAAAATAACCTCTTGAGAGCAACGAGACCATAAATTCATTCCTGTTCCCTCTTCTTCAGGAAAGGACTGTTTGGTAAATTGTGGCCAATCATTTCAGTAATCAGCTACAGAGGTTTCACATTGCTGAAGGAGTCATGAATTATGTCTGACCTGGTTCTCAGACATCAGTTCATCCTGGGTGTTTGGACAAAGGTAAAGCAGCTATGTTCATGAGGTTTCAGCTCATGTTTCAGCTCATGGGAACATTACAGTAAATTATCCGAGGTGCTGAGCTGTTGCCTGCAGATCTTAAAGTAAAGGTATATGGATTTGTATCTGAAGAGTCTACAGGTTCTGATTTGATATGATCAAACGTCTGGTTCAGCTGTCTGTCTCTGCCCGGACACGCGTAGGGTGGTTCTTCGGTGGCCCGTGCTTCAAAGGACGAGTCTGGACTCCAGTTTTTCGATCTTCAGATTGTTTATTATTTCTTATCTACAAAATTTTCTTTCTGCCCAACAGAGGTCTGACCTGCAAGGCAGCATAGGCACTCTGACTGCCCACGGGGCAGTCGTGTCTTTTTATACTAAAATCTACGTACATGATATTTACCTTTATTTCCCAGTATCTTTCACCCATATTAGCAAGTGCAGCTTCACCATGAACCAATCCCCAAGTGCCAACATCACCACAGAAAATGGATGACAAGAAGAAGAAAGAAGAAGGACGAGACACGCCCTGATCCCTCCATCTTGTCTCCATAACCCCCCTGTACCAAAAACCCTAAAATCTATATTTCACCCTGTAAATGTGTCTTTTTTACACCCTTCACTCCCAAGTGATTCTCATGTCCTCAAACTGCTGTCACTTCCGTAGATGGATCAAAATCAAGCCACCAAACACTCCTGGCAACATTCCAGGATTTCCGAGACCCCCAAGGGTTCTCTTGGTAGCTCTGGACATCCGGAGTGATGTGCTGAGTTCCCACAATCAAAGAAATTATTTTGGGGTGATTACCTGCTGCAAGGCCTCTCTCTGGCAGAACTTTATAATGCTTTATCATGTTTTAAGTTAAAAGTGTATTTGCTGAGGAAAAATGAGGCAGTTGGACAAATAATAGCTTAGAACCAAACTACAATTCTGTGGTGTAGGTGGTCAGCTTAGCTGTCTCAGCAATCTGCAACACTGTTCTCAAGTTTAATAAAATCACAGATTAGGGCTATTGACGTGCAGGTCAGAGCAGAGATCTTGATTCCTTGCTAGTCCTTGACAGCAAGACTGCTCTAACTACAGCAGCAAATTCCCCAGAAGCAAACTTAAAACTCAGAATCTTTCCACTGGGATCCTATCATAAAAAACAAAATACTAACAACACATTATTATTTTCAAAATATTCTTTTCGATATAACTGTCCTCATATTCTATCAAATCGAACAATTCTATTTTGAATAAAGTAGTAGTTACTATGAAACTTTTAATAACTACTTTTAAAATACTAAAAATAAAGCAGTAGTAATTAATCTTTATTTAAATGGTAATTTAATGTGCTAAGAAAGCCAAGAAATGAAACTAGTCATTAGCTCATAGTAAAGACTGCCAGAAGCCTCATGACTTATTAATAATGGAGAACACAGTGTACTGAACCATTTCCACTAACCCCAGAAGCTACTAGGAACTGAACCGCAAAAACTGACAATCCTAATACATTGATCAAGCAGTATGATTTTCTTTATAGATATAATTACTGCATATAGTGTAGCTAAGTTTTCATTGTAATCTACATTGATCAACTCTCAAGTTTAAAAACAACGTGTCATAAAACCCCAGCAACATCCTGTTCCATTGGGCAATTATTATGTATACTGAGACAATAGATTTAGTTACTTCTATTAAACACAAAATTTCTATGATAAAGTTTTTGCTTTAATAGCATCCCTGTTAGCAAAAAAATACTAACAATATTTAGGAAAAAAATATAAAAGAAATATAAAAAGAAAGCTTGCCAGTTAATTCCAGCTGATGACAATACTTTACCTTCTTGATCAAGATTATCACTTACAGAAACCTTTTTCATTTCATCAAATTTTCAAGAGGTGTTTAATAAATAAGAAAACCACTCGTCCTAAACCACTTAAGATCCAAAGAAAGCTGCAAATCATTGCATTGCTCCAGACATCTTTGAAAGAAAGCAGAAGTGACAGTAACCACCACTATTACTACTACTAACATAGCTTAAATGGGAGAAGATACTGAAAGCCAACATCTATGGTGAAACTATTCTACAATACTATTGAATGGACATTAGAATTAAACAATAATTTAGAATAATTTTATTTAGAAACAAAATTCAATTTTTAAAAGTAACTAGCCTCTATTAAATTGATTCCTTCAATATACCCTTAAAGAACGTTCCCCTGGGAAAAAAAATTTGAAGCCATTACCATAGCAGAATTTTGAAATAATTATTGTCTCATAAGCTAACTGAAACAGCCATCATTTATACAAGTCACTGAACTTACTGAAACTCACTAAATATAACCCAGAACAAGAGCAACCACAAACACTGTGCAAAAATTTAAATGTTCTATCATAAACTCTGTTCAAAATAGTGACATAAAAAATCTCGCAATACCTAGCAGTATTGAATGAACTAGCAGATTATTAGAAGAGTTAAGTTCCAGGCTGATCCCTCTAGCCAGGAAAACTCTTTTTCCCCATTTCTTCTATCCATCTGCTACCAGATGCAAGATTCAAAAGCTCCAGGAGTGAATGATTCACATTTCTCTTGCATAATGAAGTACAGATATCCAACACCTATCAAGCACAACTACTGATACCACTGAAAGCAAGTTGAGGAGGAAGACCAGGTAATTTCAGTTAATCTTATCAGTTCAGCTATGTCTCAGAAACATTATAAATATTAATATATATTAATGAATTATTGATATAAGAAAGAAAGACATAGAAAAATCATCCTAGAAGAGACATTACTATTTCAAACTCTTTTCCCAGAATCGCCATCTACAGTCCTTCATCATCAAAGACATTGTTGCAATTATCTCCTGCACAGTTTTGGAAAGTCAAACGTGTTTTGCTTTTGGGAAGGGATATTTTGATAAGGAGTTTTTCTTTTTGCAGTTTTGTAAATGCATATAAACTGAAACATGGATATATGAGCACTATACATGACTAGTATATATGAGTTTATATGTTACTATGAATATTTCAAAGACCTGGTAACATTCTGACTTGTCCAACTGAAAGTGCACTAAAATGCACTGGAAGTACTGCTGTCTAATAACGGTCCACTTTGAGTAATAAATCTACACTGGCAGAGGACTGTAGTGGTTTGGGGCATTCTTTAATGCATATATTTGGCAAAAAATGCTGTGTCTTAATAGAATACGTAATACTTGGGATGTTTGCAAATGAACATGAGTGGGTAATTTATATAACAAGAGGGACCAATCTATCACACAGTGTGTAAAAGCATATTTGAACTAAAATGTTATAGAAACTCTGCCTTATATATATTCAAGGACCATACATAGTTCCCTGGTCTTTTAACTGATAGGATCATTAGCAACAGCATATTAAATACCTGAAGAAGTGCTGGGGGCAGAATGAAAGAAACCTGTGTGAACAGTTATGAAAGACCATTGTACATCCCCAGAGTACATAAACTTCTTTTTGCACCACAAACTCTCAGTGTGAGTTATTACTCCCTTTTTCTTTTTTTGCTGTTGAAGATCTCTATAAAGGTGTGACACCATCACTCTATACCAGTTCCTCCTGTTGCCATGCAGCAAAAATCAATCAAGAATCCCAAGCAATCAGAGAGGAGTTTCAATTTCAAAAGCTTTTTGTCTTTGTTAACTACATGCCATTTCCCAGTTGAAGGTAATAATAATCCACAGCAATCAGCTCACCACTGCAGCATTGCTTTTAGCACCAGAAGCAAAGCAAAGCAAAGCAAAGCAACAGTGTGCAAACATACACCCATATATATCCCTATAGCTCCAAATAAGTTCTATTTTATAGAGTGCATCTTGTGGAATTCACTTATTCAAACTTATTGTAATCTCTAGTAATTAAGTGGAAAATAGGCTTTGTTTTTCGAAGGCAGCAACTGAAATTTATTTTGATTATGCACTTAACCTATTCTGTGGCAAATGCAACACTTAGGATGAGACTACACGAGTGATATATTACCAGAAAGTCCAGTATTAACTTACTCAAATTACCTGTACATCAGTATTTACCAAGCATGGTCCCATGTAAAAAGAACTGCAGACACAAAAGAATATGAGCTATTGTGCCCGTATCTTCAACACTATGCCATCCCCTATTCTAAAAAGAACAATAGAAATACAGAAGGGTATGTAAAATATAAAATTGATCAGAGATACAGATGGGATTTCAGGAGCAACTCAACAGATTAAGTTCCTGTGGTCTGGAGGATGCAAGATTGGGTAACATGGAGGGGAAGACAAAGATCAGGAATAGAGAATGGCTGCTCATCACTTCTCTTGACATAAGGACTAGGTTGAACCAAAAAGAATAATTTGGCAATAGATTTAAAAGATATAAACTAATACCTTAACTCACAATGATAGTATGGCTTTGTATGTTGAAAATTTAGGGGAAAATCCCTCAAGCACACTGAGGGAGGGAAGTCCAGGTGAGTCTATTAGGCACCAGAATGCAGGTACCACTTCCAGCAGAGAAGACGCTGCATGCAAATTGCAAGAAGCTGTCAGCATGCTTAGTCTTTGTCCTGTTAGTGCCCTCTTTCCCTAAGCATTTGCAAGTGGCCTGCCACCCAGTCCTGCAGCTGGATCCTGTACAGCATCTGTGCAGCTCTCCTGTGAGCACAAGGGTCTCTCCTTGGCCCAAAGTATTATGAGGGGTACCACTGCTGACTGCAAGCAGCAGAAAACAAATGGGCTATTCACCTCTTCTCTCTCACTTCCACCCAGGGGACTTAAACTCTTCCCAGCCATGGGAAAAAAAAACATTTTGCTACTTAATATTCTTATAAGCGGCTGGAGCAGGCAGAAACTGATCCTCATTTAGAACAGGAGAACAGTCAACTCTTATAAAGCTTTTAAAGAAGCACTGGTCTGAAGAGGTATCAACAAAAGTATACAAGGTTATTTTTGAAGAAACTTCTAACAAGCTGTTTCATGCAAGTAACATTTTAATTGTTTGGTTATTAGCCAAACTGAATAATACACATGTAGGAACTGGGGAGATGAGTGAAAGGGAAATAGGAAGATGAAAAGCATGCATTTCTTTTTTAAAATAATTTTAATACAGTACCAAGGTTTAAATTGTAAAATGTATTTGCTAAATACGGTTGGGAATACTGTTTAGTAACATAATTAGGGATGGCAAGGGAACACATCTGAGTTTTCAAAATTAAGTTTCATTTTGATGTAAAATAAAAACGAGGGTTTTAAAATTCTGAAGCACAAGCATATGCACATGATGGAGGGAACAGTGCAGCCAAGAGTGCAGAATATGTAATAATTACAGGTATCATCAAAGTCATGGGAACACTTCAGCAAAAACAGATACCACATTTTCACATTGCAGTGTAATGACTGACATCCTAATGCCTTCATCTCTTTGTTCTAATGAAAATATCAATGACACTCATCACAATCAGTCCATATATACTTGTAGAACAATTTTGTTTGCAAGGACATGGCAATAACTAATTAGCAACTGGCAATTAGAAACATGAAGCTATTATAGTTCCTCTGAAGAAAAAGAAACAATAAGTCATAAAAGGCAAATTATTTTCCAGCAATTGTATGAGTCTTTCATAATAAATCTAATAATACTGGGAAAACAATCTGTCCTTTTTACTGCAGTGTCTTCCCTGTCAAGGATCACTTAAAGAACTACAGGGCTTCAAAAGCAGCTTTGCTTTGAAATGTCTCTGACAAGAAAACCTTCTGGTAATTAAACCAGAGTCAAAATTAATCAGAAGATGATTGGAAACACTAAACTTCTTTGACAAGTTAAGAGCACAGATTAAACCAAAAGCAAATCCAGAATATGGTAAACATAAACAAAGCAGCACTATTTCCCATTGTTTTTCCTGAAGCCATATTGATAACTTGAAGTCCTGAAGTTCTCTAAATCATACAGAAATGAAATAATTGAAATAGCCCCCTCCCCCCCCAGCTTATTAATCATACCTTAATTTGTGCAAAAGGTCTGTCAAAGTTTCCAACATAAAGAAGACCAACATTCTGGGTGAGTAGCCTAAAAAATGAAAAGAATCTTTTAAGATATCACTTTACATCTGTAAATTTTTTCTGCATCTGCAGTAATTGTTACCAAACTCTAGCAGGGCACCAATCTTCATCACAATAGCAAGAGCTACCCTTGCAAATCTGGTTACACAATTCTGTGTGAGCTACTATAAAAAAGGAAAATGTGCATTAAAGATGTGTGCACACCAGTAATTCATGTTTATGTTGCAAACAGATCTTCAACAAAATCACTTCATAGGCTTCTTTGTGATGGATGCCACTCAGTAATGTGGGAAAATGGCAGGTATGTGCTTTTTCTTTTTATTAGAGACCATTAGAGACAAAGGGAGAGCAAGAGAAAAGAATTATAAACACACATTCAGAGCAGCAAGCCCAAGAGTTAAAACAGATTAGGGCACATAAAAGCATGCACAGTAATACAAAAATGACGTCACTACAAGAAGAGAAATATCAGAGAATCTCTGTAACATTGCCTAATGGTTTGCCAAATAAAAAGAGCCCCAGATACAGCTTGTGCTTGCTGTTCTCTTCAAGTCTTAATAAAATTGTTGCATACACCACCAAGGTCCAGAGGGACAGCTGGATAAGTTGTCTCAAATGCCTGTTCATACTTCTGGAAAAGTGTTTGATTTCTGCAGATACTGTGCAAGTCAATGCTATCAGTACATAAACTCCAAATTCCAGAGGAGCATTAGGGCACTGCTGTTACAAACTGGCTGACAAGAACATCACTGGCCAGCAAAAAGGACAGGAAAGCACTGTTCTGTTCTGACTGCATAATTACAATGTTCCTCTTGCTAAGCAAAGGCCCAGCAATCATTCCCTCCATTTTAAAGCCCCATAAGCATTGCACTGAAATACAGGTTCTTCAGAATAATAAGAACTTTTTTGATTACAAACCCTGGAAAGAGTTTCTGTTTTGATTAAAAGGGACATTGAAAACCCATCATACTCCTCAGTAGCCCCAAGTTTTCATTAAGTGCTTGCTATTTTATATTTTCTTTCAATTTTACATCCCATTCCCTCTAGCAATAAGGCCTCACGAAGGAACTAAATTAAATAGTGAGAAATAAGTATAAATCTAGGCATCAGTCAGCTTAAGCAATGACACTGAGGTGTCTCTTTCTTACATTTTTAAGCATACATAAATATATATATATATACATACACACACACATATATATACACACTTATAATTAATACTGAGATTTTTTTTTTAATAACTAAGGCATCTATCATTTTCAACTCATTTCTCACCATTGCCAGGCCTGTTTTCACAAACAAAAGAGAACAGCAATTTAGATGGCAATAAATAATTTTGAGCCCACAGAATGTACATACCTTAGTATGACCTTGATTCTTCCCAGTTCTGACAACAATATGATATATATGACTTTAAACTGGTTCACCAACAGTGGGAATTGGTGGAACTCAGCAAAATTACAAAGTCAAAAGATTCATGCACATAAAACAGTTAAGTAAGAAGAGGTGTTGAACTATCACTCTTCAATACCTTTCTCTAATTAGATATGGTATATAAAAGTTTCCAGTGCACTGACAGAAACACCCCATAAAAGAAGAGACCAGTAAGGATCAGACCACATCAGTCACAATATAGACAGGCAAGGGGATTCCTCCCTTTCCCTATCAGTGTGCCAGTCTCCATCAGGAAGACTTGTATTGTTAGGCAATGGTTTAGCAATGGTACAATATGTAAGTCAGGATAAGCATATTGAAGTCATTTTCAGTCACAGTAAGTCAAATTTATTCAGAACTCAGGTGTCTGGAACTGGAAAATCCAGCATATTGAGCTAACTTTCTCCTAGAGCTATAAAGCAAAATCAGAAAATATTTAATGGTTTTCTAAATGGAAAGAAACATATGGGAAGTAATCAGCAAAGGGTACCAAGAGGCTACAAAAAGAATTCAAGGTAGGACATCATATTTCAGAGAGAGGCACCTTAAAGCAACAACTGCACACAATTATCATAAGACAGAAAAGATAATCCACTAGCTGTTTTTCTAGTAAGGGACCTTAAAAAAGTGAGGACATTCAGTGTGATAATTCCCATGTGGTTATTCTTCACGTTTTCTTTACCAGATAAAAATGCAGGACTATTAAAAATCGAAGGCTTTAGGATTGCTTTAATTGGAAGTAACAAACATCCAGAGAACCTTAAGACTGGCCTTTCCAGGAGACTGCCCAGCTGTCTACACAGTTTTAAGATGCTATCACTGATGTATGCTCCAAATGAACTGCAAGACTTGGCTTCCTTAATAAGATTGATATTGACACAGTACAAGCTGATTACTATTCATTCATCTTTCACTGCCTCTGCTAAAAAGTAATTTACTTACAACTTTTTATTTGTACTCATATGGCACTTCAAAAAGCAATGTTAATGCAATGTTAGGAAAATGTTTAGAAGTTATTTGTAGCTTCCTTAAATAAGAGGTTGCACTCTGTATTTCTCTAGTTTACACATTCCTATTGAGTTCTGGAGTTCAAAATTATATCACCAACACATAAACAGTTTCCATTTAAGAACTCAAGAAGGTTGAAATGAGCACTCCAATATGAAATAACCATGCTTTATGCCCCTAAATGGTCTGAGCAATTAAAAAAATACCAAGTCTCATCACTAGTCTAAGCTCTTTTACTCTGGGTGTTTCTTATGAGCATAATCTCTCTATTTCAGAGGTTGAGCTCACACAGAAGAGCCTGGAGAAGCAAGCAGGCTGTGACAGGAGGCACCACTGAGGCTCTGAATAAGCCAAGCCAGTGCAAGAGTGTTACCATCTCCACAGCAGCCACCCGTGGCAGCACCAAAAAGTCATGTGCCATTGAGGAAGTGGGCAACAGAGAGGAGTATGTGCCAAACTCCATCTCACCCAGAGAAACTCAGCACAACTGACCTCTAAATGACACTTAGATGTACCTCCCACCAGTCAGAAAGTTCAAACTATGCATAGCTGGTTTTGGAGTTCTTTACCACAATACCAGAGTGTACTTTTAAGTACCTAAAATTAACTTTCTATTATAAACATTAATGTGTCTAAATCGATACAGATATTCTTGCCTAATACTCTCAACTAATTACCCTTTGCCTTTAAAGGCTTCCCAATGGTAAGCAGGGTTGGCATGGAAGCACTTATATGCCAAAGCTGTCTTTTAAATGTCACTCTATTTCTTACTTAGTTTAACAATTGCAGTTCTGCTCTTAAAACACCATCAGCAGTACTCAAAACCAAACCCTGACGAAAGTTGGACATCACTTGTAATCGGCTAAAATCGATACCAGGCGATGAAACAGTGATGACAGTTTCACAGCACAATTATTACCTTTGAATGTCACTTCAAACAACTACCTTAAAATTATGAGAAACAATTATCAGAAATATGAATGGTTACTGGCACTTCAACATATATTAATTTTTATTTAAGAATATGTAGCAAAATACAAAGTTGCCTAGTTTACAGACTGTCATATATTTTATTTGTGGTCTCTTCCATTCAATACATTATCCATACAATTCCCATTTTTTTCTGTACATTGAAGGAAAGAAACATGACTCCAAGAAACAGTAGTTCTTTAAGATGTGCTGTCCATGTTACACAGCACTCCATGCTTTCCTCTCCTATACACCCAAGTGAGCAGACCTCTAGCCCAATATGCCTGCTAGGGCTGCAGAGTTATATTTCAATGCAAACTATATAAATAATACCCCAAAAGTGTCAGGACATACCATTTCAGAGTTTTGACAATATAATATCAACGTCTTAAAGACCCTTCCAGTACCAAGAAAATGCTGTTAGATAGTTATCACTAACCTTCCCTAGATTTGGTCTTTTCTGGGATATAGATGCACCCAATGTTTTCAAAATCCAAGCTGCAGGAGCCAGGTACTGCTGTTTGTGAAGGAAGTTGAACATAGGAGTAGGTAGGCATGGTCAGGCTAGGTGATCCAAAAAAAGTGTGGTGGCAACAGTGACAGTGGTTAATGCAAACACAGGACAGGACTAAGAACTTGGGTAAAAAGAAACTTAGAGTAAGACACTGTTGGGACAGCAGGGGATGTAGAACACAAGGGATGAGACAGGTATAAAGGAGTGAAAAAGCAGCCCTCTGGGTTGGAAGTACTGGGGTAGAGCTCTGGGCTGGAGACCAAAGGATTAGAGACAGGGAGCAGCATAAACTGATTTACCAGAGAGTTCATCCTCCCTGAGCACAGCTGACCTTGTCTGGGGGCTGGGACATTGCCAGGACCATTGCCTCCTTCCTATTGCCTTTGGCCACGGGAAGCAGACTGACCCTGGCTGTGGACTTTATGAAGGCAGCACGTTTCAAAGAAGCCTGATCATTTCCTCTTCTCCACACACAGTCTGTTCCTGCTAACTTACTAACACATGTTAAGATGAAGGTGAATTACCCTTTCAGTATCTAAAGGGGAAGGACAAAAACAAAGCCAGAGAGGAACTTTTTACAAGGGCCTGTCGTGATAGGACATGGGGAAATGGCTTTAAACTGAAACAAGGCAGATTTAGATTAGGTGTTAGGAAGAAATTCTTTCCTGTGGAGGTAGTGAGACACTGGAACAGAGAAGCAATCCATCCCTGGAAGTGTTCAAGACTAGGGTGGATAAGGTTTTGAGCCACCTAGTCTAGTGGGTGGTGTCCCTAACCATGGCAGGCAGTTAGAACTTTATGATCTTGAAGGTTCCTTTCAACCCAAACCATTCTGTGATTTCAAGATAATACTGACAAAAATTCGGGAACTGCTCACCAAGCCACCAATGCTCCAGCCATTAAGTAGTATTTTGTGAATGCAAAAAAGCAGGTGCCAAAGAGTTCCTTCATATTTTTTGGGAGGTGTACCTTAAGGACACCACTACAGCTTGATCTGTACCCCAAATGCCCATCCCTTCCAACTCAAAAGCTGCCTTGAAAATCCATTCAAGTTATCAAAGAGGACCTCCCAAACTAGAGCTGAACACATTAACTTCTTAGTGGTTCATACACAAATCAGTGGTGAGTTTCCCTCTAGGCTACCTAGTGCTGCTCTGCAGATTATGGAGGGAGGCTTCCAAAAAGGAGCAGAGCATAAGGAGCACATGCTTCCATAAAGGAGCAGAGAAATAAAGTTGCAGGGAGGAGCCAGGAGCCTCCATCTCTCACAGGAGCAAGTTACTCCAAATTAGCTGAACATGGTAATTTGCTCCTGTGCAAGGCAGCAGCTCCTGCACTTGCTCTGGTGGGTGCAAGACTGGTGACACATTGTGCAGGGACACAGACAGATCTGCAGCTCTTGCCAAGAGCACAGGGGTCAGAGAGGCTTGAAAAGCAGGGGCGCATGGAGTGAAAAACACAGTGTGTGCAGCAGGAGGGCTGAAAAGAGGTAATTGGCACTGGAAAGGTGGAATGCATGGAAGGAAAATGATGACCAATGAACAAATATATGGCTTGGGGTGTCTGGTTTCTCAGGAAGAAAGCTGCCCTGCAACAGGCAGTGGTGGGCACAGAGCTGCCCACAGCAATGCTTCAGTTACTCACTACCCCTAGGGAAAGAGAACATTCAACTTCTTTACATTTCAACAAAAGTGCTCACAAAATCCCAGAACTGGTGACAATTTATCAAATAATGTCTTGCAGTATTTTATTAGGCAATCGTAACATTTAACTTAACAAACATTATGTTTGAAGAGTAGGTCATTGCTCCACATAAGTCAAGCAGTTTGATACTTTATTTCTGATTTATGCTTGATGGTTTGCCTGTTTCACCAGCCACCAGAGTACCTGACCTAGATGAGTTTCATTCTAGATAAGTTTGTGTTTGTTTTTAGGAGCTAGGTAAGTGCTATAGCCTGCCATCAAAGTTTTGTTGGATGTAATAAAACTTCACTTGTTGTATTTTATAATCACAAAGGTATTTGAGGGCATGCAAAACTGCAGTAACTTCCAAAACTCATCTTGATACTGTGCGTGTCTGTCTCTGCTTGTAATGACAACATGAATGGAAATGACTGCTTTCTGCAAAGGATGAGAGGCAGCTTCTGCTGTGGTCTGTCCTCTTACCTGAAAGAAGTCTCTCCAGATCAGACAGGTTTTTTTCTGGTTTATACAAACAGTGGATTGATACCTGAAACATCCTTGGTGTCTGCCTGGAGGGCAGATCACCAGATCACTCTATCAGAAATGATTAAAGAGGAATTCCACTGATGAGATGATGAGATAAAGGGATTAAAACACATAGACTACTTCCACTTTACAGGCTGAAGCAGCAAAAAGCAGCTACACTGGCACTGGGAACTGATGTAACAACTTCATCCTTTTTATGCTGTAGGCAGATTTTCACTCTTCACAGAGGTTGCTAGTGAAAAGATTTCAATCCTGAGAAGACGTGTGCCAAAACTGGAATAGTTGTGAAGCAAAATGGAAAGAAAAAATATCCTGACACCCAGATGGGTTATTGACCTTTCTGCACATCTGCATCTTTATTGCTAAGACCACCTCAGTGTACACATCCATGGTTGATTAGGGCCAAAAATGCAACACACTCTGTTTTGAATATAAATTGGAAAGTCAGAATAAAATTTTAGGAACATCTATGTCACCACACTCACAGTCTAAATTCCCATATTTACAATAGCTATATAATGGGGATTAATATTAGTTATGCATCATTTGTGTGATAAGCATATACAAATACTATACTGATATGCTCTGTATGTGCTTTTAACTGTCTCTGAAAATCAATCTGGATGCATTTGCACATTTTGGGCAGACATGACTGATAGAAGTCATGAACACAAATGAACAGCAGCCCTGACAACAGAAGTAACACCACTGTAAGTTAAGTAACTGTACTTTCAAACACTGCTTGAATGTTCTTCATGTGTAGCTTTGAGGATATAGGTACCTTTCATACATAACTTCATAAATTTTGTATTCAATTGTACAAAGAAATTATTCCACTATGTCATTATTGCATATGATGACCCGAAAGCACATGATGACAAATAAAGCACTATGACACAACAGAAAGGACACCATAACCATGTGATGAAGCTGATGTCCTTTCACAAGCATGATAAATATTCTGCCTTTATTCTGTGTTCACTTAAACTGGGAGGGGAAACTGCACTATGCTGCAATATCATAACCATAGAAAGAAAAGCTGCTTTCTAAGGAGTTTCTTGAAGAATCACTTAAATTCTATTACAGTGACATTCCAATTATATTTTGCTTCTTGCTTATGATAATAATTTCCTATTAGTTTAAAACTCTAATATGTATTTTCTAGGAATATAAAAACAAGAATAAAATCAGAAAAGAATAAACAGAGAATTATGAAAAATTATGTTAGGGTCAAAAAAATTAACTTCCTACATTTAATTTTTTAAGATCATTATTTCATTAATGTAGTTCACTGACTATTGTAAGAATAACATAGTGAAAATACTACACTAGGTATTTTAAATATATAAATATTTTTTAAATATTAAAAAGGAAATATTTTAAAACAGTAATATTTTAAAATATATAAAAGGATCCAATACAAGTTATGAAAAAGGCCAATAACAGTGCTTGTAAACTGGCATGCATATATGGTCTCCAAACAAGATGTATTTCACCTTTTTCTAGGAGCATAGAGAGTCAAGAACTTGACAGTTCCACAGAAGCAGTGCATGCAGAATAAGGACAATGGCAGCACATAGGCTTTACAGGTGCTCTCCTTTCTACAGTGCATTTACCAACCAGCTGTTCAGGCTACGAAAATATTCTAACAGAAATTGTTACTCATCAGTCAAACAAGAAAACATTTTTTTGTGGACAAATATAAGCTATTCTAGTATAATCATCATGGTAAAGAATAGGCAAATAGACTGTATATCTGATTTAGGAAATTCTTCAAATAAGAGCACAAACTCAAGAAAGTTGTGAGGGAACTGAAAGGGATATTATGCACTGCCACTTACAAAGTAAAAATGCAAAAATCCCTGGGTTAGAACATGAGGGTGGAAAAGGTTGGGAAGGAATATATTAAAGTGCAAAAAAAGAAGAAGAGACCATAAAGAGTTTTATAATGCTAAATTAATCTCTACAAGAAACAACCCTGCAGAAATGTAAGTAAGCCTCTTTCATTCCATGAATTCTGAATTTGCAGAATAGTCCAAGTCAACGGTGACTGCAATTAACATAAAAGTGTATTCCAAACAACATTCCCAGGGAAAAACGCAGTGGGTAGCACAAACTACAGACTTGAATTTAACACCCTCAGCCCTCCTACAACAGTACTACAATAGCCTGTGCCATTTGTCATATTAATAAGAATGGTGCTTTCAAGCACATGCAACTCAGGCAACAATATCAGTGTTATGTGCTAATTGCCCTCTGAGCTCTTATGTGTGGTACTTGAAAGGCTTCACTGCACTACCTCACTACCTACAGTAAATCACTACCTGTCACTGACTATTGATAATGGGAATCTTGGCAGTAACTGATCCCTGAAAGACATACTTCCACTGAACAATGCCACCACTGTTATATACCAAATAAAATAAAAATTACATTTAGAGGGCTTGAAACTGCAAACTGAAGTGACCTCATATCTGAGGTAATGGTGATTCTAGACCATCACAAAGAATAAACTGATGAATATGTAGGGTTTAATTTGCACCAAATTTTGAAAAAGTGTTTGGCTGTGGTGGGTTTTTTTTGGGGGGGAGGTGGGAGTATTTGTACACAAATACTTTCCTAGAGACAGGGAGATTTTTTCAAGGCATATTTGTGCACTTGATAAATAAAACCACAATATCAGATGTTTCCAAACAGCACTTCTTTTTGTTTGCTGCATTTATGTCTAGTGCTGATAATATTTTAATATTTGTCCAAAGCATGTTTGGCTATTTTTTACAGGCAAATAACAAAAAGAAGCATTTTAACAACTACATTTACATATAACCTATCCATAAAAAATAGAAAGGAAAACTGAGTAGAAACAAAAAGTACCTATTAAATAATCATGCCCATTCCTCCACCAACAGAATATTACTCCCTGTAGTATAATGAGCAATTTGGCCAGGCTGGCCATAAATTATCTGGAAAATGAGGCTGCTTGCCTTTTCCTTTGGGAGGTTATTACGTAGTTCAAGAGATTTCACTATTAGAATCTATTTCTGATCATAAACATCAATTTTTCCTTCTGAATATCGTCTCTTTCATCTCACTGAAATATAGGACAGGAGTTAGGAACTATTCCCAATTTGCTGAAAGAGCTGCCTGACACTGCCTGTGATGCAACTCTGCCCAGATTTATCCATGCATCACAAAATGAGAGCACTCACACAGCTCTGCAGTGGCCTCACTGGAACACCATAAATCCACATTCTAGTTTACGACCCCAGAGGGTCCTTTCACCTTGGCCATCTTTTAAAACATAACAGACACCACAATATAGCAAATTCAGCCACCAGAATTAAGTGAAGAATTGATACCACAATGTGAAGCTTTGTATCACAAGACTTCAATAAATTACAAAGTCTCATTACAATTTTTAAGTCCAAACAAAGTCATTTTCAGTGTTTCAAGAGGTACTTAAGAAAACCAGATTTCTAACAACAAGTAAGATATAGAAGAAACAAATGAGATATTGAAAAAAAAATCTCAAGCATAGCCAAATAGAAAACTGGTAAAAAAAATCATGCGGAAATACAGGATTCTGTGAAAATACAGGAAGCAACCAAGAAAGATGGGGAGACTGAAGAGGTTGAAAAGGTAGTGGATTTGTTTGTACCCATCAAAAAAATAAAGGCATTTAGTCAGGAACATGGGGTTTCTTAGTCACCAAAATGAAATCCCTGCAGAAATGGGAGGTACTAAAAGGAAAGCTCTGGAGTTATACTGATAATTAGGGTGAAAGAAATCACCAAATTCTGACGGTTTTTAACATAGAGGATCTGAATTGCTATTTTAAAAAAATCCAAGTCAGTCCTACACACAGAAAAGGGTATTGTCTGCAAACTTCCCAGAGCCCCTACCCTCTAGCACAGCATTGTTCAGCACACCTACCTTGGCCATGCATGGCAGTGCTACTTAGGAGGTTGCACATCCCCTGCACTCACACTGTGGCTGCATCTGCCTCTCTTTTGATCATTTTAATGAAAGAGTGCTTGAAAAGTAGTGGGGGACGGGAAAGGCAGCAAGCACACTGACATAATCGATTCAGACTGCCAAAAGGCATCTGTTACACTCTTATTCCATACTAATTTATTTTTTAAAAACCATAAAACTAGGCAGTAAGTACTTTCATATGGAAGACACTTCTTACTGTTAAGGTCCATGTCCTGCTTGAGATTGGACAGGCAGAAAAAATGGTAAGTTTCCATCTTGGCAAAGGCCAAGTGACTACTCCATTTATATAACAGACTGTTTAATATATTTATTAGTAATCAGAAAAAGATATGAACAGAGAAAGTCTGCTGATTAAGCAAGTTATGAAGCAATAGCTGGCAACTTTAGCCAGATTACAAAGTTCATCACTTTGAAAGGAAGCTGATGTTGTATTTAGTATCGCTTGTACCACCTCAGCATTATTTTCCTCTGAAATGAATGATGTGTGCTCTTTTGTGTATGAATGAGGGAAAGGTACTTACACCATTTAACTAAGGGATGCATCATAATGTGAACGAGCCTGTCAACTACAATTCTGTTATTTCCTAACATTTAAAGGGTTGCCTTCAAAGCTCACTGAATTTTCTTTCCATGTGAAGTTTTGTCATTCCTTTGTTCTTGGTCTTTCTAATGAAAAAAAAACCAAACAAACAAACAAAAACATGCACACCAAAAAAAATCCAAAAAACAGCCCACAAAAAAAACTTTTGTCCTGGACAACTATTCTAAATTGTAAGAACAGAGCTGGAAATTTGAATACTCTGCAACTGTAACAGGTTGTTACAACTGAAAAACCATGACAAAGAACTGGCAGGGAGGTTATGATGGGGTGATCTCATCTGGCTATAATTTCCCTCATTCTGCCCTTCATTTGACAGCACAGATGCTCCAACAGTTTTCTGGTTTTCCCAGTGCCCTGCATGCCACACCAGTGGTAGCAAGACCTCACTGGTACCCTGGGTAAAGCAGTAGGTAAAGCAGTATCCATGAACAATGCAGGGCAAACCAAAGACTGATCGAGTGATCTGTATTTAATTCTTGTAACAAAAGAACAAGGAGTCATTGAATTAGTCCAATTGAGTGACAATTCAAATATGATAAATATTTAAACACAAAACACATAATTAAACTGGAGCTCATAGATGCTGCTCTGGTGCGCAAGAGAAACAGAGATATGACAGGCATGTGCATAATAAAAACATCTAGAAGACTAAAATTTTCCCCTTAAAATAAAACAGAGAATACAAAATTCACCTGTCTACACTAATCAGAGATATAATCAGTATGAAAATTCCCCTCTTCTTATTAAAGATCCTCCATGGGAAGAGCACCCTTAGCCATATGTATGCACACAGCCAGACCACTCCAACTGATTTCTTTTCCTTCCTGTTTCTCCATATCACTTTAATCATTTATTAAAAATAAATGCTTTATTAATTAATCATGCACAATCAGAAAAATGATTGAATTACAGTCTAAAAACGTTTTAGGTATGGGTTCATGGGGGACTATGCAGATTGCAATCTCAAGGTGAAGCCTGTAATGAACAACGAATTGTTTGTTTGGAATATAGGATATGGACCCAGCTGCCACTCTATCCAGACCCAAGTGCCACCAGCAGAATGCCTGAACAGCCATCTGCTGCAAACAAACCTACCACCCAAAATAAGGTAGGAAGGCTGTCAGAGACCTCATGAACACTACTGAATGCTTCAAGCTCATTATAGAAACCTTTACGGGTGGTGCCAAATTTAGTTCCTCTGTCAATTATAAAATTAAATCCCTCAGCTTAGTCATACACAAACTTATAAATGAAATTTCTTTTACAGAAATTCTTCAGGTAGTAAGAGACATAAATGTAGTATTCCATATTCTGAAATATTAAGCAATGTACCCTTCCTGGGTGTGACAAAATAAAGGACTATTGTGTAATATCAACTAACAACACTGTGATACTCGTTATTGCATCCACAGGCATTTGCAGGAAAGCTGTTCTGTGTTTCTAGTGTGTTACTCTGCTTAAAAAAAAAAAAAATTGTATCCTGACCCACAAAGCTCCTTTCTCTATAAAGGAAATCACAGTTCTGTAATAGGGTGCTCTGCTTCACTTCAGAAGTGCCACATCCCCTTCAGTAACCCCTTTATCCATTTCTCTGTCTTTCCTGTATTTCTCACTCTAATGTTCAGCAGCTGCTCCTTGATTTTGTTTTCTCCAGACTTCTAAAGATGGCTATGTCCTCTCAGTACATTCCATCCCCCCCTCTGACCTTTTACCCCAACTCCCAAATTAAGAGAGGAAGCCTACTTCTACCAGAGCCACCAGGAGGGAAGTGGGGATGCACTGGGGTGATGGCAGCTTGAACATTGCTAAGAAGTGGAAGGCAGACAGGATTAGGAACAAAAAACCCCTTCTGAGATGCAGCTCCAAGGTTCACTGGAAATTGGAACTACTGTTCCAATTTCTCTGAGCAGCCTTGATCTCCACTCCAGTTTAAACCTGAGGCAGCTACTAAACCCACACAGGGCACTAGGCAGGCACTTGGCACACGGTCACACCTGAATTCACACCCTGAGAAGTCCCATGCAGCCAGACCCACCTCCCTGTGTGAGGAAGAGGACCAAGAGGCTTCATCTTAAGGAGCTGCTTCTAGAAAATATTTTGTCCAATACAACCATTTTGCAAACTCTTCATATGCTAGCAGTATTCTTCTTTTCCAATGCCAGCTTTTTAGACTTCATTTTAAATTATTATTCAATTTTGTGACACACTCTCTAAAAAGTCAAATAAGCTGAAGTCTGTGTGATAAGCAACTTGCAGAAATGTATCTTTTCTATAAACTGTAGGAAAAATGAATTCTTTATTAAAATTTCTGTGTTATTATTACTGAAAGAGAGCATCTTTTCACTTACTGTACTGAATGATTAATTTTTATTATGTAGGGCACAAGTGAAAGAGAAATTATGATTAAATGCAAACTGCATAGGACAAAAAATTGATTACTTCCAGACCCTGGTTGATAACCACTGATTTAACTGGTATCAGGATGACCTGCTTTGTCTCTTCTTTCACATCTCTCTGAGAAGATTTATGTAATGTAAATTATTAAGTTATTAATTAACAAATGTACAGTAAAGCAGGGGCGTTTTTCCAATTTCACAGTCTGCCTCCAACACATAATTTTTTTACTCCAAGCAATTTTGCATGTCCTCTTGGACTATAATTTACCCTTGCTAAAAAAAGCTTGCTTAAAAAATTAGTGCAACATGGTTAGTATATTTTGGTTTTTCAAGCAGAAAATACTCATTGTGGTTTTTAAGGTACCTGCATGGATAATAAGCATTTTAAAGTAATATAGCTGACTGCAACTATCTACTGGTATTACAGGAAAAAAAATTCACAATGTTCATTATAAAAATTGTGCACTTAATTCAGGTTTGATTTAAGGTAGGACAGTCTATGAAAAAGCAGTATGTTTTCTTAGGCTAAGCAATACAGTCAGAAAAAACAAGGATGGAGCATGCAAGTAACCTCAAATATGAAGAAAGACTTTGATGTCGAGAAATTTGGCTATTTTTTAATATATCTATGATAAGCATAACAAAACATAAGCAATTGGCTTTCCCTATATACCAGCTACATCTTCAGACCATCAAAGAGAAAAACTTATCAATTGGTATACAGGAATGAAATTTCAGCTATTTCATGGAAATTCTATGCATTTTAACCAGGACTTTAATTACTTTGGAGTAGTTACAGAAAAAAAAGATAATCACCTTTACTGGGAAACCAACCCTGAAGACTCACATGCAAATATGGGTGAGAGAAGTAAAGGCAAATGAATAAAACTTCAGCAGGAACACAAAATTGAATCTATCTGGGAACAGTGACACAGTAATGAGAAGGCACAGAAGAGAGAAAAGGGCAGACTGGTAGAGCACATATTACTGTAATAGATGATGGGAAACCTGCATTTTAACACACCCCTGCTGTCAAGTTTTATATCAGCTAGGAAACCCAAGAGCTGAGTGTCTCATATCTTCTTTTACAACCTTGTTTCTTAAAAGAAGTGCAATTTAGGAGTGATGAAAGTTATTCTGTTTACTCAGCTACTACAGAGATCTGTGCTCTGGTTCTGTGCTTTGCCCCAGTACAGCTCCAGGGGTCAACTCTTGGTGGAAGAATTCTGTTTCTTTTGGACATTCCTCTGCTACATTTTACATGCACAGATTAGTGACAATGGGATTACACTGACAGTTCCTGCAATTCTACTTTTTTTGGTCTAAATATTTAATTCCAAATTTGGAATATTGCTTTAATTTTTCATACCTGGTATTTACACTGGAAGAAGTCTTATCCATGATTGATTTAAAATGCACAGAAAAATAATTACCTCTAAGTTGATGTTATATGCAAACACATTCCTGAAGCAGTAAAAGAATATCAATCAGACAACTAATACAAATACTGCAAAATCAAGTTTCAATTGTTCCTTCAGAGAAATCTTTATCACTCCTTTTTTGAAGTTACATTCAATACTACCTTGTTATTATGGCAGAGAAAATTTATTATCAGAGAGCAGACAGGCATTTCATTCAGATATAAATCACTCAAAGCTAAGACAGAACATAATTACTGTATTTGACATTTGAAAACTAAGAGAAAGGAAAATTAAATTGTTTTCCTTAGAATCAGAATTCAAGAAGGGTTTTTGGAGAAGCTAGAGAATTCTTGTTCATTAAGTTGTTATGAAGATGACCAGGCTAAAATAGTCTGAGGGAGGCAAGAGTGTTCAGTCTTATATTGGAGAGCTTGTGGGCAAGAAATAATTTTGCAACTCTCAACTTTCTCAAGCCTGCACACATAGTACAAACAGATTTTCTGCAACTGTCCCAATATCCCAGCCAGTTCTGTAAATCCAAGTTAGTCTGTCTGTACTGCAGTTGAAATGATGGTTATTCCCCTCATTATACCTTCACTTTCTCCCCTTTTAATAAACCTCAGCTTTGTCTACGTTTATCAGTGGCCTTGCCTTATATAGAAAACTGGCTAGTACCTACAGAAACTCAGAGTTATGGACATTGGGATGTTCTTACTGTTAGTTTTGTTTACTGATATCAAACTTGAGTAGAAAGCTACCACAGGTACCCACAAATAAATACAAGATTACCAAAAATGAGGGTAGAGAAGGAAGCTCACTAGAATTAGGTTTCCTCCACCCAGCTTCTTCCGGCCACTCACCTTTCCCACTGCTAATATCATTCCATAACTTCTGTATTTCTGACTTTTCAGGTCCCCTTAATTAATTAAACTTGAGGATAAGGCTTTGTCAAAAGAAACCAAATAAAACTGCCACCTGCTTCTCTGTTGACAGAACTGCTGTTTTAGACGTTCAGAAATCCATTTGATTTTTTAAAGTTAAATAAAAGAACAATATGTGATTCTGGAGCTATTACATCATTAGAATTAACTTTAAATAATTACCAAATTTTTGCCCTTCTGTCAGAAACATCTATGCATTTTGTCTTGCAAGAAATTTATATGAAGTCAAATGTAGTGAATGAAAGTAACAATTCAAGCTGAGCAATAACAGAGATATGCCTTCTTAACAAGAAGACATATCACTAAACAATAGTATATAACTAGATCACACTTTAAATAATAACCTGGTAAAAAAAAAACACAAAAGAGAAGCAACTGTGCAAAGTCTACATCTATAGCATCTTTATGCTATGCATTCCTAGACTGTTTAAAGATCTTTCTGCATTAAATTTTAATTTTAGAGGAGTTATCAGCTTCATAACTCAGCTTTTAGCAACAAATACTTTTGGACCAAATGTTGTACAAAATCCTTGGGGAAGTGAATAACGCTCAGTCTGTACAGGGGAGCAGCAGAACAGTCAGCACTGTATAATTTCAATATTAGTTCCTTTCTGCAGTCAATAGGGTTCATAGCTCTTCCTCAGGCTTGTCTAGTAAACTGGTCGAGTTTTTAAGTAATTGGTACAAGTTATACCATGCTTTAAATATGTGGGACCAATTTACTTTCACTCAAGTGAAAGTGTTTTATGAGTCTAAAACAATGGCCCCTCCTCTTGCCACAGTCTGGACATAGGCATGCCTTTTGCCCATAGAGGCTCTATCAAAACACAAAATTTGCCAGCCAAATAACATAAAAAATTAACTTAATCTCTGAAAAAGGCAGGATATCATCTTCAGAAAACACATGGAAAATTTCTACATACTGCATGTATCTGAATATCACAAAAAAAACCTGGGATATGATATGTAAAAAAAACTTAAGTTGTGTAATAGTTTCCTCTTATTTTTAATATGAGCAAAACTAAAGTAAACAACAGAGTAATTATCACCATGCAGAAACCATTAATCATATGTTATTAAATGGCTGAGCAATAGAGAAAAATGACCAGCTTTGAACATTTCGTTTTGGTGACATAATTCAAATAACTGAAGCTTAATACTTCTGCTGTTAAAGCAAGCTGTATTTATAGCCTATTTTAGCTGGAAGAAAGCATTTGCATGCCATACCATTGCCTCTCCTAAAACCAGAAAATTATTCCAGTTTATCATGATACAGAATTCACCTCTTGAAACGCAATTTTCTTAACACACAAGTAATATATGAAGATTTTTTAAAAAGTGACCATTGTGCAGAAACCAACTGCAAACATCCTGCTCAGTGGGACTCCAGTAATTTCTGCTTCTCTTCTTGAATGAGACCAGAATGATCAACAGTAAGTTCCTGAGTAGAACTGTGCTCAGATCATTTTAATTACAAATTAAGAAGTCAGAATGTTAATGATACTTAGTTGATGAGAGTTAACCATGTCCATAGGAAATCTTCCCTTTCAGATCAGATCCTTCATTAGGAGATATTCAATTCACTTCTGAAACTATCTGTCTTAATCTATTCCACAAATCCAGAGATCTCCTGCAACTGAATATCCACTTTCAAGTGAAATTCTGTATTCCTGAGAAAAAAAATAAAATTCTGATAATTTGATATTTGATGCTTTAACATTCACCAAAAGAGTGAAGTGTTTTTATAAACATCTGAGTGAAATGATGGTTTTGACATTTTCCCATTGAGAAGCAAAAAAATAAAATAATCAAATTCACTATCCTGTTTCACTCTTCTCAACCCAACCTTCTCTATCCTATACTTAGAGATATACACATTATATTTAATTTATAATCCACTGATAAATATTTGGTCACAGTGCAATCTTTTGATACTTTGTGAAGAAAAAGCTTTAAGCGTGAAAATAGCCAAAGATTATAGCTTTGAAAATATTTAGTTGTTATAAGGGGGAAAAATGCCATCTGCTGGGTACAGCTGAGGACTGTCCTTTTCTTACCAAGACACCATGCTGTCCTGAGAGAGTTTTCTCTCCACTTCATAATTCATTTTTCCCATCTTGAAAACTGATACAGATACATGCATTGTTTTTGAGGGAATGTAATAGCAACCTGATTAAAACTCCATAACAAAAGCTTCTTACCATATACTTCTCAGATGCTGGAGGGCTGACAACAGAAAGGATGACTAGCAAAGGAATAATATTGCTATTAATCTTTTAAAAACATTAGAACTGTCTCTAATATTCCTCCCCACATCCCCAAATACTTCACATACTTTTGTATTTTCACTTATATAAACTTCACTGTTAGGTGATTTATAAGGCATGGAACACTGATTGGTGGAGTACAGGTAAAGAACCATTTAGTTACCCAGCTTAAAAGCACAAAACCAAGGCACTGAAAACCTCCTTAATAAAGTATGAAAAAGAAGTGGAGAATGTCCAGTTAAGAAATTTATTTGTATGAAGAGGGCAAAAATTAAAAAGAGAAAAACCTGATTTAATAAAATAAATAATCTTTAAAATTAAGAAGTTTGATAAAAGGTAGATAGGGTTTCCATATGTAAACATGAAGAAGAAAACAAAAGAGTTGCTTTGATTCATAACACACAATGAGATTCCTTTACATTTTTGCTTGTTATTAATTTTGTAATGTAAAATGTAACAACTAGAACCTGTGTGTGCATATACACATATGCATATAGGTATATTTTTAAATTTAAAATCCTGATTCATTTCATATGAAGCTGAACCAGCTTACGATTTTGGAAATCTGGGTTTCAAAGTTAAAATAAAGGCTTATTTCTCATTTATACAATGATGCTAAAAATCATGCAGCTTCTGTGATGTACGTATCTTTCTTTTATTTAAGATAAAAGCCTTGATTTCAGAATAGAATTCAGTAAAAAACATGCTTGTGTACTTCACATTCACTGTCATGACTGCTTTGTAAAAAGACAACAAGCATAAAAACTATGAAAATAAGGAACTTTGGCCTTTTTAAGATCCTCTAGCAAGAGGACATGTTGTCAGATGGACCCAAAACTCTACTGAAAACTATTAAATGCTTTTTACAAATCCACACTCAAAGTGCAATATGTGCACATGCTCCATACACCACCATTACTGTTCTCTTCCCTATCACTCAGGTAACAACATGGATTCTCCACTACCACTGCCTCATCAGACCCTGATTATGCAAACTGATCTCCCACTGACAGATACATGCACCCATAGCCTCACTGATTTTAATGTGCTTCTATAGCAGGACAAGCATCTTTTACCAGAAAAAAAAAAGCTACAAGCTGGATGTTAGTTAAAAAGACAGCAAATGTAAATTACCAAACCTATGGCACATCCCAAGTCATTAAATAGATATCAAAAATCCAATTTATTTCCTCAAAATGAAAATGTCCCTTAAAATACTAATTTTTAAAAACTCATTCTACATGTACATAGTTTGTTTAAGTCGATCATCACATCTTGAATCCCCCCAAAACCAGAGATACTAGATAATTATCCTGAAAAAGGATTTAGTAGGCTTCTTTTCTAATGTTTCTGAAGTTGTAAGATAAGCATATGTACCAAGAGTTTCTCTTTGCTATCAACAAGGGAAGGTGAAACTGCTGATAATCTCCCTGTATTTCAGAAGCCCACAGTTGCATGCATACCATATTGATAACACTGTTATGGCAGAAATGCAAACAATCTGCATCAGGGTCATTTATTTTGTTGACACATTTTGCTGATTCCAAACTACTTGTGAATTCAGTAAGACACAAAAAGCTGGGCTTCTAATTCATAAACCAATTTCAAAACATTCTGATAGTATCAGAGCAAACTGAATGGTAGTCTTGGAGCTATGACTGTCATGAATTTTTTTTATCTTTAATATATTCATTATTTAGTACTTATATCTGTTCTTTTATGATTTCTGAGTTTGGTGTTGTCAGAAAATTAAGTAATAAACTGCTCAGAGTGAGACCAATGCAGAGTAGAAATAGGTACAATATCGTTGTCTGTCCAGACTGTTTGCTCTACTCTACCATGGTGATAATTTCTTTTTCCTTCTTTGAGCTACACCACAGAAGGCAAGGGAGTCATTTGAGCTGAGGTTTTTTTCCCTTTTAAATGCATGTTTCATAGAATCACAGAATGGTTTGGGTTGGAAGGGACTTCAAGATCATCAAGTTCCATTCCCTGCCCCAGGGACCACCTTCCACTAGACCAGGTGGCTCAAAGTCCCATCCAACCTGGTCTTGAACACCGTCAGGGATGGGGCATCCACCACAGCTCCTCTGGGCAACAAATTCCAGTGCCTCACCACCCCCACAGCTAAGCATTTCTTCCCAATACTTAACCTAAATCTGCCCTTTTTCAGCTTAAAGCCACTCCCCTTTGTCCTACCACTACAGGCCCTTGTAAATAACCCCTCTCCAGGTACTGGAAGCTTTACTGTCTCCAGGCTGAACAAGCCAAAATCTCAGCCTGTCTTTGTAGGAGAGGTACTCCAGCCCTCTGATCATCTTTGGAGCCTCCTCTAGATTCATTCCCACAATTCTTTAATTTCAAACACCAGGGAAAACACTTATTTTCAGAGCTGTAATAATTCTATATTAATGCTCCTTTGTGAATATAGTTTCAGATGTATAGATCTGTAAACTCAAGAAAACAGACAATAAAATCTCATTAAGCAACAAATTAAAACCACAACACATACCACAAAAAAACCCCAAAGCAAACAACTGAATATTAATTTGTAGTGTAAACAATTAATGGAGAAAAAAATATTCTGAGTTAAAGTACCATTCATGACATATTAAAAAGATCTAGAAAATACCCCTTGTCTGAAAATGACCAAATAGTCTCTACATGCAAAAATGCAAAAAAATGCATTTCTAAGAAGCTCACACCAATTTCTAAAATCCATGTAAAGCACTTTGAACAAGATTTTCACAAATACTCTCTAATAAGTCCTATAATTTAAAACATTTATATGCACTGATGGAAAAAAAACATGCTCACAACTGAGTTCCAGTAAGTTTGAGAGCAGCATATCTATTTCAAGCTACAGCAACAGGAAGAAGAATATTTTTTAATGTAAATTAGATGGCTTTTAAATTATGCAAACCTTTACAGTGGCAAACCTTTACAGTGTATAACATAGAATAATATCAAATCCCTGTCTATAAAAACTGTATGTTATTTTACTTTGCAACTCACTAATCTTCTCAAAAAGGACAATCACACAATTTGCAAATTAAATATATGTACAGTAAGTATTCTTACTCTAAGTACTATACTGTAAAATCTCTATTTACAGTAAAGAAAGCATAAAGAAAGAAAACCAAAAATGTTTAAAATACATATTAGTTTAAGTGTCTAACAGTTCCATGTTATTTGCAAAATATTTAACATCTGATCTGCAAATTATCTTAGAATAAGTCTGATTGGCAAGGACTATTACATGTTATCTGCCTCATGCTCAGGACTGGGTCAGCTTCCAAGTTATATCAGGGTATTCACAGGCTCATCTAATTAACTTCTGAATGCTTCCAAAGATGGAGACTCCACAACTTGCCAGCCTACTACAGTGTTTGACTTTCATCACACCATTTCTCCTCTTGACCTTCTACAATTTGTGTCCTTTGCCTGCCTTTTTTTCAATATCAATCTCAGAGCAATGTGGCTTCACCCTATCTATCACCTGCTGTTAGGGAGTAGTAAACAGCAGTAAAGTATTACACAGCCTTCCCTTATTTGGACAGAGGAAACCCAGTTCTCTCAGCCTTTCTTTGTATGCCATGTTCCCCAATCCCCTCACAGACTTGGAGGCACTCCACTGAACTTGCTCCAGTGCATCAATGTCTTTCTTCATTTGGGGAGCCCAAAACAAGACACAGTACTCACAAATGCCAAAGAGAATTGAAGAATCATCTCCTCCACTGCAGCCCAGCTATCACATTAATTGGCTGCCTTTGCTCTAAGGGCTAACTTTTGCTCCAGTTTCAAAGTTTTGTCTTCCAGTACCCTGAGCTCCAGTTTGCCTAAGTAGTCCCAAACTTCAACTTCCCTGCACTCTGCCATGAGATTCAGGGACCTCAAAAGCCTGAGAATAGACCTTACTAAAGCAAAGGCTGCAGTGTATACCCTCAGCATTTTTGCATCTTTTCCACTGTTCAGTGCTGCATCAGCATCACACCATTTCCTTAAGTCTTCCTCCCATTAACAAGGTACCTACAGACATCAGTGACTTAGCTTCAATTCCAGTGCAGTTTTGGCTTTCCTATATCCTTCTCTCTACACCCAAACACTGTTGTTACATTCTTCATGGAAGTCTGTCACTATTTACAGACTCCATACATTTCATTGTTTGGGTGAGTTCACTTAGGAATTCCCCATTCAAGCAAGCTGTACCTGTTTGCCATACCTGCTTGTCTTCCTACACAGGGAAGAGTACATCCTTGTGCATTTGAGGAAGCTGTTCTTAAAGATCAACCAGCTGTTCTGAGCCTCTCTGCAGTTCAAAAGGACTTGACATGGGTTTCTACCTCTATTGCATGAAAAGCCAAAGCAAATCATTCTAAAGTCCAATATAATTTCTTCACTGCCTGCTTCTCTCACTCTTCGCAGATTATACCACCTTACAGTAGTTTAGCTGGGGGTGGCATCAGCCCTCCATTTCCACATTCACAAGTAGCAAGGAATCTAAGGTACATGGACAAATAGGAATAAATATCTATCCAAATGTAAATTAGAAGAGAGAAATACATGGGAGGTATGAAAATTTTGAAGATGTTTTTCTTCATCTCACTCAAGAGATAGAAATGGATCTTAACAGAGTGGATAACCATGATGATAACTGACACAAGCAACTGGGAAGACTACTTTAAGGCAGCAGCTATTTCAAGAAAAGGGAACAGGGTCCATAAAACATACGAGACTACATTTACATTCCAATTTGCTGGCATATAGATAATTTTAGGATGATATGAGGCAAAGCTTTTAAAAATCTGGAGAAATGAGTAGCTGAAGTAGAATAATTATCTGACAGATGGAGATTGCCCAAGACTGCCACTTGAACATATAAAAAGATGAGACTGACTTCATTTTTGAAATACAACATTAGAAATTCCGAGAGCATCCTGAGTATTAGTTGTTGAAGGTACAAGATTTTGTTCAGTGTACCAGAGTATAAATAGAGATTAGATTCAAAGCTTTACTTTGAAAATAGTTTTTAAAGCCTGAAGCTTTACAAAAAGATTTTAAGTATCCTCACATAAGCAATATAGCATACATATTTACAGCATAGCACTTGGCTAAAATGTCTGTCTACCAGTTTCCTTTGCAATGCCAATGTTGCAGCTGCACATGCACATTTTTACCATGGTGGCATTTGGGTTTCTTCTTCCTGTGCCACTGCATTGCTCTTTCTACACATTACATCCTCTTCAATCTGTTGGCACAACCATGCCCCTGCATTTCCTCTTCAGAAGGTCAACTCTAGTAACAGCTGAATGCCTGAAGGTAATAGCTAATCAAATTACTCCTTTACTTCCACTAGCAACTCTCACATTTCCACAAAAAGTAACCAATTCCACAGCATGCATGCTTCCTTTAACAACAGTACAGCCATAAACACACTTAACACATTTAAACCTGCACTCAGCTGGCTGCCATCCTCACATGGCACATCTCTGCCTCTATTTGCAACATCTTGTCCTTATATATTCCTTTATTGTTGTACAGCTTCATCTGCATTCTGCTTCATAACTCCACTGTACCAAACAGCAATGCAGCCCCAACACTGACTGTGGTCTTGGGAGACTAGGGGAACATGGGATTACTATTTTTATCCCCAGGGTATTTACTTGTAAAAGCCCCTTTCCATGATGGATGGCACATATAAGAACGAGTCTATGCTCTTTGATAATAGACATTCTGCAAACAGGTGAGAAGGCAAAGATTTCACAGCCCAAACTAACAACTTTAGTATCACATTAAAGTGGGAATGGGAAGAGAGAAAGAAGCACCAACACCCAGGGCATGCAAACTATCCCATTAGTTCTGCTATCTTAGCTGATTCAATTAACTCATATGATTTTTCAGCCAGTTACTAATTTTTTTTAAAGCAGAAGAGTGAAAAAGCTAGCTTATAAAAAGAACAGAAACATAACTATATGAGAGCAAATCAAGAATATCACAGCCATTTTGAACCAGTTGCAGCTCTTCTTCTCCCCCAGTCCTTTTTAATTTATAAAACAAAAAGGAAAACACCACTTCTAAAAAAAAAAAAAAAAAAAGACATCCACTTGCCTGTAGTCATGGTATCTATATCTGGTTGTTGATTTGTAATTTCCAGTGGATCCAAGGATATCCTCACTATCCTTGAATGAATTGTATTTTATCTTACATTTTTTTATTACTTGACAATGTCCAAGCTAAACAGAACTTAGCCTAAACACTGTTTGGGGTTTTCCCTGTACAGTCTAGTTAATAATGGATACAATAAAAAAATCACAAACTTAACACTAATAAATAGTTCATGTCTACTTCAAATTACTACTTTTTTTAGAGGAGTACAACTTCAAAGATGAGTAAAACCCTTCATGGTTTTTATCTAGTACTTCAAGGTACTAGATAAAATTCGTATTATATTGTGATTTGAAATGGTATCAAATTGACCCAGTAAGACACTAATTCAAAGCAAATAAAGCCAAAAATTTGCTTGTAATTTGATTTTAGCAGTCTGATACAGATAAAATTAAGGGATTTGCACAGGCTAATTAAAAATCTGTAAAAGGAAGCATGGACATTTAAGAAATTCTGGTTATGGAACCTACCAGAAATATGGTACTATGTGACATTTTCAGTCGATATTTGTGACATTTAAGTAAGGCTCAGAGTTAGTTTGGGGTTTTTTGGCTTTTTAAGAAATATTCATACAGCCAGACATTTTGAGAAAAAGCATCTCTGCTATTTAAAAGCAGTCTCCCCTGCAATGTAAGTGAGAATCTGCACACAGGAAATAAATATCCTTCACATTCTCTATTTTTAAGATTATTTAACTTGTAGGTCATAAGGAAAAGCAGTTAATGTGCTTAAGACCCTCTTATTTTTTCATGAGCATCATCATAATTTAAGAAAACACAAGGTATACTTGAGACCATTGTTCTAATAAACTTGAAATGAAAGAGAAGTGCTGGGAAGCAGGTCAGCCTTTTTAAAACACATGTAAGGGCCTTTCAGTTCAACTGCTTGTTTCACAAGAGACAAACAACAAAGTACTATCTTGTTTAAATGATTTAATGAGCTGTTGGTTGTTATTGCAGGGGTTTTGAGTTAGGGGGTTTTGGTGGGTTTTTTTAACTAAGACTAACTATTTTGATGTAATGAGAAGAGACTGAGAGAGAGAACAAGCTGAAATTCTTGCAAATACAACACAAAAAGAGTTAATTTAACCATCATCCTGATGCTTGGAAAGGCTGGACAATGATAATACACAGGAGACAATTACCAAGGCTCAGCTGATAAGATGTAACTCACTAAGGTGCAATAATGCAATTTCTTTCAAATATGTGCTCTGAACAGGAGTGTCAGAATTAGGTCACTGAGGTTACAGAAACCCTGCCTTTCTTTGGGATGCAATAGTATCTTTTTTCTTTATGTTTATTCTTTGTTATGCAGTCTTCATCTTTATCAGGCTTATTCTAAAAGTACTTCACAGATCATAAGACCAATCCTTTTTAATTCAATGGCAAAACACCCTCCAATATCATATCAAGAATGAAATAACCGAAGCCCAGATAAAAGCAATTGGTCATTCATCCGTAACGGGACTACATCTGGGGTGAAACAGCAGCTATTTTGCAGTTAACACTTCTATTGCAAACTGATCTATGGAGGAAAATGCTCAACTCAAAGCACAGGGGAATTTACATAGATGGAAAATAATCACACTGACTAAAATCTGGCAAACTCCCCAGAGGTAACTCCTTTATTCAGATGAAAAACGCACAAGATTGTTTACAATTGTTCAGGATCTCAATTACATATGCGATCTAAAAGACATGTCCAACAGCTGACAGAACTCCAATCTCATGCTACTGAATAAATAATGCTCCTATATGGGGTTTTTTCATTATTTGAGTGAGTAGGAACTATAAATGCAAGGGCTGCATGGTTATAGCTTTATGATTTGGTTCAGTTTTTAACACTACTGCCCAGGCTGTAAACTGTGATAAGATCACACACAACTGCAGCACAGGTTTAATTATGTCTGCATTTCAAGATTAAAAGATGAATCTGTAAACCAAAACAGAGGACTTGGAAATTACAGACAATTCCTGTTCACATTGTTTCAAGCTGTTATGTATTTGAGATCAATATTTTAACTTGGGCTCCTTATTTGTCTGTAAGAGATCAATACAAAGGCATACTTTCTATTTCTGTAGATGCTGTTTGCCTATCTGTGTCAAAACAACATGCAACTTCTGTAAATTCTGTACCAACACTTCAGCCACATCTGCAGTATTTTGCTGTCAAATGCCCAACAGATTCACTGGCTGAATGGCAGATCCCAGAGGGTTGTGATCAGTGGCACAGGGTCTAGTTGGAGCCCTGTCACTAGTGGTGCCCCCCAAGGTTGAGAAGTGGGCCTGGTATTGTTCAGTTTACTCCTCCATGACTTGGATGGAGGGGCAGAGGCCTCCTCTGCAAGTTCACTGATGACACAAAGCTGGAGGAGTGGCTGATACCCCAGAGGGTTTTGCAGCCCTTCAGAAGGACCTCAGCAGGCTGGAGAGAGGGGCAGAGAGGAACTTCCTAAAATTTGTCAAGGGAAATGTGCATGGTCCTGCATGTGGGGAGGAATAACCCCATGTGCCACTGCAGGGCTGATCTGCTGGAAACCAGCCCTGCAGAGAAGGAGCTGGAGCTTCTGCTGGAGTACATGCTGTCCATGAGGCAGCAGTGCCCTTGTGGCCAAGAAGGCCAATGGTATCCTGGGATGCATTAGGAACAGCACTGCCAGAAGGTTGGGGGAGGTAAATCTGCCCCTCTACTGTGCCCTTGTAAGGCCACATCTGGAGTGCTGTGTCCAGTTCTGGGCTCCTCAGTACAAAAGGGACCTGGAGTTTCTGGAGAAGGTCCAGTGCAGGGCTACAAGCATGACTGAGAGACTGGAGCATCTCTCTTACAAGGAAAGGCTGAGGGAGCTAGGCCTGTTCAGCCTTGAGAAGAGAAGACTGAGAGGGGTCCTCTTCAATGTCTGTAGGTATCTAAAGGGAGATATCAGAGGTTGGAGCCAGGCTTTTCTTGGTGATGCCAAGCAATAGGACAATAGACAATGGGCAGAAACTGATGCACAGGAAAGAACTGGAACTGATGTTCCATCAGAACAAGAGGAAGACCTTCTTTGCTATGTGAGTGACCAAGCACTGGAATGGATTGCCCAGAGAGATTGTGGAGTCTCCTTCACTGGACATACCCAAGAACCATCTGGATGCAACCCTGCGCCATGAGCTCTAGGAAAACTGCTTGAGCAGGGAGGTTGGACCAGATGACCAACTCACTGTCATCCCCTCCCAACCTTACCATTCTATAGTGCTGTAATTCCTTTATGGATTACTGAAGAAGAAAATTTTCTTTACCTAAAAAGTTGAAACCTATATCAATGCTTGTTTTTAATCTCAGTGTGGTGGAAAGAAGCAGGAAGACCAATATTGTCACATTAGAACTGCAGTAGCAAGACACTCAGTGCATCAAATCAAACAATTTTAGTTAGTGCTCAGAACTCAGGAACTGTCTTTATGCACTCTAAAGTTAAAGAAGATTCTTTTAAAACTCTGGTTTATTCCAAAGTAAATAAAACCTGTTTTATTCCAAAGTTTCTTTGAATGACTTTAGATTTCACCCAAAGTAACAACTGAAGCAGACAAACCAGGAGTATTTCATTCACAGTTTGTGTTTCATTGAGCAGAAGCTACTGTTTCATAGGACATTATTTAATATAAATACCTCTCTCCCATGAGTGCTAAGTTATTATTTTCTGCCCCATACTTCATTAAATTTTATTTTTGTTGGATGAAAGCACTTAGTAGCAGTCAATTGTCATGTGTGATGGAGTAAAACTTACCTGCAAGAACTGTACTTTATTTATGAAATATCAGATTTCTAGGATTTTCTGTATGCATGTAAGAGCAGCATAAACACTGACATATTTAAATATTACATTATTTACAGAGTAATTAAAGTAATTATTTCCATAATACAAGAACTGTTTCCATTTTCACATAGCTGAAATACGATAGAACTTTTCTAAATGTTAGAAAGTTATTTCAATTCTACAATGGATCAGCCATTCTTAATAATTTGTTATTAACTGCTTCTAACGTTTTAGAAATAATGTTTTTGCTGGGTCATATTTTATAACCTTTTCATGTTCCAACCAAATATTCTGTGATGTAATATATTAAACATAACACAACAGCACTGACAGTTTGGTGTCTGAAATCAGAGATAACTAATCAACCAATACTCCTTTATTAATGTGAAATGGAAAATGTGTTGCATTTTGTTTCTGAATCATATACTCATACTGTATATGTGTAAACTCCAGCAGAAGTCATAAGAATACTCTTATAAAAATAACCTTCCTATCAAACAATGGGCTATTTTTAAAAGAACTTTTACATAAATCTTTCATATTACATTATCCTGTAACTTAAATAAATTGCAAACAAACATAAAATGTTGCAATGAGCCGATTATCTGAAGTAAAATGAAGTATTTCTGTTATTCTCTGAAATAGTTATGTTGTCACTGAAGACTTGCATTTTCGAACACAAAAATTTGAACAGATAATTCTGATCTCATGAAACACTGAGAACTTATCAGCTGAGTATATTTTGCATAAAAACCCCATATCCTTAAGATTATCTCTATTCACCAAATGTTTTTATTAATGTGACAAGCAGATGTCTGAAAGTTAAATGGGCCATTATTAGCACCCTGGAATATGCAAGCAATATCTGAATTAATTGTTTAATCATATTGAGTTGCCTGTGGCACCAAGAAAAAGAAAAGCTAAATGTCAGTATTTCACACCATCAATTGAAATGAGTCCCAGATGTTAAAACACTAAGCAACCTAAAAATCATTAATTTCATTTTAACCAAAAACTTTTCCAAAGCAAGCTTAATCTAGACATTCAGTCTTTCCCTTCCCCTCCCCAGCACAACTAAACATGGAAATAACCCCTATTTAATATGTGCAGTGACTGAACCAGGCAGATAGTAGGACCAATGTAAAGACCTTCATGTCTTCTGCCATTAAAACTCACTGGTTTTTATTAAGATTTTAATGGTTTTAAAGACAATACCTAGGAATCCAATAACAATTTTACTTGTTTACTAACAAGTAAAAATGTCAGGCTTTGTTTTTCTCTAAGAAAACAAATACTGTTTGTCATTGTGCACAATTCTAAAGTAGAAGAAAGCTTTGGTTGTTATCATTTTGTCTAAAATCAATGAAAAAACAGTTTTAGGAATTTAAGCTAATACAGCCTGCCTACTCTCAAAAACATACTGCCAAACCCAAATGGGGCTTTTTTTCAGAAATTTGAAGGAACTTAATTTAAGAATTAATAAATTCATAATATAAACATCTGCCATTGTTTTCAGTACAACACTAATTACAACAGTTGCTTATATTTTGAATGAACAAGTTCTAGAGAATATAGAAAGGCTTAGCCCCAGGAAGTGTCAAGAAATATCAGAGGACAGATTAACTGCTAAGGAACATCCACACAAGTGCTACAGATTTAAAAAGGGAAGAGATTACATACCCCTCTCCACCAATTCTTGTTATCTTTAGACGAAAATCAACTGAGTTCAGGCTGGGTGGCTTCCATTTCAAAATATCATCACATCGACCAGGCTTGTATTTCTGAAGTAAATTAAAATGCAGTTTAATTATGCTTATTGGTTTTCACTGGTTTTAAAAGTAACAATTCAGCCTTTCAGACTCTATTAGCTGTCTCTAATGAATAACAATAGTTAGTGACTGAAACAACGAATAACATTACCATGGAGGTAGCTGTGCTTCACTACTTTGCTTCTCCCTTTAAAAACTGCTTGGCACTGTAGCTCTGCCATTGCATATAATAAAAAGCTGAGAATGGAAATAAAAATTAGCATACTTCATTATCTCTCTCTGGCTAATGGAAAATTTCAAAAAAGAAAATAATACAGCACAGAAAGAAACAAAAAACACTCATAGGACATACAGAAAAATTTAAAGTAATCTCAACATTTTGGAACTATTTAATGATTTTTGTTATCCATGCTGTTGGCTGACAAAACACAAAAAAGGCAAAAGCAATCATACTGCCAGCTCTCAAAAAGACTCATCAGAAACATGTTCTTTCATAGCAAAGGAATTTAAGTTATGTAAAGATTAAAGAACATAATGATATACCAGAACATAAATAAGAGAGCATCTCTTGCTAAGGAGAGAGGGTACACATTTGAACCACAAGTTGAAAGGAACAATTTTCTTTTAAATTAGAGCTTTAGTTTCTCATGGTCTCTGCTATAATTTACTTTCATTTAATAAGCTGCCATTTTGTTCATTCTCAGCTATCAGTGAGAGTTAACTTGTTGACCCCTTCCTTACCGAATATCTTTCGTAGCAATGGAGAAAATCTGAATTAACATGAATAGGGCAAAAGAATAATTTGCAAATGCATAGAATGATAAAATTTACTTCCTTATTTATATAGTCAGAAAATTTAAGCACTTTTATATGAAAAATAAAACTAACCAAGAATGCCCACTGTCTTTTGGTAACAGAACAGTCATCAGCATCACACTGCACTCATGTTGTGCAAAATATATTCAAAATACAGATTTTACTGATGACAAACCTAACAGTTCTAGATCTAAAATGAGAAAAGCAAATGAATTTTACTTTAGAGTTACTCCTTCCAAAGAGTTACTCCTTCCAAAACAAATGCAGAGTATCTTACCTACCATTTCTTGATGAAAAGGTGGTTATTTAATTCTTAATTATGCAAAAAAGGATGGACCAACTTCTCTAAGTCACAGCACTGAAATTCTGAGGAAAAGCTACATCTGATCTAATAAAAACCCTTCCTCACTAGAGCTCTTGTATCCTGACTCTGACAACAGCTGACAGCATGTGCTCAGGGAAGATGAAAAGCAAGGCTATTATATATGATATTTTCTATTACTACTCCTTGAGAAACTATCCAATTTGAAGCTCAGAGACTTCCTGATGTGGATATGATTCAAATGTGATTCCTAGATATTTAGTTATTTTCAGTTTCTCTGCAGGAACATAGATAGGCTCCCAGTAAGATCATGTAAACCCCAATCAGCTGTAAAACCCCGTGGCACCACCTTTCATGCACAGCCTGATTACCTTGCAGGAATAAAATCACTATCTTTTGGTTTTTTGAACAAGTTTTTGTTGTTTTTGAAGACTTGCACTTCCCAGGGCTCGTACTAAGAAAGATACTTAACAATCAAACCCCATTATTTCCGTGCACATCATAGTTTCATTTGCCTCTATATGCACAGACAAGCACTCAGCTCAGAGTACATCATTTTCTATGTACTGTTACAAATTTTTTTTCCACATACATTACTCGACATTTACCTACATAAAAGTTTATGCACTCTTTTACCACTCAGCCCCCAGTCTTGTAAGAGCTTACTATAATTCTCCACATTTAGGACCAGCCCTTGCTGATCTATCAAGAAAATTTCACTGAATGGTTCATCCAATTTTCCTGCTTGCTTACACGAAGTACAGGTGGCTCCCTTCCCTTGTGAGGACTGAACAGTATCCCATCCCTTCACTCCTACTTTATAAAAGTAACCAATTAGATACCTCTGCAAGAACTTTTTAAGTCTCATATTACTTTAGGTTTTTTCAAGAAAATTTTGACAATAGGCTTTCTGGAAATCTTAACAGGAAAAACCACATAATCCTTACTTAAATTACTTAAATGTGTTTTGAACCCTTTGCTGGAGAGGCAATGACCTTCCTTCCAAAAAGTATGTAATTTTCACCAACTATATAAATCATGTTCATCCAGATACCAACTGCTATATTCCTTATAGTTTCTATTCCTTTGTCCAGTCCAGACACCAAGCTTACAGGAATTATTTCTTCCCTGATCTTCCACCATACCTGTCACCACCTTCATTTTTTTAAAACTGGTATTGTATTTTCTACCTTACATGCTTAGGTACTAACGTAGATTTTTCACATAGCATCTACTATCCAATTTTTTCAAACTCTTTTTCACAGACTGACAAGTTACATCCTACTAAAAGTTAGTAAGAAACCAATATCACAAGAGACAGGAACAACTATTCCAAGATCAGTAATGAAAAGCAATGCTTTGACAGAATATATCTGCATACCTGTAATTACACTGTGTGAACTACAGTTTTGACTCAAATTTAAAATTAACTAGCTGGCTTACTTGAAGGGAATGGGGGAGGATTTGCTCATTAAGATGGAGATTTTTTTTTACCTTGAGAACCAGCATAGCGTAAGACAAGACTCAAATAAAAATTTTATTCTATTAATAAAAAAATTATCTCTAGCACACCTCAAGTTAGTCAAAGATATCTCACTTAGAAAGCATTAACAATAAATATACCCTTTTATATACTTTTGACTATTACATTTAGTTTTGACCACTGTCAAACAACAGACTTCTCACTTCACAGCAATTTGTTGATACCAAAGACCTGGTAAAGGTAACAGGTAAATTACAGCTATCTTTCAAAGTTACAAAGCCTTAAATAAGCCATCAGAATTCAATGCTTGTACAAGGAACAATTTATGCAGCTCCTCCCTGGCCTCCCCCAACCTCTTCTGTTACCATGAAAGACAGAAGTTCACACAAGTCTGGCTCAAAAGGAGAATTCATTCAAAGGCCATATTAATAATCCCTAAGAAAGAGATTAATTTTTAACAGGTGAGTCCAAACACATAAGACAGCGCTAGTAAGTTATTGAGTTTGAATGCTAAGTGCTAAATCAAATTCTTTAAATATGAGCTGAAGCCAAACAAGAATTTTGCTTGTTAAATACATGAAAACTTCACCTTAGATGAATCACTGCGTACTGCAGACCTGTTCTGCGTGAAGTTACTCTTTATTTTAATTCCAAACCAAAATGTGAAGCAATCTGTTTGAGATCGAACTACACCCTAGCATTTTAAATATAGCATTCATAGCAATGATATCCTCATCACCACTCCCCAACAAATATCTATGTACACGACTACTTCTAAAACATATCAGATCCCCTGTCATCTCAAAAACAAAGTTCCTGCTTCAATCTGAAACCTGTCAACCTAGTCTAAGCACAAAAATTAGAACTCCACACCAAAAAGGTACATTGACAAATCAGAAACTATCTGAAATAGCTTTAAAGGATTGGGACCAGGTGGCCTCCTGAAGTCCCTTCCAGTCTAAATTATTCTGCAAAATTGTGTCTCTCTTTGCTTGCTTGTTCTTTTAGCAGCCATATTGGGTGCTTTTTAGTTTGCAAAAACAACGAACATTCACAATAAATGCCCCAGTTGTTCCTATTTACTATATTTTAGTTGTGATAGCTCGGCAGCTCTGGTGCACACAAACTGGATTCCATCAATGTAACACCAAATTTGAAGTTTCCCTCCAGGACACAGCTAATGCCCTTCACTCCAAATACAGACACCAGAAGCCAAGGCAAAGGCCATTCCATTGCATTGCTATCTTGCACCTACAAAGCACAAACAAACCTGAGCTGTAAAGGTACCCTGCAACATCCTGAACTGCTGCTTCAAAGAAATAAGGGTATCAGTGCCTTCAGTTGGCTATGAACCCTAAGCTCTCCAATTTTCACATTTTTTTACATCTTTTTTACATCCACTCACCATCTACCCAACATTTCTTCTATCTTTTCAGTAGTAGTAGTAGTAGTATAAATGCCCTATCTTCTGTGGCCATTCTCTCCTGGCAAAACATCAGGCCCTTCTTATTTTCCTGAAGAAGATGAAGATCAGGGACAACAGATGTGTCAGAAGTAGCACTGCAAATGTGCCCCTACTATGGGCATCTTGAACTTCAATCAAGAATACAAAAATGACCCTAAAACTCAGGCGCACATCCAATGCCCTGGGATGAATAATCATCACTGAAGACAGCTCAACTGAAAGCACATCCTCTAGCATCGCTCTCAGGCTACTAAACCCATTGATTTCTCACCTCAGACTCAATTCCATAGGCACAAGTGAGTCTAGTCAAACCACTATGAGGGTTTTGTTAGACCCTTGTTAGAAACCATTTTAGCACTGCAGGGTACAGCTATGGGTTGCTGGTCTTGTTGAACCTCAATTCCCTGTCCTGTCCTAGAGTACTAAGTCTAGTTCCCTCCTTCCTCCACAGCTGCCCAAAGAAGGGGCCACTCTTTTCTCATCTCCCATCAGATCAAGAGAAGACTGGCCCTCAAAGCCTCAGGTTCTGTTATCTTAACTTTTGCTGACACATTTCTAGTCAGTTGCAGATAGCCTCACATACAGGTTTGGGATTTGCCTAAAGCCATGTGTTAGCATTTGCATTCAATGGATCCCACAGCAGAAAGCTGTAAGCCTGGACAATGGAGATATCAGAAGCCCATAAGGAGGGTAAACTTTAACTCCAAATAGCTGCTTTCACATGCGATAGATGTTTCTGCTTAGTATTTTGTAGGAGGAAGAGCAGGGTTAGTTTCTGGGACTGCATTCTGGGCAGGCAGTCTGGGGTGTGGGGTGGTGTTGACTCACCATGAAGACACCCACCTGGAAGGCTGAGTGACTTCAGCCTAAAGTCTAGACAAAACAAACAGTCTCTCCTAGTGACTGAAAAGGAAGAAGTGGTGGGATGATCAAGAGAGAAGTTCGTGTCTCATCAAGAAGAGGAAAAGAAGGTTTCCTTTACAAGGGTGGATGTCTCACTATCCTACAAAGTCTAACCAGCCAGTTCTACCTCCCATAACCCTTCTTAAATACCATCCTCCTGAAGTGCAAGCAGCAGCTAACACAGGCCACCTTACATTTCCCTTCCTCCGTATCTTCCCTCGCTCCTTCCAAATGACATGAAGCCAGCAAATAACCCAGCTCTTCCTTTTCTCCTAAGTGGCACAGAGCTGCTGCTTATCAGCTCTAATTTCTCCTCAGTAGACTGGTCAGACCTAGCCCTGCAAAGTATCCAAAGGCTGCAAAGCTGGCAGCTACAAGCACACACCAAATTAGAAAGAAAGCTAAAATAAAGGGCACAGAAAGCTCAGGGAAGGTTTGTTTGCATTGTCATGCTTGCACAAGAGGTATGAAAGGTTGGGTACCTTTGAGGAGTGATGGCAGAGCAGGTGGGAGGGGATGGGGTTAACCAAGACTGGGAATCTACTGGAGCTCCTTTAAATCATTAAATGTAGTTTGCCACATTAACTATGACAAACCTATAATGACAACAAATCTGCTCCTCTTACAATGCAAAACAATGTTAAATGTTTTATCTGAAGAGCACTGCTTAATTCTGAGGCCTCTTAATCCATAGAGCAGCTGCTGGCCTGCTCAATCTAATAGCTAGTATTCAACTGGGTAAACATAAAGATAGAATCATTACCCAAAATGTGTTTTTATTTTCTTGCACTATAGACCCTGGATCATTTTAAAGAACCAAAAGGATTGATTATAATCAATCATTTCAGGCTAGACTTTATAAAGAAATGAGCTGAAGACACAGAAGTTGCTAGCACTGTTGACAGATTATGTGAATAAATCACAACAATGGATCAAGAAACCACAAGATCAAAGGCAACCCTTGAGTCAATTGTATATTCATAGATTTTTAAGACTGGAAACCATTACTGGGATCATTGAGTTGGTTCTGTTGCATAAAGGACAGAGAACCTGGAACAATGTTTATATCAAGCTTATAACTCCTATTCAACCTACAGTAGTGTTTATCTCAAGTTTATAATGCCTATTCAAAATACAAGACACCTTTATGAAAAATACCACATAACGAAGAAATCACAACATGTATTTTAGGGAAGTTACCACAGCCATTTATTATAGTTGTGCTTAAAAATGCTTATTTCTACACTGAGTCTTGTTAATGCCTTGCCTTAGACTGAAGCCTGGCTCTCCATATAATTACTTCCCTTTTTAAAATAAAATGAGTAAGTCTGAGTCTCTCTGCATGGATAATTTCCCCATTGGCTAACATACACATCATCATAGTGTAATTTCACAAAAGCCTTTAGAAGAGTAGGCAACAGAACTGAATCTACTATTCCAATATTCTTTTTCATCACTTACACATACAACAAAACTCAAAGTGTATTGGTGTTCTTCTGCATTGCACTGAGACGTGTTGATAACTAGCTCAAATAATTCTTTTCAGATTCATGGCTTTAGCTGGGACTTAACACACTTACTCCTGGAAATACAGCCCACATTTGCCTGTATTCAAGCACCATCACAAGATCAAATGATCCACCTTAGCCTACATGATTGATTTTTCAGGAAAACAAGTAAGTTTGCTGAAAAGTTCAAAGTATTAACAACATGACCATAAAAACATAAGCAAAATCCCAACATTATCATTAAAACCCTTTAAGTCTTCATGGTAATGTACTTCTTTAACTGTCACAAAAAACCAAAACCAAATAGAAGCAAACAAACAAAAACCCAAACAAAAATAAAACCAAAAACAAACACAACCAAACTAAAATCTACTTGAGGAAATAAGTTATGTCACCAGCAGTTAAACTGCAACCATTAGCTCCTTCTGAAAATTCTGCCTTCCGTCCCTTCAGCTTCCCTTCTCAGTTCCAATTCCTTCTGCTCCTCAAAGTGCCTATACAAACAACCTACAATCTCCCCATAGTTCCCACAGACTACCACTGTAATTCCTCATGTATTCTATTTTCTTTGCCAGGGAAAAAGCTAAGCAAAAGAGAATGTGGCACCAAAAGTTTCTTGGCCATTGATGGATTAATGCTTGTTCATGCTGTATATTGAGCAGGACTCTGGGAACTGGAAGAAAGGGATGTACCAGTCTGACCATAGGCCCACTGCACTCCCTGGCTGAGGAGCAGAAAGTCCAGCTTTTCTTATTGACGCCAGAGCCAAAGTGGTTATTTGAAAAAATTGCTTTGGGAGCAGCAGGATCACCCCTAACTCACATCCTCGGAGGTGAAGGCAAACAGTATTGCACACCATGGCATTTATAGTGTTTGGTGGTGGTCATTGGTCATCAGCAAACCAGAGATTATTCATCCCACCCACAGAGAAAGCTACTCTGAATATTGGTGGTCTGGGAGAGAAAGGAGAACAATGTCCAAGAGCAAATGCCTCCAGATTCAAACAACAGGGTGTGTGACTGATACACAGAAAAAGTAAATAAAATTAATGCTTTGATCTGAAGAGGACATTGGAATAAACACCTAGACAACACTTTCTACTTAGACCAAACATCAGACAGTAAGAGAAAAATATTATTGTTCATTCTTGCACTAAACCATCATATTTACTTCTTATTTAAAATACATCAGAGCTGGCCAAACTGACTATCTGTCTTCACCAAATAAATTCCACATACCACAGAGGCGGAAAGAGAACTCTTAGAAAGACTGAAGAGGCATCCAAGAAACTTGTATGAATGAAGGCAATAGATGAAACTTTTGACAAATGCATTTCAGCAAGGGAAAGATGCATAACTTCCAAAGAAAAAAGGTGCTTTAAGAAAAACCTTTTCATTGGTACTCAGTGTCTCAAAGATTATCAGGATTCCTTTGTTCTTTAAAAACCAAATCAAATCAAATGTACCAAATACTGTACCAAATTTCTTTCTTTGTAGAAATTTGACACAATTTCTGTATAAACTCTGGAAATAGTAAAGAAGGCATTTCTTTTAATAAATGTGAGTCAACCGTTCCTATATTTGTAAAGGAAATACAGGGAGATGTGATTTGTAAGTTCTCCTAAGAGTGATCAGGCTAAGAGAAACTCCTGGATAAACACTGGTACTTTCCAGACACCTGTCAGTTCTAAAAGGCATTTTCATAGTTGAGACAAAACACAAGAACCTAAACACAGAATGGAAAATATATAAGAACACAAAATGGCTGCAAACTTCATACAGCTCCAAAACACAATTCAAAATGCTTTCCAATTTCATGCAAACAGTTTTCATATGGTCTACCAAACCCTCCACCAAGCACATCCCATATCTAACCGTGGAGAGACAATCAAGATGCCCTAACTGAAAGATGAGCAAAAAAAAAAAAATCTAATTCCTTTCCTTTATAAAACTCTTTTAATGAAAAGAAATTAATAAATGTTGCTTTTGATGCTTAGTGGTCTAAATTACTAATTCAAACCATCTGAACAATCAAAGAGCTGCACTTCTCACTAAATATCAGCTTTTTGCCTGGTCCAGTGACTTGATCAGAATAGACACACTGACGTTCAACAAATATTTGATCAGCTTGAAAATAGACTGTTAATGAATTCCAGACATTATACAAAGTAATGTTGTCACATCATTGAAAGCAAATCTGCAACAGTAACTTTAGAGACTCAAAAAGATGGAGAAAAGACAAGATCCTTGGCAAAACTCAAATAATATAATGTCCATGTTTAAGCCAAAAGGATGATAGAGCCAACTCCAGATAACACAGTTTTAAATAAATCATTACTTGACAGTGAAGTCTCCATGCTGCTTTAATTCCATGTAATCAAACAAATTTGTGTTAATTCTTCCATTCCACCACTTTAAAAATCAAAATAAGGAAAAATTAATGTGTTTTAAGACACAATCACATCTGTATTCCAGAAATTTTTCCTTTAGAAAGTTAAAGAATAAAGTAGGAATCATACTTTTTAATGCACTAGGACTGGTTAGCTGTGAATAACTGTTTTGGAACATCTGTTTGAGAAAATGTTATTGTACCACAATTTGTCTTTTATGAAGATGTGACTTGAAGCTATATGAAGTAGAATGAAAACTATTATAATCAAAATTACCTATGAAATATTCAGCTTAACTGTCATACCAGACTAAGAAGGAAAACATGAATCCATTTAATACTGTTAGATTATGTTTTTTATACTAAGGATTTTAACATTTGAATGCAAATCAGGTTTAGAAGGTTAACCTGTATGGAGAAATCATTTTGTTAGTATGTTAATAGAAAAATTTTTCCAAAAGTGCCTCTGATCCTCAAGCTAATGTAATATTTATATTGGACTTCTTTGGTAATTGGTGGGCTAAACGTCTTCTCCTCTTGCACTTTAATTTAGCTTTATATCTCCAGCTTCATTAAACATCTTGTTTCACGGCTATACTAATAGCTTTTCTCAATATTCCATTAAGCAAGGAGAAAAATATGAGGACACTTTATTCATAACTAACATCATATTAATATTTGATAAACGTAGTTCAGATCACAGCCAAAACTATATGTTTATAGCAATCAAAATATAGCAGTTACAATTTTTTTTCCTCCTCTCCCCAGCACATTACTATGAGCAGCAGAAAACTATTTTTGATCATTTCTGTCCTTTCACTGGATATAATGGTCTGCACCTAGAAACTCCAATACATGACTTTGAAGCAAAACCGAAAAAGTAAACAGCTTCAAGTCATTGGCTAATGTATATGTGATTCAAAATGGACCAAAGGTGTCAGCCTTTGATTATAAACTCTACTTTTGGCAAATTAAGTAACTCTTGAAGAGCTTTATGGTTCTACCTTGTGACAAATAATCTCCTAACAAAAGAACTATAGTGCCCTGCGATAGAACTGTGGTCAAAGGAATTGGTGATGGTCCATGGTTGCTACTTAAGACATTCGATTTATATTGCTATGGATTATTTTGTAATTTTCTTATTTTTCACCATCACTAACCTCATTGATAACTTCATTGCATATGTGCTATGTAAGTCTTCTGAAAAATTAACACAATAATAGCAACACCCAAGATACTTCAATTGGTCTTCCACTTCTGTATTTCACTCAATATTGCACTTTCCATCACTAAGTTAAACTGAGATGGCCTCCGCATGTAGCAGCAGTGTAAACTGTCACCAGGAGCTATTGTATTTACTTCTCCAGATGAAATTTTGTTTCAAATTCAGCTTCACAACTCATTAACAGCCTTTACCAGAAATTAATACAATGGAAAAGCCCATATCTATATAACTTTTTCTCAGCCATACATTGTTAATTTCTACCTGTCTAGAAACACACATAACCAAACCTAGAGGTAAGAAGCCAAATGGCTTAAAACAGCTGTCCATAAACTGTTGGGAGAAACAAGACAAAACAGAAGCACTCCTGGCTCACTCCTTTACTGGTTTTTCTTTTTCTCTCTTAAAGCTTATTATTCTTCTCTCTGCCCCAGCAACACAACAAATCTTTGAAAGACTCTTAGGGAGATCATCTTCCCTTTAATCTTCCTTTCACACTTTTACTGTGAAAAAAGCCTTAGTCACATGAAGCCAGTAACATTGGAGAACACATCAATTTTCACCGTATAAAGTGATGTGTAGGTGCTTCACTGCATAACCTGTTTTATGAGCCTTACTGTTTATGTCTCTTTACAAGTTTAAAGTGTTGTACATACCAGCCAAAACCTTCTCTCATTTCTCAAACCCTATGGCACCAACCTCTTTTCACCTTCTGTCCTTTCATTTTTACCACCTCCATCCTAACTCAAGCTTAAGTGTAGTCATCACTTAAATTTACATCAGAGAAAGAAGGAAGTCAGTCTCTCAGAGGACTTTTTTCTTTTTGGCTAGTTAATTTGTAGTAAAAAGCTCCTAGAAGTCCCACAAAAATTGGGTTGCATCAGTGGAAAGTATTCAGTGCTCCAAGTCTGATGGCATCGTGGTACAACAAAAGAATCTCCATGAACTGAGCAGCAGTGCTTTTGGCTGACTCACTACAATAACCCAATTTGGAAGCTGGGTAATTTATCAGTATCAGAGGCCACATTTGCAGAAGCTCCAACCTGTAAATTTAAGGCTTCATTATGAGTTCGCTTTTGTTGACATTTTTAGTAAGCTATGATGATAATCAGTATACCAGGAATAACATTTCAGAAAATCCCCTCAGAGACCAGGAAGATTAATGAAAACTATGAAACTTAAACAAAAAAGATGCAAAAATATATTTCAAAATACTTCTTGAGGAATGCAATCTTGAAAAAAAAAAGAATGCAGCCTTACATCAAAAGGCAATCAGTAGGCTGGAACTTTTAGCTAGTCTGAACATAAGGAAAAATGTGCAAGTACTAAGAAATTGCAGCATATTGTTCTCAGACATAGTCCAATTTCTCTTTATAATTCCAATGATAAAAAGGCCCTCGAGCTGAACAGATATGCTTGAAATATGATGCACAGAATTGCCAGCAGGATTTTTTTCTACATGTTGCTAAATGCATGCTACACAAAATTGTCATTAAGGGCTAGCTTATTACATCTTACAGGGCTACAAATCTCCTTGAATTAAATATTCATGAGTCTTGCATGGAATACTGAATCCTATGGTATTTTATAAGAAACAATAGAAAGTAGTCTTTTCAACTCCATATTCTAGTATATAAATTATAAAATTGTGAGTTTCAGTTATATTAAATTCATCATTAGCCACTGACATGCAAATTGCAAAGCACATATTTCACATCCTTATTTTCAAAAGGAAACATTCATACAACATGGGAGTTAAGTCCCACCAGTAGAACTCAGCATGTGCTCTGCAGTGCTTTCACTTGGCAAGTAGCAAGCTGATGTGCTCAGAGATGAAAAGCAAAGTGGGGAAAAAATGTATATTGAAAAAAATTCAGTATGTACTTTCTCTTTCAAGTCTCCTACAAGACTAATAGAACTTAAAACTGCATTTTCAGGAGACTAATTTGGATAATGAGCAGGGAAAAATCCTCATCTAAGAAGAAAAACATACCATGCCAAACGAGAAAATGAAGGGATCCTGCCCACTCTTTGTGTGAAACTAAACCTTGCAGTTCTGACTTAGGAACAAATAAGTCAGTGTCTCTGGGTAAGAACAGGTTAAATTGAATAGGATAGCTATGTGCTGAACACTCTAAGCAAAGAGAAAAGAAATATAGGTTGCATTTTAAGAATATTACTTAAAAAAAAATAGTTACTGTGAAATTAGTTGCTATCCCTCTTGGGAAGGACATTCTTCCATTAAAAGCAGCGGCTCCAATGTAAGTTGTTAATATTGCCTTGTAACCAAACAATAGTTCCTGCCACATCAGATTTTTTGCCCCTTCTACAGAGCATGACCACACAAACACCCATCAGACATGCAACACAAAATCTCTGGCTTGAATACTGGGATTGAGCAATTGCCATGAAGAACCCGTTCCAACTTCTCTGCTGCTGGCAGGGAGCTTTCATTCTGTTACTGGCAGAAGGGTTAGAATCAGACTTTTTCCTCCTTTCCCTTTTCTTGAATGTTTCTTCTTTAATTATACCAAACGTTTAAATGTTAATGTAGCTGTGCTTCGAGCAGGCAAGCAGCTGAAGGGCCAAAGAATTAGGGGAGGGGGTAAGTGATAATTACCATTTGCCAAAGCAAATGTCATCAGGTTTAGCTGCTATTTAACAGTTTAACATTTTAACAAGGGCAAATAGAAGGAGTAGTTAAGGACAACTTTTCCATAAACAAATGTACAAGGTATTTAAAAAACCATTCTATTTCTAAAGAAAGAGAACTGCAACTCATAGCGCCACATCACCAGCATCTATCAAGTGAATTGAAATGTCTGATGTGCAGTCACTGGGAAATTCTGGGAGAAGAAAGCAGACAAACCTGGGCCAGTTCAGGAGAAGCTTCTCTCAAATCTGATTTCTCTCCCATGCATTCTTTTTCCTAATATCATAAAAAGACAGTAGTCCTTTCCTTAACCTCTAGAACATAAAACACAACTGAGAATGCCATAGGAAAAAAATACCATCACTGATTCAAGCAAGACTCTGTGATGATATTTGGAAGACAGTTTAAAAATCTCTTCAACCTGCAAGATAAAGTGAGTTTATCACTTCAATATATGTGTAACTAAAATGTAACTAAAATAAGAGCATGCTAGTATGAATTCTGAGCTTATAAATTAGATCTCTGTGAAGCTCAATTCTACTTGTGAAACAACTTCAACAGAATCCTTCAAAAACTTTATTAAAGCAGAGTGAGTGGTACAGAGATGACAACAAAGTGAACAAGCTCACCAATCATCAATCCAGCAGGTACTCCAGAAAGAATCAGAGAGCCATGTGGAACTACATCTCTCTTGACACCAAGAACAGTAAGTACCATGCTCATTTTATGAGCTGTCTTGTAAAAACCTTTTCTCTTGTACAGTACATCCTCAACAGAAGGATAATATGGCTTTTATAAACCAAATTCATTCAATAAGCTAATTGTTGAAATTAAATTCTAAAGCTGGGACAAAAAATGTGATTCTTAGCAGATGGGGAGTCAGTGGTGTCAGATTTGGGGGGAAGATCTAGAAATTCAGTTCAAGTGGAAATCAAAGATATTTTAGGTAAATTGAGCTATAACAATGATTACAGTGAAAGTTGCATTTACCAAAATAGTAAAATAGATGGATCAAAGTTTTACCTGCATTACATAGACGACACTTATGTTCTTAGGCCTTTGAGCACATTTTCTCCTCAGTTGCACATGTGTATTTGGGCTTTCAAAATGTGTGAAATTGGGAAAAGCTCAGAAAAAAAATGGGTTTCAAAAGGGGCAGCAGCTCAGGTCCTGACAACTGTTTATAACTGTTGCAAACAGACATATTACAGAATAATATGCTCCAAGAAGGTACTATAAAGGATCTAAAGCTTTAAACTCCCCCTCACAACTGGGGGTAAAAGAGAAAGACCATTAAAACACAAAACCACTCTAGGACACTAAAACCTACTTAGAGCAGAAGAGTGCTGTACAGAGGGAACAACAGTCAGCTGTTCATTAGGAACAGAAGGAAAGCAATTTTGTCTTCGGGGTGGCATAAGAATCCTTAATGGTGTTTAACTCCCTGCATCCCTGCTGCCCAGCACCCTTTGTACAGGAGGGAATAGGTCACACGGTGGTGTTCAACAACCACTATTGTTCCCTAACCCCTTCTATTCCAGCACCTGGGGATCACAGCCATGTGCATTCAAGTAAGTGCAATCTTGCAGAAGAGAACTGTGAGCATGTGTGACTGCAGTCAGAAATGCAAGAGAGCAGTCAAAAGCTGCCTGCAGGTGACATTGCCCTAACAGTCACTGAAGAAACTCCCCTTTATGAATAGCTGCCAAGATTTTCATATCTCAAACCCACTTCTTTCATCTCAAGAAAAAAAGAGGTTTTGTAATTTACCCCATAGCCAATAACTGCATCTTAAATAGTGAGCAATATCATGACTTGAATTAAAAATTTACTGTTATTCAAAATTCCCCTCCAGAACAAGGCAGTTATCACAGTATAAAGCCATTAGACAGCTAAACATATTTTTTTCCTAAAACCAGCAAAACTCTAATTTACTTCCTTAATAGTTGTAGGCTTTTTTAAGCAACCAAGATGTGTACAAGCAGAGCAGTATACCCAGTTAAAATCAAGCTGGAATATCTATTCCAGTAAAAAAATATTATCAAAAACCCCTTGCTTTCTGCATGATCAAAATTTTAACAACTTTTTCCCCCTCAGTTTTTTTCCCTGGCCAGTCACCATTAATATTCCTAAAAAATTAATTCATATCTATCTGCAGTGAGATTTGATTTGAGTGCAAAGTTTCAGAGGTAATGGAATAACACCCACTAAATTTGACAGAGGACAGAATCCTACTTCTTTTGAAGGCCTAGGACAATATGCAAGCAAGTGTCATGGAAACAGGAGCTCTCTCCATAGTAACACCATTTGTGGCACTGTAGCTAACCACTCTAAGATGCTCCAAGATATAGGTTTATTAGCTTAAACAGTTTTCATTTAGCATTTGTTCCATTAACATTCCATATATCTATCAGCTATAAAGATTTATTAAAAACCTTAACAGTTCACAAGAATGCAGTATCAACATCAAACATAAGTATAAGGGCAAACTAATCAACTGTGATAAAGCAAGTCTGAGTAACATTGTCTTTTGGGAAAAAAGCCAAGAGACTGATGGCACTGTAAAGAATAATTACATTACAGCTGGTTTCTACTACAGGCTCTGACTCTGTGCAACAATTGTCAGATATGCAATAGCATCTTATATGAAATATATAAAAGGAGTACAGAGTAACACAGAGTAAGTACTCGGTACAGAGTACAGAGTAAGACACATAAAAGTAATTTTAAAAAATTAATTATATATTATATAAAAATATATAATTACACCTAAGCAACCCTTGTTACCTGTTGTTATGCAAAAATTTAAATTTTTTATCAACCAACCCAGCAACCAAAACCATCAAAACCAGCTGAACAAAGACTCCAACTAGCATTGTAGCTGCTCTCCATGGAGATGGACCAGCTTAGTGCATAGCAATCAGAGCCATGGGAATGATTTTCAATGAAAATTTATTTGACAAATTCGGTCCTGTTTGTGAACTATCCGTATGCAGTTTATGACTCTGAGCAAAAACAAAAAAAAATCCTGATTAATTTTGTGGCAATGGTTGTTGGCCCATTTTTTGATCTGATGACCAATGCAAAGTTTCACTTCCCTGACTGTTACTAGATACAAGGCCCATGGTACTGTGTGTCCCTTCCATCCAGAAACTGAAGAGGGTCAGCAGTGCAAATGGGTACAAAAATACATTACCTCTGACATTTTTGCAAGTAAAATACCGGGTCTTGCAAGCATAGAAAATAGAGCTCATCCTGCAGAAATGTTTTAAAATGTCACAAATAATCACAAAAATCATTCATCTGGTTGTTTATATGCAAATTATGAAAAGCTACATGTGTTCTTTATTGGTTCAAGTACATAATGAAATATAAAGTTTAAACTGAATCCTGTAAAAATGAAAAGCATTGTGACTGTATTACTGTAATAGATAAGCTGTCTGAAAATAAATTAAAAAATAACTTTACCAGTCTTTGTACATGGAAGTAGTCCCATGCTCAATATATATTTTAGAGACTAGAGTTGACTCTACTCAAAAATCAAACATATTTTTCCAAAAGCATGCTAGTGCTTCAAAAAAAAAAAGCTCTGAAGGTTTCCAAAATATAACATATCCAATATGGTTCATTACATACAAGTTTGTCTGTCTTACAGAAAAATCTGTATTACTTAAAACTGATACCTTTAAAAAATATTCTGTAAATAACAAACAAAGCAAAAATGTTTTTGTCTACTGGCCTTAGAGCCAGCTCTGTTAGAAGAGATGGGGGAAGGAACCCCAAAAGCCAAATATTAGTTTGCATTGGTTGATGTTAGTTGATGGTAAGACTGCTCCAAAGGAATAAGCTGCCTAAGAACTAGCAAATACTGACCTCTGCCAGTCTCTTCTTTGACTGAACTCACATTTTTCCTCACCATCATATGCATCAGACAACTTGCAGAAAAGATTTAAGTAAGAAACTGGAATTTTACATTTTATACTTGAAGACAAAAGGAACAACCTTGAAACTCTTATTTTGTTAGCCACATAGCAAACTTCTTCTTTCATCTGTTTTGAGCTCTGAGCACTATGAGCACTTGATCCTGTAAACAATTTACAGTTGTTAAACAGTTGTTTCCAAAACTATTTAGAATTATTCTTTATTCTTCTGGTTCCTTTTCCTCATTACCAGCAGAACAAGCCATATTTTCCTTTCAAAATAACAAGATCAATTCACTGTCTGACAAGTCCCAATGATACACATTTCAATTGCTCTCATAAGTTAAAAGTTCTCTAGAGAATCTCATGTTGCTTAAAACACGTTTTGTTTCAGTGGTTGGATGAATATACAGATGCGAGATCTCCCTGGGATGTCTAGTGATCACTGTTTGGAAACAAGCAACCTCCTGTTTGTCAGTTCAAACTTGTCAAAACTTTCAGACAGGATGTAACAAGTGTACTAACTGGTTTTTAAAGAACAATTCAAAGCATACAGAACACCTGCATTTTGGAAATCTGAGAAAATTTAATCTAAGATTTCCAATCATTTTCCCCTTTTGGAACAGACCAGCAGACATGTCATAGTTGTACATTCCCCTATTTCAGTGGAAAGCTTCTAGAGTAATGTGGAAAAAAACTGAATTTCATGTCAGAAGCACAACTAGCAGCATAAAAATAAAATAAGCTTTTGCTTTAGGAATGTCTGCACTAATTACATAGGAAAGCTTCATCAGATTTCTGATCTCTGACTTCTATAATGAAGGCATGAAGTCCAGCACTGGCCTCCTACCTCTGTACTTAGTAGGCCTGCATGATACAATCACATCTAAATTATTCACCACACACCTCATTGTGGAAGACAATGAAATTTTCATAGAAGCAATTTATAACTTTCATATCAAGCTCAAGACTTGCATTTTTAATCATCTTAATGGATTTGTTTCACTATTTTTGTAATATCAAAGGCTAGGCGAGCTGATGAAAGGAACAGAAAGTATAATTACAAGTGAAACTAAAGTTACTGTCAGTCAAAAGGAGACTGAATTGTCACAGAGTGTTCTGTTGTACTTCTTCAGTAGAGAATCCTATTCCACAGGTACCTCTGAGCCTTGAAGAGTACTGTTCTGCACAGTATCATGAACATGATTATTTTAAATGTGCAGTCACCAATATGCAGAGTGACCTTCAAAGATTTATCTACTAATATATGCTAGCACCTATGAAAAATATTCTTATAATTAAAAAATTCAGTTACCCTTTGGTGATATTTATCATGCATTTTCAAAATTGCTGTTTATAAGAACAGTGACCCAGTAAACACTCCAAATTACAAATAACAGGGTAATGTAGAATAAATCATTCTGCTTTAAAAGAAAGTGTCTCTAAATGCTTTGACCATCCAGATACCACAATGCAAGTGCTGATACTCCTCTGAAAGTCATCCTGTTTCGTTACATCTCAGGTATATACATCATTTTTCTGAAATGCTAGGCTACTGATTACGCTAAACAACAGGATGGAGATCTAGCTAAATATTCTGTTTATCCTGATACCAATATTTTTTTTTTTTTACTGCTGTGCTCCTGCCTTATAAAGAATATGAACATTTTATGAAGAATTTTCATGAAAACTTGAAAGGTTTGTTGGCTGTCTTGTTCTGCTGTGTACAAGAAACAGAACTGGGAGAAAAAAATCACAGCCTAGTTCTTCCAGATACTTTGTTAAATCTTTTCAGTTTGATAGAAAGAGTACAAAGGGATCATAAATGAAGTGCTCTGTTTATAGATATCTATTCTGGGATCTGAAGAAAAGAGAGTATTGACAAAATACTTTCTACTATATTGTCCAGTTTCCAAATCATTCCTGATCCATCAGCTTCTTAGTCCTGGAGAGATTGCTATAAATTTCAGGATGAGTCGGAACACTGCCATGAAGACAAGTGACCACTTCATTAATCTACTCAAGAGCTGAATCAGATGATTCAGTAAAGAATTCTCACTCTTTTGATTCAAATAAAAAACTCTCCTAGATTTCCCTATGCAGCTATAAAAGAGATTTTTTTTTTCAAAACTGATCCACAACACATAGAAATCAATGTAATTTTTGGAATACAGACCTACTCATTTAAAACAGGTATGTTTTGCAAAAGCTGAACCATTGTGTTGGTATTCTCACCTGAAATCCCCTTTACAGTATTCCTAATATTTAGCTATTATTTTAGTTAGAAAGTACATGCAACCATAGTTAGAAGCATGACAAGAAGTGTATTCCCCAAGTTCCCTGAGAACCTGCTTTGAGACAAAGAAACTATGGAAAACCCATTTTTGAAAGCTTCTATTACTGATGATGCTACAATTTTATTTTCCCAACATTTAAAACAGTAGCAGTCAGAGAAAGTGGCTTTTTTTCTTTTCCTGAACAACACATGCAGAGACACCACCATACTAATGTCAACTGACAATCCCAAGGAAGACTAGTACACATAATATAGGAAAGATCTTTCCTACTGTCACTGGCAGGCAGAATGATTAAACTGCACAACAGAAGTTCAAGAACCCATTTAGATAGCACCCATAAGTGCAGTTCACTGCCTGAGAAATCAGAGAAATGTCAGGCAGTACAGGTTATTAGCAAGCAAATGAGACAACATTCCAATTAAGACCAACACTCTCCTTAGGTAATCAGACTCAAGGCACTGACATCTATTCAGGCTGACAGAATAAGGAAGTCAGGTTAAACAATTCTGGCAAATACAAATAGGTTTGCATTTCAATCTGAATGTACCAGAGGACCAAGAGAAGAAAGTTAAACAAGAAAAATTTTTGCTACACCCCAATCTTACTATATTTAGAGCTAAAAATTATTCATAAAGGGAAAGAGGGAAATGCAGATATTTTCTTAGGTGTGAGTTATCACAGGTTCTTGGAAAGTAAGTGGAAATCATAAAAATCTGCTACATTCATCATGGTACTTGTATCTAGGAGTCTAACAATTTAATTAAATAAGGTGTAATTAATTTAATAAGATCTTAATTACTAGTGTTGGGTTAGCATTTCTTAATTTTCTAGTTTTCTGATTTAAAGAAAAAAGTCAAAAACAAGTCACCCCAAGTGAGCAAAGACAAACTTGAATTGGTATAAAAGTTTTACTTGCATAGTCACAGAAAACTCCTCAAAGAAATATTGTGTATTGCTAATATATTTGGGTATGTGTGTAAAGCATATGAAAAAATTGTGCATTTGAGATAGGAATAGCCACTTAAGAGATGAGTTGCAAGGAACATTGCCATAGAAATTGAATATAACAACTATTCATAGGCAGAGAAGAGTTGGAAAGCTCAGTGGCATTTCAGGAGATTGACAGCAAATTCTCTGACATACAACTGCACAAAAAGTGCACACTGATATGACACTAGCATCCCCTGACTGGCAACAGATTCAGTCAGGAACATAACTCTTACAGAAGAAATCACATTTACCAAAAAGATACTCTAAAGATGAAAGGTTTTAGTAATGTGGATCAACACAAAAGACTGATGAAAACTATTCTCTCCAGATTCTCATTCATTCTGCTGCAAACTCTAGAGGAAAAAAAAAAATCAGGTGATCTTAGCATCTCTGTTAACAAACTGAAGTTCTGATGTCTTCCTCCAGTGATAGGATGTGTGGGAACAGTTCAAAGTTGTGCCAGGGAGCTTTTAATTGGACATCAGGATGTATTTAAGTGCTTGAGAGGATGGTGAAACATTGAACAGGCTTCCTAGAGAGGTGGTCAATGCCCCAGAGCTGTCACTGTTTAAGGGTCAATGTGCTTAATAACATGCTTAAATTTTTGGTCAGCCCTGAAGTGATCAGGCAGTTGGACTAGATGATCACTTTAGGACCCTTACAGCTGAAATAGTCTGCTCCATTCTATTCCATTCCATTGCCTCCAAATCTTACATGAATCACTACAAAAATAGAAAACTAAATCCAGAAACATATATTTGTTAGAAGCAAAAAATCTATGCTATTATATGATTCTTCCTAAGCCTTTATATATCAGCTTTGGTATTGAGAGTATATTTGGTATATCTGAGTCTGCCTGAAGCCATTACTTGCTATTGCACCAGAAATACATGACAATAATTGTTACCCCATCACTGATAAACAGGATATCTGAGCTTCAGAAATGAGCCAGCAAGTGACTATGCCTATGATTAAAGATTTCCACACCATTTGATAAAATATATACTGTGGAAGAAAAGGCTTTCCAATTATATAGGATTATTTATGACAAACTGGCACTGCTTAATGAAACAAATCATGGAGATATTTTATTTGGTGGTATCTTTTGGAGATATTTAATTCAGTTTTAACTTCAGTGATTTTGGAAGAACTTTCACAATGACAGAAAATAACACAGCCTATTATACAATGGGAATAGCACAAATAATTAACAGGCAACCAAGCATTTCAGATCACCACTAAGTCTGCCAAGGGAAGGGAAGGAAGATATAGTAATAACTCATGCAATGTTATTCAGTTATAAAAACCTATTCATTATTCTTTCATTTTAAAGGCTAAGCTTTCCATTAGTATTCAGTATGGGGAGTTATGTGTTAAATAATTCAGCTGTTCTTTAAAATAACATTTATCTTAGAAGAACAGAGCTCAGCAGCTGCCCTTCGTCCTTCCCTCTAAAAATCCCAATTCCACACTGTTGTAGTGCGTTTTTATATTTTGTAATATTTTGAAGTAGTTTTGTTTTGTATTCCAATATTTTTCCCAAATGGTTTATCCCAGACTGTACTCCCCTCCCTTTATCTGTGTTATCCCTCTCCCAGGATGAGATCATCCCCAAACCCCCACCCTGGCTCTCTGTCAATCACTCAGCATCCCATCCCTCCCATCCAGAAGTTTCGGTCCAAGTTGTCGAGTGATTTGCCAGAGGCCAGGGGTCAGCCCCCCAGGCCTAGTCCCATACGCTGCCCTATATGTCTATCCCCCAGTTCCCATCCCTCAGAGATACCTATTGGTTGGTAAAATGTTATCTACTTTTGGTTTCCTGCTCCCTTGAAATGTGACCTTCGGAGATCTCCCGGGGCTCTCGGCAGGAGGCCCCCTGAGGCGCAGGAGCTCCTTTGGGATCTGAATAAAACCATGGACTAACCCCTGCTAAGAGTCGGCCCTTTATCTTCTACCGATGTCTCTGGTGTCTCTTGTGCTGCACAGGCGCCCAGCCCAGGTGCCCTCAGTACCCTCGGGGCACAGACAGTGTCTCCCCGCTGTCGGCCGTGTCGGGGCTGCCCTCCCCGGTGTCTGCCGACTCGAGACTGGCCCAGGGTTCCTGAGAGGCTCGCAGAGAGACCGGGACATTTTGGCGCCCAACGTGGGGCTCTGAGACCATCCCCGGACCTCACGGACGGGGCTCGGACATTATTTCAGACTGTTCGCAAAGCCTTTGGCCGGCAAGCTACCTTAGAAGAACACACTCCGTTTTAATGAATTGCTCCTCTGTGCAAGAAACTCTTCCCTCAAGAGTCAGTTTCAGGTAGAAGTCACCCTCCCAGGACCTCCTGTTTTCCTTTCCCACAGCTGGATTGGTAAGTTTACCTTCTTCCCGTTTCTCCCCTCTTCGGGAGGGGGGGTGTTTCCCTGCCTTTGTTTTCAGGCTCGCTGCAGAGAGCCGAAGTTTTTTTTCTCTATTTTTGGCAGGCTACCAGCTTCAGGTTTTTCTTCTCCCCCCCCACCTGGGTTGGTGAAATTTGAGATACAAAATTTAAAATCACAGCTACAATGGGTGCAAAGCTTTCTGTATCTCACAAAGATGTCTATTACCATTTTTTGAATTTTCTTAAGAGTGAAAAAATCCGATTTTCAAAATCAGATGTTAAACAATTTGTTAGATGGCTGTTTCTTCACTTTCCCGATGTATCAACTGAAAATATTAGTGATTTGGCTTTTTGGGACAAAATTGGTAATGAGTTATTGAGAGCAGGGAAATCTGGTGACACATCTCCGTCAAAATTTGTTTTTTTAGCCCTGCAGATAAGAAATGTTGTAAAATCTAATTTAAAGATGCAAGAACAGCCATCCGGGAACAGTTTCAACACCTCTGCTTCCCAGAAACCCAATTTACCCCCCTCCAAGTTATGTCGTCCCTCTCCTAACCCTCTTTCCTCACCCTCAGCCCCGGCACAGGGCATTCTGAAGAAAGTTACACTCCCTAGCTTCCCTCAGAAGCTCCCTGTCTCCAACCCGGACAGTTCTGGCCAGACTCTCCGGGACCCTACCCTTTTCCCTGCTTCCCCAGGGTGTGAAACCCCGTCCCACAATCTTAGTGCCCGCCTTTGTACCCCCGATCCGCTTCAAGTAACTTCCCCAGACCATGATGGTGGATACCACATGGCAGTGCGTGGTTCTTCTTCCCACAATCCTTTTCGCTCTCCCAACAACCCATTCTGCTTGGAACACCCCGCCCCCGAAACCCGCCCTCCCCGTACCCTCCCCCCGGCCCCGGCCCCGGCCCCCCCTCCTGCTCCGGCTCCGCCCCCCTCCGCCCCCTCACGGCTTTGCCCGCCCACCGCGGCCTCCCTCCGCCCCTCCCACAGCCCGCCCTCCGGCTCCCAAGTCAGTGTAACCAGAGATGCTGAGCTCGGCAGCCAGAAGCCGGAAACATCACTGGTTCTTTCTGCAGCCCCTGTGTCATATATTTCAGATTTAAACGGGGGGATTCAGCCACATTATACCCCCCTTTCTGTTGATTCTGTCAAAGAACTTGCCAAAGCCCAAAAAGATTTTGGTAGATCAAGTGAATATTTTAGAGGACTCCTTAAAGCTACACTTTCTGCTAATACCTTAACACCCGCTGATATCAAACACCTTTTTACCTGCCTGTTATCCTCGTCTGAATATCTCTTGTGGGATGCAGCATGGAAAAAAGGATTGAGAGAAATTTTACCAGCTGTGTGGGCTGATGAAGCTACTGCCCATGATGTTTATGGTAAATTGATATCTCTCGACCATCTCTGTGGACAGGGGGAATGGGAGGATGGAGCAAGTCAGGCAGAGGGCATTCCCAGAAAGGTTTTCAAAGAATGTGCTAGAGCAGCTGAGAAAGCTTTCTTCGGGCTCCGTCCTGGTGTTCCACTTGAAAATTATTTGAAAATAACACAATCTTCATCTGAGTCCTTTTTGAGTTTTGTGGAAAGGTTGAGAAAAGCTGTCGAATTTCAAGTTCAGAACGAAAGAGCCAGGATGGAAATCCTCACCGAGATTGCTAAAGAAAATGCCAATGAGAAGTGTAAAGCTGCCATCCTGAGCCTGCCTCTCGATCCAGCACCAACACTACAGTCAATGCTAGAAGTGTGTGAGAGGAAAGTTACCATCACCCTTGCTGACCAGGACGAGAGACCAAAACCACAGAGAAAGATTGCAGCTGTGGACGCCCCTGATCCACCATCCACCAACCAGCTTCAGCGTGTCACAATGCCACAAGAGAGAACCTCCAACTCTAATCGACCTTGCCATCTTTGTGGGAAGTTAGGGCATTGGATGCCTGACTGCCCTCTGAAAAAGCAGTTTTTAGATTTTAAATACAATAACCTTGAAGATCAGAATTCCCCAAAAGACAACCTTTCAAAAAACTGAATAAAGAGCGCTCTTTTTCCCAGCGCTATGACAAAAATAGGGTGTGTTCAATTCCAGCACAGGACAGGGCCGAGCCTGAGCACAGACGTCAGCACCAGGAGCGGAATGCATTTCATACAGCAGCGCACCAGCAACACCAACACAAACCCACTGGCAAAGGTAAAAAAGTCCTTGCCATGAACATTTTGGGGACAGTAAAATGGTTCAATGTAAAAAACAAATATGGTTTCATAACCCGGAATGATAACAAAGAAGATGTGTTTGTTCATCAGACTGCTATAAAAAAGAATAACCCCAGGAAATATCTCCCCAGTTTAGGAGATGGAGAAATTGTGGAATTTAATATAGTACAAGGAAGAAAAGGCCCCCAAGCAGCCGATGTGACAGGACCTGGTGGAGTTCCAGTACAAGGCAGTAAACACGCTCCAGACTACAAACCTGTAAAATATTATCTGCATCATAGAAGTCCTCCACATGTCTACCAAGGAAATAGAACCCAAAACCAACAACCATCAAGCCCCAGCAACAGCCTAAAAGCAAGAAGAGCACAGAACACTGGCAAGCTGCCCTGCATTCAAAAGCCCATGTCAATAATAAAAGAACCTTCCAGTCCGATAAGTCCCACTTCTAATACCCTTCCCCAATTCCTGTGGCCTTCCTACCCCTCTCCCACTTTCCCCTTTTCCCTTCCATTGTGTTATTACCCCTTTTTTATGTTCCCACAAATTCCTACCACCCTCTCCCCTCTCCCATGGTCTCCCTCCACTAATCCCTATCCCCAGAGTTCCTTTAGAATACCAGAGGGAGCATGAAGTTTCCCTAAAGTAACCATCCTTTTCTTAAACTAATGATTTTTATTTGGAGTTTCCAACAGGCACACCACCACCTACACTGCCTTGTGCAGAGTCTATCACAGCCAACCACTTTACCACAGGAGACAAAGAAACAGCCCCTGCTGAAAAAACCTTTTCCTGACTCAGTTTCCTGAAAAACCGTGTCTTTTTAGTGTTTCCCCTTAATCTGAACTCAGCCCCTCTACCATCAGAATGAGCCCCATCCTTCTGCTGCTCATGTTGACAGCCATCCATCCAAGTCAGATGTGGAAGAGTTTGAAGGTCTCTGTTGCCTGAATCTTTGCCTGAATCTGTCATCCAAAGCTGACCATGTCCACAAAATCATCAGAAAGATGCAACAGATGGTCCAAGACATCAAGCAAGAAACAGCAGACTGGATGGATGGACTTTCCCAAAAATGGGGACTCTCGGGCTGGGTCAGATCCATATTGAAATCTGTATTTTTAGTTTTGTTTGTTCTTCTTGTTATTTTGGTCAGTTTTGGGATCATCAAGAGCATTGTGACCAAACTGATATCGAAAGCTATTTCCCCTTTAGAGATCAATCAGGTGACTGTTCCTACCTCTTCTGAGGAAGAGACAGAAACCTCTGCAGAATTTACAAAACAGCCTTGGTTTGCTGATGCTTGATATCACTCCGAGCTGAAATTTAATGTCTAGGTGCCTCTCCTTTTTTATTTAAACGAAAAGAGGGAGATGTTGTAGTGCGTTTTTATATTTTGTAATATTTTGAAGTAGTTTTGTTTTGTATTCCAATATTTTTCCCAAATGGTTTATCCCAGACTGTACTCCCCTCCCTTTATCTGTGTTATCCCTCTCCCAGGATGAGATCATCCCCAAACCCCCACCCTGGCTCTCTGTCAATCACTCAGCATCCCATCCCTCCCATCCAGAAGTTTCGGTCCAAGTTGTCGAGTGATTTGCCAGAGGCCAGGGGTCAGCCCCCCAGGCCTAGTCCCATACGCTGCCCTATATGTCTATCCCCCAGTTCCCATCCCTCAGAGATACCTATTGGTTGGTAAAATGTTATCTACTTTTGGTTTCCTGCTCCCTTGAAATGTGACCTTCGGAGATCTCCCGGGGCTCTCGGCAGGAGGCCCCCTGAGGCGCAGGAGCTCCTTTGGGATCTGAATAAAACCATGGACTAACCCCTGCTAAGAGTCGGCCCTTTATCTTCTACCGATGTCTCTGGTGTCTCTTGTGCTGCACAGGCGCCCAGCCCAGGTGCCCTCAGTACCCTCGGGGCACAGACAGTGTCTCCCCGCTGTCGGCCGTGTCGGGGCTGCCCTCCCCGGTGTCTGCCGACTCGAGACTGGCCCAGGGTTCCTGAGAGGCTCGCAGAGAGACCGGGACACCACACAACTGGACTTTATTCCTCATCCAAAATGAGAGTATGGAGGAGTATCAAACAGAAATCAGCCTGATCCAATGCAAAAATGTAACAGAGCTCAGGAGGTAAACACAAACCAGAAGATTTTAAAATTTGATATATACTTTTCACAGATGTTCAAAAGCTGTCCTTAGGCCTTCCTAACTCATGGCCAGTGAGTCTTCATTTAGTTGGCTAAAGTAAGAAAATAATTCCTACATCCTTTCCTGAAGCAAAGGAACAGTAATGATTTTAGTCAGCAAGAAAGCTGGTTATTAGGAGATTACTAGCATAAAAATTAGACAGTCTGAGCTGTTTAGCAAAAGTACAATTTACAAGGTAGACATGAAAAGTAATTTCACTGATGAGTGGGCAGAGGCCAGAGAGCCAATTCTGCCATCAGAAAAGGCCATTTCTGAGATTTTCATTTAAAACATACAGGCTGCTAAACTGCAAGTGTTCTAAAACAAATGTAAGAAGTTTCCTGTTGTGAAGCAATATTTCAAAAAAAAAAAAGGACTGAAAGCTTCTAGTCTTTACACAATCATTTTGAATCTGTAAATAAGGCATGTGGCTTTCACCTTTAAACTGACTCAGTCTTTGTCTGGGGCATGATCCCAGGGTGAGATCCCTGTCCATGACGTTTCCTGCTGCTCTGTTTTACTCCTGCTCAGTACTTACCTTCAGGCCCTGCTCTGCCAAACTGTTACAGGTAGAGGAACCAGAAAGTTGATCAGATGGAATAGAGCTGATTTAGGCATATGGGAGTTACAGTGATAGGATCTTAAATGGATAGACAATGATGTAAGGAAAAGAAGTGTCAGGAAGAAGCAACAGAGAAGGGAAATCAAAAGGAATGAGGAAAGGGCTGCTGGATAAAGAGAATGCATGAAGAGAAAAAGAGTAAAGGAAAGAGTACAAAGGGAAGAAGAGAAGCAATAGTAAGAAGACATTTGTCTCTTGCAATGGAGCTGTTAAGAGTAGGATATGTTAATGCAGAAATTGCATAAGAACCACACATCACATCAAGCTACCTACAAATCATTCTTAAATCATAGACGAGGCAAAAACATCCATCACATCCACTAAACACACTCTTCTCATGATCTGTCAAAGCTTTCACACTGAGAGGGGAGGAAATCAGAAGATGGGATGCCTCAGCCATTGCCTTTCAATTGTCACTGTGAAATGAAAGCCTTTGTATACCCTGAGCAATAACCAATATAAGTAATTCAAGTAACCAATGAGTTAGGAATACTAATGCCCAGTTAGTCTGATCTTGCAAAATAAACTAACCTGCACAGGCAGAAAAAAATCTCCTTACTCCTTAATGTTGTTTCTACCATCATGAATCTCAGTGCAAAATAATTTCTCCTTCAGTACAAGAACCTTGCTATTCATAATAAGAATTTAAATAGGAATACTAACAGAAGAAAACAAACCTTCTACAATCTAACTGAAACCCTAGATTCATAAGTAAAACCTTTTCACAAATCCCTTCTCATTAAAGCATACCAATTTCTCAAAACTGGACTAATACAGAGGCACTTAATCCCAGATCTCTTCAAACCAAAGAAAAAAGTGAGAAAACTAAGAGCCCTTAGAGGCTAAAAGCATATTCACAGATAATTTTGGATATTTTGAGTTTTATTGCAAATCAGAATTAAACCAAACTTGAAAATAACAAAATATCCTTTCTCCATCCATATTGACTCCCAGTAACAGTGCTGCCTGTAGCTAGCAGGTGTCCTGGGTTGATATGATGCTTTTATCCCCAGTTGTCTCATTCTGTTTATGCTGAATAATAAGTTTTGCACCTTTAGGACTTGCTCCAGAGAGTGAAGGGGGGGAGAGAAGAAGCGCACAGTTTTTTTTCAGACACTGCACTCACTCCTCCACATTCCTGCTCCTGGACTGTGCTGTCTGCAGGTGGACAGACAGCAGGACAGAGCTCTCCTTTGTTTTAGTTAGTTTTAACCAGCTGAGGCAAAGAAGTTCCCTGGACTGTGTTTTTTTCCCTTTTCCTTGGACCTGTTTAAACCTGCTCTGGACTGAACACCCAGGGGAGCACCGGCAGCTGCACCTGTGGCCCACCAGGCCGGGCCTGGCCTGCGACATTTCCAGCACCGGAGGGACTGACCAGAGACTGAGTGAGCTGAGCCACAACCCGGGGAGGGACTTTCTCACTTTGTCATCTCTTTTGGAGCAGCAAGGGGTTTTATTGTTTGATATCGTTTAGGTTTTATTGTTTAATAAACAGTTTTTTCCACTTTTCTCCAAGGAGGTATTTTCTCCTGGACCGGTTGAGGGGAGGGGCCAATTGAATCTGCTTTTCTAGAGGAACCCCTCTGGGGGTTCTCTCCCAAATTTGCCCTGAACCAGGACAGCAGGGAATATCCATATACTCAGGTCTGGATGCCTTTGTCTGAGACCAGACAACAAGAGGAACACCTCTGAGTAAAACAGGGCAGAGGGGAAGAGAAACTCAGAAAAGACTTTCAAACAGTATGAACTAATAAGCTCAACTCTCCTTGTATTAAATAGTTAACTTCTGCATTCTTCTTCACCTAGCAAAAATATGGTACATGTGGGCAATTTTCCCCAAAGAATTTTCTGCCTGTACATGTTGACATTCTGTTTATCCTCCTCTGCTGTCACTTCATTCTTCTTTGTGATTTTGCTTCAATTCTGGTCTACATTTGTGTACTCCTCAAAACACACAGTGGATTTCAGGAGCTCCCAAAAGATGTTCTTGAACTTCCCTGATCTTCTAACACTCAGCTTCATTTCTGTCTATCCTTTCTTTTTCTGCAAGATCAATTTGGTCAACAAATATGGTTCTTAATTTTCTTCTGGATATGTCATGGTCTCTTCACTTGAGACAAACAGGATTTATAAAGGTCTCTAACCCTCACAATAACCAAAGTTCAGGGCTTTACACCCCAATCAGCAACAGGAGGTTGTTGTTTTCTCTCTGAAAAGATCTACTACACCATGCATTCAACTACAACACAAAAATTATTTCAGCTTGTATGTTCAAGGGGTCATTTATGCACTGTTATACTGTTGTTCTTGTATTGTTGCCTATTTATTTATTCCCTCTGTATCACATAACAAAAAGCCATCTCTATCAGCTTCATCCTTTTCAGTTATTCAGCTTTAATGCTTCTTTCCCAAGTAACAGGTCTACAATAATATTTTTCACTCTAAATATATTACTGTAGTGGAAAACCAGCACAATTACTTATATTTACTCAACTAAGAAAATCATTACACTGAGAAAACTGCATATTGCTTCATCCAGGAAAATCAGCTTAATAACAGAAGCAACAAACTTACATTCCATATACTCAGAAAAAAATATTAAAATTTGAACATTAATTTAAACAAATACATTAAAGATTAATAACCTTTATAAGCATTTATAAAAGAAAATTGTTTTAGTTGGGTTATAAATTTTTTAGTGTGCTAAGTCAGAAAACACAAGTTCTAGAAACAAAACATCAGAAATTGATTTCCTGTAACAGTGACTAAGAGATACATTCTTCACCAAGTTCATTTCAACTAGAAAAGGTAATTTCAAATTTAGCTGTAGTAACTCTGCTTAGCTTAACCTCCAATTTTCAGGGAAGTGCTTGTGAGAAACTTTTACAACTGCTTTAAATTCTAACTGTATTCTAAGATATCATCAGGATTTCTTATGAAAGTGTGAACACTCTTTACCCTAGTAGTTCTGCTTTAAATTGGAAACAGCTATGAAAAAAAAAAAGTATGTGGCTTAATTGCTTAATTATGTAGAACTTGAAATAGAGAGGTGTATCTTATTTCCAAATGGGAGTGTCATCACCCCTTGCTAAGATCTACAGTATAGGAAGTAGACCAGGAAAAATATGTTTCAACTGGAAAAGAATACACATGTACTTTCCACGGTACTTTCCACAAGTAGCTGGAAGGGTAGAAATATCTGTCAAATCTGAAATAATTGAAAACAATTCCTTGCTTGATTCAGTCAACACACTGGAGGGAAGGGATGGCATCCAGAAGGACTCTGACAGGCTTGAGGTGGGCTTGTGCAAACATCCAAGTTCAACAAGGCCAAATGCAAGATCCTGCACCTGGGTCAGGGCAATCCCAAGCACAAATGCAAACTGGGTGGAGAATGGATCAAGACTTTCTCCCTGGGGAGAAAGATTTGGGGATGTTTGTGGACCAAAAGCTCAACAGAAGCTGGCAGTGTGCATCTGCAGCCCAGAAAGCCAATCACACCCTGGACTGCATCACAGGAAGCAAGGGCAGCAGGGCAAGGGAGGTGATTCTGCCCCTGTGCTCTCATGAGACCCCACCTGGTTTGCTGTGCCCAGCTCTGGGACCCCCAGCATAAGAACGACAAGGACCTATTGGAACAAGCCCAGAGAAGTGCCACTGAGATGATCTCAGGGCTGGAGCACCTCTCCTACAAAGACAGGCTGATGGAGTTGGGGATGTTTAACCTGGAGAAGAGAAGGCTCCAGGGAGACCTTAGAGCAGCCTTCCAATATCTAAGATGGGCCTACAAAAACAGATAGAGAGGGACTTTTGACAAGGGCATGTATTGACAGAACAAGAGAGAATGGCTTCAAATTGAAAGAGAATAGGTTTAGATTAGATATTCAGAAGAAATTTAAAGAAAATTTTCTTTATTATGAGGGTGGTCAGGCACTGAAACAGGTTGTCCAGAGAAGCTGTGGATGCTCATCCCTGGAAGTATTCAAGGCCAGGCTGATGGGGTAAAAGGTGTCCCTACTCCCCTCTGGCAGGGGACTGGAATTAGATGATCTCTACAGTCCCTTCCAACTCAAACCATCCTATGATTTACAAGCTAAGAAAAAAGTCAAGATGGATGATGCTACAGCCATGATCTATGCCAATATACAACACACACTGCAGTGTATCCACTGTATCTGATGCAACAGGAGCAGTAATAGAATAGATGAGGCCATGCTAGCTTGAGAACCACTTGCATTATTTTTTCTGGTTGTCTGCAGTACTTCTGGTAACTTCTCCCCAGGCCACTCATATACCTTTACACTGGCAGACATGGCTCAAGAATTTATCATGTTTCAATTGCACTAAAGCAACATGAGTCACAAATTTTAATGAAATTTTAATGTGTGAACATCCTTGAAAAAGCAAAATAATGTGAGAGCTCAAATCAATGGTTGAAAGATTCAAGGAATGCATGCAGTCATAGAAAATCCTTCATTATTTAGCAGCACACATCCATAGTACATACTCTAAAAAAACATGAGATGATTCCTGAACAGTACCACTGTTAATTAGTAAGAAATCACACATACTACAAATGAGATGGCAACCAGTCAGAAAAAACACTGCAAAGTAATCCTGACCAAAACAAAGATTAGCTAGCTAGTAGATGGATGAGTGGGGAGAGAGAGCAAGAATTTCATCTGGAACTAAAGGGAGAAAAAATCCATTCTTTATGCTACTTACTCCTGTAGGCTGAAATATTAGTCCATCCACTTCATGGCTAACTTCTCTGGCAAAGTTTCCTTCCAGGAGCTGTAGAACAAAAGAGAAAGAAAATCTTTTTCCATAGAGAAATGCACATCAAAGTGAGTAGTAGTGGATTATATGCTACTACTGCAATCGTTTGCCAATAAACAGCTTATTTATGGTTTAACATTAGAGCTTGGGAAATGTCAACGTCAGCAAAGTAGCAGTTTCTACAAAGAATACTAAAGGCTAGAAAATTATTTGTCCAAAAAGAAATACTTAGAAACCAAGACGATTCTATATACTAGAAAACTAAGGAATATCAATTCTAATACAGGACACCACAGTCATTTGTGGGCAAATTGGAAAATCCATTTGCCATTTTAACACACAAGTAGAACTTTAGATTGAACTTATTTCCTGAAAAATACTTCAGGGCAACATTTGAAATTCATGTTTGACAGACTTTCTAACTAGGGCATAAACCAGTAACACAGCTACGTGACTGTAAAACCAACTCTTTGAATTAATTTGTATCTTGAATACAAATATTGAATATTCTATTTAATGCTTTCAACAACTGTGAATTCTGTATGGAGGTAAATATATCCATCAAGATGAATTTACCAGAGAAAAACCATCTAATTAAAAAAACTACTGAAACCAGCTAGTCAACAGTTATGAGAATTGATTATATACTTCCATATTAAATTCTAACTTGCCTAAGGAAAAGCAAATAACCAAGGAGAATTACAACTGACAAGTAATAGCAAAAATTAGGAGAATTACCAAAATATCTCCTTATTAATTTCAATTTGTTTTACTGTTGAGATTAATACTCTGTCCTGAAGTTGTAGATACTTTTAGTAACATTTGAAAAAACTTTGGCGTAAAAGTAACCACATGGTGATAAAACACAGCAAATACAGAACCAGTAAATCACAGTCAGTTTTAAAAGCATCATTTTGGCCTGGTTCATTAATTTTGTACAATTTCCTTTCTAGAGCTCAACTTAATGACCTGCTGACCAAATTATTCAAATGAAGTCAATAAAGTATGAAAGGAGCTGAGAACTAACATTTGTATCCTACTAAGGCTGTACAAATAAAGGCAATACAATTTTGTTTTGTGGATCAAAAGCCTGTTGGCCAAATACTTCAAACAATAATGATTCAACATATTTCACTTAAACCTGTAACTGTTTGCACAGAATGACTGATCATTTTCCTATAAAAAAATTTTTTTTTTCTTTTACCCAGTCATTAGCCTATATTTGTGCCTATATCTCCAACAACAAAGAAGGCTTTCACTATTGAACTTTTAGATATAATTTAACTGGAAAAAACACACTATGTGAGTACTCTCAAGTGGAAAAGTACTTTAAGAATATTTAATTCCGATGAAAACACAATTGTTCAGAAGAGAAAACCCATAATTGAAACTTGAAGCTGCACCTTGCTGCTGACTTGTTGCTATCTTGAAATTCATAGCTGAAGTTCACAATGTAATGCATCTGCTACCATATGACTACACAAAATAACAATAAAATAATTCCAAATTCTTTCATAAATCCACTGTTAGTCTTTGTTTTTATTAGAGCAATGAGTGCACTGGAAAAATATTTAAATGCATGTCAAAAAGTTTTAAAAATAATGGGGTTTTTAAATTTCTACACAAGCTAAGTCTTCCATGGATCACTTGCAAGTTACTTAGCAGTTCAAAAATTGACTGGCCAGTCATCTGTCATAAGAGTATGCTTCAAACTTACAAAAATGCACAAGACTGATTTCATTAAATTCAGGTACCAAAAACCTCTCACTGAATAATGTTAATATTAAGGAATAATGATATTTAAAAACAAACAAACAAAAACCAAGCAAACAAAAACAAAACAGAAACTTCTAATTAGTTAAGACTACCTTTTATAAACTTCTGACAAACCTATCCAAAGGCATTAACCAAAGTGGCAAAGAGAAGAATCAATCACCTCTGATTCTGCCTCTGTTTTTGAAGTTGTTAAGGAAATTACAATTTGAGGAGACAGTAACTTCAGTGTTGGAGCTTACAGAACTGAATTACGTATTCCATCCCAAAATAAAACTTAAGAATATAGAAACAATCTTCAAAGTTGGAGTATGTGCAAAAGCAGAAAATAATTACCATGCTGGTTGGCCTGCAACTCTCTCCACTCTGGTGAACATGTAGCTTTAGAAAGCTACATTCAAGTACTATTACAACTTGATAAATGGAGATAAAAATATAAAATCAAAATTTTTCCATTTCAGAAATACATTCAGATACTTTTCGTTCACTACTTAGCCAGAATTACAAAATGTAAAGGAATCTGTCCAATAAATCTCCCGCACAGTTTCAGAGTCAAACATGTTCTGTTTGGAGGCCCACAGTGTTTTCACTAAGACAGCTCCTCCCAAGTGTCATTTAGACAGCAAAGACAAAAGGATTTTAAATCCAGAGCAAGCCTCAACAGATAACTACACTTCTTTGTACTCCCAGTTATTCTGCTTTCATTCTCATTAGATCAATTACATGTATTTGAATGATAACACTCTCTCTAGAAAGGAATTTTGACCAGAAAGGATTAGCAACTGGGGGCAGGGAAGAGAGGAAGGAATGTACATTTTCCCTGGCATTATTCCCGTAAAAATTTTCTTGAGAATGAAACTATGTAAAGGTTGTCTGTGAACAGCAGAATACACAGACATTGAATATTGCAGAAGATTTGGAATGAAATGGAAATGAGCAGAAAAGGAATGTCTGACATACAAGCTAGTATTTTTTACTCTAAAAAAGTTATATTTTTCCAGTTTATGAACTTCAAATGAAAATATCATGGTTAATCTTTTAAAAAACGTTGCTCAACATTCCACACATTCAAATTTCTAATTAACTTGAACAGAATGGTCTTTTTTAATCAGAGCCATGATAAATAGCACACCTGCTTGACTGGGATGACTGCCATGGATCAGATAAAGTGCAATGCATCTAAATGACATTTTATAAAAAATGGGTAAATGATACATGTGAACCAGCTCTTCTGGCATCCAATTCCATGTTGCCTCATGGCATCTATTTCCACCTGAGATCCCCTTCATTCACTCCTTTCAGCTTCCTTCTTCCCTGTGAACATTGCAATAAGCCATATACTCCTATTACAGTTCATTATTTAAAACTTTTTCTTTCATACTTTGCAACTAAATTTAAAATTATCCCTACATCTAATAACACTTCTCTAAGCAAAAGAATGGTATAATTGTATGGATTGAGTGGAGCTGTATGATGAGTAAGAGGATTTCTCCTTGCTCCTTAACCACTGAGAAGAAGAGCAGCAAAAGAGCACTAATAACTTGCTGAAGCTGATTTTGCTAAAACACTGAACCAGTCAGCAGTTCTTCTGTGGATAATTGAAAATTCACGCTTTGGAGATCTCTCTGTACTTATGCCAACAAAGAAATCATTTTTCTCCTTCAGCAGGAAGGGGAGAAAATTTAGGTGCATACAGATTCCGTAGAATGCTAGTAGGTTTTCATTAATGTTTTGGTATTTCCGAGCCAAGACACATAATTCTATGAGTTCAATGATATTACATTATTCATAAAATAAGTAAGTCCAGCAAGTACTACTGTGCCTTTTCCTTCCCCTTACTAAAAAAAAATTTCATGGAAACACAACACAATGTGAGTTATGAGGATTCTAAAATATAATGATGACTCTGCAAAGTCATACTGACTTTCTACAGAATAATTTTCTAAGGTCCTTGTACACACATCACAATTATTGATCTCCTGTGTCACAATATGCAAATATTGCTAAACATTTTGTCTGTATTTCTGATTCAAAATTTACACTATTTGCTAGTCTCCTGAAATACTTAGGGATACAGAAAAAAAATCCCCTTGAATGTTATAATACAAGAAAAATACATGTCCCTTTTCCTTGCATTTTCAATTTCAGAACTGCTATATGCTTCACTTCAAGTCAAGATAGAACAACTCTGCCTGCAGTCCCTATGGAGTTTTCCAGACTAATCTTCAAATTACTGATCATCAGGACCTGTTCACTCTACAGAGAGCTGTAACAGGGAACATACTTCACTCTAAAGTATTAGTTACAAATAAACTATTAATTGAATTGTCAGTCAGCCAGAACATAAAACACCTTCATACATGGGCCTACTGTCATTCCTAACTTCACAGAGCCAGCATGTTCACCATCTTCGGTTTCAGTCCAACTTAAAGGACCATCCCTTTTCTCCAAGGATGACAGCCCTCTCCATCAGCCTCAAAGAAATTCTCACATCCTGACAACCGTCGCGTTTATAAACATGAGCTCATACATCTCTGTAGATAACCTACTACATAAATCTTCATAAATCCTGGTTTTGAATGACATCAGAAATCCCACACAGTGTTTTTTATGCTAAGATCAGTTAAAATAATGCAAAAATAGTCTGGCTCAGACTAATCCCAACAATCACATTTCCGAAAAATACATCAGTCTGTATCAGGCAATGATGGAGCTATCATCCAAGCTACTAACATTCTACACTCCAGCTTGCAAACAGTATATTTTGAAAAGGAGGCCTCCTGGAAAAGAAGTAAGCATGCTTTTGGTAGGGTATAAGCTTCCTTTCAGATGATACACAGGCTGCTGTGCAATGTTTCAAAATACTATCAAATGCAGCTTAATATCAAGTGAGGGAAGTGGTCCTCTAAGCTATGGCTGTAGCTCCTTCCTCCTCACCAGAACCTTTCCAGTTTCTCCTGTCCTGCAGCACCACGTCTTCTTTGGTTTGTTTTGTGTCTAAAAGCAGAGAAGGTATCAAGAACCAAACAGCTGCTTTCAGTCTCAAAGCAAAAAATCATCAAACCATGTGAGTGACTATGTCATAGGGGAGAAAAGTTTCATATATTATTTAAAAATTAAACCCAGAATCTCAAACTTTCCACAAATAGAAGTTGCTAGTTCACATTTTAACAGAAATAGAGCCCAAACCAAAGTGTTCAGAGAAGTTTTGACTTTGGTTCACTGACTGAATTACTACAAATACATGGTAAAACTTTCAAAACAAACTTTAGTGACTCCAGGGAATTCATGGTTTTGGGGATTAAAGGGAGCACACACCTTCTGAAGTATAGATTTAAAAAAGGAAAAAAAAAAACCAAAAACAAACACATGAAACTCAATCCATGCAGACTTTTATCTTTTTCATATTCAGGATACCAACAACTCATCTAACATTGCACTGCAAGTAAAACAGCTGATCTAAACAAACCTAGTGTAAATTAATAATCTGGGGGTGGGTGGGAGAGGATCAAAGACACATCTCTGGCCATTCTATTGCTTTCCACCCTCCCTGCTCCAAACCAGACATGATCTGGATCACCATTTCATACTAACTTTCAGACAGCTATGAGGATGAAACCATCTCCTCTCACACATATTTAAGTTCTTCTTCAAGTGATATGCTCAAGTGCCAAGTAATTTATTTAGAAAGCTCTGCAATCTCAAATTACAGCACGATGTGATGGAGAGTCACAATCTTCATTAAGCTGTCCAATGAAGTACTGCCTTTGCAATTAAAAACTTAATTCCTATTTTTCAGCAATTTTTTTCTTCCTTCAACTTTTCTTCCTTGCTCCTCTTTTTAGACTCTGACCAAGACATCTCTTAGAGGTTTTTTTTTTTTAGAAACAAGGTTCACATTTCAAACATTTCACAAGGAAGCAGATGTAACTCTTCAAATATTTCAATGTGTCCTCAAAAGATATCCCACAGATACAATTTTTTTATCAAATGAAACCATGCCATTTAGACTAGAAAGAATATTCCAGAAGGGCCACAGCAGCAGGAAAAAATGCACTCCCTGTTCTCTTTCACAGGAGTCTCCTTTCAAGGAGATCTCTGCATCCTTGAGCACTTGCCAAAGTATTTGACCAGCCAATTTGACTGGCTGCTTGCCTCAAAGTGGCTCCTTCCAAGTAACTCTGAAGATCTTGAAATCACAGCCCATGGTCTCAGGAGTGTGACTTAACATATGGTAATAAAGTAACGATTTCTGCTTCATTGTTCCCTCTCAAAACCACAAATGATCTCTCATAAACATGATTTCAAGTTTTCCTCCAAATGATCTAAAAAAATGCTGAAAAGCAGATTTTCAATAATTTAACATGACCCGGTTTCCCCTGCATCAGTCTCATTACCTAATCAAAATACGATATGCTATCTTACGTCAAATAAATGGTGTAAGAACAGTATCAGCTGAAGTGTATCTGCATCAGGGTAATGTCCAATACTATAATGTATCCTCCTTCATTAGTCATTGCATTCAGCTATATTTATCTTACCAGCAATAAAAGGCAAGAAAGAAAAGGCATCATAATAACTGAGAGCACCGTCAGAAAATTACAGCTTATACTAAACATTCTAAAGCTAATATGCTAAGAAAAAATTATGAAGTAACAAAATATTTCCTGGGCCATGTCAATGATCTAAAATATGCATAAAGGAAAAGTAGGATCAAAAACTGTAGAAAATAAATTAAAAACTGAGCTCTCTAAGAAGCAATTGCTTAAAGAAGTTTCCTATGCTAATTAGGAACCAACACATATTGAAGATAACTACTACATTTTTAGAAAACCAGTGAAATTATCTACTTTGCCCTAACTGCATAAGGAACACAAAGTATAAACTTCTCACTTGCTCATTACTTAAAAAGAAATTTCATGCTTTTGGGCTGTAAAATCAAGGCTGTAAAACTGTATGAAAATCCTTTAAAAAATTCATGCTCAAAGCTCGAATCCTAGCTTTCACACAGCCATCCAACTCAAGATGCTAATTCTAGACAAAAACAGAGAAAAGCTGCCAACATTATTATGTCTGTATGAACGCGTACATATTGAAAGCACTTGATGCCAACCAGTAACCCAGTAACTAAACAAAAAGAGTAAAAGTAAAATCCCAAGGTTCACCTGTTTAACAAAATCACCACTATTTTGAACTGTGTAATCTCTGGCAACAGCTGAATCATATGGTGATGAAAAATACACCAAATGACTGTGTAAAGACACATGGGAATTTTTCAGTTGATAAAATTTTAAAATATATACTTTTTATAAAATATTATTTTATGGAAAGCCTTTCAATTTGTTAATTTACTAGAAGCTCTGAAATCAATTATACTGAAAGACTAAAAATAACCTCTTTACCAAGTTAATCATACAGAACATTTTGGCTCAAAAGATATGAAAAACACCTAATTATGGCAATAGATTTGTTCCCTATAAGAATGAAAGCAGATAATGGCAGTATTGTGAGACTGATGTTCACTAATATGATCAAGAGACTAATTATTATCCATGAATCATTTGTAGCATTCAAAACTTGATTAATGTCAGGTCAAGTTTAACATGTGATAGGTTTTATTAGTAATGCTCAGCTATCCCACAGCTTGTCAATGTACACGAGAGCCATCTGTTAGGTGTAGGAATAGCCAACAGCCACAACAAAAACACATTGGCAACAACTGGTCACTGAAGTATGTTTTAAAAATTCCATAAGGAATACCCTAATAATTTTAAACACACTAGACCAGAGTCCAACACTAAAGACTTGCTAAAGATAGGAAACTTGCAGCCCAAAAAAAGTGAGCGTGCAAGGCATGTTTCTCTCTTTTGAAAGGTCAATCAAAGGTGTGTTTAATAATACTGAATACTTCACAGACTGACCAGTTTCTAGCAACAAACATTTTTTTGCTAGAAGAATATGTGTAGCTTCCTGTCTACACTCCTCCATGGATGGTTAGCAAGCACTGCTGTAGAGAATACACTGCTTTACCCTTTTGAGCATCGCTCATGGTATTCAAATACATATGGTCCTAACAGCTCATATAGCAAAACACTGTTAGAGGATGCTCAATCTGAAATTCATATTCCACAAAAAACCATTCACTGACAGCCTTCCATTTGTTTTAATTACAGGTAATGGCAAGAAGAAATCCTTTTGTGGTAGGGTCACTTTCTAGTATTTCCCAACACTTTGTGGAAGTCAGATTTATCAGGGGTCACCTCTCCCATGTACAGCCCATTATAGCAGCACAGGAAGTCACCTGGGCACTTCCAGTGAACCTCCACAAGCTCTGCACTAGTAACAGTGGGAGCAGCAAAGTTGAAATAACATGAAGTGGCAACAGACAGGTGGATGCACAGAGAGGAAGGAAGGTGACCTAATTCTGGGTTTGCTCTGGCAATTACGTACTCCCTTCTGTTTACAACGAGTTAGAAACTCAGCAGGAGCATTGAAAGAAACATTTACACATCTCATTGGCACAACAGCCCTCTCAGATGTATTATAAACATGTTCTCATTTGATGGCCCTCTTGCATTCCAAGTGGATGAAGCTGAAAGGCTGCAGATGTAGGCTGCCACTGGTACCTGCAGTCTGCACTTAGGCTCCAAGCAGTCTGTTTCCTGCTGAAAAGTGTGATGTGAAGGGCTCCCAGACTCCCTTGTGTCAAAGTCAAACATGTAAAAGTCAAATATGCTGAAGACTTAGTGCTAGTCAGCAGACCACAGACCAAAAATAACATAATTTCAAGAACCACAACCACTGCAGAGTGTCTTCCTCAACCCTTTGCCCATATAATTTCATAGTCAGTGACTGACAAGGACCCAAACTACTAGTGGCTGGTCATTAGCATTCTAATGACACCACTCTTCATTACCTTTTAGAACAGCAATTCTGCAGAAAAGTCTTCACTGGAGTCCATATATTTTTCCAGGAGAGGAAAGCAATAGAAATTCCAGTTTATACTCATGTGATAGGGAATGAGCAACACCTCCAAGCAAGAAAGCCAAAGAGATTCAACCTTGTAGCTTGCTTGCTTTGTGCCATGAGGCACCTCTTAGGAAAAAGCATGTTGGGATGCAACCTTGGATGTGAAAGTCTAAGTACCACATTAGCTTGATTTCACTACCCAGCCACATAGGAAAAAAATGCTATTGTGGACAAGAGTAAAATACATTGTGAGGGTGGCAGGAAATCAAGTTTGATGGTTCTTATTATTTTTTTTTAATATCCTCTTGGCTTTGCAGCTAATTCATTAACAGCACTCTTCAAATATGCTAATAACACTAGCTGTATGCCATGTTTCTTTATTATTTGGAGACATCTTAGAAAAACCTAGAGCATGCTACAGTAAGAGCCCCACTGAGCTGTCACCCATGTGCTGGTTCTGAGTGAACAACTCCAAAGGTTATGCACCTAATATATTCAAAACAATACCCAAGAATAACATAAGTGCTATGTGTGTTAATGCTTAATTTGACAGCACATCTGCATTCCTGAATTCAAAATAAGCATGAGGCATTTCTCACTGTCAATCTCTTCTCAAAAACACAATTGAGAAACTGACATCAATTAACTACGATGTTTTCAAATGCTTCTTTCAAATAACAGAAATGAACTCCTCCAAGAAACTTTGACTTTTGTGATAGCTTCAATATTAGAGAAATGTGAACTCCTTGAAGCTTTGTGGGAATGACCCTGACAAACAGCAATATTTCATATTTATTTTTCCTGACAAAGAAACAGCAATATATTTCATGGCTTGGCCATTTCATGTACTGTGCTCTTCACAGTTCTCTGTTTCAAACTGCATGGTGCCTTCATTTTCTTTCTTTCAGGTATGGGGATGTCACCCACATCACTCTCCCCACACTCTGCTACCTGGCAGAACACACCCATCTGAGATGACAGTGTTGCTGGAGCCAGAGGAGATTCAATAGGCTCCAGTAGCAAATGCTTTGATCTATTTACACATTAGCTGCAATCTATGACATTCCTGAATGGTCGAAAGATGCTCAGTAAAGTTTGTAATGTCTTCAACTGAGCAAGGCTCTCATGATACCTATGCTTGCAAGCTCCCTAATTCTCTGTGTTTGACCAAATACTACATTTAATAGTTCTTCTGATTTCAAAGGAAAGAATGGCACTGGGTTGAGTACAATGGGGTTGAACGGTCTTCCACTGTTACATACTTGATAAGGTTTATCTGTTACCCAGTCCCTGTGTAAATCTGTTAGCCAGCCCCTGCATAAACTGTTCCAATGTAATCTGGTCTCTGGTTGCCAAAATCATGGATAGGTCTGTTTTAATTAAGTCAGATAATTGAGGATTTTATTTTATTAAGCATTTCTAATAAGACTTGTCAACAAAGACAAAACTGAATATACAATTTATAAAATAATTCAGTCAGACACAAAACTGATATACAAGAACATAATGTTTTCATACATCTACTGCTCCAATTCCTGATTCAAATTGGGCTAATATTTTATACTGGGCCTGAAGCATAGATTTTAACACAAAAATTAAGGTTTAACTTTATATTCTGGATGTTTAAAAAATCAGATTCTTCTGCTATGCAATGGCACTTCAGGGCTTTATTTGCTACAAAGTTGAAATCAAAACTGCAAAGCCATAATAGTAAAATGCTAAGATTTTAAAATGTCTTTATTTTAAAGATTAATTTTGTTCAAGGTCTGGTTTGGGGGTTTTTTCTCAAAATTGAGCATATTACAAGAAACAGCTAGCAGCAATGTCCTATAATCTTGCATCATAATAAGTTGCTTTAAATTTCACCCCTATCTTTACCATTTTCTTTGTGCTTTTATTCATTTTATCCAAATTAAGTGCATGTCTCTTGAACATCATTCCAATAGGAGAAAAGGCTGATGGCTTCCCTGTGGAGCTGCATTGCCAGAAGGCAGTTTGGAAAGTGACAGGCTGTGAAGTGGCACAATGGACAATATTAAACAGTTGCCCCTCAATTAATGAGTGGAGTGACCCACTTAGTCACCACAGCTGAGTCTTCTAACTAATTCAGAAGATATCAAATATACAATTCAATTGTCCATACTGGCAAACCAACTGGTAAATAGGTCCAAACAGATTTGCATTTCCCTGGTTTGGTAATACTCCATAGAACTGAAATAAGAAATCATTGTTAAAGACACTTTTCCTACTCAGAAAAGTATATAGTTTTCCACTGTACAAAATACAGAAGAAATAATTTACAAAATTATTAACATTAACAAAAATGTTAGAATGTTCAAATCTAATGTTAAACTGTTAAAAGCTAAGCTGAATATGTACTGTCCTGATGTTTAAACTTACAGTGTGCACCAAGTAGAATACTTCATCCATACAGCTTTATTTTTCCACTAGTTTCAATGCTTTCTTTCTCATATGATAGTTTGAAAAGTCAAAATTTAATTACATATTCCACATCTGAATCATTCTACATTAATTTATTTGTACCACTAGCAATATCTAACATGGGCCACAAGTTATGAAAATAATCCTTCATGGAAATATCCAAGACTGTTTGTTTTAACTTCAGTAGACCACTTTCTGAAAAATGTGAAACTTAACTAATATGTGAATAATTTCTTAAACAAAAAGAAAAAACTTCTTTCCTAACCAAAATACTACTGTACTGAAATATTATATTTGACCTTCAACATAATAAATAATAATAACCAAAAGCAAGTAGCCTAATCCTATTCTGTTTACTCCAGGAAACAAACACAGATTCTTCTTCATGAATGGGTCTCCTTAGGTGACTCCAGCAAAGCAAGGAGGCTGAGAAGTTAGCCACAGCTGAGTCAGTGTTTGCCCCAGCTTGAGGGAACCCAAACCTAAGCAAGTAGCTGATGCTTCCCTGTCTCACAGAAAGTAAAGGAACAGTCAGGAGCAGCTGGGCTCCCCACCTCTACTGGCCTGCAAAGCCTCTGCTACCCCCAACCTCCCACTGACAGAAATTATATTTACCGAATAGTATTCACATCATTGCAGTGCTGCAGCTGGCTGCAGTTCAAGCACTGAATTTCAAGTGGCAGTAACCTACATTCAACTCAAGATCTGCAGTTTAGTCACCTATTTCATCTTACAACTTACAAAGCTACCAGTTGGGCTGATTGGCTGTACTTACCTCTACAATTCATTGGTAAAATAACTTTGAACAATCAAGCCGAAGTACTACATGCTGGGATATAAGACAGCTGCCAAGATTTCAAATTCTAGTATAAGAATAAGGTAATATCTTTGCAGCTTCTTAGTCTCTGTTTACTAAGTTCCTCACGTCAATGATTGTTTGTGTTTACAGAAGAAAAGCATGCCAAAAAGAAGATTTAAGTGAAGGTTACACCAGCACAAAAGTATCTAAGGGTGAAATAAGGCAATACTGCTTTTACACCAATAAACTTTCCATTCTTGGGGAGATGGAACAGGAGTGAGGAAGAAATGTAAGACATGAAAAATAAAAACAAACAGAAACAAAATGGTAGAGGGGACATGGGTTAGAAGACAACTAAAATGCGATTAGATGATAAATAGGCCAAAACCTTGGAATAGAACAGATGGAATGAGGAATATGATGTAGGCCAGGCATGAAGAATGGCTGCCAATCTAGGTCAGGAAATGCAGGATTGAAAGGTGAGCTGATTAAACTACTCCTGAAGGCATAGAAAATCAAAACAAAAATAAAAACAAAGGAAACAGGTCTTCTTGGCAATAAAAAACCTCCAGATGGTAACATTCTCTCTCCACAGAGATGGGGATTTCAAGATCTTCAATAAATAGAGTATTTGACACTTCTGCAACCACCATTGCTGCCATGCAATTCTTCTGTCCCATGACTGCAAAGCTTCTCCTCGTGTTGTCTGTGGGCAGCTTGGGGATGTAAGACAGGGCCTTGTCATTTTCAGTCAGTTTTGGTTAACAGCTCTCTTGGCAGACACGGGTGAGCAATGTCTGCATATTCTGCCCTTTATCAGGGTTCGCTCTTTCAGGGCATGCAAACACTAGCTTACAGCTGCCTGCAAAACACATGAAGAGCAACAAAGTGTGCACTTACATGTTCTCCTGCATCATCAGAAGTCCACAGCCACTTAATTTTTTAAAGCAAACCATCTCAACAGGAGCTATACCTTTATTGATATAAACTCTAAACATTCCACCTCTCCTAACTACAACAAAAGCGGTTTTAAAAAGTAAAAATAAAAATCCAAATGTCAAATAAACAAGGAGAACAAAGTAAAATCACCTGTCAGTTCACAGATTTGACTGAAAACTTTTAAACCATTTAATCTTCTAGCAGAGATTACCTTCTCTCTAATCCCTCTAGGACAAGCTGTCATTTTAAAACCAGATAATAGTCTAAAACTGACAAGTCATTGACATACAGTGTGCTAACATTTGCAAAAGGTTGTTCACTTGACCTGTATCATTGCTTAACCTTTAGCCCTTTTGTTCCATTGAGAGTGATGGGCACAATTCTCCATGGGACCACAGACCGTACAGAAAGGAACTTTTTTCCTACTCCTGTTAGACAGAATTTTCACTAGACAATGGGCTTTAGTGATGACATCCAGACTGAAACTGTCCACACAAAAAAGCCTTGCAAGAGAACTGTGAATTGGTTTAAGCAAGGAAAGCCAAGAATGGACCACTTCAAAAATATAATTATTTCTATGCACCTGTACTTCCTGCTCAATATAATGAAAATAAAGTCTTGCTGAAAAGCATAATATTCCTGTAAATACAAGGCCATGGTTCAAAGCCTAAGAGTATGAAGCATTTAAAGCACCAACCTAAAACTCAGCTTCTTCCACTGACTGCTGCATTCCTTACACAACGGGTGGGAGAATTTGACCATATCATCTCCTTGAATTCTGATGCAAACCAATAAATGCAAAGAAAGCAAGCTATGCAACAAAAGTGACCAATCATGCAAATGTAATGATAAACGCCAAAAATTCAACTTTGCTGAAAAATGTCTAAAAGAACCTGGAAGTTACATTAAAAGGAAGTTCCCAGCTAACACTAAAATACTAATCTGTGTTTAATTGATTATAGAGGAAAAAAGCTTTAGTGATACTGCTTTCTTCATCAATATCAGTGTTCAACAAGGCAATATTTTTAGAGACTCTGAGAATATACAACCTGCTCTCCAGTGATTGTCCATTTCTTTGGTCTGACCACTAAAACTCAGTCTTACAAAAAATAACAGTCCATCCAAACAGCTTGAAATAACCCTCTAGGCAATATTATAAAAACACAGCTTTTATTTCCAAAATCCAAAACTAAATCTCAAGACACAACTACAAACACTGTCATACTTTATAATTGCACTTTAAGAGTGCATTTCATTTCACAGTAAATTGATTTCCAGATTAAAAAAAAAAAAAAAAAATCAGTCAGTACCTAACTCTGGCATTAAGTTCCAAATCCATAACTCGAAGAACATTTTCATTAGTGGATGTATTATATAACACAGCACAAAGTTTACTGCTGTTTCAAATAATTACTTCCCACTTTTTCACTGGCAATAACTAGGTCTACATGGAAAACATTCGTTTTTTCTGGTATAATTAAAAGGTTTTGCCACTTTTTCTACTATTAAATATAGCAGCGAGGCTCCTGGCCTTTTGAGTAATCTTCCTACAGTCCACACAATCTAACATACATTTACTGATACATTATTTTTATTAAAAAGAATGAAATGGAATGTCTTAACTCAGATCATAGAAAAGAATGATGGAGGGAGGCTGTAAAAAAGAGATCTAGAGCATTCTCTTGTGAAGTTCAAACTGCATCCTGAGAACATGTTTCAAAAATTAAAGCTTCTCAAAACAAAAATAAGATGTGATGAAGTACACTTGATTCTTTTCTTGATCCCAAGCAAACCCCAGCTACACTGGAAAAAAAAAATTACGCCAAGCAACTCCAAATCATACTCCAAAAGTTTTGATGAAACCCATTCTGACAAGGTATGGGTTTTCCACTTTTTCACACTTGAATGTGCTGGTGCAATCAGAGAGCCATCTTATCTGTGACCAAGGACTGCTATCTTTCTGCAGACCTTGCTGTCCTGCACATAGAGTTGGCAAACCCTCTCAAGACATTCATCATTGATGCAAGAGGAAGTCTGCTCGCTTTTTCAGCTATACTGATGAGGCATTCATCACTACATTTGTTGCTATAGTTGCAGAGATGACTAAATAAAAATAGGATAAAGATCCTTTGGGTAAAACAATACTATTTTAAAATAGTCCTTTTTCAGAAAATGGCAATGCTTCAATAGACTGGACTACTGTTTATAGTCTATTCTGACCATACATAATGAAAAATTCACAAAGTTATGATGAATATGAAAATGCAAGGCTTTTTTCATTACCCTAAGGAAGTGTTACAGGAATCATACTCATCAAGTTCACTGAAGTAATGAAATGGAAAAGGTATTTTGAGGCAAGTAAGAGCAACAATAATTCTTAGTTTATACATTGATCTTTTGAGAATATATTTTCATGAATACTATTCTTCTGAGCAGATATAGATTTGAAATCTATTTTGAACCAATAATTATTTCTCTTAAGTGTTTACCAATATTGTCTTTGATAAAATTCCACATCAATACTGGTATTGTTACCTAAAACTCCTTACAGTTATCATAGGGCATACAAACAATTCTCAAAAATTTACATAAAACTTCTTGCTTATTGAAAACAATGTTCAGATTTCAAGCCTAAGAAGCTTTCTGTTTTAAGAGTAGTAAAAAGAACATATTTTACTAGGTAAGACTGATTTAAATGAGGACAAAAATACCCTATAACATACATTGTACAAAAAGAAAAATGTGTAACCTAAACTCCAAAATGTAGAGGGCTTCAGAGGTTGTCATGACTGATACTTAAAACACCTACCTCAAACCAACAAACAAAAAAATATCCAAGGAAAAAACACCAAAGAAGCCATACACCAACCCCAAATACCCCAATAAATTAAAAGCATATAGATATTCATATCTCAAAGATGCTTTTAAGGTGGTAGCAACACATTAGGGTAAAAAATTGTTGACTGAACTGCATTTGAAACACAATCATCTCAAATGCAGATTGCAATGTCCCTAAACTTTTACCTGGTATTTTAGATTTATTGATATCTTCAAAAACTATTTTCTAAAAGCGTGAGATAAGTAATAAAACCAAAAAACTCCACTTTTCAGAATTATCCCAAGCTGCCAGTCACCCCACAACAATTGCTGAAGATTTGGTTAGCAAAGGAACTCACTGGAAGACACAACAAAAATGCTGAGGGAAAACCTATACCTACCACTGTTATACAGCCTCCAGTACCAGAACATAGAACAACTGAAATCAAGCTTACCTTTCTGGAAGTGTAGATGTCAAAAAATGGTTTGTTTCGAACACTGAAGGGTTCCTGTGCTTTGTCAATGAGACCACTTTTCATCTTTTCATGTCGTGGAAATATAATCTCTTTCTCTATACATGCAAGCCGAACATTAAAATCACAGTCTCCAACAGGCTGTCCCTGCCAAATTACAAAAATCAGTATTAAAATCAAACACCAAATTATTTGAACAATTTAAGTTTTCCTAACAAAATATATAGAAAACTACAGATACATAGAAGAATTATCAAGTTACTAAATTTTTTCTCAAATGTGTGATTTTTCAAACATTTTTTCCCAGGTTATAAGAGGTTTAACCAAATCAAAGTTCAAAGAAAGCTAGAAATCTGTAATATGCATTCAAGCATACATGAACTAAACACCCATATACCTTTAAAGTTAAGCAAAATAATTCAAATACTCCCTAATTATAGCTTTTATATGGCAGCTATACTTCTCCACATAGCTTTCCTCTGAAGTCATTTAGATAATTTTGTTCACAATACTTTTAATGACAAAGCAATGAGATTTACACATTTAAGTGAATGCCTTGCTCTAAGTGCAGTATATTTATGCCTTGAAAGAAACATTAATTAATGTTCATTTTTCTGCCATAGAAAAGAGAACAATAGGTGCAGTTGGAAAATGTGCCAATAAACAATGGCTACAAAAACCTGCAAGATATTCGAGGGCTCAGTCACAAAAAGGCAGTAAAATCCTTCACTAAGCCTCAGCAGCATATCCTGACCTTTCAAGATCTGAAATAAACCAGCAGCTTTATATTGCTCTTTCTACATTTGGTGCATTGCACCAGATCAGTATGAGCATTCAAAATGCGCATTTGTCAGATTAGTAACGGCTTGTAATGGAGTTCATTATATTTTGAGCATTAGATGGTGAGGAAAACACGCTATGGATATCACTAGAACAAAACAAGCAACTGTCAACTAATAAATTCTAACGCTCATTTCAATCAGAGGCGTCACTTTCACAGCAATGAGACACAAAACTCATAGATTTGCACTGTTACAAGTGTGATTAAGCACAGAAAGTTTTTTACATGAGATCATCCCTCATCTTGCCACCCCATTCACACAAGAAAATAATTTTCAAAACCCATTCCTTTCATGGCCTATAGGGATAAGCTCACAGAGCTTATCCCAAGAGCCTTGGCTTGCAAACAAGAATTCTTCAAAAATTGAAAGCAATGAGCAAAGGAAACTGGAGAGACATGGGACTCAAATCATCAGTGGCAGGAGTACAGCTGAGCAGAACTGGCTACCAGATACCTCCTGCACTAAAGGCAACACAAAGGAGCACTGCTCCAACACACTTCAGAGAGGATCTGAACTGGTCAACTGGAAAGAAAGCCAAAAAAAAAAGGCAAAATGACATTCTGATGAGGCACACAAAGGTAAGAGAGCAAGAAGTATCTGAACAGGTATCTCAATTAGGAGAAAAACCAAGTGCCTATTTAAATAACATGAATTTAATCAGTTCTTTCCAAAATCGTATTGCCTTTTACCAAAACCTTTGACATTTTATGTTCCCAAAGCAGCATTATATTGTCTTATATTTCTTTGCTAGCATTAGAACCTACTAGACCTCCATCATAAGTCCTCAGTTGTTCATGGCAACAGCTTTAAGAATTATGTATTGCTCCCATACCACATGTAACTCACAACCACTTTCATTTAGGACTCTGCTTCAGTCTACGTAAGAGCAGGCAGCCCAGCCACCATCCCTCTGTGGGGAAGCACATCTTGTACAAAGCCTGTGGCAGACACCAGGGGTAAAATGTCTCCTAATCTCTGTTCACTGATCCATGCTTGTGAAGAAGAAAGCTTAGCTGGCTGTTAATGTTGCCCTCCGTGCTGTCCTCCTTTCAAACATGAAGGTCTTATCAGTAAGGAGCCATTCAAATGAATGGAAAATCAAGAGTATGGAAAAATTCAAGGGGAAGGAGAGCGGTTCACTCTTTATTCACTTCTCACAGAATACAGATGCATGATCTACAGATTTTTAAGTGCCACAGACAAAATGTTGGAAAATCAATCAATCAATCAATCAATCTTTCCTTCCTTCTTTCTTCCTTTCTTTTTTTCTCCCCCTATGTATAGCATACTTGAGTATTCATCTATACAGCTACTGAGCTTGCCCTGGTTTGTACATGTAATTAAAACACAGAAAACACATCTCAACCCCTGTAACGACTGACTGAAGAACTGATTTAAGAATTCTTTCCTGGGAAATGTGTATATATATTTTTTATCACTTCAAAGAACCCCCATAATTCTCTAGGTAGATTTCAGCAAGATCTAGTGCACATGCTCTCTTCCCTATGGTATCTTTTCCACTCAGCCACATTTTATTAGTAGGTCTGAAAAAGCAAATTAGCTAATTAATATTTCATACATTTGAGCTTCCAATAAGCAGTTAGGTTATTTAGAAAGCTTTTTTACAATGACTCCTTCAAAAAATGGTTTTGTACAGTAATTTATATTCCCATCCATAAACAATTAAATTAAAAGCTGAGGCAACTTCATATGGACCATAAACCAGCTGAATCACTTTCTTTTCCTTAAAATATTCCTTTCACTTTTCTCATCTACTTGGAACTAATTATTTCCTGCAGTTCTGCCAATCATATATTTCTATTTTAAAGCTTGTTAAATAGAAGGGTATATTACCACTAGGTTCCATCAAATAAAGGTCAAAGCTAGGTTGACATAAGATCATATGAGAAAGGAAAACACAGACAATGCTGCCAAGCTACTTCTTCATCAGACTAGTAAACTAAGAAGTTAAAGAGTATTTCATTCTTACAAAAGCACAGGACATTAGCAATAAGAAAATTAGCACATAATTGAATTTAACTCAAGGACATATCGAATAAAAGCAATATTGTAGGAGAGTGGCTCTTTCTTTGTTATTAGACATTTCCCATAGTTACAAAAAGGTGTTGCTAATATACAACACATTTATCCCAGACATAGCCAAAATCTTGAAGTGATAAAATTCTTAGCTTTAGCAAATAAGTAGGAGGGCAACGTAGGCTGCAATAAATAATTCAGATACCTTGACAAAACCAGGAAGAGATTATTTAGTGTATAAAGCACACATTTAATAATTGTCAAAAACCAAGACATTGATGCATATATAATCTAAATCCAGGCATTAAGTAATAGCATGTTTTAGGCAATACAGATGTTTCACTAACTTAAGCATTCAGATAATTAAGATCTTATTCCAATATGTAGGTTTTTACTCGTCTGAGAAGGATGAGGGTCACTACTGCTTGACAGCCTAGTTACTGAAGTACATAAAATGATAATTCCTGTTCTAGACTTTTTTAGCCTAAAGTGTGTTAGCAAAGGGTAAACCAAAATTAACAAGTAGCATGTATCTCCTACCTATGCTAGAAAGTTACACTTCCCTCTCGCTGTAAATAAAATGTATCCTAAAGCAAAATATCATTTAGACAAGCCTTAACAGAAGAGTCATCTGTTGAATCAACACCTCTTCCTCAAGTAGCTGAGCTTTCTTCACCTGTTGAAACTCTGTGCATTGCACTAAGGTCACAGCATGGAGTGGGCTTGCAAAATACGGTTTTGATGCTAAAACATCCTCCACACAACTTCAAAACCTAAGATGAAATTTCTACTGAACTTTGAAATCCACCCAGGACTCAACATTTCTAAATTTAAACTCCAGTTATTTCAAATTAACTTCTCAACAGAAATCATACATAACAAGTCACATAAGAATCACAAAAATAAATGGATTTAAACCACTGAAAAACAGGGTCTGCAACTTATTTAATATCCATTGTCTTGAGCAGATGGGGGAAGGCAATTTATTTGCTGAATGGAGATTAGAAAAAAGCAAAGGAAAAAAAAAGAAAATTAAAAAATGTTACCACCAAAAAAGCCCAACCACCCAACAAGACCGGTCCCTCTAACAATGCTCCAAATGGGTGCCAGAAGACAGAATTTGGACAAGTGTAGGCTGTGCTCCTGCCCTCCATCCAGTTCAGAGAGACATCATGTTGAAGTCACAACCTCATGCTACATCAGGTTGAGGAACTCAAACCCCAGGTCACTGCATCAGCAAGATGGCAGGAGTGGCTGAGACAGAGATAAGAGGCTAATGTGATTTTTCCTTTTTCCACAAGGAAAAAGGTATCCCTGAGGATCTACCACCATCACCCTCCACATTTGAGTTTCCCTTCCCCTGTGTCTCTAGGGTTACCTTGTGGCCACAGCTCAGCAAATTCCATAAGCCTTACATGGAAAGTCCTTTAGCTAGATGGATGCAGTGAACACACCATGCTACAGGCTACACAGGCACCAAATTCCATAAATGTACTTCATCTTTGATTTTGGTATTTACATGTTTTTTTCCACAATGCAGCTATAGCAAAAAGAATAATGCCTGGGCCTCTGCACACAGCTGATAAACAGCACGGGCCAGGATAAACTGAGAATATTTCTTCTTTTCCTGCATGAGATATGGCTGAAGTGTACCCACCAGCAAAGCATGCTCCATTTGCTTCTCCAGAGCAGTACCTGAGACATGAATAATTCAGCGCACACACACAGATATACGTCCATGCACGTCTTCACTTGCTGAGCCAGAGCACAACATATGTCACAACTGTCTTAGCTTTAATGATTTTGAGAGAAGAATAAAGAATAAGCTCAGCCTGATATTCTACCCTGTGTTTAACGTTATTATTGACAATTCAAGGCACCCACAGCTGACATCTGTATTCCCAATGAAAGCCCATTATTACTTCTCCCAACTGCTGAAGACCATGCAGTCTAATCTTTTTAGTTTTATATTAATGATCTGGCACATATTTCTTCTGATCATGGTTTTATAGATGCTGCTTTTTCTGTACACACAGTTATATACAAACAATCCAAAGGTACCGTTTGAGTTTCCAAATAAGATTATTACTACATTCAATGCCTAAAAGGCTTTTTTCATTTCCTATGAAGTTTTCTTTTTCAAGCAGGATTAAAAGTAAAGTATCAGAAAAAAGAAAAATTTTATAGAAATATGACCCTTAAGTTCTTTATTTCTAAAAGGCAAAAGGCATGACAATCAATAAAATCTAAAACTTCATTTTAAAATTTTGGCAGTTATCTAACTTTAAAATTTTGGGGGGTCTTCTAAATTTTTTCACTCAAATATTCAAAACATGTATGACAAGGGCAAGGAATTCAGCAGTTTCAAAAGATTTCTAAAGTTTATCTTAGCATCAATAAAGTATAGCATGCAAAATACTGTTTCAATTGTAATAATACGACCACTGTGCTGCAGGAACATGATTACAATTTATATATTGCTGTTTTTTACAATGGAATATTGCTCTGATTTACCACAGAACAAAAATAGTTTGAAGAATCAGACCTATTAAAAATATTGCTTGAGACATATATTAAATTACTAGTATTTCCTTAAAAAATAATCACTGAAAATAAATTTTAAAATGTACAAAGGAAAGAAGTTAGTAGCCAAAGGACAACACCAAGGTCTAACAGAACATACAAATATAGCTCCATGGGGTTTTTTTATTAGTAAACATAACTTGAACAAAACAGCAGGACTGTCAAAACTATGACAAAACAGACATGACCAAAACAGAAACAGTAGATTGTACTACAACCATTGCTCTGTCCTTTACTCTTCTTGGATTGCTCAAAACTTTAAACAAATTCAAAATAAAAACCATAAAACTCTGTAATTGAAACTGGATGATAAATTTGCACCACCAGTATAAAGCTAACGTATACAAAGCAGAATATTTACAATCTGTTGAAGTGACTGAATGATGATTCTCATCACCAATACTGGCAATAAAGAGGCAGAATTATGAAAACAAGCATGTAGCACAGATCAACACCTAAGCTCTCCCTTTTGAAAACAAAGCTCCAGTTAGGCACTGAAAGCTTAGTAGTTGCTATTTTCAGAGAACAAACAACTCAGTCAAATTCATTGATTGCATGCACAGTGACTTCATTTAGAAATCCTTCTGAGCCCTAAAAACCAGAACTCAATAAGGGAATTTTACTCGGACGTAAATTATTAAAACGAAAAGGAATCCTGTTCTGTCTAGACTGGTTGCCTCCCCTCAGGTAATTTGAGTAGATGAACTTCCCACTTCAATTACAGAAGGAAAAGTCATAGCTCTAAAAAACCCTAATTATAAAATAGATGTGTCATTATCACCATGGGATATTTACACACAAAAACACTGCATATGGGAATATAAGTTTTAATAATTTATTTTACACTGAATTTAGGCTATCTTCAAAGTCAAACACAGGATTTTACTGCTTCAGTTTTTTCTAATTATTTTTCTTAGTGCTTGTGTTGCATGTAGTATGGAGGTATTCTTACCTTAATTGGACCACCTAGTATGTGTTGCAGTCAATATTTTCTCTTTCTACTTCTACTCTCCTCATACTTTCTTCCTTTCTATCAGCCATTCACAATGACTCTTCATAGGAATAGCTATTGCTGGGTTTTCACACAGCTGTCTTTATGAGAAAGAATTATCACTGCAGTGAATTAACGAACTGTGGGAAAATTCCTTCATCTTGAAAACATTATTCAAGCCATTTCATACTTGAAAAGATTGTGGCACTAGTGTTTTTAGAATATAAATCACTTCATGGTATTTAAAATAAGACTGTCTAGTACAGTTAGTATGAAGTCTTGTAAAAACTAGAAATGAGGGGGGAAATAGTAGTACAATCAGCACTTATTCACAACGACTATCTTAGAAAAGGAACCACCTACGTTGCCTAAACCATGATAGAACTAAAAATTAAGCTTGTAACACCTGAAGACTTGCAAATATCTATCATTTCAGTACACAATCTGTCTTTAGATATCTAGTTCATTGTGGACATAGTTAGCTTATGAGTAAGAAACACTGAAAATGTAATACTCATTCCAAGAGAAAATTATATTCTTCTTCATATTTATTTTAAATAAGAGAAATATTTTTAAAAGGATGAAATTACAGCATTCACATTCTCTCCTAGACCATAGCAGTCAGGCTATTCAAACATGTTAGAATCATAGAATGGCGTGGGTTTGTAGGGACATTAGAGAGATCATCCAGTTCAATCCCCTGCCGTGGGCTGGGACATTTTTCACTAGATCAGATGGCTCAAAGCCTCATCCAGCATGGCCTTGAACACTTCTAGGGGGGTAACCACAACTTCTCTGGGCAACCTGCTCCAGTGCCTCATGAAGCTCACAGTGAATTTCTTCCTACTATCTCATCTAAACCTGCCCACTTCCAGTTTAAATCCATTCCCCACTGTTCTTTCACTACAGGCCCCTGTGGAAAGTCCCTCTCCAGATCTGTTCTAGGCTCCCTTCAGGTACTGAAGGGCTGAAATAATGTCTTCCCTAAGACTTCTCTTTTCCAGACTGAAAAATCCCAATTCTCTCCCAATTAGGCATGAAAAAGAAAATATTAGTGAGGTCTTGCTTTCAACCTCCTAAAAACAATCCTGAAATATACAGTTATTATATTTGCTACATCCTTCTGATTAACTTTGACTCTTTCTTTTTCTTTAGTTCTTTTCCCCTAGAAACAGGAAAAAGATGGGAAGAGACAGGGAGAAAGCTGAAAAAAATGAAATATTGTTGCTAGATTAATTGTAAAAAAGGAGTAATTAAAACTAAGTTAGGGAAATAAAACACTACAACATTGGAACACTCGCTGCTTCCATGTGACATTTCCCCAATACCCTATTTTGCCTACAGATTTTTTTGTTTTGAAATACGTCAGAAAATAAAAGCCCTGTTTGAGACTTCATTGCCAGTACTTAGAAAACTGGACATGATAATGCAAGTGGAAAATTTGCCCCACTGTAAAGTTTTTCACACCTTCCACTTCAGCTGTGATTACTGCCATATTTTTGAGAGATCTGAATATTTGCTTGAGACAGAAGCTGGATTTAAGTCCACTTGGCAGTACCTATGGGAATGGGTGTCATCAACTGTGAGCTGGAGAAGGACACAGTTTTTCTATTTAATCATAAGTTTCAGTAGTGTAAGAAGAAAAAAAGAAGATAAAAAGTGACGGGTTTTAAAGGGTCAAATCATGAGAAGCAGAAAATTGTTTAACAAAGATACTGAGAAAAGTTCTTTAAGGAAACCTCCTAAGAACAAAAAAAATGGTTTTGGACTTCATTCTTCAAATTGTATTTCAGGTTTAAAATATCTCAGTTATTTTCATTTACAACCCAACTTAAACTTTCAGGTGTGACTTTGTATTTTTTTATCGCAAGTTTCAGCAAGTTGCTGAAAAAGTATCACATGAGGGTAAGCAAGTAAGATTACAGACAACAAAGACACAAACACCTGAAAAATATAAAGGATTTAGTATCATGGTAACTTCTAAAGCTATTCTTGGAGAACTACTTGTCCTGTATCCCTCTCCCAGGAGCAACACTGTGTCTCTTCCCCTGACAATTAGTGATAATGTGCCTTTCAAAAGTTTCTGCTGAGATGTGCTTCATGTTGAGGTATAAGAACACTTATATTCTGAGAATAAAACAGGCATGATAGAATTTAATTAACTCCCTTTCACTTTATATAATACTTTATTAAGCCTTATTTTGGAAAATATGGAAAACAAACCACCTTCACTGTGATCCATAGTGCCCTCTGGGTTGGGAAAAGGAGGATAAAATTAATAGATGTAAGGGAAAGAAAGAAATAAATGGTTGTTGGGGTTTTTTTTCACACAATCTAACCAGCACGTAAAACAGTCAAGCTTCAAGCTAATTACAACACTAGAGAATGCTCCCCAACAACATGTAGCTTGTTAGATAAAAAAAGAAGAGCATGAAAACAGCAAATACATCCTGGTCACCATGTACTAATTATCACTCTTCACGAACAATCTAAATTTTGCATGCATCACAGCAAAGGAAATTTTTTTTAAAGGGATGCAAAAATGAACAGAAATGTTACTTTTCAGTTGCTGTGCATTTTACTGAAATACAAGGAGTAACAGTGAAGCAAGCACAAGGTAGCTGTCTGAAAGTTTACCAAAGAAATAAGAAGATTTTCAAATTGTGGTGTTCAGATGTACAAGTCAGGTTTTTAATGATAGATAAAAGGTGATCAACAGGGAAGGGGATAAGGCAAGAAAGACTTTAAAATGACAACTAGCTATGATATGTCAATCTACTTCACAGACCCAAAGCTTCTGCAGCATCACTCCCTTACTATGTTGATTCTCTACCCTATAAGACACCATTTGCTCCTCTTCATATACTATAAAAATGCTGCCCTTTTGTAATTTCAGGATACTCAAATGCATTATCTGAGCAGGCTATCATTGCTCTCAATAAACAGCACCATAAAAACTGGAGGAGGAAGAAAAAGCAAACTTAATGCATCTCTCCCAGACTGAACAGCAGAAAGCAAAGCAAGACAGAACTGAGTGGATGGTCTGTATTCCATTTACCTGATAGCCTTGAGCCATGAATGAATGAGGTGATACATATTGAGAACATAACACACAGCACAAGCACCAGTACAAGCATTTGGGTGTTTGTTAGATAAGTCTTCACAAGAAATAATCTAAAGGGCTCAAGAGCAAGAATACCCATAGCGCACTTACTGTTCAGAGTTCTATTAGTACTATTAGAAACAAAAGCATTTTAAATGTTTAAATGTTTTAAAATGTAAATGTTAAAGTATTTTCAGGTGATACCATTTGAAAAGAATTCAGAATCAAAATTAAGGGCAGGTGATTGGCAGCCAGGTGCACTTGTCACAGAAGAGATGCAATTAACCACTTGCATCTCTGAATTGTGCCCTCAAAACTTTCACAGTATAAGTTTAAGATAAGGTTAATAGGCTAATAAGTGAGAGACAGCATGGACTGTCAGCCTTACATTGCTTTAAAATGAGGTTTGTAACAGAAAAGTCAGACATGGTAATGTTTTACAGGGATGTAAAACAAACATTTTTTCATGCATTAATTCAATGAGCACATTGGCTGTGAGCAGGATTTACGACCAGGATATCTGTTTACCATGGCAAATGTTATGTTAGATTGACATATCATAGCTAGTTGTCATTTTAAAGTCTTTCTTGCCTTATTGCCAATGTGTAGCATTGCTACACATAATGACACCTAAAGAAGTCTTGATCTTGACTTAATTCAATGCACAAAGTATTAGCAAATTTAATCAAAATTCTATCTCCTTTCTAAGCATTCAAATAATTATTCTTTTTCATGCATTCAGTCTATTCTTACCATTGCAATCTGGTCTCACAAAAACTTGGCTAGAGTTTAAAAATTTAAAGGCCAGGGTTAGAAAGGAAAAGGAAAGTTGTAATCATTTTCAGCATCTTTGCTAAGAATGCATTAATTAGATCCTACATCATGCCAGTGTTACTGTTTGTTACCGAACTAAGGAAAAAAATAGTTGCTTAAGTTTAGTGTCCATACATTTACAAGTAACTACTGAATATTATCTAAGAAAAGGCTTCTCAAAACAAGGCTTTTCAGGAAGAGCTGTCTCCAAGATAACAGGAGAATGAAGCCACATTCTTTCATGGACTGTTTCAGATGAAAAGGGATTTGGATTTGCTTGCCTTTGCTTCTGGGGCTATTAATTATTCTACTGTTAGTTTCCTCTGTTCTATTAGAATTATCCACCAAATTATCTACTAAATTTGAAATTATAGCTATACAGCTGCAGTTACTATAATGATGGACTCAACCACACACAGACACAAATCAAGAAGCTGAAAAGCAACATGCACTGCAGGGATTTAGCTCTGTACTCATTAAGACTAAACACTATAAGGAGTCTATTAGCCTTTTATGTTCAGAGGAATACGAAAAATCCAGATTTCTTGTGTGGGGAGCTCACAAAGGTCGAAAGGCATGCTTATTTCACTAGGAGACAGCTTTCTTTCTATGAATTTGATTTTAGCAGGTGAGATGAAAGCAGTGAGACAGCAATGTCATATTTTGAGGTGCTATTAATAACAATCAACGCCATGCTTCAGAATGAAGAAAATTGCAATAAAAAATCTTTTTAAATCTGAAGAATCATTTGTTTTTCTTGACACAAACATCTCTTGCAACAAAATGGAATGTTACAAGCTTTTAGAAACTAGATGTCACAGAACCAGTAACTCAAAGAAATAGTCAAAGGGTTCTATCAGCATCCTTGAAGACAGACTTTTGCAGCAGCTATACACAATAAGCATCAGAATTCAATACAAAATTTATCATGGAAAGAGACAACAAAACCAACTGACATGTTTTGCTCAAGAGCTCAAGTATAGGTTTCTCCCAACCACTGAAACAAAATTTTTATGTTCCCTTCCTTCTAAGACTTTTCTGTATAGACATCCATTGCCAAATACACACTATGTATGTCAGTCTATTCTCTTAGCTCCCTTTGTTTCTTTCTAGAATGCTGCTAGAGTTTATTCCTGACACACTACAGCAAAATCAAAAAGCAAGTAACAATAAGCCTCACCAATAACAACACGGATTAAAATCTGTAACAGGTAGGTGCTTATCCACTCACTTCCTCTGCATTATGAATGCAACACTTCAGAAGGAATATTCTGACAAAGCCAGAAAACTCTGCAATGCTTAGCTAGCAAAATAGGTCAAGCATTTGAGAATAAGCTCATCTAAAAATAACTTAGTTCACGAGACCTGACTAAAAGATGAGGTTTGCCTGAGCAAAGGTGTTTATCAATGGGGTTTGAATGTGCATTTCCCCAGCTGCAAAGCTGCATCTCCCAGAGCAGAGAAAGCTGAGTCCTGTGGAGGGTGAGACAGGGGACATGCTGCAAATCTTGTAACTCATGGTGAACAGCAATACAGTAACTCCATCATTCACCTTCAAGACTCAACTGCTTTCCAAATCAAAACAAACTGCCAAATTCCAGAGCAATCTCTGTTTTGGGGAATTTTTGGAGTTTGAGAGTTGTTTGTTTGGATGGTGGGGAGGAATGTTTTGCTTTTGAACAGGACCAGTACCTTGTCTAATTATTTTATTTGAAGATCTGCTAAAAAAATGAACAAAACCCTAACTTACACAACTTAAATAGGAACTGACCCTTTCTTACCATTTACAAGTTATATTACATTTACCTCTCTTGGTGATAAAATTCTGTTTATCATTTCTTGCCAAGCCAAACATCCTTGGGTGCCCATTTTTATAATTAAGCTTCTAAAATTAACCTAAAAACAGCTGTACTTTTTAATCTTTATAGTAGGGCCACTGTTAATTACTTCTTGCAGCTAAAGCCCTGCTTGTACTCATACTGATAACATTATCTTAATTTGTCCTTGACTTTAAAAAAGTATTACATGGTAACCAGCTCCCCCTCTCATTCCCACAGCTCTTAAAAACCAAACAAAACAAAACACTGCTCAAAAGAAGACTTTCTTAAACACTGGCAATCCCCTGGAAACCTACTGATGATTTTTCCTGTTTGCCAAGTGGGATTCATCATGTTAAGTCCGGACACTTCACTACAAATGAGGGTTTCCTCCCATTCCACCACAAAACAAAGCTTAACCAAAATAATTACGAGTTTTGAAAAGTGTTATTGTGAGCTTTTATATGCACATCCCAAACTGAATGACTGTACACTTCTAACATTACATGTTTACTTCCAAGGAAGTGCAACAGCAGTGAATGGCAAGTTAGACTTAAAAGGAGAGCAGAGAGAGGGCAACACATGAAGGTTAATAGACATGGAACCACAGCAGGTAAGAAGATGTAAAGAAAAAATAAGAACCCATGAGTGGTTATAAAAGACTGTGTTTTTCAGAAGAGTACATGGAAATCTTGCTTAGGGAAAAGTCTTCATGGTAGGAGGGATCCAGGAAACTAACACCTACTTTTCAGAAAAGGCTAGAGAAAGGACATCCAGATACAGAATTAAAATGTGTTAACAAAAAGCTTCTAGTCCTAATCTAACACATCTTCCCCACAAACTACTCCTTTTAAAAGCAGCTGTCCTAAGTCACAGTATGACTATGCTTCCAAGAATACCTAAGTAATTTCTGGTGACTGGTACCATGCCTACACTTGCAATTCCCACTTACACTGAGTGACTGAGCTGAGTAGTACTTTACTCAAGACTGGAAGACTACAGAGTCAACTGTAGTTTAGAAAGGCTGAAATGTCCTCTGGTTTACTAATGCTGCTTTTGTTTTGTTAGGTGCACTGAAACAATAATTTTGTTTTTCCAGAAGCATTAACACCAGTGTTTTCTCCATGGGCTATTTTAACTAAATTTAACACTTTGTTGTGGTTTAAGTACAGTAGGTGCTAGGCCTTCCACAGCCAGTCACTCCCCTGGAATAACATGAGGGGAAAGAATCAAAAGGGTATAAGTGAGGAAACTCAGGGTTTGAGATAAAGAGAGTTTCAAAGCTATAGCAAAAGCTGCACATGCAAAAAAAGCAAAGCAAGGAAGCCATTCATCACTTCCCATAAGCAGGTAGGTGTTCAGCCATCCTCAGGGGCAGCAGGGCTCCATCACACATAATGGTGACTTGGGAAGACAAACGCCACCACTACAAACATCCTTCTTCCCCCAGCTTTATATGCACAGTACAACATCACATGACAAGGAATGTCCCTTGGGTCAGCTGGAGTCAGCTGGCCCAGCTGTGTCCCCTTCCCTACTCTCTGTGCACCCCAAGCTTACTCACTGGTGCATTAGAGTGAAATAGAAAAGGGCTTGAAGCCATGCAAGGGCTTGAGTGCTGCTCAGCAATAACAGAGAGCGTCCCTGTGTTATCAGCACTATTCCATGCTGATGTGCAAACCCAAAACACAATACCATATGGGCTACTATGAAGAAAACAATAACAAAAAAAGTTTGTAAATGACACCAGCAGGAGCCCCTTGGTGATATTCAAACCCTTACTGTATATGAAAGCTGGTTTTATAGAAAACAAGTTTCCTATTTCCAGTACTGTTTCTTGTGAACAGAGCTCTTTCTTGTGAGCCCAATGATTTTATTCCTACTCTCTATTCTCCTTTTCCACAACAACTGCAATATATTTCCTCATTATACATTTTCCCTACAGCCTGTGCCACCAGGAGACCCCGCTGTTGAGGACTTAGCAGAGGACCAGTTGCCTGGTTTCAAACAGAAATTTGAGAAGAAGTTGACAGAGCAGCCCAACAAGTACTGTGAAGCTCTGCTAACAAATACACCAGGTTAACTCCTCTGTCCCCTCTTGATTTCACTGCCTAAATAGTTCAAACATGCTGTAGAAACGAGAAATTTTTCAACAGTGTCTAGTAGACTGTTTCAAATGGCCATTTTTTCTTGAGCAAGTGGAAATAAATCAACATGTGTTGTAAGGCTGCTTTCAATCTAAATTCTGATACATCACTTGTTATCAAGATGCAAAATACTCAAATGATTTTGGTGTTTATATTTACTCTGAAGCTCTTACTTATATAAAAAACATTAAAATCGAAGTAAGAATTAGTAACTTATGATAAGCAATAAAATTGAAAGTACTTACATTAAACTTAATAATGTCATATATCAAGTACCGTGGGACAACCTGTCCATTAACCTTGTCGATGATCATTTCCTTAAAAGAAAAGAGAAAGCATTGGCATTTTTTTCATAAATACAGAAGAAGAATGTTGACACATTTATATATGCATATACCTGGCAAGCATGATGCAAACACCAGCCACGTCTTTATTACAAAAAAAATTTTACAACAGGTCAAGATTATAAAAATAATATTGTGGTCTTAAAAGTCTCTCATTAAGCATTCAACAAAACGAACACCAGGAGGCTGTGCTAGGGCTTCCCATTCAGATTTGCAACATTTATTCATTAGTTTCCCCACAGCTTTGAAAGTCTTGAGTGAATAATGAGTTATAGAAACCTCAGTAAGAACTGTGATCCTAAGCCAACCAAGCACTACTGGAAATCTTGTCCACAGTCAGAAGCACAACAGTGAGGAGGTAAAAAACAGGCATTCACATTCATTGTCTATGCTCAGATTGGATCTTTTAATTTTGAAAGTGTCCTAGGCAGCACTGAGAGCTGCAATTTGCTTGAACGCTGTTGCACTGTGACTAAACAGGACGGCTCCTTCGGACAGAAGTATCACAGCCACTCTCTGCACCACATGAAGCCAGTTAACATTCAATATGTACCAGCAAATCAGACTGAAAACAGGCCAGGTGGGGAAAGAACATTATTGATCAACATCCAAACACAAGTGTGTTTCCTGAACTTAATGGTATAGGCAAAAATACATACTCCTTACATGGTGGTGTTACATCTGTAACTCAGGCTTCCTATGACAGGAATTAGACATAGTATATAGAGTTTGATGAATCAACAATGAAGACTGAAAACAGTAACCACCAACCACTGGTAGATGTTTTCCAGAGACAACTCTGAAATAACCACTTCTCTAAATACAATCCATTTTCTCCCTACCTCCCTCCCCTACCTGATTGTTGGCAAATAAGTTGTATCAGCTACAGATTTTTTTTAAATTAAAAAAAAATTAAAGTTAAAAGTTAAAATTCCAAATTCACACAAACAACATAAAACAACTGAAAAACATGAAAACAGTTCACTATGACATGATGAAAGCAAAATCAGGAGTTCAAGAATTATTCCCAAAAAAAACATTACATCAACTCTATTTTTGTTTAGTTAATGTCTTGCTATTTTTATGTCTTACAACCTTTTAACTTCTCTCAGAATCCATGGATGCTACAAAATAAACCCAAAAAAGTCTGATTGACTCATGTAAGATAAATTTTCAGTCTGCACAACAATACGATTCTTGAATTATACCTAGCATCTAACCACAATTTGCTTTGAAAAATAAGCAAGCAGTTCATTTGTAAAAACATCGATTTGGTTTAAAGCAAACATAAAGCTTGAAGTATTGAAAACTGAACTAGAAGACATGAACATGTTGTTCCCAAAAGCCACTGGGAAATCTAAATTACCTACTTAGTATTTTAGAATTTCATCCTCTGTGAACACAACACTGAGATGGAGACTGGGATTTCAAAGCCATGTGCAGCATCCACAGGTGTTGTGAATGACTGCCTGAGTTGACCTTACACATCATTCCACATAATTACTTTTTTAAAATTAAAAATTAAAAAAACATAAATCCAATGAGTGGAAACTATTCCTTTGTAATATTACAATATCTTCCCTCTAAAAATTTAGTCACAGGCACTGTCAAACAGCTTGTGCAAAAAAGGTCTGCATAGAAGTGATGTAACAAAATGCCATTCTGCTAGTGTCCAATATTTAGGTAGGACACTGGTGAGCTCTCAAAGGAACAGCAGACACAATGCTGCAATGCCTTCTTTGGCAATAAATGTTATAACTACAAGAACAGATGGGTACAACTCAAGAGACAGAAGGCATGATATGCAAACTTGGAAGAAGGTGTAAAGATATAATGCAAGGGAAAAAAAAAACCCAGGATAAAAAACCCCACCTGAAATTCCTGATAGTAATCAGGTGAAACAAATAACAAAGTTACAGTGAAACAAAAGAATGACGTTGTTTTTCATTAACTCTCAGCTGAACTGGCAGGTGAAACAACTTTTTTGGAACACATTTAATTGAGCACATACTTAGGGTTTAAGGCCTCACTTTCTCAGTATGCATATTCAGAACCTCAGCTTTGATGCAAAGTTAACATTTGTATGCAAAACCCTGAAAACATTTCAATGCCTGATATTACAAGATTTTATGCCTAATTTTAAAAATATGAATCTCTGCATATTCAGTTTAAGAAGGATTAAAAAATACAACAAAGAAGACCAAGAACTGTTTTTAAACATCCTTTGAAGTGTTTATTTTTAACTTTTTCTCTACTTCAGACATGTATACATTTTTATTCTATTACTGATCAAACAAGATTTTTTCCACATCTCCTTCCTTCTTTTATTCTTCCCCTGCCTCCTGTTCTCTTTGACATCCTGACTGAAATCCCAGCTACCAGAGCAAAAAACAATAGCACAATATGCCTTAGAAGATGAGATGACAAATTCCTGCACTGCTCATCTCCATCATGACAACAACATTGCCTGCTCCATTAGTTACACCAATACAACTGTCATAAGGCAAAAGCTGTAAAGTGAGCATGGGAATGGTTCAGATTAGAAATGCTCTAACACATCATTATTTTACAGTCTGATTTCAGAATCTTCCCTGAAATTATCAGAATTGAAAAATACACCAGGGAATGGAGCCCAGAGACAACTTCAGAGAAGATGGGAAATGTAGTATTTGTGAAATGACCACAATTAAACTCACTCATTCTGACCTGAGTAATAACCTGGTACTATAAGACTATATTTAAGCCAATTTTTAGATAACTAAAAACTTATAACCCAAACCCTCTCACATGACATGCTAATATAACATAACATTATCCCTAAGGCACACCTGCACCCATCCAGCTCCTTCTACAGACTGCATGCAGATTTACAGCCAGTATTGTATGATTCAAAGCTACCTCTGCTATTAGTTCTTGTCTGTTAGCTGCTGGTTAAGGTATCCACTTAACCCATGGGCCTGAAGAACAAGGACCAGTGTTCAATCAATGCAATGTAATCTGACAACACTGTGCTGGTGTTATTTTCCTCAATCCTGTGGTCTTGCAAAGCACAGTTGTACAGTATATTAGACCTGAAACAGTGCTGAGAGCTTTTTGCTGGACAAGTACCAGAAGAACAATGCTGGACTGAGAGCTCATGGGGCTTTTTTCCCTGAATCACATCTCTAGTGTAACTTAGACTTAAAATAATCCAAAATTCAGTCAAAAAGCAAAGGATCCAATTTTACCAGCCACTTGCAGAATGTATTTTTTTGTTGACACAGAGTATGGAATCAGATCTAATAATATATCTGTTTTTCCTTTTTCTCCTGTGCCTTTTCTTAATCCTTTATCTATTTATCTTTAAACACAATTCTAGTCACTGCTGAATTTCAGGAATGAAAACAGTTTTTGTTTCTTGCCTTTTTTCTTAAGTCTATTTTGCATAAATCTATTTTGCACCAGCTTTCACAAACTCAAAAAGTTTTAAGTTCTGCAAATTCTGAGACAGCTTACAAATAGATGCCTCCTGACATAAAAACATAAATGCATCTTTATCTCACTCTCCATTTATGGAGTTCCTGGCCCTCTTCAGTCTTCAAGTGTAAACAGAATTTTATATAAAAATTAGATAGTTTTTAAAATTGTATTAAAACTGTAAAAGTTACTCCAAGCCTAAGGATGACTCTGCATTTTCTACTCAACTGTTCCAAAGCTAAGCAGAATGCCAAGATAGCTCCTGAAAATAGCTATTTAACTTTTTTGCATGACAGCCGAAACATTTGAACAAAACTCTGTGCATTCCCTCAGATAGCACTATGGATGCAAACCACTTGGTTTCTAAAGGAGTAAGTCATACTAGTCACCTGTAGGTGAAATTTAAATTAGCTTTAATGAGCTTTGCAGAAAATTTTCTTCCATGACCGAACAATTGCAGCTGAAAAGCTGGAGATGAGCACAGAGTGGTGCAGATCTGTCATCACCCAAGACGTCCCTGATCACATAAGAACTCTTTGCAAGTAATTTCAGCCCAAAATGAACCACAAATGAGCTTTGCAGAAAACTTTCTTCCATGACTGAACAATTGCAACTGAAAAGCTGGAGATGAGCACAGAGTGGTGCAGATCTGTCATCACCCAAGACGTCCCTGATCACATAAGAACTGTTTGCAAGTAATTTCAGCCCAAAATGAACCACAAATGCATCTGAAATTCTCAAAGACAACCACATGAAAGGCTTACACCACAGGCCTTAAAGCAAATTAAAAGATCCCTGAATACATGGAAATTGCCTTTATGAAAGTTTCATGTATACTGTCATTTTAAATAATGTTAGGGGATATTAATCTTTTGTATTCTTAAAACCAGTAGTATTTTGCTACATGGCATTGATATTTCTGTTTTCTGTTTCCTTTTTTTTTCATATTTTTAAGAATATTCTAAAGCAAAACCAATTGGACCACCTCAATCCATACTTTCATTCCCTGAAAGAGAGAAAGCTACTTCAAGGACAGGAAGTATGAACTACTTCAGCCTGTAATTAAAGAATTAATTTCAACAGCCTTTCAAGCACTAATTAGCAAATTATGTTAAGAGAAAAAGCCAACTTCTTCCCATGGATTTAAAAAATAAAATAAAATCAATCATGCATATATCTAGAATAAAGGATCATTCATGGAAATTTTCATTTGGCATCAACATTAGACAAATATTCAATTACAAAGCTAAGTTCTTCTGATGCTTCAAATAATAGGCAAGTCTTATCCTCAAACCTGTTAAAGGAATTTCAGTTGAAAAAAAAAATATTCCAGCAGCATCTTTTTATTTAACTGACCATACCGAAACAAATTGAGAAATCTGTACTATGAAAAGTATTTATCCATTGGAAGGCTTTAGTTCTAACTCAGGGTACTTCATTCAATCAGTACTTGTTCATTTCATGTAACTTTGCTTTTCACTTTATTAAAAAAATAATGTAGGAGGAAAAAAAACCACACACTAAAGACTGATTTTATTCCAATAAAGTGAAACACCAAAATGCACTATTAACAGTCAAACTTTTACAGAACCACAAATTAAGCAAAGTTATAGTTCATGCCCTGGATGCCTGAGAGAACTTCAGTCATTCTTAAGAGACTTAAACTATAAATCTGGGGTACACAACACACCAGATCAGAGACCCTCTTCCATGCCCCACAGCTACATTATGCACTTATCTCAATATCCCTGTCTTCCACCATATACATAGCAGCCACCTTCACTAAAACATCTGTTTGAAATAAAGAGAATAATTAAATAAACAAATGAAAGAGCAGCCATTTCCCTCAAGAACACCTAGGACTGTACCATATGGACACTAGCAAGTCATTACTTTCTCAAGAGCTTTAGAAGTAGCAGGGGGAAAAAACAGCAGTACCAGGCTTGTTATCTCAAAGCATGGAACCTAATGTATGTCATCAAGAACAGTATGTATATCATTCAGAAGCTGCCTGGCTGAAGAGGCTCCTACCAGACACGACAGCTTGTGCAACCACTTCTGAGCTGACAGCATGGCATTTCTTGCATTATGCTCTTCAATTTTTCAATGAAGCAGAGGTGGTGGAAAATATTCCATTATCTGCTTCTCTGTCCCTGAGACAGTACATCGTTCCTTGCAGTAATTATCCTCACAGATTCAATTTACACACGCTTCACATGTAAATGTGTGCTCAGTAAGACACATCATTCACAGAAGTGACATTTCAAGTAGAATACTGACAACAAGAGCCTGAGAAAGGAAAGAAAGTTAATAAAGACAATATGGCTGAAAAGTGCAATGGGCTTCAGAGGATCAATATGGAAGCTATGTCAGGTACAAAAATATTTCATCAAGCAGGAGTTACAGCAATGGAGAGTCTCCAATACTACTGAAACTGCATAAAAGGAAACTGCATTGATCTATTAGTGTAAGAGCTAGTGAAATTCTCTTGGTCATGTGAAATGGGACCGTCAAGAAAGAAATAATTTCTTCTTGTGGCTACAGTTGTGAAAAGTTTGCCACCAGCCCAGCCTCCAAATACACAAATCTATATGTTTTACAGCTTGGTTTACAACTGGCTCAAAAAGTTCATTAGCAAGTTTACAAAATTTAAATTAGCATAGCAACTTAGAAATGTTTTAGCCTTAAACAAATATAACTAAGCCATTTCTAAATCATTCAAAAATTCAGATCAGCTGAAAATAAAGGTGACAGAAACAGAGACATCAATTCACAAAAGTGCATCAAAACGTCATGAAAATTTTATCAAATTTTACAAGTATTTCCACAAGCTGTATAAAATGTACCATGTTTACTATTTCAAAATATAAAGCTGTAGGAAGAGATAAGTTCTGCAATAATTTTTTAGATTTTTCTTCAAGGCTTCTTTCATATTCAGAGAATGTCATCTCAATACCTTGATTTATTTCAAAGACAAACAGCTCCCCCCAGAGCAGTCATCAGTCCTATTCTGTAGGTAAGTAATTTCTTAAAAAATGCAACTCTCACATTCAGCCAGTGACTGAACTTATATTCCTCCTGAAATCCTATGATTCACCGATCCAGGCCTAAAAATTTGGCCCTGTTTATGAACAAAAGCAAACAGCACAGAAATAGTTACAATAATTATACAGTATGCTCCTTACCCCATCTAGAAGAGTGTTTGTTAGATGTGAGCGAAGATCTTTACGAAACGGAAACTCCAGGTTGGATACATGAAAAATGGAGTTGTCTCTATCAATCATATAAACTTCATTCTTGCCATCAATCAGCATCATATACCTGCAAAGGCAGTGTTAAGGTATTATAATTACAGGTATATCCTCAAAATCTCTATTATTTTGTTTTATATTAAGTGTTAAAAACAAGTAACCGTGACAGATATTATTTAAAAAAATATTTTAAAAGTACTTTTTTACATTTAAAAGTTTAAACCTGTAAACTAACCAAAGGGATATCGCAGACCATATGATGCTGTTCTCAGCAATAAAAAATGGGAGAAGGGGGAGGAAAGAGGGGACATTTGGATTTATGGTGTTTTTCTTCCCAAGTCACTGTTGTGCATCATGAAGCCCACCTTTCCTGGAAATGGCTAAACACATGCCTGCCAATGGGAACTAGTAAAAATTCCTTATTTTTCCTTATATTTATCTCAACCCCTGGTCCTTCTCTCTTCCACCCTTCTGATTCTCTCCCCTATCCTGCTACAGGATGTGTGAGCTTAGTTGCTACAGGACTTAAACCAGGCCACACCTTAGACTTTCCTTTCACAAGGACAAAAACTGCAGAATAGGGCTGCAATTCTTCAGCTGAGTCCATGTAACAGACCTCTTAAAGCCCATGGGCATTCTGTATGGAAACAAAGTTTTTGTTAAGCATACCTCTCTGCATGCCATCTTCCTTCATAGCTAGATGATCTGGGTGGTCCCTTCCAATCCAAATCATTCTATGATCCTATGATTTCTATGATTCTGTATCTTACTTCAGAGAGATGCTGAGAAGCAGCATATGCTGACTTTGAAGATAGAAAAAAAATCTCATCTCAGGACAGTGAATTACTTTCATGTAAACCCATCTGTCTGAGTCTCATGGTAATATACCTCTCTAACTTAGAATCTGAACAAGTTCTCTGCTTGAGAAAGACATTAAACTGATCCAGATATGTCTCATTTTGAAATTTTTTTCTGAGTTTTTTTAGCTGAATGGCTGAAAACTCCTCTACTCTCTCAATTTAATAAACTATTGCAATAAAACTTTGAATATGGTCCAAACAGCAGAATTTATCAAAATTCTAATTACTATCAACATAAGATGGAAAAAATTTGGTCAAGGATGGACTGAAAAACAGAAGCGTTCTATGAGCAGCTAATAATTGAAAACGTGCAAGAAGCAAGAGATAAGCAAGGTTTTGGGGAAAGTGAATTTATAAATTAATGAGGGATTTGAGCTGGTTGGTTGGTTGAGGTTTTTTGTTTGCTTAAGTTAACAAAATGCTTAGGTTCACGTGCTTAATGTCAGGTTTAAAGTTTTATCCAGATGACACTACAATCATTCATGGAGAAATCTTGTGGACTTCTGAACAGCACATTTCTGAATATTATTTCGATGTATCATGGCCATTTATATTTTACAAAGTTAATTAAGGTATTAGGAGATAAGCACTTACACCAGAATAGAGAACACGCCTCTGGGCAACACCACAAAGGCAAAGAAAGAGCGATGATTTCTCAAACACATTCACTAGAGATAGAACACAGGAACTTAACTGTCACACATCGCACTGCCCACTGTGAACACTCCTTGCTATTACAGCTGTACATTTATTACTAATTACCTCTATTGTGTGAGCACCCAAAAGCTCCAATTAGTAACCAGGCCCCATTGTTTTAGATTCTGGGCAAGTACACAAGATGACACGGTCATTAGATGGCTCAATCCAAATGTAAAACCAGACAAGTGAATAAAATAATAAAGGCAGGGCAGCAATAAGAACAATAACATAACTGCTCATTCACCTCTGAAAACTATGCATGGAAGTAGAGGATCATATTCGAGCTACAAACATCATCTCTCAAAACTGTCAGTGCAATCTTTACAAACCAAGAAATCCTGACAAATAGAGGGTCATGATGTCCATGCAGATTTATCTCACAAGCCGATAAAATATCTAGTCATAGAAATGGTAAAATCTAAAGTTTCATTAGAAGTTACTTTTCATTCACTTCTGATCCTGAGGCAAGGCTTGTTATTAATTCTAACTGGACAATATTATTAACACAATAATTCAGGAAATAGGATGAAAATTTCATTTGCAGAGTGACAGTTCTTGGCATTAAACAAACAGATCTCCAAACCACCTACCAGAGTATTAATAATTTTAATTTTTAAACTTTAAAAACATGAACCATCAAATAAAGTTTTCTCTTCAGAAATCAATTATTTTTAGCATACCCAAATAAAGGCAACTGTATCAAAGGCTCATTTGCCTCCTCTTATATCCTGTATCCTGTAGTCCACATCAGTTGGGCCCCAAACACAAGCTAAAAGAATTATTTTATTAGGCTTCTATTTTCAGTTCAGTTTGTTTTGTGGTGGCGGTAGGTTTTTGGTTTTTACACAATTTTGAAGCTGACATGAGCTACACTGAAAATCCTAAGTTAAAAACAGAGGTTTCTCCTTTATGTGGATTTCATTAAATTTGAAAGTGCATTTCAGGAAGATATTACTTAATGCATAAAATAAGGTAAATTACTTGGTGTCCATCAATATATGGTCACTGAGATTAAGGAACAAGAACAGAACTGCATTTCCCAGTCTCCAAATCCAACACTGTACCCACTGGAACACGTGGCCTCTGCCCTCTTTTCCATATTATTATGGTTCACAAAACTTGATTTGAAAATACTCCCCCAACACAGCACCTCACTACACATGGTGTAGTGCTTGCCAAAACATATTTACCACAAAATTGATTGCCTGTGTATTCACAGAAGTTTTGCTTCCGACTTCAGTTTTGTGATGTGCTTTATTTATGTTTAACTTTCTCTCAGCCAAAATGGCAGCAACCATCTCAGCAGTAAGCTTACATATGTTAATTTTGTGCTTTATAGGAGTTTTAAAACCTTAAGAATAATATAAAAATACAACACAGCTTCCTCAAACATTCAGATCCTATCTTCTGAGCTTGAGTTCAACACACAAGTAATTTTCTGAAAAAAAAAATCTACAAGTAGCAAATGGATTAGAAATATTGTTTCAAAGGAAGCTTAAAAATTCAGCTCCTCTAGGAGCTTTCTTTGCCCTGCAGTATTTCTTTAGACAGGCTGTATCAAAGAAGATTATTCATTTTGACACAGTGCTGTCATTGCTGTTTTTTTTTTTCATTTTCCTTTTTAAATATGCCTGTGTCTGTATTATCACATTAAAGAATGCAAAATAGAAGAAATTCCATCATCAACTCTAAGCACGAAATGCACGGCAGCTCTCCATTCCGAAGGGAGTTCATTATACAGCCTGGAATTCAGCCTTGTGCAAGTGCTGCCCTCCCACACAAATAAGCATTACCCAAATCTGAATAGCAATTAGCATCTCTAATATGCTCACTGATGCAGAGGTAACAATGAAATCCTGCTACAGATATGATTTTCAATTCCTTAATTTCCTTTTATGATTGGCAGTATTTCAAAACCACGAGCATGTCACCACTCTAGATGGATCACCTAAGATGAAGCCAAGTCACACGAGTGCTTTACATTGGACCCTGCCACTCCCTCCTGGCAAGAAAGCATCAACTTCTGGCCAGATGCATCAAACACTGAGGAAAAGGCCAAGAGAATGAAAATGAATGACTGCTCTTTATCCACTGACAGTAGGAGATCATCTATCTGTGTCACTAAGCTGCTGCAGTTGCATGTCCAGACCCGAATCCAGACTGTGCTGGATTCAGAGCAAGTTTAAATTAGAAGAGTTTGAAGCTGGCCTGTGGCACATGGAGCAAAAGACCCTAAATCCCAATAAATGAGGAAGGCTCAGCTTGCTTTCTTCTATGAACTGCTGCTAGCAATGGTTACTGCTTTAAAAGATGTCTCCTCAAGGATGACAAAGCCTGGGTACAGGAACACTAACACAGGAACTTACAAGAAGATTTACAGTATTATTTTCAATGTGTAAACAAAAGGAAACAATGTCTGTCTAATCAGCACACTGACAGTTCTATCACAAACCACCTTCTCCAAACATGCACACATGTCATTTGCATGAATACACAGCACACCAGCCAGCAAGGGACACTGCTTTCTACATGCAGAAGCTGATGTAGAATTATGTATTCGACAGTCCAAATTCCAAATATTTTTTTTAAAAACACACAGACAGACCTTTGGAAGTCAGTCTGCTCTGAGTATACCAACACTTTGTATTTCTCTCACTTATTTCTAGTATTTAAGTATGCCATCAACAGTTTCCACAGCATTTGAAACCAAAAAATCCCTTAAATTGACTGACAGTCATTTCCAATTAACAGCCTCCAGCTCCAATATTTCTTATTCATGACCTTGCATTTTCTACTACTAAATATCCTTCCAGTTTTATTATTCTGCTCCTCAGTGAATTCAGTGGCTGATCTCCCTCATTTGTTTATCAGAACATACTTGGATTGTGTTTCAAAATACTAAATGATACAACAAAATTAATACTCAGGATCTCTACTTGTGGTTTTTATGCATTTTCCTTCAAAACCATCCACTGCCATTTTCTTTCAATCTATTCTTTACCTATCTTAGAATTCTAGCAATCTTCTTAGCCTCATTTTCTCTAATAAAGAGCAATTTTGTCAAAGTCCAGAAGTATGAGATATACCAGTCTTTCTAGGTCAAAGCCACAATTTTTCCCTTATATGAACTCCTACCAAAATGGTTGAACTCAGAGGAAATCCCATTCCTCATCTATACTGCAGACTGTGTTCCTCAGTCACAGTAATTCTGAGTAATTCTATTAACTACTGCCCTTAGGGCAATCAAATCTGTCATTAAATAAAGAGAAAACCTGCATTTTTTTATCTATTTTTACTTCTCATTACAATAATAATGATTTAAATGTGAAGTCTTACCATGATTGATCCAAACATAGCTTCTAAAATCAAGACCTTTTTTTGCCTCAGCATTAAAATACTGTTACTAGGCACTTGTTTAGCACATAAATGTATCTTGGATATCTCTTACTACACTCAGAAGCACCTGAATTTGTCACCTGTTGAAATGCTCCACCAATTTTCCACCCTAATAAGAGAGTAGAATTCAGCTTCTGGTTAACTTCCACAATTGTAAGGTGTCTCCATGGGGTAAAATGACCAGTTCCCTGTGCTTCAAAACTGTCTTGGTTAAACTCTTATTATGGAGGTCAAGACACTCAGCTTGCATTAGATGTTCAAGTGTGCTCATCATGACAATTCTGATCAGGCAAGTGTAGCAGGTCAACTTCTGTGTCACTGCTGAACCTTTCTTTAACAATCCTGTAGGGATTTTTTAAAAAAATCTGAACCCTGTAACAATTTTTTTATCCTTCAGTTATTAGGAAAATAAAATGTTATTTCTCATATTTTATCTTGAATCTTTACTAAACAAAATGAATGCTTTCCTATATTTATGCTATAATCAAGAAAGTTGTCCTAGTTCATCTGCTACACCAACATCTAATTTTGTGAGAAGTCAGAAAGTTTCCACCAACCAGCCTCATGTTCTGAATCATTAGTTCAAGACACCACTGCCCTGACTCAATGCTAATACAGAAAAAAAAAATCTTTCTCGTCTTATTGATCACCTCATATATCACAATGGAAGGGCTATGCTTGATTTTGATATTCAAACCATCATTTCAGGTGGAAAAGACTTTTAGGACACTTAAGTCCAAATGTAAGCCTAACACTGCCAAGTCCACCACTAAACCACATCCCAAAGTGTCACATCTATATGTCTTCTAAATACCTCCAGGCACTGATTAATTGATCTTCACCAATCACCCTGCTTATTTGAGAACAAAGAATTTCATTTTCACAGGATTTGCTGAGGTGGTATTCCAGATAATGAAGTAACCTTGTCAAGTCACCACTCTAAATTGAGATACCACACAGCTTATACAGCTTTCAGTCTCCATAATTTTTACTATTCATCAGTCTCCTCCATAGTTACCACACTCAGCATCAAAACCTTATTCTTGCCTGCCACCACTCTCCTTTAAACTCTGAATGTAAGTTTCCCTTTTCATTTGTTTCCCTTGACAATTCAAGGTCCAGAGCAGTTACTTTGTGACTGTTACAGCCCTGAACATCATCAAAAGTGAGTGGATCTGCAGATGATATTTACTACAGAAATATTCAATATGCCCAAAACTACAGCAACAAACACTACAAGTTTTGATATCCAAAGGGTACCACAGCCAGGAGGAGAGATGTGACCACACTTCCCCAGCTTACAAGGTTCTAAATTATCAGCAGAAAATGCTCATATAGCAGCTACTTTTTAGGGTTCAGTGAGAGCACAGAACAGCAGCTGCTGCCAAACATGCAAACAAACAAAACAAAACAAAACAGCAAACAAATAATTAGATCAAACAACAAACAGGGTAGTGAAAAATATAGAAATAATGCTGCATGATTATACAACTTCATGGTATCCTCTCACCTGGGGAATTTTTTAATAAAGGAGACAACGGCAATACTAAGGACCATGGAAAAATGTATAGGAATTGTGGAAAGTACTGTAATTTCCCCTAATAAAGTATTGCAGTTGAAACTGAGCTCAAACTTTAGCTTTTCTTGTTTTATAAATCAAAGATAAAGATACTTTAATTAATTTAACAGATGGCAAATTCAAAACCAGTGTAAAACTACATTTTCTATCTAAAGTATTATTAGACTGTGAAACTGCTGGTAAAATAAAGAATTTAGCTAGGTTTAAAAAGCCTATCCAGTTACAGTGCTTTTCTTGTCTCTCTTCCAGGGTTTTAATTAAGTTAGAGTGCAGTGGGTTTTTTTTTTCTTTATTTTTAGAAGGATATTAAACTTTATGGGTTAAATTTAAAGTTGCCTTGTAATCATTATTTGACTTACAACAAAAGGTAAATTAAACTACAACTACTACATATTGAGGAGCTCCTATAGTGCATTGTGACGTGATTTGTCTGATGTAAAACAAAAGAATTGTGAAGAAGCTAGAAAAGATATTACCCAGTAACAACCTTAAGATATTACCCAGTAACAGATTAACTTTAAATATTAGATTATCTTTGTTTCACCCAAATTTTGATGATACTAAGTGCATTTCTCAAATACTGACAGGAACACTGTTGAAAAACAACTGCATGATATAATGTTCTGATCACTTTTTTTTTAAAGCTGCAAGATTAATGGAACAAACTATATCTACAGCTTGACAGAAGTCTTGAATTGTTTCATCATTTTTGCTGCTGTTATTATTATTATTATTATTATCTTCATTATTTATTGCAGATAGATTTGCAAGTTTGCTTGATCTTCTTTGGCTCCATACCTCTCCACAAACCTTTGTCTGAAAATATCTTGGAGGTTTAAGGCAAAATTCATGCCTGAAGCAACAGGCTAAAAAATATATATAAGAAAGAATAACAAATGAATTTAGCATTAGATGACAAGTAGTTGCATTGCTTCTTTCCCAAGCAAGTGAACCGTAATGTCTCTCATGGAGGGCAGTTACAGAGCAGTCACAAAATGAGTAACACAGCTTTGAACAAGGAGATCCCCTTAACCTGGAACTGATTTATGTCAGAGCGTGTTCTGGGTCAATTCCACCTGCATCACTGGCACAAGCCACAGCAGGAACACAACTGCTATTTGTGCTCACAGAACAGATCAGCTCCAAGAGAAAGGGGATGCCCTAGATATCTGGATAGTTCAACTTCACAAACTGAATGGCATTCTTCCCTGACTGAACATAAGCCGTTACGCTTCGTGGATGTGTCTGTAGTCCCCCCTAGGAGAACCAGCAGCTACAGAATGTACTGTTCCACTAAAAGTGGTCTGGGAGAAAGGAAAATAAATAAATAAGCCATAATCACTGATACTGGTTGCTTGAAAAGCAGATATACATGCAGGCACACCCTTTATCTGGATCTCATGAGAACATTTCAGGACTACAGTTGAATACTCCAAGATTAGCATTCATAGCACAAGCTACATAATAAGTTAATGCATTTCAATGCATTAACTATTTATAAATAAACAAAAGAGCTTGCTTATAAGACAATCTGTCCAAATACTTAACTAGTTACATATGAATAATCAGTTAGGTAGCATTGTTCAAAGAGCCCAGAATTGTGCCAATAAAACTTTGTGTCTCAAGAGGCTTCAGAACCATGAAGTATAGGCCTGCTTCTCCACAGAAGAGACTTCCTGTATAGTATCTCATCAGAACTGCTCCTTAAACACCCAAGGAAGGGACACAAACCCCTTCTTTCAGAGTCATGACAGGGTTGTGAGCATATATAAATGAGAAACCACATCCAAGGGTAAGAATGCTTTCTTTGGCCATTCAAGTAAATTTAGATCCACATGAGGGATAATGGGTTCTGTCACACCTATTTATTAATTTTTCTACATTGACTCAATGACTGTAAAAGGAATATTCAGGAGATGAAGAAGCAACAAAGTCATACGGATGTGCCTTAGTAATAAATACACCATCACCAGCCCAAACCCCCCCCCAAAAAAAAAACCAAACAGAAAACCAGACATTTTTTTATATCCAATTGTTCCATATTAGTCCAACAGTTTATGACATTCTATGCTGCCTTGTTTGACTTACAGTCTCCCAATCAAAAGAGACCTCTCCTGGTTCAAAATTAATATTTAAATAAAATTAATGAGATATCTGAAAATAGCCACAAGTCCAGCTATGAAATCCTGACAGCTCCTTTTCTGCTGTCAAAGTCTGCTAGCCAAAGCCTAAACATGCCCTCATTGCCTGTACAGTAGGGAAAACAGGGGAAAAGGACAACATGGCAAAAGGAGGAGATAATGAGGCCACCTTGTACTAGACCTTCCTTGCCCTGAACTAAATAGCTTTACCTAGAGACTGGGGGCATGCTAAACAAACCAGAAGTGCCTTTAATCCAAATTCAATTTACATTTATTTTTACATTCTCAAATGAAAACTCAAGCAACCATACAATATTCATGGGTTCTCATGCTGTGGAAAACAGGCAAATATTAGTCTTATAATCCTAAATTTACTGGCCAATCCAACTGTACAGGACAATTATTAAGATGCAGAGTGAGCAACAACTCACAGCTCCTGAATCTCCAACTCTGTAATGACAAAACACACCATTCCTGCCTCCCCATCCCATCTTCTCTTCCTCTCCTACCTAAATGCAGAAAATAAAACCATGAATTAGGCATTTGCTTTTTTAGAAAATTAATAGGAATGCTGTAGAGTGCTTAACATCTATGTATTGCTCCTTTCAGCCATCATTAGAAAGGCATTTTATACATTTTATATATTTTAATCCTGAACCATTTATGTGATCTTTATATACTTTTGCAGAAGCTTCTTACATTATGTTATCATTACACGCTTCAAAGTTAAACTGCAGGTTACTAACTACTAGTACTGTAGTATATAACAGCTATTTATTTAGAGCTTTTAATCTTGACTGGAAGGGAGTAAAAGCTTTACTGCAACCATTTCAATAATTTTCACAACTTTAGTTTCCAGACAAAATACATACTATCTCCACTTAGATATATTATTCCAAGTAAAGTCAGTGAAATAAATTCCACATGGATTGCAGCCTCATTCTCAACCAAAATTCTTCCATCTACAGAGGCAGATATACAGAACTAGTTTAAAATGAGTGAGCTTGTTTTCCCCTAAAGAATTGTTAAAATAATTATGAAGAAGGACCACAAAGGACAACGGCAAGTAAACAAAAACTGCATTTTTTTTCCCCCATGACCTTCAAAACTTATAAAAACACAGTGTGGAGATTGGAAGACTGGACTAAGAACAGTCACTTCAATCTTTAAATTAAGGTTTTTTAAAGTAAGGTACCAAATCTCTTCTTTAAGTGTCAGCCCATTTTGACAATTTCATACAAATAATAATAGAAAAACCCTTACAACTACTTCTTTGAGCCCTTCAATGAAAATAATACAAATGTCTGAAGAATGGCTGTCCTATACACACAAGTGATGTGTAATTACCAGTTGAGGTTTTGCCCATTGCTGATAGTTATATAAGCACAATTGAATCAAGCTCATTTAACTTGGAATCAAATAACTTGGGTTAAGCCCAGTTGTACACAAAACCTGTCACTCCTATAAAAAATCCATTTGGTCCTGAAAAGTCTATTCAGCACATGCCCAACCGTGGAATATTTCCATCCTTTAAAATTTCCCACCACTGAAACATGTCACAGCCACAGAGAAAGGAACACCAGACAATGGTGCAAAACTGACTAATATTTAAGTCTATTTCTTAAGATAAGTGGGGAGAGGAAGAAGGAAAAGGAAGGTGTGGTTTAAAAGCAGCCAGATGATTCTTGTGTGGGTTCTTCACCCTATCCTATGATTAAGAGGCCAAGATTCCTTCCTTACTCGAAGGCCACAAACATATATTAACTCTAAACATGACTCAATGACAAGACACTCAAAACACAATTTGTAATAGTTCACCTTCTCAGTAGCTATCTGGGTCAGAAGGCAAGGTGCCCAGGGAGAGAGTATTCATACCTTGAGAAACATTATTTTACTCATAAATGCTTTGTTGTGATCAACAGCCCTTAACTTCCTTGCTAACACCATTTCTGAAGATGGCTGAAAATCTCAACACCCTACATTTTTGCCCCACTCCTCTAAATTAGGAAAGAATGCACTGTCAATTTTGCAAACCTCTATTTCAGGAACTTTCCACTATTAGGAAGAAAATTTCACATCCATGAGAATCTGGTCACGTAATTTGCACAATCTGAAAATTCATCTATGGCTTCTTTCTCATTTCCAATAGCCTCCTTCAAGTTCAGCTCCATGTTAATATCTTTGCTCCCAGGAGCCAAGCTTTCCACTGCAAACCCAGGACACTCCACATCTGCTTTCATGACAATCTGGTCTCTTGTTCTTAATAATGAGTTCTCAAGTGTATAGATTTGGGATTTAATTGGATTAGTACTACTCTCCAATCTTCTCTGTCCTCCTTCATTCTCATTATTATCTCAACTTGTTCTCCCCTCTCTCTGAGGGATAGTAGTTTTTCCATGAACCCATTCAAGTATATTTTCTTTAAGCCTTTACAGACAGGCAACCATTTTGCTTCCTTGCCACTTAATTTTGGCTAGTACCTTTTACCTGCTAATTTCTAAAACAAACAAACATTTTTCTCAATTTTCTCCTTTTTTTTTTTTAAGAGTTGCTCCTTAGCAGTGATTATTTTTTCACAATTTACTCTGGACCAAATTACTTTTGGATAATTTCTCACATTAGGAATTTGTAATTTCAGAGTTATGTATATAAGCTTCATCTCATCGTGTAAAGGATCAAAGAGCAGGGAAAGAAAAATTATTGAGCCATGGAAATCAGAGAGAAACTTCAACCTTGTTTTCATGACATTTATAGAAAATTCATCTTAAAATATACTGAGTAGATTCCCTTCAAGGGTCACAAATATGTTTCTAAAAAGGCTGCAACTGACAAAAAAAGAAAAGAAATTTTTTTCAATTTCTACAAAAAGCTGAATTTAAAAAAAAAAAGGAAGCTATCACAAGTTTGATAATATAGCAACTAAATCAAAATAATTATGTTCTCTATATATAGATATATTGCTTTATTGATTGATACATTAAGATAAATCAAACTGATTAATAAACAATCAAAAAATGCCCATCAGTATTATCATACAATTAAGCGTACATTTACTATTTTTATTTCGTATTAGGATAACAATAAAAAGTTAATTACTTAGGCAACAGGCCTTTCTTTTAATGTAAATGTAATTTGCTAATCATGAAAGAAAAAACAACTTCAGAGATGTACCTATTTTGTTACAAACTCGTTAAACAACTAGCAGCAATTCTCAAAGAGCTGTTTTATTCTGCATCTACTTATTCATATTTAGATATCTTCAAGCCATCAAATTTGCATGAAGATTTTTCAAATTTAATAGCCTTTGGCAAGAACTACCTGTTCTGCATTTTTTAAAATAGCTGCCTTAACATAATTGAACAGCCATAGTATTATGATCACATTTATTATTTTTCACTAAAACTGCATGTGTACAGATGTGAAAAATAAAAAAGCTACTCACAGAAATGTAGGAAAATAACTTACTCCCCTAATACGTTCCATTTAGTGCAGGTCACATTTTGCCACCGTAAAACCCAGTCCTGCTTGATTGTACTGATTTGAATTATTCCACAGCCATTTTTAAGCTTTTTATTATTCTTAGTGGTGGCAGTCTTTCCTTCAGAACTGGTGTCTCATTACTTTACCCTGCCTGAACAGTCAGCTCCACTCATTAGAACAAGCATCTGCTACAAACAGTATTAATGAGATCCATATGAAGGGATACAACAAGCCATTACCCACCTGGCTAATCATTTTACAGGACAAAGCTGATAATGCAGAGTCATCCAGCAATGCCTTGAACATCCTGTCACAATTACCTTATCCAGACAGTAACTACTATTTTAGAACAGGGCGCTGCAAAATTGGATACATTTGTAAAGATGTATCTACTTTGTAGCTACTGTTAACATACAACATGTATTTCATCTCAATAAAGCCAAAAGGCACAATTTTACTAGTGGGGAATTTGCCCTTTGGCTTTTGAATAGACTAGCATTAAAATTATTTATAGGATACCAATAGTTTGACTACTGTTCCAATAAATATTGCAAATTTACACCAAACCAGTCAGAGTAGCTGCAGAACTCAGTGACTTTTATTTAAATAATAATAATTTAAAGCAATATAATTTTAGAGGTGGTTTTCTTCAAAACAGCATGAGTTTGCACACAGCATTTACATACAACCAAGTAGCTGGTTCAAAGGAAATATTTCACCAAAGAGTGCCAATGCTAAATGAGCTTCACAGATCTTTTAATTTAAAGTTCATTTCTCTAAACCTAAGATACAAATACACACATCTTTATACATTGGCATTTACAAACATGAGGGGAGAAGTATTTGTTCATACTGTGTTTTTCCCTTTGGGACAAACATACTCCAGGGCCCTGCTAATACTTATGCAGCAAGGGCCCTGGAAACCAGGCACAGAAAAAGCAAGACCACAGTGAAGGCTCAAACTCTTCAAACCACAACAGACTAGGCTAAGCAAGGCTAAGTCAAAAGATTTTGAACTCAGAACTCCAAGAAAATGAAGGAGGATGAGTTTTACCCAAACCAAACACACACTTACAAAAATATGTAAGATACTACTCCAGTAAATCCCACGAGATATTTTATAGAATCACTATCAAATAATTTAACTAATCAATTTCACATTGTTAGACAACGTTATTTGAGAAATAATGCCCTTTTATTTAGGGAAATACTTTCTCTTTTTCTAAAATTATGGATAGAAAAATACAACAATACTAAGAAACCAAAAAAGCATGCACAGTTCTACCACTGGAAAAAAGCCCCAAACAATGGGGAAAGGGGCAAAAAAAAAACCAGCAACAACAAAACACCAAAACCAACAGCTCTTAAAATAGAGGACGAGTGGTTCAGCTCCAATTGGAATCTAGAATTAGCAAATGTTTTTGAATAAAAGTAAAAGTAATTAGTGAAGTTACTGACACTGGATATCAGTTACAAGAATGTACCAAAAATGCTTCAATCATGAAACCTCTAGGAAAGACTGCTGCTGAAGAAATCAAATACAGGTAGTTAACAAATAGTGACATTTAAGAAGTTTGGCTAATGTTGTTGTTTTAGCTAAAATAAAACTGTTTTATTTCAGTGAGAAAGTATAACAGAAAGTTATTAGTTATGCATCTGCTTTTCTTTAAGTCCAACAAGGTCAACAAAAAAGCAGTGCTTTTTAAGCAAAGAGAGAGAACAAAGCAACAAAAGAAAAAAAGCATGCAAGCCTAATAATATTCTCATAGGCAAGGTCTAGACTGCTGCATCTAAACCCCTTTTAACAGAATAGCTTCAGAGATATTTGATGACAGGGGTTCCATCTCCAGATAATGGAAGTAGGAGATCCATAAATGGGTCTCCACTAACTGATGTCTTAATATTAAATTCAAGAAGGTCACGCCTGTCAACACAAGCATTCAGAATAACTAATGAAAATCTGTTTAATTGTGTATGGAGTCTGCATCACTGGAGAACAACTAAATAATTAGAAGAATGTCCAATGTAAAAATGATCATAATTTTTCATTGTTAGTTAGGATACATATCATGCAAAGTGCCTAATGTTCAAATAACAGCTCAGGTTTTCATCTTTAATCTCTTTTTCATATTACTTAAGGTGAATTTCATTAACACTGGATCTCTGTAAATCCATTTTCTTCTCTGAATATACCTATCAGTCTATGTTCATAATCTATTACCAGTTATTATGTTTTGAAAAAATTTAAAAGAGCTATTTAGTTCCTTCAATTTTGTTTTTCCTCCATTCTGTTTTCTCACCATTCTAAAACTAAAAACAGAGGATAGAATGTTCAAAATACTGAAAATTTCAACAAGAAATTACATGTACACTTCAATTTCTTTCACAAAATGCAGTCTTCCAGATACACTACTGTATTCTGTACAATTGCCTTAGTACTCAGAACGTGGGCATCCCATCCACACATTTGAGTAAGAAAATGAGAATATTACATTAAGACATCAGTTTTCCAAATTAATAACATAGGATATGACAAAGACTCTTCAGGTCAGTTTAAGAGCTGGCTGACTTCATTTGTTCAGGGTCAGCAGCTTTGGAATGCCCTATGCCCTGTACTGCCCTGAGAATATGTCTTGACCTCCCAATACTCCACTGCTGTAACTTCACACCCTGAGAACACCTGCACTGCAATATCCAAGTGCTTGTGCATACAGCCAGTGTTAGTAAACCAATTATTCCCACACATTTCTTAATGCTAGGTCTCCATACTGACTGCAAGCTTACTTTGACTTTTCACACCATGCTCAGCCCAAGCTAATAAACCCTTGAAGCGTGAACTCCGCAGAGGAGAGACACTTGAAGGGTCTGGGGCTTTTTCATACAACAAAGCTTAGTTCTGGCTGAATTGTGATTGTGATGAATCCTGACTGACTCCATGTGGAGCCACTTGGCAATTCTCATAAGACATGAAATTCCCCATATTCTCCAGGATTTTCATTATCTAGGATGTTCTATTATTAAAGATAACAAACCTAGCAAAATAAAGAACTCAGGAAAAACTTTAGAATATGTCCAATAAGTCCAATTAGGTTGCAGTTTGTTATTAAACAAAAGGCACCCCTGCAATGAATGTAAGAGAACTAGTGAGGGAAGATAAAATTACTGAGTCTTTAGCTGACATGAACTACATGTTTGAACATGTTTGATCACAGGATGAATTTTAAAAAATACCCCTACAAATTTTCTGATACTGCCCAGCTTCTGAAGGATCAATTAGAAGTTTTAATTTTGCTTATAAATAAAGCCCTCACCTTAGCAAACACTCACTGCTATTTAAGATTATTCTAAGACCTTGGTGGCAAGTTGTGGCTGACAGACAGGCAAGGGTTATGGAGAATAATAGTACCTGCCTTTAATAGTCAGTGTGTAAAACAGCTGCTAGAAAGAAACTTGGCCACAAACTTCAGCAAATGTTGGGTACCAAGACAGAATAAAAACTAATCTCTGGAGCCAGTTTTGTTGCTGTGGTTTGTCCTTTGTACAAGCAAATTCACTTTCCTGAGAAAATACAAACTGTCTACCGAATTTACTGTGTTTTGCTTTTTCATTTAAAATGAACTTACCGGGTGCCGTCTGCTTTCCAGCTAACTTTGTATGGCTTCTGCTCCAAAAATTTAATATTTTGCTTGTCCATGGAAACAGGCTGTGCTCCAGGGAATCCAGTCCTAATAAAAAGAACCATGTTTATTAATGGTTCTGCAATAAATAGTCACACAAGTAAATACATTTTTCACATCAGACTCAAGTCACACCTGGTACCAGACTTGCTGCAAGGTTAACTCTGAGTTAGAACATCTTCTCCAATAAAGTATTTTGCAATAGAAGTCAAAAGCCTATCTCATAGGAACAAAGTTATTTGCTTATGACAAACCACTAAATTATGTGGAACTTCAAAGTTTTAGCTATGCAGAAAGAGATATTTAAATTAAAAATTACAGGCATGAGAAGCATCAACAAGTTAGGAAGCAGTGTGGATCACCAACTTTGGAATGGAAAAATCCAGAATCATAGACACTAAAACCAACATTTTCATTAGCATTGGTCACAAATCCAAGTTGCCTATAAAAATGAGTATTATACCTCTATATTTAAGTGTAATAGCAATGGTATAAATAAATCTACTGCTTGAGAAAGAACTAAGCATTTGTAGAGCTGGAGTAGGCTACATCTGGAATTTGAAAAACAACATTTTGTTATCTCAATGGAAGAGTAATTCTAGAATCTTGTTTCTTAACATCAAAAATTGATCATTCCATTTCATAGTACAGTGCAAGACTTTCACTGCCAAGTGTGTTTGAGGCTTTTTTTTAATAAACAATCCATGGTCACCTTTTTCCTCATTTTCACAATGACCAGTTTCATTCTGCAAAATACAACACCTATTTCTAGATAGTATAAATAAGTAAGTTCTAAATATTCTCATACCCTTCCCATCCGCAGAACTGCTGACATTTTTGCTGTATTCCTCCTAATTTTGGTTGCGTTGTCACCTGGGTCACACATTTAACTGTTATTCCTTCCAAGAAAATTGCACCCTAAAAAAAAAATAATTTAGTATTAAAGCCCTCTTAAAATCAAAACAGAATATGTCAATTCAAGATAAAGACTGTTTTCACAACCCTCTAGAGCAATACTAGCTCAAACATTCCTTAAGGATTTACCCCCAAATGTCAAGATACATTAGCTCAACTTTACCAGGAAACTCACAGGTGAGCCATATTATAAACCCAGGAACTAAATGAGTTATTTATGAGGAAAAAATCTAACTTAAAAAAGGCAATAAGGATAAGGCAAAAGGAAGGCATAGCTAGTATTTAGATGCTTACACTACTTAGCTAATACTCTCAAGAATGTTGATCTAGGACAAACTTAACAAAAGAGAAAATATAAACAGCAGATTTGTAACAAAATATTTGTGTAAATATGTTTTTATAATTTTTTCTCAATCTAAACCAGGTTATTAGAGTGGAGCTGCTATCCTGAAAGCCCCAGAAAAGCCTATGTAGACATCAAAAAAACCAATCTGGAAATAAAACTCTAAAATAACTTGTACATTCTACAAAAAGTTTGATGCCAAGAGGAATAAAAACAAATCATGCATAACAGAACACATGAAAGCCACCAGGTCTACAAAACTACAAAATTAACGATTTCTATGGAGATCTCAAACCAACCAGACTTAATTCAACAGAATCTCAAATAAATTTTCAATGCACACAGAGAAGATCAAACCATGACTATTCACCTGTTGAACCCTGCATGTGAAGATACAAGTATCTCATATCTGTTCTCTAAAACACTTGAAACTAGCTTTAACAAATCCAGAAAGGAGTAGTATTTTTCTCCTCTGCATTTCCACATGCTGCGGCACTCGTCTGTTATACACTTGAGCAAGTCTAGGAACTAATTTGGCAAAAATAACATCATAAATTGGTAATAATTTTCTGCGAGAACAGTATCCTAAACTAGCTCACCATAGGATAACTCAGTACTAGTGACAGCACAACGGAAGCAAAAGGGAAAGCAGGGAAAAGCAGGACCACAGTTTTCAGTACAGCCTGCAGTTAGTTAAGATTGGCTCAGTCATATCACCAAATCACATTCTGAGAACAGAACATCCTAAAGAAATATACTGGTTCAAAACCTTAACTACCCTGAGCTCCACAGACTTTGTGTGTGTCACTCAGCCCATATGATTTACATGGGCACCAGCATGCAGGGGAGTGGGCGAGAGAGGCAGACAGCTACTCGTGCCTGGCCAGCACATTGTCTGCATTTTGGTAAGTGGTGAAGAGCACCAGGAAACAAAGGAAGATGGTTCTGCCTTGCTTCTGTGAATAATGGCAGAGTGGAATGCCAGTACTACTGCTAAGATTGAATTAACAGGCAGGGAACGGGAAAGATTTTCCAGAAAAGAAAAAGTAAAAAATTTGTGCTTGAAAGTGTTTCTTGCAGAGTATCTGCTGCAAGTATAATCACTAAGGCACAGCACTATGAAAACAATGTGAGTCACTTGGGTATTCGTGCTTGGCTAACTTAGCACTTCAGGTTTCATGAGGACATTCCTTGGATAAGGTGCTAAAACTGAGCCAGATCCATGCAGTTTTTACCCTACTGTTCAGCTACCAATGCCTTTGGAAACAGGACACTGGAGACCACGGTGCAGAGACCCCAGAGAACTCAGATCACCAGGAGCACATTGACTCCTCAGCACTGATACTAAGCCCTAAAGGATCCAGGGAAACTACATGCACTGGTATCTACACTGTGCACAACCTTCACACCACCTGCACTAATCAACCTTGCCCCACTTGCCATGAATTTCTCCACCCATCACTTCAGCTGAAGAAGTGGCAATGTGGATCATCCTGTGTTGGTTCATATCCTAAACACCATCTGGAGGAGTGGGGGAGTGGGAACAGCCCCAAACACACACCTTCCTGACCCTAGTGGCTATCACCAGGCCTCGGTGAGAGCTGTCTTCAGCTACTCAGACTTGACTGCGTGCCAAAATGCCCAGAGACTGACTGCCTCCCAGAAGGCAAGAAACATTCCAAAACATGTCAGGAAGAGATATCCTCTAAAATGAAGGAAGTGAGAGACAGAGAGTTACACTTACCAGCTTAGATTTAATACCTAGAAACACAGGAGCAAATCACAGTAACTGCCTCTTGGCATGTACAAGCAAAAAAGAAAACAAAATCATACTGACTGTCACTCAGTAGCAAAGGTGTTCTTTTCATAATGAAACAGGCTTCACAGAATTGGCATTGCATGCATTTGCCTTGGTTTGTTTTTTGTTTGCTTATCTTGTCCTCATCGAGGAACTCAGAAAACATGGAGTAGATGTAACTTCCATAAACCAGAAGTGTAACGTGTTTCAAAACCAGGTGCAGAGGAGTTAGTGTTCCTCTAACAAAATGGAAGAATCTGCAGGGTCTGGTTTAGGCATAAGATCATCAATTTATTTCCACTAAACTTCCTATTAGCATTCTTACTTTTGTGACATCTCTGACTTTATTAACACAGATATAGACTGGGATGGTAGTTTAAGATTCAGTGTTATCCTTCATTTTAAAAATGGGCTGGAAATAACACTGTGCAATTCAGCATAAACAAAGTTCTACCCTTAATAATGGATAAGAAATTATACAAACACACACTGGTAGATAATTAGAGAAAAATACTTGGAAGCAGCAAGAGACCAAAAGCTGAATTAGTATTGTTCTGCCTTGTGAAAGGCAATTATGTTGAGATATATAAACAGAAATATTAGCCTTAAGACATGTGAAATTAATTTTTCCCTATTAAGCCTTACTAGGATGGCCTCAACTAGAGGCTTGCATTCAATTACAGGCACCACAGCATCAGGAAAACATGAGTCAACATGACAGAACACAAAGAATAACAAGAAAGGGCAGTAGTACAAAAAAATATATACTATAAGGAAAAAGTGAGCTAATAAGCATTTAACATGGAGAAGGAAAGGATACCCATACTCAAGCACATAAAATGGTGCTGCCAAATCAAAAAATAGTATTTTTCCCATATCCTTCAAGATGCCCACAGGCAGAAGAATAAGTGCAAGGGTTAAACTTTGCAAAAGAGAGTTGGTTAGACAGAAAAACCCCAAGTCACTAATATTTAGAATAATTGTACTGTGATAGTTAACTAATAAATATTATCCTCATTACATCAAATCAGTTTAATTGCTTCCTTCTGTCTCACAGATGACCACAAGACACCTGCACTCAAAATCATGAATTAAATCATTAACAGCCACCATCTCTTCCAGATTGTTTAAGATGTCACAACTCATTTCAGAAGCACTGCATCTCACACCCCATAAAATGCAACTTACTTGGGACTAGAAGAGATGACATTCCTTAATAAACAGTAAAAGTTCCATTTAACCCATGAAAGGTTTGTAGGTTCTGGCTCAGAATTACAACTTTTTGTCCGATTTGCAAAATGAAATATTTTTTTCCTGAAGTGAGATTCTAAGTGTCAGTTAATAATGTTGTTTTGATGCTACAATCAATACTGCATGCACTGACAAAGTCAAAACTTGTTTGGATTTCCTGTGTGGCACCTCAGACTGCAACAAGCTCATTTCCTGGTACCTGTCAACTTCCCTCAGGTGATGACAAAGGAAACTGTAATGGCTTTCTGTTCTAATGATTCTGTAGTAGTGTAGGAAAGAAAGGCTGTCTTGATTTTTTTGACATCAAAATATGGAAGTTTTAATGAAAAATGCTGCAGTAAAGTTTCTCACATCAGAGTTTCTGAAATGGACAGCATATTAACTTCATTTCACAGGTTAGCTAGCACTTGTTTCTGACTATTCATTACCCTAGCAAGATGCCTGGGAGCTGTCTCCTCCTCTGCTACTAAACTTTTCCTCTGTCTCCACAAAGATTTGGGTCAAAATGAGAAAAATTCAGACCATTGCTATCACTACAGCTGCTTCTAGTTTTACACTGCCTACCCCTGGGCTTTTAGGAAAGAGATGAATTATAAAGGTGGAAACATCTGCCGCAGGAAACCAACATAATACTGAAAATGTAGCCCTTTAGACAGTAAAATCAGAATATCTGAGCAAGAGGTATTTACCTGATACTCACTCCCCCTGTAGACCGCATATTTACAAGGAACCACAAATATCCATCTCTACTGAGTTAAGCAGCAGTCCCATCTGCCAGCCAAGAACCATGGTAAAGAATTCTGCCCGTTCCTCCTCTTCGTGTCAAAGAATGTTCCTTCAGAGCTGCAAAACTGAATTATACGAATATGCATATTAACTAGATGACTCTTTCTTTCACAAATTATCTAACTCATAATTAACTTTTAGTTATTAATATGCTTATTCGTATAATTTAGCTTCCAGCTTTCAACAAAACTACGGTGGCAGACAAGAAAAAGTCTGGGAAGCCAATATCATTCCTATTAAGTAGACCAGTTGAGTTTTATACTTGATGAAAAGAGGCTGTCATTGTAATTCATCATAACACCTCAGCTCCTAATGCATCAGAGGACACATCAAAAAAACTCTAAGGTTCCAGCCCCCCCCCAAAATATTTAGATATCAATGCTTTACTGCAAGGCTAATGGAAGAAGTGGTGATATCCCATAAATATACTTTTACTATGTCTTTACAGTGTGAGAAATTTTTTATTCCCAATGAGGGATAATTTGAAAGTTCTCAAAGTTCATCTTGCTTCTTTAGACTGGATTTTGTATTTTTACCAGGTTAACATTTTCCATACTCCACCTGCAAACCTTGTTGACCAGCTACAATAACAACAAAATGCTTTTTTGCAGCCTATTTCAATAGGAGGATTTCCAAGTCTTCGCAAACAAACACACCTCAGCACACAAGTAAAATAATTCAGTATTTTGAAAAAAAAAACCTATTCTTGCACTCAGCAATAGTCTAGCCTACTTTATCTGCAAATAAAAAAGGGAGTCAGGAATTTGAAGAGAACTGAGTCATTAGTCTTCAGATGATACAAATACATTCTGTGTACTTGAGTATTAGTTCCATATCATGGTAACTACAGTAACTCATTCCATCAGAATTATGCAGATGTATGTCAGAAATCACAGTAAGTGATCAGCTGTATTTCTTACAAAGCTAAAACAGCCTTGAACACATTATGATCTCAAAGCTGCCTTGGGTTTTTTAACCTCATATTGCTTTTTTCTAATCCAATTTTCAATCCCACAAAATTTTCCAAAGAAAAACTATTTACCAAAATGAGCACTGAATTTTAAAAATTCTGAATTTCATCCACATGACTACAAAAAACAAGAGCTGTTTCCATTCAACTCTAATAACATTTCATCTCCAAAGACAGACTGAATAATTAAAAAGCATTTTACTATTTCAAAAACTTGTTGTATTATAAAAATTTTAAGTCATTTTTACAACTGAAATATTTGAGGTGTTGAATATTAAAGTTGCCAGCTCACATAGGAAATACAAAAAGTTTACAATATATTTTCAAACTCTTCCAGTTACAGACAATGCTTTCAGTCCCCATTTGCAAGAGCAGTGACACATGTATAGCATGTATGATGAGGTAACTGATGGGTATGAGGTTATGAAATTATGTTTAGCAATTCAAATATTAAATTCCAAATCAAAATTACCAGTTTTAGGCGTTCTTTTCTCCTCTTGCCAAAGGAAGAGCTTGATGATCCAGGTTCTGATTCTGGGCCTCCAGTTTTACCATTATCATCATCCTCCTCTTCATCTTCATCAAAGCACCACTCTGGAAGCTCTGGTGGTGCTGGTGCATCATCTTCATCCCCATAACGACGAAACAGTTCCTTCAAATAGTCACCTTTATAAATACCTGGAGGTCTGGCCTGAGCAAAAGTAGCCACAGCAGCCTCAATACTGTCAGAAAAAAAAAAAAAGAAAATCACTCTGGATGCTTAATTTACATGTCTTAGTCATGTCATGCTTTACCAAACATAAGGATTATTGGGACTGAGAATCAATACAAATTCTGAAGTGGTAATTGCAAAAACATTCCTTATATTTAAAAGTCCATGCTTAGATCAGCCAGGTAGCAGTTGCTCTTGCACAAGATTCTGTACAACTTTGTGGGCACTGCAAATGTTCTCAAGTAACTGCAGCTGCTTTGAGACCTTATTGCAGCTCCTAGTGGTCTGCTGATCACTGTTTTATCACAGATAAAACTTTTTTATTGCTACAGAGAAGCAATGGGTGACATGCAGGTAAATACCTGAGGACTGCACAAACACAAAAGAAGACCAAAGAAACATATCAACAAACTTAATGGAGAAAAATGCAAATGTTTAAATTCAAATATGGTTACATTTTTCTCCACTAAGAATTGTCTTTCCTCTCATTAGAGGTTTTGCCATCATACTGAGAAAAACCACTCTAATCTTTTAAATTACTTCTCTTTCCAGAAGTTTCTCATAAAATTACTGTGGTTCAGTAGCCTTTTACTATGAACCTAATACTTAATCTTGCTCAAATAAATTGGAAGCTGGACCACAAAAAAATTAGAAACCAAAACTAACAGTCATGCACCTTTACCAGCCAAGGAGAAAACTCCAAAACATTCAAGAGTGAGCACAACACAAGGGTTTTATTGTTGCCATTTTCATAGATCCTATGAAAACATTTAACTAAAAACATTGGATGTAATTCTGTCTTCCATTTATCAAGGCTATGAAGAGCAGTAAGGCTCCAAGAATCAACATTTTAAAATCTTACTATATAGGGGAAAGGAGAAACCACAAAAATAGAGAGATGTCACTGTTATGCTTCTTGAGAAGCACATGTCTTAAAACTGGAACAAAAGCACATACTACACTCTGTTACTTTTTTTTTTTCAGATGTTTAATTCCAAATCCTTTTTTCTTTTTGTCTGATGCATACAGTATGGAATGGAGCCTGACAACTTTAAGAGGTAAATTTTCCAGAATAGACAGAAAGTGTCAAAGAACCAGTAAGGTTGATTCACCCCTCTGATCTTTGTAAGAGGAGAAAACATGACATTCTCCAGAGTGACACTATCACACAGTATCACTTCAAAAATGACAGTTTAAGAGTCTGAGTTACTTAGAAGGACCTTTCTTCCCCATTCTGTTTTCTAAGACTCCTAATTTCTTTCTCACATTTTTTACTTTGCTATCTTTCTTAAATTGTTTCACATCTTCTGTAATGAATGCCACTGAAAGCACAAAACAAAGTAAAAGTTATGGAGTCTGAAAAATGCTCAAATTTTTTTTCTGATAATATTAGAAGAACTCTCTAATCTTCTGGAATAGATGGCTGTGAAAGCCAAAAGAGGTGGCACAGACCTCAAATACAGAACCCTAGCTGAAAAAAACCCTATTTTCCAGGTTCTAGAAACACAGTAGTCTTTGGGAAAAATGAGTTGTTGAAAAGAGAATCAAGTAAGGTTTCTGACCTTACCAGTCAGAAAGCTGAAGAGCTTTCAGGCCTTTCTCTAAACTAACTATAAAATATATCCCACTGTACACAAACTCCTGCTTCATACACTTAAGGAATGAATATGGATGGATCTTTCCATGAGGAAGATCTTATTTCCTTATTAGCAAGAAACAGTGCCTTGTTTTAAAGAATGATGCAGCAAATTAGATTTATCTCGATACAATGGTCAGCATTAACCAGCAGCTTGCCAAAATTGTTTCCTTCGCTGTGGACATTTTTTCCTACCAGGGAACATCTGGATGTTCTACTGAAATAATCTGACAGAGATTAACAAACTTGACACAGTTAACTACCCAAAGCAAAAAACATAAGACATGGCTGTTGAGTTTTAAGGCTTTTCCCACCATGGTTTGAAAACAGATAGGCAGCATAAAAGTAGGAGATCCAAAGAGATTCAAGTGCCTTTCCTCTTCAGAACAAAGGATCAATTCTAAGTCTAATTATTGCATGCCACTTGAAAATTGTTTGATTAAAAGCATACAATTTTTCTAATTCATAGAAACAACAAGAATCATACTATAAAGTCATTTGTGTCTGTGCCTACTTCCTACACACAGCTGGGATCCTGCAAAGATTCAACCACCCATTACTAAAGGTTTTCCATCTCCATTACTCCAACATCTTTATTCCAGGTTTACTAACAGACAGCAATGACCTAGTTCTTTGCAAACAGCTTGCACATGAATGCTAAGCATAATAACTGTATGTACAGTCACAAGAAAATCCTGCAACATGAGCAGAATTTTCTTCACTTAAAGGACCACACATAAGAAATATCGGAATGTTTAACAGGCTTGTCAAGAAATATAACTTTCACAGGACTCTGTCAAGAAGAAAATAGTGTTTTGTAAATACTACAAAACAAAAGCTATGCAAAAGTTATGTCCTACAGGATGGTACAGACATTGCTTGGGTTTGGGGTTTCTTTTAAAACTAATGTTATGTAAAAAAGAGAATTACTCTGTATGAAGGAACCAACATTTTTAAAAGATGGAAAAATGGATGTCTGTATAGAAGCATGCTGTGTACTTCAGTCAAAAAACAAGCTGGAAACAAGGACTTTGTTTGCCCCCAATCCTTCAGAAGTATGTATGCTACTCTGCTGTTGCTCTAGTTAATCTCATCAGATCTCAAAAAAGCCCAAAAACTTACACCCACACCTACATGAAAAAGATGAAAATGTACGGGAAATAATCTTTCAGGAATCTCTGAACTCTACATTCTTACTTAAAACGTGGGACATGTTATGGGAAAGAGACACAATATGATACATACACTGCTCAAGGCCCACACACAGCAGGTACAGCTGACTTTTGACCTACCAGATCTGGAATTCTTTACTGCAACAGGCTAAGCTACCAAGGGATGATACAAAAAATGTTAATATGGGCTGTTTACTCAAGATTCTTAGGCAGCTATAAAACAAGAAATAGTGAATACATCAGCACAGCTGACAGGACAATGAGTGAAACATACTGAAGAACCTTTTGGCCACATTCCACAAAACCGCAGGAACTAACATACAAAGTTACCTCCAGTCCATCTTCTCAACCAAAAAGGCACAGATCAAAAACCCAGTTCTATTGAAACCATGTGTACAATGGACACCTAGAAAAGACAAAAAAAGGGCATCATCACTTACAAGTGGTTTTAACAAACATAGTTAGTATCAAAACTGTGGGTTTAGATCCTTCCACCTCCATCTGTAACATTAAAAGTTTATCTCCCTTCCCATCACAGCAGTACAGACCACATAAGGCACATAAGCCTGAAAGGCAATTTATTACATTCTTTCTGCAAATTAGCAGCACCAAGGGTATAGGACACTTCATCACAATCAAGAGCATTAACTTAATGTGATTGAAATATGGCTAATACAGATAAGACTCACAGATCTGCTCAAATGCTTGTCAGAAGGCAATATAATCAAATTTATTAATTGAGCTTTTACTGGATTCAACAAGCATGACATTCATTTCACACCATCAGGCAAAACATCATATTCATATTACCTTACCTCAAAATTGAAAGGGGTGCCAATAGACCATAATTCTATCTCAAATTCACTATAAACATACTAAGACCAGACTTATTAATTTTGAAAAAAAAAAGAATGTACAAAAAGAAAACTATACAACAGCATAATCATCTTGAATTACTTATCTTTTCAATGTGAAAAAAAAGAATTAAGTCTTCAGCCTCTGTTTTACTGAACTCATCCCTTAGTAAAAGGAGGGATACACTGTCAAATGCATTGCATTTTTTTTCTCTCAAGGCAACAGCACCATCTAGTGATAAGCAGACCAGCCTGAAAACTTGTGCTATTAAAAATGTCATGAAGGATTCAGGCAAGATGTTGCCTCTTCCTCCTACTTAATTTAAAATTATAAATATCATTAAAGTTTCCACTAACATCAAGAGCAATTATTCTTAACATTTTTCAGTTGTTACCATAGAATCATAGAATTGTTTAAGTTGGAAAAGGCTCTTAAGTACATTGAATCCAACCATTAACCCAGCACTGTCAAGTCCACCACTGAGCCATGACCCCAAGTGCCACATCTACACAGCTTTAAATACCTCCAGGGATGGGGATCCAACCACTTCTCTGTGCAGTTTGTTCTTGTGCTTGACAACTTCACCTTTTTGTGAAGAAATTTTTCCTAACGTCCTAAACTTCCCTGTGTAAGTTAAGATCATTTCCTCTTGTCCTGTCACTGGTTGCCTGGGGAAAGACATGATCCCCACCTGGCTACAACCTCCTTTCAAGCAGTTGTAGAGAGTGATAAGGTCACCCCCGAGTCTCCTTTTCACCAGCTAAACAATCCCAGATCCCTGAGCCACTCCTAATAAGACTTGTGCTCCAGACCCTTCACCAGCTCTCTTGAGCTTCTCTGGACACACTCCAGAATGTCAATGCCTGAGACCAGGGGACAATCACTTCCTAATCCTACTGGACATTGGCCTCCTTGGCCACCTGGGCACAGTGATGGCTCATGGTCAGTAGACCAGCACACCCAGGTCTTTCTCTACCAGGCAGCTTTCCAGCTGCTCTTCCCCAAGCCTGCAGCATTAGCCAGGGTGGTTGTGAGCCAAAGTGCAAGACCTGGAACACAACACCATGGAGCAAGCCACTTAAGCTTTAAATAATTTGCTCATTTCTCTACCACAGCTAGTAAAACAAGGTTAGTAACAATTCACCTGATGCATATTCAAATGTGAATATCTATCTTTTTTATACACTCCTCTACACTGAGTGGAACTTTTTCAACTGGAGAACCAAAGTACCTACAAAAAGTAGACTGATGAGAAAAAACCAAACCAACTTTAAGTGGGTAAAAAAAAAGTATGTATTAACTGCAACAGGATTGGGGTTTGTGCCTGCCCCACCAAAGTTTCCTTCTTGATAAAGCAAGGTAAGAATTATCATGAATTTTTTGGATTCATCATTTCTAACCATTTAAAAATACTAACAACTGTGTAACTTGCATAAAATTAAATGAATTTTAGCTTGCTTATATAATTTATTCCTAACAATGATTTCTCCTTTGTTTTTTGCTGAAGCAAAATTTTTCGTTAAGGTTGGCAGGCATAATGCTGTCCTTCATGCTGCAAAAATAAAGTTTCCTTCCTATATTGCTCTAGATGAATTGCAAATTTTGATCACTTAACATTCACATTTCAGTCTCTTTTCTTATCTAATCATGACACTAAGAACAAAATTGCACACAATTGCTACCACTAGTCCTGCAGCTGCTACTGCTGCCAAGAAGGTTAAGTCAATAATTTTATACACATGACAAAGATAAGAAGCATCTCAGCATGAGACCAAATGGCTTAGAAGAGAAAGACCACACAGGGTACAGTACTATCACTTCTGTAGACCTCTTTCACTTTTGATAAACATCCTCCACACCAGTCCCTCTGATGCCCTGTCAGAAGAAACAAGTGCCCAAAAGGACAAATTTCAGTAATTCACAAAAGGGAAATGGAAAATTCCAGCATTTCTCTTTCATTACAAAAGCCTAAACAACATGTTCTTCAAAAGTTTAGTCAGCATATTACTTTCTCCTTTGCTCTTTCTAATTGACTTTTTTCCCCTAAAGAGGTAAAAAGTTTAAATAATGGAAAAAATAATGGAAAAAATAATGTCTAAATAATGGAAAAACATTCCACAATTCATCAGAGCCAAAAAGTTAGTAACTCAACACTAAAAATGGCATTTTATAAGTTGAAATATCAACTAAATGGGTCTGCTACTTATAGGATATCACCATGCTATCCATGCACTTTATAAATTGCTGACCATAACCACTATTTCAAGTTCTAAAATATTATCAGAGGACCAAGTGAAAGAACTGCAGGGGGAGACTGAAAATAAGGAATTGTTAAAAGAAAAGCGAATGGGATCAGTCACCAACAATGTCTTGCTTCTGGCGTAAGTTTTAAAATGCTGTTGGTGAACTGGTTCCACTCACTCCCATTTAGCAGCTCCTCATCTTTTAAACCATGCAGCTGTGTTACTGTTCAGAGAAGAACACACAGATCTCTGTCCTGCTTTCAACTGAAGCAGATTCTTAATTTTCTTCACAGTGGCTGGTGTGGGGCTGTGTCTTGGATTTGTGCTGAACATAGGGTTGATGTTGACAGAGATATTTTTGTTATTGCTGGGCAGCAAAGCGTTTTCTGATTTTCATGCCGCCATGCTGGTGAGGAACTTAGGGGTGCCTGGGAAGCTGGGAGGAGACACAGCCAGAACAGTTGGCCCAAACTGGCCGAAGGGATTCTCCAGAACACAGAACATTCAGTGCATAGAGTGGGAGGAAGAAACAGGAATGGGGGGACATTCAAAGTGATGCCATTTGTCTTCCCAAGTCACTGCTAGGTGTGATGGGGCCCTGCTCTCCGGAGTATGGGAAGCAGTGAATTCATTCCTTGCTTTGCTTGTGTGCATGGCTTTTGCTTTCCCTATGGAACTGTCTTTATCTCAACTCGTGAGTTTCCTACCTTTACCCTTCCATTTCTCTCCCCAGTGCCACCAGTGGAAAAGTAAGGGACCAGCTGTGTGGGGCTTGGCTGCTGGCTGGAGTTAGACCACAAGAGTCTTGAATTAAACTGCATTCTGTGTGTAAAAAAGAAGCAAGCAAGCATCTAAAAGAAAACTAGGTGTAAAAATGTGTGACAAAATTAAATCTCTCAAGCACTCAAAAAAAGAAAATTCTCAGCGGTATCACATCCTGCAACAGAACAAGAAGCAATGGCTACAAATTTAAATACAATAAATTCTGTTTCGACACAAGAAAAAAACACCTGCGTATTGAAAGAACAAACACTGGAAGAGGCTGCCAGAAAAAGTTGTGTAGTTTCCAAGCTTAGAGGCTGGTCAAAAGCCAAATGGGCATAGTCCTGAGGAAGCTGCTTTAGCTGGCCCTGTTCTAAAGAAGGGGAACTGAGTAGCTGATTTCCACAGGTCCTTTCCAATAACTTCAGCTATCCTACCATGTATCTGGATGAATCCTAAACTGCATGAACATACCAGCTTAGTTTACCAAGCTCTTAGCGATGATACCTGCACAAACAACTGTTCCATGTACTCATAAGTTGCACAGACACCCAGATTCAAGAAGGCTGCAAAATTACCATCCAAGAAGATAGGAGATGACACCCATTCTGACTCTGGAAACTCATCTGCAAATAACTTCTTGTCTCTGATAGTTTGCAGATAGAGATGAACATTAATATGATTGACAAAAATCAGAGTAAAATAGTTTTAACTAAAACTAGAAGGGATGCAAAATAAACTCAGAACTTATTTCTCTCTGAATAAAAATATGCTCAGAACATTCAAATATTGACTGCAAGACTGTATACCACAGAAGAAAAACTTAGCCTAGTATCTACTACCAGTTTTGTGAGACTTGCTAAAGAACCTCTGATAATCCAATTACCAAATATGACTTCAAGTAAACCAGACCACCAAATACATAACTCACATTTGTATCAGGAGAAGTTACAAAACCACAGTGCAAGTATCATGTATTTCTAGACAGCTCTTGATCCTGTGTAATTTTCTGCATTAAGCCAACAGCTGTTATCAAACTGATGGATGCAGAAACATACTACTTTCTGTAATATTAGTTTTTGCATATAGTTTTTGAGTTTTGCAAAACTACTTTCTGCATATTAGTTTTGCAGTAAAAGCAATCAAACTTATACATGCTTAAACACTGCACTAGGGAAATTCCTTTGCTCAGACTTCTAAGAATAAGAGATTGCAGTTACAAGCCAATATGATACAAACTAAGAATAAAAAAATTTGATGGGCATAAGATGGATATAAGATGTACCTATAAGCTCTGAAGGATTCTTATCACTGAAGTGTTCGCATACACGGATAAATGTTTCTGTATTCTCGGGTGTAGGGCACTCACCATGCCTGAAAAACACAAGAACACACAGATTAGGAGACACCTGGGGGAAAGGCAAAAAGAGAAAAAAAATTAATTTCTTCACTGTGATCTTTCAAATTAAAAGCCACAGAAATAATTAAAAAGAGCACACAACTTACCCTTTACATTGGAGCTTTATATATTTAATTCCCTCTTTCTCTATATCATTTCTGTCATAGAATCTAGTGGTGTTGGTCAAGTCTACCAGCAAACCCATTTTAACCTAAGAAACAACATAAAAAAACAAAAATAAATTTTATACGTGGTTCAAATAGCTGTGCATAAATATTAAATATCTAAAACCATAATAATTAAAAGCAACCACAGGCTACAATTGTAAGTTTAAAAAGCATTAAATATTGCATTTTTTGTAAAATCTGTATTTTACCACCATTACAGACAGCTGCATTTCTTTGTGAAAGCTGGAGTCTAAATTAGCACTAGTCTTCAATTCAAAAACTTCAGTTTGCTCCAACCAAGGATTCTAAATAAGAAAATTCTGCTAACAGCAGGAAAATCTGGTAAAGAATTACTTTAACATGCTAAAAAGACAAACATGATGGAATCAAGTGCTCTTATGCAAAGCAGAGCAATAATAAACACTGGCACAGTGAAAGTACCATAAGAAACATTAACTACTGAGACTTATACATAAGTACAGTCCCAGAAAAAATAACTCATTTTAATTTATCTATTAGAGTGCAAAACAATGCAAAAGAATGAATACATTATCAAGTTTAAAAATTATTCAAATTAATTAAATTCTTAAAAACATTTTATTTAAAGCTAAAGTGCATAACAACTTCAGGTATCTAAACATGCTGTCAGCAGCTAAGGTGGCAGTGTCAACCACTCAGACATTAGGGCCTTCCTGAATCCAGGATGCCTTGCCCACTCTACCCTAATGTGCTACCTTGTGCATCAACTTATTTTTTTAGTGCTTTTTTTTACAGCTGGAAAATGGGTCTTTTAAGGAGCCTTGTGGAAGTTACTATGTTTTAAAGAAGGATGGAAAGCAGAAATTCCACTGGGTGGCACAAAACACACAGCATATCAAAGTATATCCTACTGATCCTTGTTCCAATGTGCAAAAAACAGCTCACTAACACACCTGAGCAAAGGAAGCATTTCTGGTTTCCCGTCTTGTAAGTGCAAGCAATTGCTTTTGGACAAAAATCTCAGTGTCATGCTTTCAGGTAGAACCAACAGACTGGCAATAACTTGGCAGTGCAGTTGGAAGAATTACAAAGTTAAAACACCATTTCCACACAATTCAGAAAAGGTAAAATCCAATTATAACTAGAACACAGTTCACGAAACAGCTATTTCACATGAACATGTTGTTTAGTAGATCCCTAAAGGAAAATTTCCAATAATCTACAGATAGGTCTCCAAGATATTCAAACTTCTGATGATATATGCTTGTAATACTTATATACTCTCATATTACTTTTATTTAATAAATATTTAAAAGCATCATGATATTTATGTCAACAGCATTAAAACTTCTGATGTAATATCCAGATCAGTTCTGAATTTCTCATTGTCAACTTTGCATATTGTATTCAGAATACTTTATTTACTCTTATTGCTGTGTTTTGCAGAAATATAAACCACCTCACAAGGGGGTCCTGAAAACAATGTTACACCACCTGAAACTTCAAATATAAAGTGTCAATTGAGTTGCTAAGCATGGAGACTGACAGCATCCTAGACAGTGATTAACTCTGTCTGAATCTAAACTCTGTAGAAATCATACAAAGGCAATTAATTCAATGATTACTTTCCTCCCTCTCCATTCCCTACAGCATTTTGCAAATGTCTCCAAGACTACTTAATTCAGGCCTGTAGGACTTCTCACTTGCTATTCTTTTGCCATTATTGCATATAATTTCAATCATAGGCAAGTGAAGCCCATGCAAGGTGACACTGTTCCTCACACACTTCATGGAGCACTACAGCAAACAGGCATCGAGTGTAATTTATCCAAAGCTATAAAAGCATTTCTGGCATATAGAGTATATAAGACCTGAAAGCAGTTTTCCTGCTTTACAGGAAGCCTAATCATTTGCATTTTCAATCCATGGGATTGACTGCACATAATACATTACAATTTAGAGAGTGCACAGCACAAGAAAATGATAAAGAATTTTTAAAGAACAGGGGGGTTATACAATATATCAAAGTATACAACTATGATTTTCAAAAAATCCATGCCAAAAAAACCACCAGTACCACTGGAACAAAATAAAAACCTTCCCCTCACTTCCTCACATTCCAGATATCCCCAGCTATTAATGCCTTATGCATGCACTCTTCTGCTGCTGTGCAATAAAACAGGCTTTGTGAGGTTCCCCTGTATGACTCTAGCAGCCTCTCCTTAGACACTGGAGATTGAAAACACCCTCCCTAAGGAGAGAGCATACTACAATACACTGAATTCACTTCAGTCTCAGGAATTTTTTCTTGAATTTCTTATTTGAGAAAAATTGTTTAGATCAGTGATTGAATGTATCTACGAAAACAATAATATGGCTGAAAATTGGTAAGTAGTTTTCCTAATAGGAATTCTGTAATTCTGTAATTGAGCATACTAATTACTCAAATATTCTTTTGAGTTAACTAATGTCTTAGCTCTTTGTGACAGAAATAAATCTACCCATATAAAGCATAAACTGTATACTAACCTACCTACTCAAGAAATTAAAAAAAAAAAACTTATTCACGCAGTCACCAATTGCTCCTGCAATTTGTTTAAGAGAACATTAAGATACTATGCCACTGTTGGCAATCACAAGAAAAATGGGGCTGGCATGGCTAATCAAATCAGTTTCTAGCATTCACATTTTCAACAACCAGCTCTGTGAGAAAAGGAATCCCACAGGAAGCTTGTTACAGACAGTTCCACCCAGGCAGACATCTTAAATGCTAAACTGGTACCTTCAAAGATCTGGGGTAACATCAACATCTCCCTATTACAGAAATCCAGATGTAAAAGTTTCTGCTCAAGTCTTTTATTTGGGAGCTAAATTATATGGACTTAAGTAATAACCAGTTTTCAGAAATAATTACTCTGTAAAATATTAGCAGTAAAAAATACACTACAATAAAATTACAAGAACCATGCACAGTGAGCTACTTTCACTTGGGTGGGAAACCTCACTCTTACAGGGCTCCTCAATTTCACATTTATTTCATTGCTGGCTTGTTGGCAAATTGTAATCTACAAATGGTAAGTAACCACTACATAACTTGGCAAATAAAAAAGAAATATATATTTTCAAATAGCAAACACCCATCAACAATACCAGGGTCCAATACAATGTAAGAGATTTGATGAGAACAGAGAGTTTGAGAGAAATTCTATGTTCAGCTTGTTAATCAAAATTACCAAAATATAAGTGGGGATCCTCATGCTACTAATTTTACTATCAAATTCTAATAATCTGATGTCACTCAAGACATGAATTTGTAGCGTTACAACAGAAGTTACAGATGTGACTACTGGAAAGGCTAGAGTCTCACCATGATTATTTTTTTTGGTGGCAAATCACTAAGGAGACAAGCATTTAGAAATTCTGAGTAAGGTTATGAAATTCTCTGTAACTTCAAAATATACACAGAATTTTAAATTACTTTAAAACATTAATAAGATTGGTTTGGGAAAAATTCCAGGTATACCTATCAAATCCAGATTCAAAAATAACATCATACATAAAAGAGGAACTCAAGTAGAATTTAGATTCACATGTCAGAGACTGAAATATTACAGTTTATGGTTTAAACGTTTTTATTAAGGATTTTTGTCCATTAAAACTGTATCATGAAGCTACACCAATAAGAGCTGCATCACCAAAGCCCACCCTGAATGGGGCCCCTGACTGAGGCCCTGGCCTGCAAGCTGATCTGAGATAAGGTAAAAGTGACCCTATTCTCAGGTCTGGGCTGGGGGAGAAGAATACTTCCACAGGACAATTAAGCCCAGCAGCTTCGGGCTGGAACCATAGCCCCAGGCTTATCTGCTGCCAGGTCTGCACAGACTCTCCCCCAACCCAGGAGGAGGAGAGGTTTTGGGTGTTTAGCCTTCTTTAGCAGAAGCAGTGAACACCCTACACAGAGCAGCTGTGGGGACCCCCACCCCAGGAACACCACATCTACAGGACCTTCAGGTGAGGGACAGCAGAGGGGGTGTCGTGGCCCATCAAAGGCCCCCTGAATGGTTCCCCCATGTAATGCAAAATGATGCAACTGGCACAGAGCCTTGCAAGGGACAGTGACAACCTTCCCCTGCTCAGGGGAGGCACCTAGGCATTCCCACCTGACCCAAACATTTACTAATCCACTGGATTCTATACTTTGAGGTGAAGGACCCTCCCCACGAAGACAACTACATGGAGGGGAGCAGCAAGATGTCATTGGGACCCGTGGTTTCTATTTAATCTGTCCCTGTCACTCTTTCTGTGCCCCACCCACCTCTTTTTTCTATTTCTTTCTCTTTGTTTCTTTTACTGTTAAATAAACGATATCCATTTTTTGGTATCAACATTTAACCTCATTTGGTTTTAATCCTTTAGGAATACTTTGAACCTCAGGATTCTTACCATTTTATTCACAGAGAGTTGTCTTTGATCCTCTGTGATTAGAGTGGATCATAAAAGCACAGACTCTAACAAGAAAAATCCTTCCAATTCAAGCACTGAGAACAGGCACATATGCTTCACTGATCGTACTTTCTTATCACATTACTGCACAGGTACTCCTACCACTGCTACACTGAGTAGTTCACCATCTACTTCATACCTATGCCTAAATAAGATTAATAAAATGAGGATTCCCATCCTTCAGTCACCTAATTCTTCTGATGTTTCAGATCTGATACTGTTAAACAAATTTAGAATTAATTTAACCTCGATCAACAGCAAAAAATAATGAAAATACCCACAGAAAAAACACCACTTGCATGATTCATCTCATAGACACAATCAAAACAAATGGCACTAAACTTCAATAGAAAGTTTAATAACCCATTCAATTAACTAGGTGGTAGATCTTTCTTTGCCTAGCAGGCTCAAAATCCCATTTCCCATATGGGGAAATGCACCAGACTGGCCACAACACTACAGAGACCTACATGAAAGGCTAGAAAGGTCCTGTTCCCACCTCTATTGTCACAGCTGTGCTACAGTGCAGAACATGCAAACTGGAGAACACAGATAGAAATGGGCAAAACAGAGGATGAAGAAGGGAGCCAGAACCACAAGCCTGTAGTGACGGATGCTACAACGTTAATAAGGCAACTGCAGAACCCTGTCACAGCAGCCCTGGGCAGTGCTACAGGCAGGGGAAGGAGTGGCTTGAGAGGCTCAGTATCAGCCTACACTCTGCTGCCCAAGTAGCCAAGAATGGCACCTGGCCTGTATCAGCAATAGTGTGGCCAGAAGGACCAGGGCAGTGATCATCTCCTTGCACTCAACACTGGTGAGGCCACACCTCGAGTGCTGTGTTCAGTTCTGGGCCCCTCACTTTAGAAAGGACACTGAGGTGCTGGAGGGTGAACAGAGAAGAGCAACAAGGCTCATGAAGGGAACAGCTGAGGGACCTGGGTTTGTTTAGTCTCAAGAATCCTAACCTGTCTTGAGAATGTTTAGTCTCGAGAATTTCCTAACACTTTTGGAAATCTATTAATTGCAGAGGAAACCTGGAAATGTAAACAAATAAAAAAAATTTCTGTACAGCTGTTCCAAACAAAGCCATCAACAACTTTTTCCTTAGATCTGAAAAGCAACACTTGAGTAAATATTAATAATGAGAGCAATGTTTCAATTATTAGAAAATTTAACCTTACCTTCAGACTCTTTAGGTAGTTGGATAACATACTCGGGTGAAAGCGATTTTCTTCAGCAACCTGTTCATCATATCTTGGTCCTAACATTGTCTTCAAAGGTAAAAACTTCCCTATGAAAGATAATAAAATTTTGCAGTATTTTATGTATATGCACAGTTAAAACTTAGCATTTCAAACCAACATGGTGAGCAGTTTTAGACATTGACCTTCAATAATAAATAATTGCTGAAATAGTACTGTCAACAGTAAATTGGAATATTTTTTAGTGATGAGTTCTCAGATTTCATCAGTAAGTTTAAATGTTTAAAGGAAATACAGGTCAGTTCATCTGAAACAGAGTAATTAAACATTTTTAGCTAACTTTTTGTGTGATTTAAGTTGGGAGGGCTACAACACAACAGAATACAGAAAATTTAAACTCAGTACAATTGAAAACATGAAAACAGCATTTAAAAATAATAGTTTGTCATCCAATCATGTAAACATCAGTTCTGATTACCTGCAAATATACAGTAAGGATCCCTGCAAAAATATTTAGCAACACTCTATATAGTCTCAAATAAGCATCTATCTTCCATGAAATAGACATTAGAAACCACAGAAGACAAACAGATGTGGAAATTACAAAGCTTTATGCAATGGTTAGCTCAGGTTAGATGTCAGTGAGCAACATAAGAAACAGCCTCACTTTTCCCCTGAGACGGTTCCAAAATTTACAGCTAAAAGGAGAGTTATTTTGTCATACAATCAACACTCACCTTAAACGGTAATAAATGGTAGTCACTTCAACTTACATGACTGCTAGAAAAATTTCACTTCATTGCCCTTTGCCTTTTCATCCCAAGTTACACACCCTCCATCCACCCTGGTAAAGGCTGTTGGGTTGGATACCTCCCCTCCATTTCCTCATTTCTATCTAATTTTCTTGCTTCTTTGTATTCCTTGTCACCTTCAACACTATCATTCAGCCTCTATTAGCCCTTCCACTTTAACTTGCAATACTCCTCTGTACAGACTGATCATGAGAATTCTAGATTTACATGACCTAAACACAAAAATCTATCATCACCATAATTTTTGCAAAACAACATCGTGCTTGACAGTTTTTTGCCTTTGCCACTTGTCACACCCATACAGGCGTATCTACTCATTCATTATAGAACACAAAGAATCTAACTAAGCTTTCTTAACCCATGCACTCAAAGATAGGAGCTGCACTGACAAAAGAGTCAATGGCTACAAAAGAAAACCACCATCCTTTACAAGATGCTGGGAAAAAAGAGTGGTAAAAGACAAGTAGTCTAGTCAGCATCCCCTGCAGCATTTGAATACCTACAGACAGCTGTGGAAGTGATGAATATTTCATATAGAGCCCATTTACTATGACTTTCAAAGCTGAAACACAGATGTTTGGAAGTATTTAGGTGCTCAGCTTCTTTAAATTCCAGTTTCTTCTCTTCTACCTGGAAAATCTGCAATTTGGTTTTTGTACAGATGCTTGAAAAAACTTCTTCCCCATGTGTATACAAGCCTCTCATTAAGCATCATCAAGCTACTGAAAATCTAAGCTTTAATTCTAAAAAGATTTCTAAACTTTTTGAGTAATATGGACAAGTATAAAGGAGGCAGCAGCTACTGTCTTTCTACGGTTTTGCCTTACATCTTGTGCTAAAGAAGTGATGCAGTAACACCTGATTGCAACTCAAGCCTCCACGCATAAGCTTTTAAAGATTAAAAAATCATTTGCTGAATTAGGTGATCCAACAGTAACAAAGTGATACTTTGAAACATGAACATGAAAGCATCCCAAGCCATTCAAGTACCTCAACTACATTATGACACTAATTGTAACTCCTCAATAGAATTTCCAAATTAACTTCAAAATGTTACTGGAACCCTGACAACAGATTATTACCTACTTCCACAATGATGTTCAAATTTTTCAAATAGTTCTGCAAAGTGGCTACTAAAAACCATTTTCCAAATTAGTTACCTGTCTAACAGATGGTATTTCTTTAGGCTGAAAAACAGGTAAAAATTCTAACAATAAGACCCCAGTATATCAGAGCACAGATAACAAGCAGATAAATCTCAGGGAAATCAAAGTGAACAATGTAAGACATCATATTTTCTCCATGTACATGCTCTAACTTTGTCACATTTTTTATCTTCAAATCTAAATTCTAGAGATACCAGTGAAAAAATACTCTTAATTTAGCATGATTTTCTGTGACATGAAGCTATCAATTCAAAACATGACATACATGATTATGTATGACCATGGTATGTTTAGATTGAGCATTGATTAGGAAGGCTAGACTGGGTAAAGTCTGAGGTTAAGGGAATAAAATTAAATGGTAAAATCCACAATTTGAAAAAAAACAATATCTCTACAAAGTAACAGTGTTCTGATTGAAGAGAACTATGCTGGGTCAAAGCACCCATTTCACCTAGTATGTCATCACCAACACAGGGCAATAACAGACAACTAAGAAAGAAAGTAAAACAATGACAATCCATCATCCAGATTATTCTCCCCAACTACAACAAGCTATAGCTCAGAAACTTCCTGACCAGAAGCATTACTCTTATTTAAGGTGCTTTCCCATTTGCAATATGGATGCTTTCCCACAGTATGGATGCAGTATGGATGCTTTCCCATAATATCCCACAGTTCTGCATGCTACGTGTGTGTCTAGAACAGGATTTACTAATATGCATCACTTGAAGGAAGCTGGAAAACACTGCTGAGACACTTCTCATGCCTTTTCTTCCATATCTTGCTAGCACTTGTCACAGCAAAATTGCCAAGAGAATGGGTTTTCAGTGCTCATGAAAAGCAGATACCTGCTGAGATGGTGCTGCCAAGGCAGTAAGGCTGAAGCAACCTGATCACTTCAGATCTAAGCATTCAGAGAAAGCTCTTTTCATCAAAATGACTGAAGTTCTACTGCAATGCAACAAACGTGAAAATGTGCAATTCTGAGGATAAAACCAGAAAGTGGCAGAAAACTACCAATATTTAAAGATGTGAACAGGAAAATTATGGGAGACATAGATGAATTCACATTGTCCAGGATAAAGAGCCCTGTTAACCTGAATGAACCCAGTCTCACCAACAGCAGGGTCTCAGGCCTCATTAGTACTTGTCTTGAGGACATCTAGAAATTCTAGATGCCACAAGCATGAGACAAGAGCATCTCAATCAAACACTCAATGAATATGAGTCCACAGAAGCCATACAAAACTTGCTTAGCAACACTATTACTAATACACTATCAGATGGAAATAAAGTTGCATACAGGTGCTTAGGAATCTGATTTAAACACTAAAACTATAATGTAACATATCTGGGAGTAAGTACCAACATCAATGAAACCTTAAAAATCATCTCCCATAAAACTGCTAGATGTCTTTGAATGTAAAGCAGCAAAAAAAGGGAAGAAGACCAATGGCATACCATTACTTTTGGTAAGTTGTTCACACTAAAAAACTAAAAATCAGGTGAACAAGAACACATCCTGATAAAGCACACAAAGAAATGAGCCAAGCACTTGCAGTTTTTTTACTGTGCATTAACTTCCTGTGCATGGTTGTATGGAACAGAAAAGAATTACCTTGCAGTTCCTGAATAAACAAACACACAAGCAGTGATGGCACAGCAGATGACACACTGATGACCCTCATTCCTGCTTACTCTAGGTTGCTATTTCTGAGAAACTATGGCTCAAAAGACAGACAAACAAAAGCCACAACTAACAGAGATCAAGAACTTGCTGAGAAGAAAAACACAGAATAAAGAATCATTAGTCTGTTTCTGTCATGGTCAAGGGCTTAGGCTATCAAATCTCTCTCATTAAACACAAAGTAATGCTTATGGCCATGATCAGGAGAAAGAGATAATGGACATGAGCAATCCAACAATACTGTTATTAAGAGAGCCAAGTCCAGAGAAGTATAAGGAAACTGATGGAAACCAGTAACCCACAAAATTAACAACTAATGTTAAATACTGACAAATGCCAAATAACACATATTGATGATTACTGAGGATTAAACCAACTGAGATGTCTCACCAGGTTCTAAATATAGTCACAAGTGTCTTTCATTCCACAACCAGCTGCCACCCAAAAATGTAAGATGATGTGGAAATGTGGGACAGAAAACACAGGAGTTGCAACTATTAAGTAAATCATGGCACAGTGCCAGTTTAAATAACACACTGAGTAGCACATGTTGTGTTTTGAAAACATACCTTTACATCATCACAGAGAGGGATATGAAAGGAGTGAAAACTAGAAAATATTGAAGAGAAAAAAAATGGAGGCTAGAACTGGTTGCATTATAAAGAAAAGAAGAACTTGAGAAAACTGAAAAGACAGATGTTTGTTTACTTTGTCTCATACCAGGCAGCAGAGGAAACATTCACCTGAAGTCAGTATGATAGCTAACACACAATCAAAACTGTGTGTCTAGATTGAATTCACGGCCACTATATGCCAGTAGACTAGATACTGAGTAACAACCAAGAGAGTGCGTTATCGGCAAGAATATCCCAGCAGACAGCAACTACTGACAAACCGTGAAACACAAGGGTAACACTGGAGTGTTACACTTTAACTCATTTTCCAGGTAAAGAACTCAGGAGCACATTGGTAACTGGAGGGGCACTGTCAGTCGGCAGAATGACAAACTGACACTGATAAGACTTCAGAGCATTCACGAAAAAGAGAATAAAACATGGAAGAGGCTGCACAGAGGACTGGTATCACAAAATTGGTCAGGGTGGAGGGGATCACAGAGGGTCATCTGGTCCAACCTCCCTGCTCAAGAAGAGTCACCCAACAGCACATTGCACAGGACTGCATCCAGATGGCTCTTGAGTATCTCCAGGAAGGGAGACTCAACAATCTCTCAGGGCAATCTGTTCCAGTTCAGTCACCTGCACAGTAAAGAAGCTCTACCTAATGTACAGGTAAATTTCCTGTCAATCAGCTTCTGCCCATTGCCTCGTCCTGCTGCTCAGCACCACTGAGAAGAGCCTGGTTCCATCTTCCTGACACCCCCCCTTTAGATATTTATACACATTAATGACATCTCCTCTCAGTCACCTCTTCTCGAGGCTGAACAAGCTCAGTTCTCTTAGCTTTTCCTCCTAAGAAAAATGCTCCAAGCCTCTCTTAGATTTAGTAGCTGCAGTACGGCACCTTCTGCACGCCTGGCTGTCACATCTCTCATCAGATGTGACAGACAGGAAAAGTTTCAGCCCGAAACTGAACCAGTACAAAGCGAGAGCCCAGCACTGCTGTTCCGGGGGGCAGGAGAGGGCCCGCACGCTCGCACCTCCGGGTGAGCCCGGGGCGAGTCCGTGTCAGACGGGGCACAGGCCGAAGGGAGGGCAGCCCAGCGCTGAAAGCAAAGAGCTGCTGCGGGCCGGGCTTTAAGGAGAACAGCCGCCCAGCGGGAGTCAGTCCGGGACAAACACCGGCCTGGAGCTCGGGGTGGAACACTGCACAGCCGGAGCCCCGGGACAAAGAGCTCCGGCCAGGACAGACGGACAGAGTGCGAGGGGCCGCGGCGGCCCCCGGCGATGAGGAGGAGCGGGACGGGCGGGCAGCGGAGCGCCGCAGGGGAGGGGGCCGCGCCCGCTGCCGCCCCACGGCCGGGCAGGGCCGGACTGGGCCGGGCGCTCACCTGCCACGGGCTGTCCCCTCCTGGGGCAGTGGAGCCAGCGCGGCGGGATCTTGTTGTAGGACATGGCGGGGCCCGGGCGGCCCCGGGGGGGAGGGAGGGAGGCGGGGAGGGGGCGCGGGGTGCGGGCGGCCCCGGGGCGCTCAGCGGCCCCTCGCCCGCGGCGCCTCCATTCAGACCCGACTCCGCCTCGGCCGCCGCCGCACACGGAGCGCCGGGAGCCGCTTCCGCTTCCGGGGCTGCGGGACCGGGGGTGGTGCCCGGCCGGGAAGAGGGCAGCGTAACCTGGGGCTGCTCAGGCTGGGAAAGGGGTCGGCTCGGAGGGGAGGAGGTCACCGACGGCTGCAGGCTCCTCCTCTTTGAGCAGAGAGGGGCACAAAACTGGAGCGCAAGTTCTGTAAGAAGCGCCTGACGGAGCTGGGTTTTTTTAGCATGGAGAAAATGGGGCGCAGGGGGAACCTTATCGCTCTCTATAACTGGCTGAGGAAGGGCTGCAGCCAGCTGGGGTTCGGCCTCTTCTCTCAGGCAACCAGCAGTCGAACAAGAGAACAGTCATAAGCTGCACCAGGGGAGGTTTAGGGTGGACATGAGAAGGAATTTCTTCACAAGGATGATTAGGTATAGGAATGGGCTGCCCAGGGAGGTGGTGTTTAAGGAGAGACCGGACTTGGTGCCATGGTGTTTGGTCCTAGGTTGGACTCGATCTCAGAGGACTTTTACAGCCTAATTGATTCTGTGATTCTGAGTGAGCATCTTCGAGCCACTACAGGAACGTGATAGGACCTCAGCTGGGGGCATCATTTGTCCAGGCACAGGAGCAGTCAGCAAAGGCTGCTGCAAATGCAGAGTTTACACAAGTGTCAGGAAGACCTGAGCAGGTGCTTCAAAGAGAATGTAATCTATGACTACTGAAGTGGCAGGCTGCATCAGGTTTGGGAAACGGCCTGAGCTGAAAACACCTGGAGGCTTGGACAGACATAATTCCTCAGCTTTTACTTTTTGCCAGATGTTCCCTTATAGCCAGAAGTGGATGTGGAAGTAGGTGGATCCTTCTAGTAGTGCAGCTTGTTCTAATCAGGATGTAACAGGCTTGCTAGTGTGGCAGAGATACCTCTGTCCTGGGCCTTCTGGTTTTTTGTGAATAAACACACCCAGAAAGACGGCATGACGAGAAAAACAAAAACTTTGTTTCCATACAGAATGCCAGTAGAAATTCTCAGTAGGTTTTAAAGGTCTGTTACATGGACTCAGTTGAAGAATTGTAGCCCTGAAGTGTTTGTTGATGTGAAAGGAATATTTAAGGTGTGGCCTGGTTTAACTCCTGTAGCAACTAAGCCCACACAGCCACTTACTTTCTCCTGCCTCTAGCAGGATGGGGGAGAGAATCAGAAGGGTGAAAGTGAGAAAGATCAGGGGTTGAAATAAATACAATGAAAAATAAAGAATTTGTTTACTATTTCCCATTGGCAGGCATGTGTTTAGCCATTTCCAGAAAGATGGGCTTCGTCATTCGCAACAGTGACTTGGGAAGAAAAACACCATAACTCCAAATGTCCCCTCTTTCTCCCATTTTTTTATTGCTGAGAACATTATATGGTCTGGGATATCCCTTTGGTCAGCTGGGGTCAGCTGCACCAGCTGTTCCAGCTTTGTGCCCTGACAAATTCCTGTGCACCCCCAGCCTGCTCACTGTCAGGGCAGCATGAGAAGCAGAAAAGGTCTTGATGCTGTGCAAGACCTATTCAGCATTAGCTAAAGCATCCCAATGTTTCAAATACTCTTTTGGTCACAAATGCAAAATGCAGCACCCTACAAGCTACTACTATGAAAATTAACTATCTCAGAGATGCCTGAAAGATAGGCTGGAAATAAATCCCCATAGACTGATGTTTATAGAGAATGTATTTGTTTATTGCAGCGGGATATCTCCACCTAACTCACCCACCCTTGTCTGTGCTGTGGTATATTTATACAGTAAGTGTTGCTTAGTATCACTATGTCACTACAACATCATCACATATGTGCCAGAATTAATTTACATGGTATGATCTCACCGTTATTAGATGGTTCTTTTCTGCTGTGCTTGCATCTCCCCAACTTGGGGGTTGTCAGGGGTCTTTGATGAAGGTCTGCTTTGCATCTGAACTTTTCAACTTTGTCTTCGGAGAATGCAAAGTTATGGTGTTTCTTGGTCTGTCTGGTCTTAACCGGCCTAAATTCTTTGTCTTGTGGCTAATTGGCTTTGCACTTGCCAATTTTTCATTAATACTATATTTATCCATCTCTACAGCTATCCACCTGGCAAGTTTTTTCTTCTCTTTTTGTCTATTCAAAATTAAGCAACTTACTAACCATATACTAGCCATTACATTGTGTAAAAAGTTATTTTTCAGGTTATATAGATATATAAAAAGTCATGATTTAGCTTATACTGGTGTCAGGTTATATCAATATATCAGGTTACATTGATATATAAAAAGTCATGATTTAGCTTATACTGATATCTTATAACTCAAGTTATATAAACACCTTGTAACTGATCTAAGTTACATAGACATCATCAGCCAAAACCAGTACAGATGGCTTCAGTGAAGCATTAGGAAACAACAGCAATAGCTTATTTTTGTACCTAATTTTCCAGTTACTTACATTTCAGTACTGTTCTGTCTGCACTTTCTGTTTTGGTGTGCTGCCTTTGCAAGTCAGTAGGTGCCACAGCTTGCAGAAATAAAGAGTTGTGTGTACAGATATAATAGGAAGCCCTTAGGTTCTGTGAATACATTAAAACAATGAAAATAATTTCATCCATCTAGAATTTATCACTAATTTCATCACATATTGTCCTCCTGCATCTTTTAACTGGATTTTATTAGACATAGTTTCTTCCCTAGAATATCCTCTCAGAGTAATTGAGGTAGTTTGCATAACTGAGTCATTAGTAGTTTGGTAGTATTCAGTTAGGTAGTTTGCATAACTGAGTCATTAGGTTCTTATACTATGTTAGAAGTTTCTAAATTTTGTCTTCGAAGGCTTTTATCATCATCAGATACTAATCTTCTCATCCTAGCCAAAATTGAAGGTGCTGCTATAGAAAAAGACTAATCATATTATTTTCCCTAACTGCTAAATGCACTTCCATTATAATGTTACTTTATGCTGATTGAAATAATTCCCTTTACAGAACAAACAAGCAACAAGTCAGACACTAGGTGGTGCTGAAGACTGGCCAGAAAAGAAAGTGAACCAAGTGCAAAGCATGCTCAGAAAGAGTGAGAAGCAAAGAGCATCAGCAAAATACTCAGTATCTGTTTCAGTAAATTGAGAGCAACTTGCAGCAATAACAGCAGTATGGCAAAATTAGGAACTAAACCATTTGGAGAGGGGAAGATTAGTACAAAAAGATATCATGAATGAGCAGTAATCTCATTACCTAGATTTATGATGCTGATATGCTTTTGAACAAGTGTAAGAGCTGCATATCAGAAATATCATGTTTTAGATATATAATACATAGTTGAAATGGGAGGGTATATTTCATTTAGCAATGCACAAGGCAAGTAATTGTTTACAGCTGATGTTATGAGTTATATGCATATGTATGGACTTTGCCACATTAGACACTTTGAAACTATTTATGCAGTCATCTGATGATGTTTGCATGTGACATCAAACACTCTTTGTGAACAGGCATGTCCTGCTTGCCTTTATACCAATAGTTAATCTGATTCTTCTGGTGTACCAGCAGAGGAATCCAAGTCCCTCATGTCTTCCTGTGATGTTCCAATGCTGACATGGCTGTGTCTGAACAAGAGCTGTGAGGGTGGCCATAGTGGTCATTTCAAGGATTGCTTTGAGAAAACAATTGCCAAGTGTTAATAGTCAATTATATAACAATCTTCTTTACTGTATGTCAATTTTCTTTTATCTTAGAGGTACTTAGATGCTTGTACCTGGTTTCTGCTCACCAGTTTTAATCCTTTTCCTGACAGAGCAGACACTACAATAATGAAGTCATTTTCCCAGAATGCAGCTCATCCTCTGTGCCATAGGTATCACTGCTTTGGTTTCAGCTCAGCCATGTTGGTTTAGGTAGTAGGGAGCTGAGTTTTTATTCTTCCTTGATTTTAAACCATTAAAAGAATACCACACAGGAACCACACAGACACATTTTAACTCTTTTTCCTAATTACATACTGAACATTTACCCAAATTGCTGCTGATGAATAATTTCACAGTTTAATGTCATAAATTATGTGGCAATTTATAATATTAATGTAAGTTACCTGTTCACAGAAAAGGAATAAATTAGGTACTTCTCCTGACAGAAGAACACATGGTGTTGCCCTCTTCTATAGTGATACAGGTCAATGACCCTATTACACCTCTGCTTCACTGTAGCATTATTTTCCATATGCTCATAATTAATAATGAATACAATAAGAAAAACATCCCTTGGGGTGCTCTATGAAACACTTCTGACTCTATCTGGTAAATACATTTCTTGAAAAAAAAACAAGCAAAACCCCCCCAACAAACAGATTAATAGCTAAACTGAGATTGCAAAAGAATTTAATTAAAGGAAAGTAACTGTGAAAGAAGCTAACTGTATGCAAACATGATTCATATATTATTTTTCCACTTTGTGGTGTAGGTGTTTACTTGGAAAGAGACTCAATGTGATAAGCTCATAAGTACATGGGACATAGAAAAATATGGGTTTTATTTACTGATTCAATTGATTTATTCCTTGCTTATTGGTTTTAATGTTCATGGCAAACTGACTTAGGGGTACAGTGTTCCTTTATGACTGATTTCATCATGCATGAATCTTTGTGGGGATGGGTGAGTACTGGTGAATAAATATTTTAACTTTGTTACTGTAGTTGTATTTTATTCCAATAGTACTTACATTCTAATGGTATCATAAGAAAACAAACCTAACTGAAAATAGTAAAATTAAAGCACAGTTTTAGATTTCAGTGGAAGTTAATATTATGATTGCTTGTGGTTATATTTTCTAATGCATATATAGGCTTCTAAATTTAAAAACGTATGAGTATGCACTGACTCTTAAAAATCAAAAGAAAATTCCAGGAATACAACATTTAAAATTGATTCCTATTTGTTTGCTCTCAACAAATATTTAAGAACCTAACTTCTGAGATAAATTATGTTTTCAGGTTTGAAAATGAAAGTAAGACTTAAAAAGAAAGTTATTTTATTCCTAATGTGTATACAATATGAAAAAGGGATGTTGAAACAAAGTTTTGAGTGCCACAATATATTTGAGAAAATGTGATTTACAGTGTTGTTCCTACAGAGAGAAAGTCAACAAAATTACCAGTCTTTAGTTTTTGTGACATTAGGGGGCATCACAACCTCACAGACTGAGAATGATGTAAGTTAAAGTACAGTTACGTTTCCTGTCCAAAGTAAACAGGGAACAGCATAAAATAGCAAAATCAACTCCTGGAATCATTTCCTAGTGCAAGGTTATGATACAGTTATTAATAAAACTTCAAACAGAAACAACCCAGACATTCAGTAGAATATAAACTACACCCTCCTTTTCCTAAGAGTAATAAAATTAACAGACTAATGTATGCTATATATGCAGCCTCCTCTCAAGTCTGTTTAAATCTTGAAGCTTCCTTTCAGCCAAAGCCTCTAAGGTATCACAGTGTTGGTTCAATCAGTGGAGTGAATCTCTGTATGGGCAGGGAGCACAGAGTGAACTTGGAACAGAGCTGCTTTAAAGCCAGGTCCCTGGACTGGGTATCTTGCTTGGGGTAATCACCATAAGCCACCAGTCTACACCACCAAACACGTGTGCTGCACTGATGACATGCAAATCTCACACTGCAAGGGGGCCATGGCCAGTATTAGACAAGACATGCAGACGTGGCAGATGATTTACTTGGTAGATGATTTACTCAGCAGATCTATCCAGGAAGAAGGTGTCTGTGCAGAGGGTTGATGTGCTTGAAGAGGGACAACAGCTGTGACTTCATGCACTGATTTGCAGGCCTGAAAAACAAGATGCCTTGCTATTGATCCTCTGCAGCTGAAATGATAGTGTGTTTGATGTATCAGAGATAAGAAGTTGGACAACAAGCTCATAAGCAAGATGCCTGTCATTCCTGGAAGACTAACACTGGTCTCCCTAGTTTTCTTAGACTTTGACCTAGGCAACTGATGCCTTACTTGCATCAGCTCTGAAGGATGATTTTCAAAGGAAATCCATACTGTAAAAAATACCCACGTGTGACATTGAATCTACTGCATAAAATGAGTCATATGATAGTAGGGTGCTTTGAGTACCAATGAAGTAATCAAACAATTAAAATGTCACGATGGCAAATGACTTGTAGTAGGGCAGAGTATGACATGATAGATGAGAAACTCATCTAATTTAATTCAGTGGAAAGTATGACTCATAGTCTTTGGAGCTGGGTACTGGGTTCCACAAAGTAGAGCACTGTTCTGATGCTACACTTTCTGGTTTCTCTACTGCCTGAATATGGGTACCTTATGGATACCTTGTAAAAAGCTTGCCCTGACTGGAGGCTGTGGTTAAAACTAATGGAGTAACTGCAGTCCTGGCTAGTGCAGGAGGCCGACTGGGGCAGAAATAGCTGTTAGAGAGTTATCACTTCTCTACAGCCTGAAATAGCAAAGAGAGCGGCACTGTTTCAGCCTATAAACCTGCATATGTGATGATTAAATCTGGGTTACTATACTAGCAGAAATCTTTCTCGTGATCAGTCACACAAAGAAAATATTATTACCCATAGGCACTCTCTCAGACTTTCTGCATCATAATTTTGTATCTATAGATATATATGCTATGATTTTGTATATGAATATATAGCCTGTGAAGAATAATACATGTAGGAGCTATAATAAAGTACCTGAGGAAAAAAAAAAACAGACCTGATTTTATTTATAAGACCTTATTATACAAAATATGTGTAACATACTGTACAAAAGTAAATGAAGACCACAGTCTTTCTTTTGAGGTTCTTGAAGTCCTGAAAATACCCCAAGAAACTGGCCAAAGGCAAAGGAAAGGAATACAGACTAAAGCAGAGGGATCAGCCTGACAGCCCCACAGGCTTTTTAAAAATCAAATCTGAATATATATATTCAATACAAATTAAGTTATGGTAATATATATGTATGGTTATATATATAATCAGATGCTCAAACGTTGTTCTTGTGAGGTTATTTTCGCTTTCTGTTGTGGAACAAGCTGTACAAGAACACATGCTACTCTTTCCCAAAAAAGCTTCACTCCAAAGTAGAGAGAGGGAGGCGTATCCTACATCTGCAGCACCACTGATCTAGAGAACTTTAAGAATAAACTGGCAAATGTCATTTTAAATAATGATGTTAAATAGGTTGTGAATTCTTGTCATCCAAGCATTCCTTAGAGAAAGGGGAAAAAAATATTTTTGTTTGGAGTATGTCTGCAACTTCCTATGCTCCTTTCACATTCTCACCACTTTAGGCTTCATGGAACAATGATATTTTATGATGGACATGATGAAATAGACTTGCCCTCAGAGAACATAGTGCCTGTGCTCCATACAGCTACAGTTGGAGTCAATGCCACATCTTTCCACTGCTGGTTTTACCTACTGCAACTAGGTTAAGATTAATGAAAAAAACAAACCCTTATCATCCTTATCCTCAAACCTTCACTCAGTGTGGAAAATGTCCTTGTCCAGATGGACTTTTAAGGAATTACTCAGAGAGATTCAGTTCCTCCAGAAAGGGAAGGAGGTAAGAAAATTACTCTGTACTGGCCTGAAATGAATTTCCAAGATCTCTGAGTAGTTTAAAGTTTTGGGGTTGCAACCTGTACACTCTGAAAGAGTGCAGGCTGTTACTGGAAAATGTTGACACTTCTTCAGAGAAGTCACTTTGTGAAGTCCTGTATCTAGCTCAGCCCTGCAGAAACAGCTTTTCAAAAATCCCCTTTGGAAGAAAAATCTTCACACGTCCTTCTACTTTCTGGGAGTTAGATCTGCTAAAATGATTTTAATATTGTATTTTTTAATATAATTTGATGCTTTGTCAGAGATCCACTATGTCACATATTCTAGGCTTTCCAAACCTCAGTGAAAGACTTATTAGTCTCTGTGAATTTAGGCCTGGCCTATGCATCTCTCTAACACAGAGAATTAGAAAAACATGCCAGTATGTGTTGCTACACAAACACCAAAGAGTCATGAACAGAACTAAAAATGATTAATTAAATGTAAATTATTGAACAACGACACAGAGATTAAGATGCCATATGAGTATAAACAACATGTACACAATGGTGATCATACACAAGGTTATGCTGTTTTCAAATAGGAAGCCTGTTTTGATTATTTGTCTCTGATTCAAAGTTTGAACAGGGAGAACGAAAAGACGAGACATTTTGTCCTGAAAAACAGCCCACTTCATTATTTTCTATTCTTCTCTGTACTGCAGTTGTATCAGCTTTGAAATGAGTAGAGCTGTTGCTAGGTGATCTTCTTTATCCACTTCGTAGCTGAAATTTCAGCCAGCTGAAAAGAGTTTTTATATTTCTAACAGAATAAAATTAAATTCTAAGGCATTAATAACTTTTCAACTCAACCCTGCTTCTAACCATGGGCCTCCTTCCTCGGGCCAACCCAACCACCAGCACAAGCAATGCACTTTTGTAGGCTGAGGGTCAACATGATTTAAGTGATAGCAGCTGCAAATCCTCCCAGAGCATTTCCCTTATCTCAGCTGTGTGCATCTGGCTGGAACACCCTTTCTTCTCCACAAGGATTCCTCCCTTGTGCTGAGCAACTGTCTGTGCAGTGGGACAAGGCTGGGAATCAATGCAGCCAAAAACAAACAAGTTTTCCACTCCCTCCTTGCTTGGCTCAGCTGGGTGGAGTTCCTCACTCTGGTTTGTTTTGTGGCTGTACAAGGAGTCTGGATAAACTCAGAGGGAAATGCAGTGGATGAAAAGGAACAAGTGGGCATGGCTTGGGCAGGAGAGGAGCTGTTCAGGCTCCTTTAACACATGCCTGGCATTGCAGACAAATATTGAAACAGAGGCTCAGATTTTCTTAGGTTTGTGATCTACCAAGGAAATCTGGGTTAGCTTTATGTGTAAAGCTGAACTAATTGAAGTTAGAACTGACATTATTAATCCAGATCTTAAAACAAACATATCAGTTATACTAAATGAAAAATGAGGGGGGAATTTTATTCCTGTGTCTCTTCAGATTTGCAATATAGAAAAGACAAAGTTAAACCCAGGACAGTTCTCACAACCACAATTAGCAAACTAGGGTTATATCCCTTGTTGTTCCTGATCTAGCTATGTTTTGTTCCATCTGTTACTGACACCCACTGTCACCATAAACAATTTTTTTGTTTTGGTTTTGGGTGGCAAAACCACATGTACAAAAATTGGCAATTGCTTTTTCCTTTTTTACGGGGTGAGGGCTGCAAAGGATGGTTCAATTACATTCATCGTCTGTTTAATGTCAAATATTATTTTCTTCTACATGACCCATTATATCCAAAACCCTGATAAGTAACTGTCTATCCAGTTTTGACAGCATTAGTCACCTTGGAGGTACAGATATTTCTGTATCAGGTGGCCTGCAGTGAATACTTGCCAGCCCCACAGATCCACCCCAGCCAATCTGTGGTGCTACAAGCAATTTACCACCTGGCCTATTTATTCTTTATTCTGCCTTCTAAAGAAACCTGGAGCCAAGCTTGTAGAGCTCCCTGTGGGATCGCTGATCTCTTTCTGCCTTAAGGGCATGCCACTTGTGCAGCAACTCGGAAAAAACTCTTCTGCAATGAGAACTCACTTTCAATCACACCTGCTATTGAATAGGTTGCCAAAATACAAGTATTTCAGCCTACTAGCACACTGGCTGAGCCAACACGATGTATACTCAAAATACATTTGTTAATTTACTTTCTTAGAAGTTGTTCAGAACAACAGTGTAACCTAGAAAGAAGAATCCACTAACCAGAAATGAAAGCTGGGAATGGAAAAAAGGGCTCAGTAGTAGCATTCCCTGAGGGAGCTGTTAAGAACTAAAAAGGGATTAAAAAAAAAAAAAAGCCTTACACATAAAACAGTGTAACAAACCTTTTGATAGGACTCCCCAGGATTTGCATCATCCAGCTGCCTTTTCATATAAGTAATACATACTTTAAAGATCCATCTAGCAGGCAGCAGTGACAAGCACATACAAGCTGCTGTATGTGTGTCATGCATGTGTAACACAGTGTTATGTTTAACCCAGAAAACTTTTGTTTCCCAAGTATTTTTGTGCAAATGGATATCAGCAGGATACTTAATTCAAAGTCTCATTACAGATTGGTAGAGAAACAAATATAGTTCTGTCCCAGTCTTGTTTTGTCTGTTAGCCAAGTTGAACTATTTCTGAGACAAAGAGCTGACCCTTATCTTGAAGCATAACTTATAAATAATCAAGGACAAAGAGCATGCACAAGTGATTTCACAACTGTAAGTGCTGATGAATGAATGCCGCAACCAAAAATTCCTACAGTGCTACGTAAATTCCAGTAGACATCAACAAGTTACAGAACTTTCTGGTTTATATTAACACATAAGGGAAACATTCCATGACTCCTACTTTGCTGACTGTCCCAGTCAGTTGCCTCATTGTTCAGTTAAAGTGTAAGAAACAGACCTTAGCATTAGGTTGGGCTGAAGTCTTTGCAATGATTGCTGATGTGTATTTTACATACTAAGATTGTACATACTTATTAAGATCTGCACAGATGGCCATTATTAAAAAGTGAATTTTAACAACTTTTAAGCTTGACTTTTTACAGCTATTCTACCCAGTACAGTACAACATTAATTTTTGCTTTGAAACAGATGTTTTATCATTTTGTAGAATTAGTGTTTTGGTCATTATTTGTATTTTTTCCATTGTCTGTGTGGCACAGACAGTATGAATAATCTTGTTAAAAGGAATTGATATCGCATACTAAAGTATGTATGTATGATTCTTGGTGAACCAAAGAAAGGAGCTGCTTTGGCATACCCTGTATTCCAAACATTCCATCCCATCCTTTTTTACCATGATTTCTTTCCAAAGTCTGTTGCAGGCAATAAATATAACACATCCCATTGAGTTTCATAACTTCCACAAAAATACATCCAGCTCTTTGTAAAGTCAGCAAAAGCCCTGTGTGAATGCATGCCAAAATGTAGGCAGGGAGACCAGAATTTCTTTTAGCAGTAGCCTTACTACAATATTTACTTAATCTTTCTATGATTAAAAAGAAAAACAATAAAGTTTGCTTTGGGGACTTGCACATATTGCATCACCTCACCATGTCACGTCCTATTTGGTGTTCTATAAACCCAGCACTGGGAGCCTATGTAAGCAGCAGCTGATTGATTTGCAACTCTCCTGCCAGATACATCACAGCATTCACAGTTATACTAGTCTTATTTTGCAAGTAGTATGTAATTTTTAGTTGCATTTGTTGGCCTATTGTTAAAATAAATCAGAACCAAATAATAAGACCTAGCTCTCTCCAATTACAGATATTTAGTTTTTCCATAGTGCCTCCTATTTAGTATAATTATCTGCTATATACGTAGTTTCTGACTTGCCAGTGCCTGCGTTTGATTTTAGAGCAAGACAATTGGTGGTGGCTATTCTGGATACAAGATGAATTGCAGAAGACAGCAGCAAGGAATTATAGAAGAAAGTGTAAGGTAATTTACTGTGACATTTTCAAAAGAAAACAGATCAGGGAGGCAGCAGAAGCATTGGGCCAGGACATGCAGATAGCCATTTGAAATTTGAGGCAAACAGGAATGAAAAACAACAAGGACAGCCAGAAAAGGACACAACTGAGCTAATAAGGCTGGTGCCTTGCCAGTACAATAACACAGATGTAGTAAGTCATGCAATTGCAGACAGAAGATAAGTGGGATCAAAGAACAGCACAGAGAACTGATGAGGTCCAGAACAAAGTTTTGCCAGGGAAAATGGGGTACAGCTGGTGGCTGTCGAAAATGGTGAACGGAGCAGGGGAAGGAGGGGGTGGGGACACAGTTCTACTTTCCAGTTCCTCTCAGCAGACAAAAGAAAGCTGACGGCAGCGGAGCAGGAGAGATGAAAGGCTTTTAGTTGCACATCTCTTTCTTTAAACAGGGAAACAAAACCAAACTAGATCGGTATCATCAACTATAAATGGCATGGAGGAAGAGTTTTGGAAAATGGAAAATCACAATGTTGCTCAGCGGTGAGAAAATCCCCATCCCTTCCAGCTGAGGACACGTCACTGGAAAAGTCCCAGTCTGAGAAAAAAAAAAATCCACTGAGTAAACAAATTGCATAGGCAGTGAAAACAGAAAGTGGAACAAAGTCAAAAGATACTTTGGCTTTAAAGGAGTTTATTTTCAGGTTAGCATTTCCTTGAATGGCATCAGCTCAAGTTCAGACAAGAAAAATCTCATTAGAGTGAAAATGGCTGGTAAACTTCACTGCTGGTATTAAGCCATTGAAAGAAAGCTCACTTATTAAAAATCTAGGATTTCAACCTGGGAGTTCTTGAATTTTCAGCTACTGAGTGTAGTAAAATGATCCCACTTACAAACCAGATACCCAGGATTGGACAAGTTTGTGGATTTTTTTTCCCCTTAATTTACATGTATTTCTAGACAAAGTCCTTAACTAAACCCTTCTGAACAACTCCCTGGGCATGGCTCTTTGTCTTGCACGCAAGTTCAGTGGTGAGAATTTTTCTAGCTTGTCTATAAAGAAAACAAGGGGAAAACTTCCTCAGTGACAATGAGACAAGAAATATAGTGTTGGATAAAATTCTAGGATTCTTACCTCTCTAGCTAGCATTCATAAAAACAAAAATACTGACATAAATTATTACCCTTCTTCGATAAAAATCTACTTTCAACAAAGTTACTTCGTAGTAATTAATCATAGCAATGTTAACTCAAATTCTGGAAACAATTACAGTGGCAGCACTTTGTAGCTGTAATTGAGGAAAATAATCAGGATAGTTTTACCTTTGCTTTTCTGCTCCCCCACTTAATGAGTGCTGCTGCATCCTGGCCTATGCATATGACAGTCCAACCCTGCTAGCAAACCTTTTCACATTCTCTCAGACTTGGGAAGAGGATAAATTAAGAGTCTTTGGGCAAAGAGGTTATGAGTTTTTGGTTTGTTTATTGTATAGCTTCTAATGTGTATAAATAATAGAAGGGAACCAGAACTTCAGGAAGGTTTCAAATTTTGATGATCGTTTTTCCTGTTACAAGATAAGGGTAATGTTACTGCTGTGGCAACAAGGGGCACAAGGATCTTGACTGCTAAGGTGGGAGCTCAGGGCTCAAGTCCATTGGTCACATCTCTAGTTTTGGAGCTTCAAACAACAGAGAACAACATCAACAAAAGCTTTCCTGAAGCACTAAGCTGAAGGGGCAAATGTCAAATTCAGTCGTGTTTCAATTCCTGCATCTGACGCAGTTACTGCGTTAAGCTTTCTGAAAGAGAAGCATCATCAATTTTCCATGTGTGCTCTTACATGCATGGCAGGAGGTTCCAGGATGTGGCTAGGCTGGGGACAATGCCAGAAGTACAGACAATGCTCGCAAAAATGTACTAATTGGACTAATTTATAATTTTTATAGGAATGTTCTTTTCTCAAAGTAATTTTCAGGCAATAAAACCAGGTTGTGACAGTATCATAAACATGATTTGCTGTTCTTTAAAAGTTGTTTTTTTCATAAGTACACACTAGGGTTGATCAGGACAAGGCAGTGTGGCATCTGACAGCCAGAGCCTGTCTTATGTTGGATGACACCTATTGCAAGAGATGTCTGTCTTAACACTCTTTTCAGTTTTGGCTAACACAGTTTGCTAGAAGAATTGATCTTACTCCTCTGGAGAGCTGTTGATAATTTGGAAGCTTTGCAATTTTTTGTCTTTTGGTACTACAATCATGCTGTTTGAAACCATTTCAAAATAGTTGCATCTGTAATGCTAAGAGGTTTGTTCTTAGATTCAACTCACATGCTGCTCCTCACACTGGTAACTCAGTCAAGACCCTACTCATGGGAGTAAGTACCACCTAAAAGCTGCACATTGCAGCCAAAAATATTGTATATTTTAGATACAAAACACACACAAAGATGATGCATTTACTTATTGAACATTTGATGCAGTTAAGCAACACTGGGAAAAAAGTCTTAAAAGTGAAGTGTTGGTGAAGTTCATTCTTTGTGTGACCATGTTTTTTCTCCACTGTAGTAAGGTTCTCTCTGGTAAAGCTTCTTTAAATAGCACAAATATAGAACTGGATCAGAGTCAAGGAACAGAAAACCTCACAAAGGAAGGAAGACTAAAAATGCACTGAATGAAGCAGAACCAACCATACCTTAATCAGAAAAAGGATTTCCACAGTCAGACCTCACACTTGAAAAAAAAATTATCAGACTAAACCAATTCCTAATGGAGTGGTGGTTCTCAGAGTAGAGAAGTTATTCCTAGTCCACAAATAATTCTGCATCTGGCTTTGCTTAGTGCTATGCACATCATTATATTTTGTTAATTTTCTTCCCGGACCTTGCCTATCTTGTTACAATGAAAGTTCACTTGGCAGCTGATAAGGAAAGCAAACAATTGTAACACTGAGTGACTAAGCAAGAAAATATATGCAAGCCATTTCATCTTGGAAAACACAAACATGGTTTTACACTGCTCGCCCACAGACTAAGCAAAAAAAGGCTAAAAGAACTTTTAAGTTTTCACTCTCAACATCCAAAAGCTGGAAGGTACTAGAATTTACACCAAGAAAGCCTGGACTAGGATCAAAAGGGCAGTAGAGAAGCGTATGGCTGCAGAAAGACCAGCTTCACCAGAAGCAACAGAGCTGCACAGAGCTCTCAGGGATTCCCACGGGATTTCAAGGGCAGGGCTGCCACCAGAGCTGCGCTAACACAGACGCTGGCAAGTGTCACCATTCCTGCAGCAATGCAGGCTGCTATGGACAGGGGGCTGGGAACTACAGCAGCCATGGGGCTACCAACCAATACCAATTGTGGGGGCACAGAACAGGCTGACATCAACTTGGCTGTGCCTGCCCCAGGGAAGGCAAAGGCACAAGGCAGACACCAGGGAACAGGAGTCACTTCAACAAGTTCAGTTAAATCTGCCCTTCAAAAAAGCTGATGTGTTCAGAAAAATATTAAAAAAACAAACCCAAACATAATTACTGCTTTCTTCATGCTTGCAATTCACTAGTCAGTCATTCCTTTTTCATCACATGAATGACATCACTGTCAGAAATTATTGCCTGAGGACCTAGACTGAAACTAGCTCTGCATTCACATTAAAAGGTCGCTGTGCAGATGCAGAAGCAGAGTTTAAATTAGCTTTCAAATTATTTTTCCAAATAAGAAACACAATAAGTGAAACACCTCTACAACAACTAACCACTAACAATTAAAAACATAAAAGTAATAACTTTATTCTACAGACTCAACAATTTTAGTAGGGAATTAGCATTGAATGAAGATGACTACAAATGAAAGACTATCAAAACCCAAGAGTGTACTGAAACACTTTAAAGGCTTCACCTTAGCTTGTGTGAGTGAGGAGTAGCTGTACATATGTGGCTACACAAATAAGCTTGCAGGTCTTTCCTGTACATTTCAACAGTACTCACAAATTGTGCAAGATCAACCTTTGGTATTCGCTCTTGGCATATACCAAACACACTTAGCAAAACTACTGCATCTGCATAATAGACGAGTTCAAACTTTCCCAGGAATAACAGAAGTATTAAAAGTGCATCTGGTGCTGTGGTATTAAGCATTCTTTAGTGTCTTCTAGGCCCATGGGATGCAGCAGCAGTTCAGCTTTTTCTTCCCCCTGACTTCTGGTAGGCCTCTGGTCCCCTCCTGGAGGCACACCTATTCCCCAGCAGACAGTACCAGAGAGCCCTACCTTGGCACAGCCCAATTCCAGTCTTGTCTGGTTGCTAGGGCTACAAGGCCACACGTGAAACACAACCCTGTGCTGAGGGACACATGGCCATGCCAAGGGGCTCAAAACAGGCCTGAGACTGGCATCATGCTAAGCAGGGTGGCATTAACACAAATTATTTTGTTCTAATTCACTATTGTCTGCATGCAGAAGCACAGGGTATCACAGTGCTCATCCCTCACCTGGCGTTTTCGAGGAGATTACGGTGGGGTAGCAGCTCTGCCCATTGTAAACCTGTCTGCTCTTCAACCACAGGTACAGGGGTACAGGACTAAAGCAGTGTTTCTGGCTACCTTCATTCCAATGTTTTTACAAGCCGCTGGTCACCAAAAGCACTATTACACTTAGGTAAGATTATTGATCCTTTTTCTGCTGAAATCTTGTTACAGGGACATTTGTGACCTAAACAGATTGCTAAGAGCATCACCTAAGAGGCTTTCTGCATAGGAACATTAGCGAGTAGAGAATTCAGCTGCTTTCAGGTCTCAGAGGAAACACTCTCTGATATAGCAAAAATCACTTCTGCACATTGTGATTCGTACACAAAAGCTTCAAGTTATACAAACAAATTATTCAAAAGCAGTCATTTTATGTCAGTCATACACCCACATAATGTCATCATGTACTTCTATTCCTCATGTAATTAGATATTTTCCCAACTGGAAAGAAAATAAACCCCAACAAAATAAAAAACAAAAAAGCAAACGACAAAATAACAGGATCATTTCACAGTGATGCCATTTAAACTTTTATACCATGAAAACTGTGAAGATTAATAGAGGCAAAGCACATCTGAAAGCTTTTCTTTTTCATCTGAAAGCTTTTATTTAGAACTTTGCTTATGATGCGTTCTTATCTGAATCACAGTTATCTTCCATGGACTTTATATTCTTCTCAGAAAACAACTGTCTTTGCTATATGTAAACTTACTCTTATCTTAAAACTGTGTCCTGTAAGAAAGAGTGGTGTTCAGTGAGTTTATTTGCTATAAAAACATAGGTGAGCATTACTCTTCAGGCTCCAAATCAACTACAAATAAGCACAGATGCCTGTAAGCATCAAGCAGGTACTCACAAGAATTTTGTATTTGATTTTAAAAAAAAATCTACTTTTAATTAATACTCGTTAGTTTCTCTTAGCCCTCAATAAATAGAAAGCGTAAGGCATGTGGAATCCAAATTCTTTAATGGAGCTGAAGCTAAAAAGCACCATCTGCCATGTACCCCGCGGTTTTCAACAGGGACTTTTTCCTTCGTCCGCCGCAAAAACTTCCCTTCGTCCAGATCAACCCAGGCGATCTGGCCACTGCTGCCGGCAAGTCACGCACGGGGAGAGCGAGCGAGGATGTGCAGGTGGGAGCTGCGTACGCCGTGAGCGGTGGGGCCGCCGGAGCGAGAGAGCAGCAGCCCCAGGCCCCCGCCGCCGGCACGGGAGGAGCGGCGGCGGGAGCAGCTACTTGCAGAGTCCCTCGAGCCGCTCCAGCGTGCCCTTCATGTCACGGATGCGCTTGGCCAGGGCGGGCACGGGCTGCATGGCGCGGTCCAGCTCCTCGCAGCGCGCCACCAGCGCGTACATGGCGCGGATGCTGAGGTCGGCCGCCTCGCCCAGGCTCTCCACGCCGTCGCGGTAGGTCTGGATGCAGCCGACGCTGAGCGCCGTCAGCGCCTGCAGCCCGCAGTGCACGTTCCGCAGCAGCTCGTCCACCTGCGCCGCCACCTGCCCGGCCAGGGCCACCACGTCCTGCAGCGCCCCGGGGTCGATGGCGGGGATGGAGGACCCGCCGCCCCCCGCCGGAGGCTCGCCCCGCGGGGCGCCGCTCAGCCGGATCCGCCGCTCCAGGTTGTTGGCTACGAACTGGGTGAGGCGCCCTTCGCGCAGCACCGTCCCCTCCAGTTCCAGGGCGCTCGCCAGCGTCGCCCGCCGCCCCTCCGATAGCTGCCGCCCCGCCACCGCCACCGCCGCCCCTCCGCCGCCAGCCAGGCTGAGCGCCTCCAGGCTCCGCTCGTCCCGCCCCCGCCCCTCCGGCGGCGCCGCGGCCAGGCCCGGCTCCTCCATGGCGAGCGACGCGTGCCCGCCCGCTGCCACCGCCCACCGGGGGCGCGCCGACGCCTGTTTACGTCTCCCGCGATTGGCTGAGGCGCCCGGGGAGGCGTGGCCTCGGCTGTTCGTGAGGATCCCGATTGGCCGGTGGAGCACCGCCCGCCTGCCGCGCACTGCGAGCCCGTGACTCGGAGACCGGGGGGGCGTGCCGGCCTGGATTGGGCGGCCCCTAAAGGAGGAGTGGCCCCGAGTGTTTGTGTCGCTTTCGATTGGCTGGAGCCGGGGCAGAGAGGCTGCTGCTCTCCCGCGATTGGCGGGGCGGGGCAGAGAGGCGAGACGCTGGCGCCGTCCGCGCACGGCGGTTGGCGCGGGGGCGGAAGTGGGCGGGACGCACCCGGGTAACAACACCGGGGAGCTGCTGGTGGCTCGCCTCACTCCCCCGCCATGTTCTCCTAGCGGCGGCTCCGATTGCGCCACCACTTCCTCACCCCGTCACAAAGCCCGGGCAGACCCTCCCCAGGAATCCGACCCGCTCGTCCCTGCTTGGGCTTGACCCTTCTCCCCGGCACAACTCTGGGTACCCACGTCCTACCATGGTTACCACCACGGCGCCGCCGCCCTTCCTGGCTCGGATCTCGGCGGGCACCGAAGACCCGCGGCGGCTGCCGCCCTCCGCCCTGCTCCAGCGCCTCCGGCGCGGGGACAGCAACTGCGAGAACCAGCCCAGCTGCTGCCTGGCGGGCCCGGGGGGCAGCGCCCGCCCCGCGCTGAAGAGGGTGCGGCGGAGGAAGGGAAAGATCCGGCCCGGCCCCGCGGGGCTCCTGCCCAGCCGCTACCAGCAGTACCAGCAGCACCGCGCCGGGCTAGGGAGACGGACGCCGCTGGGAACCGACTTGGTGACGGACGCCCCCCCGGAGGAGCCCCCTGCGCCTGCCCCCTCGAGACCCGCGCCTGGCAAACCCCTCAGGAAGGAGGTAAAGACAAGGCTGCGCTACTTCTCCTCACTTCAGCCCACTCCCGGTGCCCGGCGAGCCGGCCGACGGTTTTCCCTTTCCCTCGGGGTGGGGGGGGGGAACAGCGAGCGGGGCGCCCCCTCAGAGCGGTGAGGGGGGGAGCGGGCGGGGGGGCGGCAGAGTTTCCGTTACGCTCGGGCGGGGCGGGGCTGAGGGAGAACCGCGGGCGGGGATTGGCTGCCCGGCGCCCACCAATGGGCGCGCGGCGCTGCGCCCCAGCAACAAGCCGGATTTAGCCCTGCCGCTGGCCGCGCGCCAGCTCCGCCCCGCGCTCGCCGAAGGCGGGACGTGCGCGGCGCGCAGCGCCCCATGGCGGCCGGCGGGGCTCCGCGCCCTCAGGCCCCCGGTGCCGGCCGAGTGGTGGGATGAGCTGCGGGATAAGCGAGAAATAGCGGGGAGAAGGCTTCTCGGTACCCCTCCCCATGCCGAGGTGGCCCCCCGCGCTTCAGTAAGTGTCGGGGGCGGTGAGGGAGCGCGGAGGAGAGGGGTCGTAGTTGATTGATTGTTCTTTGTCTCCGCAGTTCTTAAAAAACAAGATGGGAAAGACAGAGAAGGCGGCCGTTCCCTACGGCCAGCCCGTTCACAGCTTACACCTGTGTGAACAACCAAAGATTAACAGGCAGAAGAGTAAGTGTAACGCGCCAGTGACGAAGATCGCCTCGGCGAAAAAGATAGAGAACTTTTGGCAGGATTCTGTGTCGCCAGAAATAGTTCAGAAACAGGAGAAAAAGCCACTTAAAAACACAGAAAACTTCAGAAATGCCAAGTCCAAGAAACCTATCGCCCTAAATGAAGTGAGCCAAAAAGAAAATTATGCTGGGGCAAAGTTCAGTGACCCACCATCTCCCAGTGTCCTTCCAAAGCCTCCCAGCCACTGGGTGGGTGGTACAGCTGAACTGTCTGACCAAAACAGGGAGTTGATGGCAGTCCATTTGAAAACTCTCCTAAAAGTTCAAGCGTAGTTTCCAAGATCTCTTGAGTAATTGGCAAAGAAAACTCCATCCAGGAAACTTAAACATGCCTTGTTGCAACAAAAATTGCAAAAGACTGTCAAGTCTTACAATCACATAAAAAAAAAATCCTTGTATTATATTTTTTATGGTTGTGTAAATAGTGTACATCTTGTATTATGTGTATATTCTTGTTCATACTTTGAGAGGTACATTTTAGTTTTGTTATGAAAGGATGTATTTTGCACTGCCTGATTGGTAGATGTCTTGTATATAAAATATGGACAATTTTGCGTGTGTGTTGACACATGAAGACTTGACTTGCTTTGCACAAGGTAATGAAAATTTTGGAAGGAGAGTACAGCTTTCTGATTAAGGTTCCAGATCAAATGTGAATGTTCTATTCGTGCACTACTGACAATAGTTTTACATTCTATCTCCCAATCAAGTATAAACATGGAATTTTCATACAAATGTGAAGTTTTGCCCTCTGCTCTGGAAACTATCTGGAATTCCTGTTCATCTGTTCGTTTTTAAAATTAACTGGAGTTTGACTAAAATTCCAACCCGCCAATTTGAGCACTGCTGATTTCTTTAAAAAAGTTTAAAAACAAAAACCAAAAAAAAAAAAAAAGGAAAGAGCAGAGCTTTCTGCCAAAAATTCAATTGGTCACTAAAAAAATTAAATAAAACAATTTGGCCTCCCCTTATACATGTCTCTGTTTTTCTTTGAGTGTGTGTCTGTTAATTCAAGTATGTGAATTTAAATCACTTGATAGCCTTCTAGTGCATTGGTAGAAATACTTCATCTTTTAACTATCTGAGGGAAAATTAGGAGATCAGTTATGCACCAAGAATTCCTTATGTTTAAAAAAAAGAGCCACCTTTGTGACAAATCGTTCTAGGATTGCTTTGTTTAAAACAGAGTTCAAGCAAGTGGGACACTTAGACATTGAAATTCATGCAGTAATGCTCCTTAAAATTTTTCATAGTATGTGGCTATTAAACGAGTTAACACTGAAAGTAAGCAGTGACAGAAAATGAATGGAGCAAGTAGAATTTAGTGGTTTTCACCAGATTGTCTCCTGCTCGTAGCTATGCTGGAAAATACATCCCCCTAACTTAAAATTCTTAAGGAATTGGACTGTAGATTAGTCTGACAGGCATGTTGAGTAACATAACTGCAACAGATTTGCAGTTATTTTCCTAATCTAGTGTTTAAATAAGATTAATACTAGGAAGTTTGTGAAATTTACATTAGCTAGAAAAGCGTTTTTAAATTTTTGGATCCACCAGAAAAGATAAACTGCCTGTACTCTGGTGTCCTAGGAGAGGAGCGGCATGTAGGAAGAAAAGGGCTGCTTGTATCGGGCTGAGGTGGCTCCCTAGTGTGAGCAGCATCCTCAGAGACACAGACTGAGCTGCATTAGGTGTGTTCATGCTGCAGCCTTGGTCCAGAGCATCGCTGCATTCCACGCGGGGCAGTTGGCAGGATTCATTAGTACAGCCCTGACATAAGCCTGGTCAAAAGCTCAAAAATTAAGGGGTTTTTGGCTTGCCTGTAGATATTGGTTATGTAATTGTAAAATTAGGCTATTTAGCTATCGATGCTCTAAATTAAGGGTTGATACAAAATTTTTGGTTTACTCCAAAGAATTAGAGGTTCACGGTCTTTCAAGAGACTGGTATTGGTGTACTCGAGGTCAGTGTGTGGCTTCAACAACCCAGTTTCCTGCCTAATCTAAATACTCTCTAATTTAGTGTCCCCCATCTTCTATTCTAAAAATGAACAAAACCCCTCCTGGTTTTCTGTTTATTTTTTAAATAAACAGTATTAGGGCAAAGGAAGATGCCACTGGAATCTCGCCAAGGATGACTCAAGGAGACAGTAAGTCCGAGTTTGCTATATTTGGTAAATGCTGTATTGATCTGCTGTTGTGCTTTTCTCTTTTTTGTTTTTGCCTGCGTGTTACCCAAGTGCGAAAGAAAATGTCTCACCCATAGCTTTAGGCAATGGTTAATTTGGTCTGGTCGCCGTGAATCTTGCTAGCTAGCTTGAAGAAAGGGCGTTTCCATCAGTCAGTGGGTTGGCATTGTTTAGAAGGATGTGTCCTCTATCCCCCTGATTATTATCTCATTGCCAACAGCCTCTTCCCTACCTTTCAGAGCTTACAGAGTGAATGTTAGCTCTGATCCTGGATAAAATTTATCAAAGTCGCATACCTCTTTGTTCCTGCCCTGATGTGCCAATACATCCCTTAGGGTTAAAGAATTCATTAAACGTTAATTGCAAATAGTTCTCAGCTCCTCAGTCAATTCTTTGAGAACTGGTGGTTGAGACTTCTGAAGTGTTGGGAACATAAAACTTCCTATAACTTGTTGGACCCTAAAGAATAAGATAACAATCTGGTGTTTCTAAATAGTAGCAAAAAAGCCGAAGCTTATTTAGCACACGTCTGTGTCAATGATCCCGCAGAAGTGTTGGAGCACTTCATATTTCTGTCTTCCTGAGATCTTAGGGCTGAGCCCCTTCCTGCACAATGGACAGGTTTTTATATTGGGCCTAAGGGCAACATACACTTCAACATGACCAGCTGAAAATAAAAACTTAGTCATCATTTATGGCCATGTTCTGCACCTTACTTGTCACTTTCCTGCTTTTTTTCCTTTTTGTTTTTACAATATCATCTTATAGGGATTTTCACTCGCAAGATTTCCTTCACTTTGACAGATTCCTTATCCCAGTTTCCTGAAGAGGAGCTATTGTATTACATGAACGTACTCTTAAATTTTGAGTTCGGAGCCAGCAAAGCATTAGTGTCATATTTGGAGGGTTTGTTTGCAGTGTAATATAAAATTATGGAGTGACACTTAAGGAGTGACCAGCCTTTAAGGAAGAAAATGACCAAAATCAGTGGATATGTTATCAGCTAGTCGTGTGTTTGCTGTACAGGAATTAAATAAATACCTTATTAAATCTTCTGAGGTCATTAAGGAAACTGAACATTAGCTCCTCAGATAAGGGAAATCCTTTCTGTTTGAAAGTCTAGTGCAATGCTGCGCAGAACTGCAGGGGAATTACTGAGAATTAACTACCACCTTACTTTTAAACAGTTAATGTGTTGATGGTCCTGAAATGTTGCTCTCATGGAGGACAGAGGTATCTGTTGTTGGGTTCTCATGCATGGTTAAGGCTCAGCCCATTAGACAGCTTCATTTATAATGACTTGCTTGGTGCTCTAAGGCTGAAATGTTTCTGCCTCCTAATGCAACAGGAGCTAGAAATCCTATGTGCATTTGAACTCTATTACACCAGGATCTCTTCAGGGATTTTGCTGAATTCTGCTGAATACTTAAGCAATCTGCATATGAGACTGAGACTGTCAATTTAATTTAATTCCATCTGATAAATATTTTATCCAAGGCATGTAATCTTAACTCATATTTTAATTATTTTCAGATTATTTTTTAAGCTTTTGCATTATAAAACATTTGATAACTGTCACACTTGAGGATTTTTTCCTTATTTAGACAGTTTTGAAATCCAGTACAAAGCTGTATAGATCATATAAAGCCTGAAGATTATGGATTATGTTTCATTGTAATTTTGGAAATAAGTTTACCTTTATTTTCTACATAGAGTCATAGAATCATAGAATGGCTTGGGTTGGAAGGAGCCTTAAAGATCATGTAAGTCCAACCCCCTTGCCATGGGCAGGGACACTCCTCTAGACCAGGTTGCTCAAGGCCCCATCCAGCCTGGCCTGGAGCACCTCCAGGGATGGGGCATCCCCAGCTTTCTCTGGATAATCTGTTCCAGTGCCTCACAACCTTTATAGCAAAGAACTTCAGCCTAATATCTAATCTAAACATATTCTGTCTCAGTTTGAAGACATTCTCCTTTGTCCTGTCCCTCTATGCTCTTGTAAAAAGTCTTCTCTCCATCTTTCTTGTGGGTTCCCTTCAGGTTCTGGAAGGAAAGTCTTGACTCTTCCATTATGCAGTTAAACAAATTCCTTATTTTCTTCTACAACTTCTTGTGCTCTTTGAATTTTGATTTTACAGTGTGTTCTTTAAATATTCTTTTTCATATTATGTGCTTGACTGAACTTTTTAAGGGGATTTTATTTTCTGTTGAAATTTCTAAGATGGTTTTCTGTTAGGAGTATGCTGGTCCTTACCTGAAAGAGGCTATGATGTAAGTAAGAGGTAAACTTGTAAAATGTAAACATCTACTGTGAAAAACTGATGCTACTTTGTTGAACAGGAACTACAGTGTTAAATATTTTTGATAATGAGAAATAAATATTTAGTTGCTGTTTCACTAGAAAAGATAGATGAAGGGCATATCCATCAATTAAGGAGAAATACATGATCCAATAAAAGGACCTAAGTGCTGAAGTTGAGCAATAGAATGTTATCAGCAATTTTGAGGCTGTGAACTCTGGATTGCTCTGAAAGTGTAGTAGAATGTTATCAGAACTAAGGCAGGAAGGTCAACAATTCAGCTGAATTTGAAGTTTCCTGAGGAATTAATTTGCACAACCAACATGTCCTAGCAGAGTCTTCCCCTGTGTTGAAGTCAGCATTCCTCTCTAACTTTTTTTCCCATGGGGTAATAAAATCTCATTTGTTCAACTCCCAGAAAACAGATTTGGATTTCGCAAAGCCCTGACTCACTTGGAATGCTGCATTGGTACTTTTATTTAACATTAGCCTAATGACATTACTACAAGTGTGTGGCAGATGCACCACTCAGTCTGAGTGGTCCATAAACCCTTGTCTTCCGTTTGAGAACTAGGCTGGTTACGTGCACTTACAGTGTAGGTTGCCAGTGGTGAGTAAACTGGTGTGATTTCCCTAAATTATACCTGGAAGAGGAAGTGTTTGGGGATCCAGGACTTTTCTCATATTTATACAGTCAGACTTTGCTGACTCTTTTGTTGTAGTTCAGTAAGTGGCTGTATGCATTCCAAGAAGTGGTGTAATGATCATGGCCATTGTGCCGTTCTTAAGGTCATAAAGCAGAAGGTTTTGAGGAGATTGCTGTTTGTATTAAAGATGCCATTTGCTCCTTTAATGAAGCAGTGTGCTTTCATCAAGTAGGCCTTTGAACCCTTTAATTTGCCAATGTCCTCATAAGTGGTGATGGCAATGGCCATCAAAATAAAATTTACTTTGTTTTTCATTTCCTGAAACAAGACCTAGAGCTACATTTAATAAAGGGCTTAATAAAGAGTCAGGCTGTCCTCTAGTTTCTCTTATCACCTGATTCTTGTGTCCTTCACTGCCTAGTGACACAGCTGCAAAACAAAGAATAAGGTGTGCCCTTACTTAAAATGATATGTAATTTGAGATCTGTAATTTGCTTCTGTGTGTATGTAGCATGAAGCTTTTGTAAGTTTCATTCCTAGCATCAGGATATTCACAAATTGTATGTTATCATGTTATTTAGAATAGCAATAAGTCATTGTAAGAATTAATGAAGCTGTAAACTGATGGACCTTGTCCAAATTTTAGACATTCTTTATATGCAAGTAATAAAAAAGGGATGATTTTTTTTTTTGTGCCCCTTCTCCCGTGTACTAGGAATGAAAAGGGAAAAAATGGTGAGACAGAGAGAAAAAAACACCCTGGAAAACAAGGTCAACTAAGAGATGAGAGTAGCAGCGTAGATGTCACCATTATTTAATGCTGGAAGGAAAGATACTGCAAGAAAAAATTATCTCCTGAGGTAGTTGATGTTACTGCAAATTTAAGGAATTTTAATGGTTAGATGATCAGTTTGCTTCTACTCCTTGACTGGGACCATCTGAAGAATGACCATGTGAGATGGCAGATACTGTAACTGACTTTTTATCTGACTGCTCAGTACCTACTGTCCATTACTAGAAATTGCACCTTGGGGCAGCATTCTTAATGGTTAGTGCTGCTGCAAGTGTCACAAAATGCTGCACAAGTGTTTACTGCTCTCAGGTTTTCATGGTTTTTTAGAAGTTGCCAGATAAAGTATGTACATTACTGTATGTTAGAAGCCTACTGTATGTTTTATAGCTGGGAATACAGGCATGCTAGAAGGGAACTAGCTGGATTGAGGTTCCTCAGTAGGCTGTTCATTCACCCAGAAAGTGAACCATAGTGTCTGGAAGTCCAGCCAGGTTTTGCCTTTGCCAGTATATATGTTTTGTTTTGTGTGTGATCTGCAAGTCTTCCTTACCTCACTGTATAGTATGTAAAATGCAGTTAATACAAGGTTCTGCTTAGAAATGTTTGTAGTTTGTTAGGACTGGTGACATAAATCAGGATGCACCTAGGTTTTGTGTGGTATACAGTTTTATTACACGATAGTTTTAGTAATTGGCACAATAAAGATTAATATTACACTTTTTTCCACCCTTTTTTGGGACCCTTTGATACAATACATAGTCTATACACACCACTGTCCTCCCCCCATGACCAGCAGTGGGGTGGCTGATGATAAATCAGCAGTTTCTGTTCATTAGCTGCTGCTCTCCACTGCTGCACAAACATGCTGCAGCCAGCAGCTGTCTGAGAGGGCCATGGACATGTGCAGTACCCTCAGAGTTCCTTTAGTTCCTTGAGTTTACATTTGCTTTATCTTTAGCCTTTTATTAGATCCTGGAAGAAAGAGAGAAGCCCAGTCTTTCCCAAGAGAGAACATCTTCCTCCAGGAGGACAGAACGTGTAATTTGTGACTGATCCACTTTTTGTCTACTACCAGCCAATCCTTCTTAACACCTCAAGCCTTTCCATCACTTTCCCTGACTGTTTTCTTTACTTTTCACTGCAGCTGTGTCTTTTTTCTTGTATTTCCTCCTAAATGCATTTAATTATTCTCAGTTTACCTCACTTCTGGGCAAATGTTCACACATGTTGGTTTTTTCACCTGAAAAATCAAACTGAGTGTGCCACATTTATTCTGCTGTGTTCTGGGTACAATTCCTCCAAGACAGAAGGTACTTTTTCCTAGAGGACAGTTAGATTTTTACAAGAGGCAATGATTCTCTTGAGATTTCTCCTGTCAACCTGGTATGAATTGACCTGTCAAGCCTTGTTAACCATAATATACCTTACTTGATATCCTGGAGGACTAGAAACAACTGGTGTACTGGTCCACACAGATACCACAGAATTATCTGTCAAACACAACTCAAAACCCCAAGCAATTAGAGTTTAAGAAGACTTTCCTCAGAGATCAGAAAGTCTGAGAGGTCTGATATGGTCTGGTCCCTGGCAGGAGAGCATACAGGAAGATGCAAATGCAGTCTGCAGCTCTGACACTTATGAACCAAGGCTTTTAATCTAATTTTCTAGGCTGGGTCTGCTGTCTGAGAGACTGTCACATGTCCAGGTCCAAAACTCCTTAGCCTTCTGCTGTAGGATGGTGTCTGTTGGAGTGTTCAGTGGTAGTTCCATGGTTGGCCAAACATTTCTGACCTGTTTGTGTCATAGGCAAATCAAGGTAAGAGTTTACATTGCTCCTTTGTGTTTTCTCTCATTTTGGTCAAGGGTAGTCTTTCTAATTTATAACCATTGAGACTGAATTCAACAGCAGCCATGTGACTTCTTGGTGCATGTAAGTTAACTTTAATAAAGAGAAACTGGTAACACAGGTGCCATTACTTTGTCCACAGAGATAACTCTGATCAACTAACTGTGCCTGTGCACTGTTAGTTCAACTCAACTCCTATTTTCAACACTTTTCATTTTCCCTCTTTATTTTTCAGTTATGAATTTTTATTTCTTTTATTTTCTGACTACAGTGTTGTTGGGAATACATGCCGAAGCTCTGGAGAGCCATAGCTGGTACACAAAAAATGAACAAACAACATACACATTGAAATTCGTGTCTTTAGGAAGTGTTGGGATAAAAGGAGGGGTTAGGTTAGGACCCCCAGTTCTGATGACCCCCCATCTGGATCACATAGGCACCAGCCTCAGTAATGTTCTGAAACATGCCAGCTTTGATGGCTGTATCAGTGTATTTCAGAGTGTTTAAAGAAGGCAGCCTTCCAAAAAAACCCAGGTTTTCTGGTTTTCCCTTCACAGCCCCAGAAGCAGCACTCAGTGAGAGGGCAGCCCACACCCCTAAACAGCCTTGAAATGAAACAGAAACTTCTATACAGGCAACACAGCCTGGTTTTATCCTCTCCCCTGTGGCAACACTGCAGACTTAACCTGTATTGCTGTTACAACTGATTATTTCCAAACTGTTGTATGTTTATATGATTTTTAACACATACATGCCCTACTTTTCAAATACTATGGGAAAACTGTGTGAAGATGTGGGGGAAGGGTAAAAGTAATCTTGATCAAGTCTTGCAGCCTTCATCCAAATGCCATCTTAGTCACAATTTTCTTAGGAAAGGCTTTGCTCACTTTTAACACTGCTGAGATGGGGATGTGGGCAGTGCTCTTGGGACTGGGAAGGACGTGCTTTGCCTCTGGGCTTCAGTGAGATACTGAAGAAGGTGAAGGAGTGGGAAGCTGATACCTGATGACCAGAGGAAGGAGCTCTGCTGACACAGAAACCTTTCTCCATATTGTCTTCCTCAGCTGCATCCAGCCTCCCTGACATCGCTTTTTAAGGACCTCTAGCACACCTCCACCTTTCCTTAACTTCCCTGCCAGAAATGTAAGGGAATGTATTTTACACACAAAGTAAGCATGGACAAATTCAGTAACTTTTTGGTCCACTTCTAGGGAGCAGTGACACGAGGTGGACACAGAGGTGACAAGGAAAGAAAAAAATTAACAGACAGAAGGTGAAAAAACCACATTACTACTGAGAGAAAAGATGAAATGTGCTATGTGCATATGGGATGCAAAAGAGCACTGGTACGTTTGCTTCAGCAGATGGAGTCACTGCCACAGGTGTCTTTAAAGCACATGCACATAGCTTCATGTATGCTCTGCTGAGGGGCCCGAGGAAGTGAGTAGTAGGGAAACCCAGTGTCAAGGCCTCGTAGGGCATAGGCCGAGTTCCCTCTAGTGGCTTGCTTTGGCATTCCGCAGGGGTAGCCCCGAAAGGACCCATTTGGGGAGCAGTAGCCCATCCCTCTTCATTACAGCCTTGCCCAGAAACCATGCTGGTGTTGGGCAGCTGGAGGGTATAATCACTGAGTAATTCTTGGTGAGGGCCTAATTGCAAGTTAATTTAAAGTCAGTTACATAAACAGATTAAATCAATCCTTCCCTGTATTTATTTTTCATCACAGGCAGACTCAACCACTCGTAAAAATTCTCTATCTGCTTTACTCTGCTGCTTCATCGAGTTGATGTCCACTGCTAATATTTGCTGCTACTAATATCTGCATTAGGCAGAGGCTTTGTGAGATCACAGTGAATCAGAATAATCAATGTGATGTCGTCAGGCAGTTTGAGGAAAGGCTCTGCAGATGGAAAACACCAGCAGCAGCTCAATCTGTATTTGTGACTCACAGTAATGTATTTATTTGTAGACAATAGCAGGCATTAATTTATTAGACAAAAATATTTTTGAATTATTGTTGCACTGGTGTGGCAGAACAATGAAAGAATAGCAACCAAAAAGGAATAGAAGAAAACCAACAAAAAAGTTAATATTTTTGTTTTTCTTCAGCTCATGTTTTACCAAAAAGGGAGCTGGAGATTAGAACAAGTGGATTAGGCAGGAGACCTTAATTTCTAAAAGAAAATATCCAGTGCACTCTTGGCACCATGTACAAAATACACAAGAAATAGTGTCTTTTGTGAAACACAAGCTCATGACATCTTAATGACTGCATCCCTGGGGTTTAAAAAAATTAGAAAAATCACATTTCCTTCTGCAAACTTATGAACTTTAGAGGAAATTTCAATAAATAAAACTGTGCGTTGTTGCTCTCTACCCTGTCCTTTTATCACATGATAAACAGTGAAGAATATGTCATAAATCAAGGGCCTGAAAGTTAGATACATATGTCTAACCCTGGCTTCAACTTAACAGTCAGCAAACAAAAAGGGGAATGTATATTTCTGGGAACTATTTTTACAGGTTTGGAGGAGATTATAAATAACTCTGTTTTTCAGAACTTCACTAGGTTATCTAGGCTGGTGCCTATTGTCAGTACTAAGCTAGTCAGAACATAGAAGAGATAGGTATCAAGCCATATATTTCCAAAGAAATCTGTAAGCTTTTAGACAGTAGTGTAAAATACAATGCTTTTCCATTTCTCTTTCAAACTTCCCTTTAAAAAAATATTTGTAATTATCTTGATTGATTATGGTATTTATAAATGTAAATAAGTTACAGTACTTTTCAGGCCTGATGGATTTTAACTTTAGCAGTATTTTTCAGCAGTACATTTTGCAGACTAGATGCCCATTAAGTGACAAATTAAAGATTCACTGCTACGTGAATGTACAGGCAATTTCATGGCTAATGAGAGCTATTACTCAATTGGCAAAAATATTTAAGAAAAAAGAAGCAGGGCTTTTAAAGTTTTTTTTTTATTAAAAGCATCCTAATTGTTGAAAACAATTTATTTATGATATACCATCTCACTCTGAATTTAGAACAAAGCAAATTGTATGCTTGGATTGTGCTCATAATTTAGGACTAACACCAGTTAAAATGTTTAACATTTTAGTTAAAAGCCTAAAAGCCATGCATTATCACAACTGAAAATCCTCCTCTACACAGGATAAAACAAAAAATACTACATTATCAAAATGTCCCTAATACTTTTAACTGAATATACTTAATTTTGACTTTTAAAATAGAATTTCTGTATGAGATACCAGATGATTACTTGTCTAATTTACCTGTGCATCACCTTTCACTGTAATTAACCTAAGCCTTTTAATAAAACCCCATGAAACCAATCCAACTGTTCACCTGACCCAAATGAGCTAATTGCACTTCAGAGTATGGATCCTATTTCATACTCACTCAGCCTGGCCTTTTGTTCAGTTAGCTATTAATTTTTTTTATTAGGTTTTGCAAGACTTGACAGTTTAGCCTCAGCTCTGTTCTGGAGGCGCTCGTGACATCACTTTAATGTCACAGGCACTTGAACAGCATCTAGGTGCAGAACATCAGAAACTGAAGTTCTCCTTCTACTCTGCTTCCTCACATGAATAGTCACTCTGATTTAATGGAGGTCCTGGAGTGTCACTGTACCAGGACAGATTTTCTCTTGACAATGGAAACACCAGTTCCTGAACCTGAGGACCTTTCCTGGGAGCTTGACACTGATCTTTCCACATTCTTTGGCCTTTCCTGACTCAGACTGTGACTTTGTCCTTGATTACCCCGTTAATACACAGCATCTTGGAAATGATCTGGAGTGGAACTGAGACTGTCATCTCAGTTCTCAAATCTCAGCTGTGGAAGTGTCACAGTGTCACCTATACTCTGACAGGCAAGCCCAACAGACGATTATTACAGCACTTCTTCAGGAAAACTAAAGTATTTTTATGGCAGAAATTACATCTTAGTCGTGCATCCTTGATCTATCTTGTCAATTCTGTGAACAGTGTTCATATATATTGCTTGGTCTTATATCTAGATACCTCACAACACTGTTTTTCATTTTTAAGAATAGTTTCTTTGCATTCAGATTTCTGACAGCTCTGGATTTGTGCTACCAAATTAGTCATTTGAAGAATAAAAAATATTGCTGTGAATTGGATGATATCATCAGCAGAATAAATAGAAAACATTTAAAAGACAGCATTATCTGTACCATCTCCTCAAAAGAAAATGGTGCTGGCAGGTTTTTGTGAATCTAGGCCTTTGTTCAAAGTAATTTCATAAGAACTTTTCTATATTCTACATGTAAACTGAGTATTCCTGTCTAAGCACAGAATCTGGAGGAGATAAAAGCAAATGAGAGATGTAACAGATGAAAATTTAGGGACATCCTGACCAGGAAGCTAAATAAAGCTTCATTAAAGATTTAGTCCTTCATAATAATAGGATAAAGTTCACCTCACGCTGGAACATTTACCACATGTCTGGACAGTTCTCATTCTTTAGCTTTTTAACTAAGTGTGGGTCTCCTGTCCAGACAGCAGCACATCTGTATTACTAAGGAGAGGACATTCAAAGTGCTGGGAGAGATATTTCTGAGAAAAAGTAAATACAAACATGCACCACAAATGAAATCAGTCACAGAAAATGTCACCGTGGGTCTAAGGCCTGACTCTACAGACACTTACAGTCATGGTTATTTTTTTCTGTTAGTGAGTAGACTTAGTGATGTGACAATTCAGAACAAAATTGAGCAGGTACTGAACAAAGGTCCATGTTTGCACACTAGCCATGAAGTTACTAATAATTTCCCCACAAACTCTATATATACCTTCATAATTTTCATCCCCCTTACGTAATGTGTATCCCACTAAGGGTACTAAGGAAGCAAACATGATGGATGGTGGTCATCCCATGGACTAGGGTGAGGCCTGCCTTGTGAGAAGGGTGTGTTATTCCTACATAATCACCTCAATGAGGTACTCATCCAAAGGGCTGTTTGTGCATCCTTTTGAGGCAGGAAGAAACATGTTGTGTGCTGCAGGCCATCGATTTGATGGTCTCTAACCTCCCCAGCCAAAGAGGTGACATCAGATCTGCTGCCATGGGAGGGCAGCAAGGATTTGTGCCTGCTTGATGGGAAGGTCTGTGCACGGCATGAGGTGGTTGCAGTGCCATGTGCCTCCTCAGGACTTCCAGTGGCCATGACTCATGGCTTGTATTAAGTGAAGGAGCAGCAAGAGATGTCACAGCTGCTGTAGGAAGTGAGATGTATATTTTGAGGATATCAATGAGTTATAACAGTTTCTTCTTCTCTTTCAAGGCAGATGTGTGGCTCCAAGGTGGGGTATCTGAGATGTTTCTCATGTAAGCTGAATACCTACACCACGGGGAGAGCTGCAGGTCTATCTGCACATTTGGAGTTTTGGAAAGTTCCTCTGGCACTCCAGAAAAATTGCTTTGCTAAGACTCACCATATTAAAGGTATTAAAGTCTAATGCAACCAGTAGCTCCCAATACCTGACCAGAAGGTAATGCAGGCTGGAAGGCACCTCAGGAGTCTTCCCATCCTGCCTCCTGCTCACAGCAGGGGTGACTGCCAGGTCAGGCCAGGTTACTCAGGGCCAATTCTGATCATCTGAAATGGAGCCTGGCAGAGGGTTGGATGGCTGAATGCCTTCAGCCTTTCCCTGTCATACAGGATTCTCCCTGTCAGAGAGTATAAATACATCTCCATAATGCTAACAGGTTGGGAAAGCTTTAAAATCAATCTGTCCCTTTTACCTGTATATTGAGTTTAAAGGGCTGAAAGATTTAAAATGTTTAAGAATGAACAGGATTAAAAGAATAAGCAGATTAAAAAAATCACAATGGGTCTTGTGTAAAATGTTTTCATTCTTCAACTGTCATCTAAAATCAAATGGTTATTTAGTCTAGTGTCCCTTGAGAGGATTTGTCCCACATTGGTGGGAAAGCATATCCTTATGTTACAAGCAGGATGCCAAGAACACACACTGTATTCATAACTGAACTGAATGTTTACATGCATTTAAATTGTAAAAATTTGAACAGGTTAAAAAAACTTAAATTATCCATACGACATAATTAATTGGTTATATTGTTCTACAAACAGGGTGCTCAGTGGGCTTAAGATAGATCATTCTCTTAGCCAGGTAGCAAATAGCAGTTTTGCATTAACTGTCCATAAAATCAAGTGAATACATGCTGGAACTGTGAGCTTCACATCCATGTTACTCCACAAGCATCTGACCTATCTGCACGTTGTGTCTCACAACAGACAACGTTCTCCAGTTTGTTTCATTGTTTTTGTTGTTTTTTTCTTTACACTTTTAGAAGGATTTATATGCTCCTTTTTAAAGGGACATTCTGGAAAAGGCTGGATACAATAATGAAGATAGGTGAAATTTATAAAATAGCTCATAAGGAGAGTGAGGACACTTGATGCTATAGAAATAACACAATTCATGTTCCCATTGAAATTAGCAGTAGTAATAATAGATGGTGTATACCTTAAAGTAAATATAAGAGGAGACTTGAAAAATCTGACAATTGCTTTTATGTGTGTGGTGCTTATTGAAAGTACTGGGCTGTATTCTTTTCTTTGGAGAATGAAGTATTTTTGGTAAGCATCCTTTAAAAGTAAAAGGTGATACCATAGAATTAGTGCCCAGCCTGACTCCAGAAGAGACATTGCTAGGGCTGGAAATTTAATTTTGCTATTTTGAGTCACTCAAACCTTGGACTTTCTGCCAATCTGCAAAGTAATCAGGCTAGAAAATCTTATGACAGAGGCACCTGCTGCTAGGAAACCCAGATTAATATTACCAGCACATATTGAGTAGGCTACTGAGCAGCCAACACATACTAATGATGCCTTGGCTGCAAAGTCAGCTGGCAGCCTCCAGACACCCCACTGCTGGTTCCCTGAGCTCTGCAGCTCTGCAGCTTCCCAGTACCAGCACAGACACTTCTTGACAGAGCAACTTTACCTTTTCTTCTTTAATTTATTTATTCCAAAGTAGGTCATGCCGTGCCATCTGTTGACACTTAAACCCACAGAGCTTCCCAGATTCCCTATGGTCTCCTGCAGGTTAACATGTATTTTTAATACCCTGTTGCTCTACCTAGCTGCTGGATGTACTGAGACTACTAATCACAACAGCTTGTTCAATCACATAATGCAAAGGAGTGCAGGTCTTGAAGTAATATACTAGAGGTGAGTATGGCTGAGAGGGGAGGGAACACAACAAGAAGGGCCTGGGTTTTTTGCTGATGGTGAATCCTGGGCAATAGGGCTTTCAACAAAGAGGTGCTCATGTCCACCTGCTTTCTGCTTCTCCAGCAGCTTAGGAAAGCAGTCAGTCCCCAGATAGGTACATAGTGGGTTTTTTCAGGCTGCAGTTAAATTTGCTTCTCTTGTTCTCTGTGGATATGTGAATTGAAGAGTATTTCACACCCAGAGTTGTCTTTAAGTTCCTTGCACAGCATTCTCAGGTCTCTGCCATGTGCCTGTTCATTGTGAATTACCCACACACTGAGAGGATGATTTTAAAAAAGTCCAAAACACTAGTGCTCCTGATTTCAAGTAATGATATTCAATTTATCCACAGGAAGATTTCTGGAAAGGCACATGTCCACATGGGTGCAATGCTGGCATGGCACACAGCTCCTAACAAATATCCTTGGTATGTGGTACAGTAGGCAGCACTGGTAAAGAGCAGGGACTCACATACATGTCATATAGAACATACATTAAACATTGTACAGTGTACACAGACATTGGTACATGAACATTGTGCCTGAGCATGTAGGAGATGGGCTTTTAATTACAGGAACTGCCCCTGACCACCTTGCTACTAACTGGATGTTAGTAAAGCACCCCAACAAACTGCAGCTCAGTTTCTCTAAAATGTGCTTTAAAAATGAACAGCTTAAGTCTAGGCAACAACAAACAGGCTGAGGTAGCTACAGATCAAGCCCTCTTGGGCTAGAAACAACTAGAACAGATTACCTAAGTCTGCCAGACGTCACTGGGCAATGTATGACTTCACCTCAAAATCATCTTAACCGTTAGTGGAAACCAAAATGGATTGGACTAGCTTGTTCAGTAACACAGTTTGACCTCCACTATTTGCAATTGTCAGTTCTTGTTTATAGGTTTCTGGATATACTGGATGCCTTTTTTCCCTTGAATTTTAAAAATATAAAAACATAGTTGTTTAATTTCACAGTGATGACTGCACAAGTTCAAAATGACCCTGAAACTCTGGCGAAGTTCTGCACATGTGTTACATTGATTTGAAGAAATCCATGAGTTATCAGTACAAAATTAGCAAAGTTCATAGTATTGTACATTAGAAATATGATTATTTTGAGTAGTCCTGTAGAAAAATATATTTTTCTCCTTTTTCACTTATCTGCTTATTTTTTCCCAGAAAACTGATATCAGTTTCAACAAACCTGCAAAGTCACTATACCCATAAACCTTTTTGTCAGCAGTAAACGCAGACGTATCCATGGTGAGTGCAGATACACTCTCTGTTATTTATATTTGTGATACTACAAATTAAATTTTAAAAAAGACTAAAAAATCATTGTGTGCTATAGTAGTTACAGCTACTGTGTTGTTGCTTTGTATATTCCCACTGTGACTAGATACACTATGGGTTTGAACATATCTTTTGAAATTAATATCTTAAGCAAATAATTATTAATGAACACTCTTAAGGCTTGTTTGTATTTGCATAATTTATACTAATCAAGAACAAAAATAATTACTATTTTTAATGTAATTTCCCAGGGTATTATGGAAAATGTCAACACTTAACACAAGTGTTTTTTATTATTATGCAATATATAATATTTCTGATTTTTAAAAAATTATAACAAAAAAGCTTTGAGGGTAAAGAGGTTTTCAATTAGACACAGTAAGCTGCTGGTTTTCTGTCTTAATAGCTCCTCAGTACCACTAAATCCACAACAAAGTATTTAATAGTAATTGTTGATGTCTAACAGATGTAATCTATTTAAGATTCCTGTGGATTGCAAATATATAATAAATTTGCTGTCTATCTGCAAAATAGTATATGAAACAAACTAGAGGCTTTTACATAAATTATGTGAGAAGAAAATGCCCATCAATATTTAAATATAAATTTAAAAAAGAGAAAATTGTATATTGAATTGTTTGATTTGAGTCGTCATCTTCTGTTTAACCCAGAAATACATACTATCTGTGAACAAGCAGATGTAATACTTCAAAGGCTCACTGTATTAAAAACAAAGAACTTGAAGAGCTGCAAAGTACTTTCTTCCTCCAAGGGAATAAAAGAGCTAGGACCTAACTGTGGTTCTGTTTGAATCAATAGCAAAATTAAACTATTTCTAGCAGCATAGGATGTAAATAATTGTGGCACAACTAAAGGGCCATTTTAACATCAGGAAAGATAAGAGTTTTTTCATTACTTTGAAAATTTTAACACAGTCTAGATTTCATTTTTCACTTACATTTGCAAATACGAAGAATGTTATTAACCATTTTTAAACTGGGAGCTAAGAGAAGTAATTAAATGTGTGGAGAATTGTGTAACAATTTTTGACTTTGTTTCAGCTCCATCAGGATTTAACAGTGAAAACATTTGGTCTTGTGTGTACAGGGATGGATTAACTCTCTTTGAGAGGTAGTGGAGGGGCAGTTAACTCTGATGGACAGAGTGGCTGCAGTTTGTGGCCATAGCACACCTACCTGTTTCCTGTGTGTTTGTTTTCTGTGCTGTGGTCTATGAGTCACATGTACAGTGGGAAAGCTGCAGTCCCTGTGCATTGCCATGCTCCTCTTGTCCCAAAGCTGAGGTACCTCAGGCTTTCAAGAGGAGTTGGCAGCCACAGAGACTTAAGCTTTCCACATCTCATCATCAGTTTTTCCTTCCACTCTGGGCTGTTAGTGTTTGTTGCCCAGTTAGTAAGTCATGCTGATGCCAGAATGATTTTGGCTTTTATATTTCTTATATATATACATTCATAGCCCTGTAGACTATTGTTGTATATAGTTCCTAGCTAGCTCCAGTACTTTTCCCTACCCTGACAGGCAGAAAGACAAAACATATTCGAGAGGCTCCCAGCCCTGAGCGGTCCAAGGCCCCTATCCTCTCTTGATTCTTCCTGGGAGCCAAGGCTGAAACCAGCTCTTCGAGACACATTTTCATAAATAAAGTTTAGTTCCTATCTAAAGGGGGGGGCCACAGAAGAGGTGGAACCAAAAGGGGGAGATTATTTCATCACTTGTGCTTCTAACTGGGGATTCTTGTCAATTATGCTAATCTGCTAAATTTATAAAACTGTATTCACCCTGTGCAGGGTGGGCATTTTTCCATAGCCATCCCTTGGAGACCTCCAATAAAGACCAGCCTTTATATTACCTCCTATACTAATATTGTCTTGAAAGTATGTTGTTTTATTTCTAGGTCTTTAAGGCATCAATGCTATGAAATGAAGCATTGAATTTACCTGACATTAAATAAGAAAAATCTGCCTCTTACAGGAAGAAAGGAACTAAGCATCTAAGCTGCAACCAAATATAATATAAAAAATAAAATAATACTTAAAGAAATAAAAGAAAAAATGTTTATAATTGTCAGTAATGGAGCTGATTTAGCATCAAGTGTCTTGAAGAAACACATACATCATCAGACCGCTTTCATCACAAATCTTTTCAAACTGGATAGTAATATGACTGGGACGATGCTGCTACTACAGAAATTAGACAAATATAACAATTGACCTATAGTATAATGTGAAATAATTACCATATCACAGATTAAAATACATATGAAAATGTAACAGTGTAAGAAACAAAAGAGCATGGTTGAGGCAGGATTTTTTATTGGAGGAGTGAGGACTCAAAGGCATTTTCTGCTGACGTAAGATCTCTGATATTTGACACTTTTCTTGCTGTTACAAAAGTAAAATTTGAGTATGAAAGAGAAAGCAAGCAGTCAGTAAGTTTGTGTGTTAAGAGTCTTGGATATCAGTAATTCAATTCCCTGTTTACATTATGCTGTGCCTACTTCTAAGAGCCTCATAGTAGCTGATAAGTTTTATGTAACTCTTCAGAGAGACAAACCAAAGAAAGAAATCTAAGTTTATCTAGCTCTACCTTTTTTACTAGAGCTATCTGCTCTAATTGGCAATGTTTAAGTCAGGCAATTTTTGAACTTTTCTTGGAGTTAACTGATGTTCCTTGTTAAAACAATCACCCCAACTGGGAAAAAAAAAGGCAAAAATAGCTACAGCTCTACAGCTGATCCCTTGCTGCACTCTTGCAGCTTTCAGAGTGCAAATGAAAATCTGCATCAGATAGAAAAGTACTATTTGTTAAATCAGTCTAAAGCTGGCAAAGCTTATACTAGCCTCTGTGGCTAATGGTGCATGAAAGTGATTGTTTTGAAAATAACTGTGTCAGTTTAAAATATTATTGCCTGTCTCCCAGAGGATACCACCCACATAGTGGAGTCAGCAGACTGAGAACACAGATAACCCTAAGCTGCTTCAAGATAAAATCCAGTGTTTAAAGCATAAAATGCCAAGGGGGGTGGGGGCAGCTTGAACTAAGCTTTTGGACTTTGCACCGAAACAGCTCAGAGGGAATTGTGTCTCATTCTGCCACCAGAGCTGGGGCAGGGTCAAAGAGCTGGGGGCAGCAGCAAAGAGCCACAGCTGCCTTCTCAGAGAGGGAGTCTGAGCTCCAAGCACGTCTCTTTACCTTTGTGCTACAGGCTCACTTGGGCAAATGGTGAGGCCTTACCCACTAAGTCAAATAGCTAATAAAACATGCCATGTGAGGGGTTTCAGATTTAATTCTGAGTATTGTACATGATGTAACCAGACATTAAGAGGGCACAATAAGCTCATGTTTTCTGTCTCAGGCTGCTCTGAATTTTTGACTTCACTGTGATTAACTCTTAAGTGGTGGCAATGATATGTCTACAGGGAGAAGATTTCACTTTTCTGAACCCACCTACCCTGCATTTTTTTTCCCTTAATAAGAAACATGTAAGATGTGTAGTGGCATCCCTGATCCAGTAATGGTTAAAAAGACAGTATGCTTCAGTGACTCAAGCTGTTTACCTCCCTGAGTTCCTAAAAATTCTTCTGCTCTGTGTTGATACTGTGATCTGACCAAGATCATAGTATCAACACCAGCAGAAGAACCCCTTACCATGCTTTCTTTTTAAACATAGATTCACTGTTGTAGCATTGCATGTCTTGATATGTACTGCCTAATATAAAGCTATTTGCAGACCAGGCTGGAATGTTATCTTAGGCAGGTCAGTGTATAGCTCCTACACACAGCAGCAGCAGCCGACTTTTGTTTTTAATACTCACTGTGCTCTTGTTTTTAAAGCTTTGGAGTTTGGCTTGAAATCCAGGCCACCCAGAATTTAACAGCAAAACTTTCAGCGAGTTCAGTGTGATCAGGATTTCAACCTCAATGCCTAATGTTGCTAATGTGGGATGTGGTAAACTTGATCATCCAGTTTTTTATGGCCACAACAGATGTTCCTTCTTTTAGACCAATGGAAAGCTACTGAACTTCATCCACCCTCCAAAACAAAAATACAAGCATTTGTTTACAGCCTGATTCCAGGAATTGAATTGAATTAGCAGCTGTGAGGTTTGTTCTTGTTTATTTATGAACAAATATATGTACAATTCTTGCTTTTTCCAAAGAAATGTTTCCAGGCTTTTTCCTCTATATAGTAACAGTATTTTAAACAGTCTAATGCTCCATTATAATTCGTTTAGCACAATCAAAATATCATCATAGTATTTTTTACCTTTTTTTTTTTAATGGACCAGTATTTTTCCTCTGTCTTACAAAACAACATGTTTTGGTTTTATGTTTTTCATTTTGTAGACTTATAATTTAGATTGACTATAATAAAATATTTCTGTAATTATAACCCAAGGCACAACCTATAGAAAACATAGGTACTGAATATAAATGTTTTCTTCCTCTTGAAGATATTCAATAAATTTTCAAATCAGCATAAAAGGTTAAAAGACTGATGCCTTCTCCTAAATTAGAAGAAAATATATGATAATGTGATGCCTTCTCCTAAATTAGAAGAAAATATATGATAATGTAGTAAGAGAGACCTGAAATTTTCTAATATAAGGAGCAAGAAAATTATTGCTAATTTGAAAGGTACCATCTCTGGGGTAAATATCCAGTGATTCTTCTACACAAACAACAGAATAGGAACAAGAATGGGAGTGAAAAGACTCTTTATTAAAGGAATGAAAGTCTCATTAACAGGCATCTCTTTCTTATGAATAAAAGAACTTTACACCCTTTCCTTTCTCTTTCCTGAACTGGACTGATTTCAGGAGTCACAGCACTGTTTTTATTGTGCTAGATTAAAATTTCTTGTCGCCTTGCTTAGTCTTCAGCTTATGTGAAGGCTTTGCTCACAACCAAGCCCCCCACTTTGCTTTAATACGTGCTGCAGCTGTGTTTATTTTTAGTTCTGTGGGCTGTCCTTGACAGTGATGCTCCCAGCAGCTCTCTCAGGGTAGGATTTATCAGAGTGGCTGAGCAGCTCATGCTTCCACACATCTAGTCTCACTACAACTTCCTTGTCCTGGCTCTTTGTGGACCTTTGCCCAATGTAACCCACTGAACCAACAGGAAATTACCAAACTTTTTGAATAAGCCTTTTTTGTGCCATTTTAGTGAATTGCATCAGCTCAGGTAAAGGTCCCACAAATACCAAAGGCAGCCTAGTGAGTGGCACAAATTCTTGGCTGGATGAGGGAAAATCATGATGGAGCTGTGAACTTTTGGAAGCAGAGATCTATTGTGTGTCTTGCTAAACTGTTTCCCGACAAAAAAGATCCATTTTTCTTTTCTAAGCAGATTTTTACTGACTGAACTAGCTCATTGAAGACAACATGGTTGCTGGACCCACACAGGAAAAGTAGCAGCAGGAGCACATTCCAGGAGGTATGGAGGGAAACTCTCCGGTCAGCAAGTCCCTCCCAAGGAGCCACACTTGCAGGTTGTACACAAAGTGTGCAAAATATCTGGGGTTGTGAAGTGGAACATACTAAAATAACATCCCCGTTATTATGTTAACTGATGTTAATGTTCATTATGATACATATTGCCCCTTTTCAAACATGCAGATTGGAACTCTTGAGCTGGCATAAACTCTGTAATGCTTAAATTTATAAAATTATTGGCTGTCTTAGTGCTGCATGCTTCACAAATCCTCACAGCAGACAAAGAGGATTCCAACTGTATTCTAAAGGTTAATTTCAAGCAAATGAGGCAGTGGTCACATTAGTAATTCAACCCTCTGATTATCTGAGATCTCAGCTGGAAAGGAAAGCCTCAAGATGTGAGCAGATAACATAATCCCTAAAAGTAATTTAGCTGTTCCCCATCAGTGGTAAATTTTCCTGGAGGAGCCAGTGCTAACTTTGTCCCACTTTCAGATGCTGGCATTCGTGTGCACTCTCTACTCCTTCTTCAGCCCTCCAAACAAGCAGGCAGCTTGTTTGGAGGCAGCTGCCCCAGAACAATTTGCTCTGTGGCCAAGCCTCACCGTTCCTGTTAGCTGTGGCTCTGAGGCTCGGCATTCTCAGCTGGAATGCCACACACTGATGGGGTATGTAAAGCTCTGGAGTGTCCTCAATGAATCTGTGCAGGTTCAACAGGACCCTGTGTTTTTATTGAAGAAATACAAAACTATATAGTGACCAGTAGTGCCTCAAGGAATCAGGTACTTGGGAAGAAAAAATACATGAGGTTTTTTTTTCCCCTTCTCACTAAAACTTAAAGTGAGAGCCAGCTTTTTCCATGAATGCAAAAGTGATTGAGTTTGATGTATGCCTAGAGTGATTGTTCCTAAAGAATGCTGGCTTGGCACTTTGCTCAGGAACATTCTGCCTGCTCCAAAGGGCTCCAGCCCTAAAAACCCCTTGGCAAACAGATCTGAATTTTGTGACCCTCTGCTGAGTATGTGCCCCCTCAGCTGCTGCCAAATACTTACTGCATGTATCCATAAGGATAGTTCAACATTTGTCCAGAGTTCAAACTAAGTTCAGCACGTTTTAGGGTTGTTCTTGTTTATTTATGAACAAATATATGCACAATGGCTTTATTCCATTTGTAACAATTTGGAGGTGGAGGAATGAACTGACCATAACCATAATACTTGTCAACATACTTGTAGTGTGTTCCAAGGGTAAAAATAGCTCATGACAAATGTAAGGCATGGGAGCCTGAGCTCTTCTTGGAGTGACTAAGAGTCCTGTAGGGTTTGGGTGTCACTAGGAAAAGAACCTCCCCCATCTACTGTGGAGAGGAGAATCCTCAAGTTCAGCACACCTAAGCACCTCTGCAGTTGACAGAAATGTTGTAAAGAAAGAATATAGTGGATAAATGAATAAAGGAAAAAAAAACCCCAAAAACCAGAATTTGTCATTTTGATCCTGTTGACTTCAATTTTTGTCAGGTATGGGTTGGTTCAATAGAAGGTTTCTTGCTATGTAGCTGTATCTAAAACTCCTGACCAGCTGACTCTCACAGGCCTGGACTGCAGAAATCCCAGAGAAATGTAAAGATCTAACCCAAATCCAGACAAATAGGAATCCTGGTTGGAAAAAAACCTAAAATGTCAAAGAAGACAGGGTGTTTCCAAGCCCAGAAGAGCTACAGCACACCTTGCACTTGAATGCAGCCTCTGGGCGTTGTGATGGTAACACATGTATGTAACAAGGCATGTGTTCCATCAGCATGTTGTGCCAAATTAGGTTCTTACACCCAGTGTGCAAGAGGCCAATCAACACTCAGAGTCAGGTACTTGATTTATTGACAGTTCTGCAAAGAATGGCATGCTGGGTGGCAAATCCACTATCAAAAGATTTCACTTCTTACACATTTTAGCAAAGGCATGATTGTTCCTTGGCTACAAGTTCCATAGTTCTCCTACTACTTAGTGTTCTATTTTTTTATTGGTTAACTGAGTCCCTCTCTTCTTGTGCTAATTAGTACACATACTCAGTCTTTCCCTTCTTTTGAGTCAGGGGGCCACGAGTTGGTGGTTACAATTTCCCTCTGCCAGAATTACATTTCACCCAGTTGGAGCTGATTTCAGCACAGTTGCTGAATTGGCTTTGTTAGTTTCTTCCTTATCGTGGGAGCTCTGCCAAATGTCTTTGTGGTCTGTAAATTCTGCATTCTTTTTACCCACTATCAGCAGGACATCCTTCTTCCCAAGCTTTTTTAACACCACCCTCTCCCCACCAGGTCTGAGATCACTGAAGCACACCAAGCCCAAAAGTTTAACAAGGCAATTCTTCCAACACATAATTTATCTAATATTTTATGCTGGCTTTGGCTGGTGTGGAGTTAATTTTCTTCACAATGGCTGGCATGGGACTGTGTTGGATTTGTGCTGAACACAGGGTTGATAACGGAGAGATGTTTTTGTTATTGTTGGGCAGGGCTTACACGGAGCCAAGGTCTTTCCTGATTTTTGCACTGCCACGCTGGTGGGGAGGCTGGGGGTGCCTGGGAGGAGACACAGCCCGGACAGGTGACCCCAGCTGACCAAAGGGACATTCCAGACCATGGAACATCACGCTCGGTATATAAGGCAGGGGAGGAAGGAGGAAGGGGAGGACGTTTGCAGCGATGGCGTTTGTGCTCTTAAATCACTGCGAAGTGTGATGGAGCCCTGCTCTCCTAGGGAAGGCTGAGCACCCGCCTGCCCATGGGAAGCAGGGAATTCATTCCTTGCTTTGCTTGGGTGCGCGGCTTTTGCTTTCCCTATGGTACTGTCTTTACTTCAACCTGTGAGTTTCCTACCTTTACCCTTCCGATTGCCCCCGCGATCCCGCGGGTGAGGGAGGCAGCGAGCAGCCCCGGCAGCGCAGCCGGCAGGGGCTGCGGGCGGACCCCCGAAACTCCGCCGGCTGGCTGAGGGCCGCGCCAGGCACGCTGGGGCGGGGAGTTCCGGCTGGGCGCCGCCTGTAGGTCAGGCCGTGATTAGGAACTACACTTCCCACCGTGCCTCGCGGCGAAAAGAGGCTATAAAAGGGGGAACAGCGCAGGTGCCGCGCCGGAGGGCAGGTGCGGGTGGCTCGTTCGGGTCAGCTGGGGATCCGTGCTCCCGAGGCCTCATGAAGCCGCAAGAGCCGGCGGAGAGCGGCCCCGCCGCCGCGCTGGAGGCGCTGAAGCAGCGGGCGTGCGAGAGTGTGGATCTGAACGCTGCGCGTCTGGGCGCGCTGAGCCGCGACATCTGGAGCCGTCCCGAGCTGGCGTACGCGGAGCACCAGGCGCACGATGCCCTGACCCGCTTCTTCTCCGGCGGGGACCTGCCCGGCGCCGCCTGGGCCGTGCAGCCGCGCTACAAGCTGGGCACCGCTTTCCGCGCCGACTGGGGCACGGCGGCCCCGCAGGACCCGCTCCGCCTCGCCTTCCTCTGCGAGTACGACGCGCTGCCCGGGCTGGGGCACGCCTGCGGCCACAACCTCATCGCCGAGGTGGGAGCCGCCGCCGCGCTGGCGCTCAAGGCCGCCCTGGAGAGCCTGGCGGAGCCCGTGGCCGTGCAGGTGCGAGCCCTCCCGGGGGAGCGGTGGTGGGCGCTCCCTGACAGCCCCTGACTCTCTCCGTGCGTTTGTGCTGCAGATTACGGTGCTGGGGACCCCCGCGGAAGAGCAAGGAGGAGGCAAAATAGACCTCATCAAGGCTGGAGCGTTCGATGGCCTGGATGTGGTTTTCATGGCGCACCCGTCGCAAGAAAACGCTGCTTACCTGCCCGACGTGGCCGAGCATGAGTGAGTGGGTGGGTTCAGGTGGAAAGAGATGGTTTGTTATTAGCTTTTTGTCCCCTTCCTGAGAAGGGGACCTGCTTTAGCAGTGGCTGAACCCGGAGCCTTGCAGGTGCCCATCAGACGAAAGTGTTTGCTCTCATCTAAGGAGCCAGGTTAGTGTTAGGGAATGGCACCCGGAGCCATTCTTTTAAAGAGCTGTGTTCAGCCTAAATTTGAGCTCAGTGCTCAAATCCCTGACTGATCTGAGATAATCTTCCATGTATCCCAAAAATTCATCTTTTGTTGTGATGTTTCTAGGCGTTTCTTTTAAGCATTCTTGTGATGATGCCGTCTGTTGAAGCAGAATTTAAAGATACAACTGCAGGGTCTCAAGGGTCATTGTTTTATGCTTTCCTGGATGCCAGTCATGTGGTCCTCTATGGATTTTTAATCAGTTTGGAAGGTGTTTCAGGTTTGCCTTCCTCCTTTTGAAAATAACTGGCCAGCTAAGCCTGACTGAAGTTTGGATCTGTAGTAACTTCCACACTAAATTTAGTTAGAGCCATGTTGTGTGTATTAACTCTCACATCAACTTTTTGGTTTTGATCCATAGTAGTACCTGTCTTTCCTTCGTGTTTGCCCCCAGTATAAGGATGGACAACAGTCCTACCCTCACACAGCTGCCTTTTCTGTCAGCCACATAATTCTGAAAATTACACCTTGTCTTCTTCTGACTGGCCCTGATATTCAGAGACAGCACTGGCTCACTTGTGCTTTGAGTCACTTGACTGGCCTTAAAGTACACCTTGCTGGATGTGCATCCCCAAAATTGTACACTCTACACAAGGTACATTGCCTTAGATCTTACTCAGCTGCTGCAGGGACCATAGTGTTTCCTTAAAATTTTGGAGACAGGTGGCATGTTTGAGACTTCCTCTTCAGTCATTTTCAAGCAATCAACTCCTAGGCAAATGCTTGGTCTTTTAAGTACATGATTTTTAAAAAGTGCTTTGGAGCTTCATTCTTTTCTTGCTCTGCCAGTCTGCAAGGCCGTGCTGTTCTTCCTTTGGTGTTGTAAATGTCTGTTTCCACAGTGTCCCAGCAGTAGTCTGCCAGCAGGTTTTTTCCTATGTTTTATGTTACATTCTTCTATTATGTGATTCCTGATCCCAGAGGGTCTTACCTTGCAGAGACTCCACTAGTAAACTCCCTCCAGTGCAAAAGCTTTTACAAGTATTACATTTGACTGTTTCAGACTAAATTCTGAATTATTTAAATAAGTAATTTTCCAGTCATTTATGACTTGTACTGGGAACTGTTTTCAGATTGGTTGTGCTATTGTCTAGCTCTGATATGCTTGATTTTACTGACCATTTTGCTTTTACCAGGGTTGTTTCCAGTGGATAATTTGCTTTGGTAAATGCCAAGTTACATGGTAAAACAGGGTTAGTTTTCATCACCTGGCCAGTTCTCTCCTACTTTCCTTCCTCGTGTTTCTAAAGAGTCTTAACTGGTTGTTGTACCCTCCTTCAAGACTTAGCCCAACTTGCCTTTGCTTTACCTTAAGACTATATTATAATCTTCAAGATGTAGTTTTCAATGATAATTTTGTCTTTCTGCTTGCAATAACCTTTTGAGTTTGATACAGTAAGATTAGGAAATCTCTCTTCAGAGGTCAGGGTCTGCAATAGGATGCCAGTCCTAGATAGCCTTTAAACTTTTGAACATGGACGAGGCATGGAATTGGAAGTGCTGAGTGAAACAACTTATTACCTCCAAAAGCTTGAAATACTGACTTTGTCATATTTTATGTAATTATGAGGTTTCAAAGGTAGAAAGACAGCTTTTCTAATTTTAATTGGTCTTTGGTTGTTTGCAGGGAGTTTAAGGACTGGTGATTACTAAGTTGCTAGTATTTCTGTGTCTGCAATTCTGAAAACTGGCTTGTGCCTGAAATAAGATTAACATATTGGGATAACTGGATACATGCCAAAGTTTGCTGATTCTTACTCAATTACCCTTCACTTAATCAGCCTATTTATTATTGGACAAACAGGATCCACATTCTTCTGCTGGTATTCTTAAACTGGCTTAGGGTGTTACTATTCTGCAAAATCTGTTGGGTTTTTCTGAGTGTCTGTGACATTTGTGTAGCAAAAGGAGTACAAGTAAAGGAATGCTGAAAGAACTTTTTTTTAATAAGAAACACATGTTCCTTCTCGAAGAGAATACTGCAGCGTGACTTTTTTGCTGTACTTTGTCTTGTTTCTATTTTTTTGAGAATGTCCAGGGATCTTTGTGAGTTGATTTGAGGGGTTGCAGTCTAATACTTGGGATATTAATGGACAAGTTTCTTACATTTCTTAATGATAATAAATGTTGAATAAAACTCCTAGTCTAGAGAATGGGTTCTGTGATTGTCTTGGAAGATCAGTGGGGATAGTAGAAGGCAAGCCTAATTTGGATTGCAGGAGTAGTAAGAGATGTTTCCTGTTGCAACAGTACACTGCATTGTGTCCCTCTTTTCCTTCCAGAATTTAAGTGCTGGTGTTAACTTGCAGCTGTGGCATGGTTCTGAGCACAAGGGGTCACTTCAGGATAACTGGTTAAGTTGGCATTTGTGCAAGACAGAGGGACAAGCAAGTTAGGCTGGTGATGGCTGGATAAGAGACAGATTGTGTGTCTTGGGGTGGGAGGAACCCTTGAAGATTGAGTTTTTTCTATAAAGGAGTGGATATGGAGTACAGATTGTTTTGTGTGTTTTGTAAATAGTGAGACCTTATATGAGATGTCAGTATTTAATGTTTTCCTCTTTTGTAAACAGTTCTCCTAAACAGTCTAAAATACTAAGTTATTTTGTAAGGCTAATATTAGCATTAATTTTTACTGGATATGTTAAGGTGCAATATTTTAACAACTTCTGTGAAGTTGAGGGTTGCCTTTGGATTAGATTTCCTCCTTGTTGCAAGCCTTTCTACCACCTTTTTAGAAGGGTGCAAGAGAACATCCTTGCTGTAGCATAATAATGTGTATTTTACAATAGGCTGTGCTTTTCCATACTCATAAAACTTCACTTTTGCTATTTAGACAGGGGTTATATGTGGTCTTACGTGCTTTTGCTATCTTACGTGCTGTACACAGTTTATTTGACAAGAATTAGGACACTCAACTTCCAATTTTGAATCAGAGAAAAGGGTTTGTTATCCTCTGAGAAGAGTGTTTTTAACTTTAAGTCTCAGAAGTCAGGCAGTATAAAAAAAGCAGTGGAGAAATTTTATTAACATGTGAAATGTGTACTCTTCAGGAAAAGGCTATATAATGATGTTACCAGTAACTCCCTTGCCTGACTGGCTCTTGGTATCATTCCATTTTGCTGGTTTTCTAGAAGTCTTTCACTGGTTTTTTTTGCACTCAAAGATAGTTTATCTATGCAACAGTCTAGTGCCAGGTAAATTGTTTGGTGTTATGCTGACCAAAATTTAAATAACTTATATTTGTGGGAAAAAAAGGACGTTTTTCATTTCAAAGATTTTTTTTTCAGTGAATGAGAAACAAATAAGCAATGCTTTTTATTTCCTAGTGTGACTGTGAAATACTATGGAAAAGCTTCTCATGCTGCTGCTTATCCTTGGGAAGGAGTTAATGCATTAGATGCTGCTGTTCTTGCCTACAACAATCTGTCTGTTTTAAGACAGCAGATGAAACCAACCTGGAGAGTTCATGGTGAGATCTTTCTTAAAACTAATATCCAGCAAGTTAGGCTGCTGAAGTACTAACATAGAATATCACACATTCCAAAGTTTTGTACTAAAGCACTAAATTAGTTTAGTCACTTCAAATATTATGAAACAGCACCATTTCATTTAAATGGTGTGTCTGCAATTTTTACAATCATGTCAGTGTCCAGAACTAACTGCTCAAAATAGTCTGAGAGGTCAGATTTGAAAGGGGACTCCAATGCCTAGGTAAAGGTTAGATCAATTTTAAGTCTTGAAGCTGCAGTTCAGAAAAAAAAGAAAGAAAAAAGCGTAAAGTTTATTTTGGTACATGGCCTTGAATTCCTTAATATGTGTGGATTTGCAAAGGTATATAAGATGAAATACTTCCAAAAAGTTAAGTATTACTGCATCACTTTTTGAGTAGACATTCCATTAATTAGATGGCATTTATTTTAAGGGTCTAGTGGTCTGGAATGAAATTTATTTGGTGAAGTACAAAAAACAAGTGATGGCAGAAGATCATAGTCCTGGTTAGTAGCCCAATCAACTAGATGTTCCCAGTATTCTTATATTTAATATCTTGTAGGTTTTGGATTAGAAAGGCCATTTTGCAGAAAGACGTGTTAACCATTAAGCTTGATTTGTCCTCCTTCACCATTGTGCATTTCTACGTGTACAGTGAGAAAGGCTCAAAAGGTGAGGTGAAGCTGCCCTATAGCTATAAGGGTTCCTTATTGCACCCAGCACAACTTTTGCCAAGTTGAAATTAAGAAACTTTGCCAATTCTACAGGACTTCTGAATGTAGAGCTGTTTATTTGAAATATTTGTTATGAGCTAAAAATCCTTCCAGATGTTCTGAGCTGATCATTATGTTTCTTGGCTGCTTATGCTGTATATACTACAAGTGTGCATTTCTGTCCAGGATATCTGGATGGAGTCCTAATCCTTTTGACTGTAGATGAAGCTATTTGCAATTCTGCTGTGCAGCATGCCCAAATGAATTTCAGACAGCAGGCACAGCCTCTCTATCCTATTTCTCTGTAGAAAACAAGGCATGTAATTAAGAGTTTTGGTGTCTGCAACCCATGTGTTGCAGGTTTAAGGCTGAAGATGCCTAAGTTTTCTGTTGAATCTAAGCCTGAACCCCTAAATACTACTTTCTTTGTAGTTTCTAAAGGTTACACGGGTAATGTTGGCAAAAAATCTAAGTACCTAAACTGTATGGCCTTCTAAGGTAATGCTTCCTGAACAGTAGCAAAACTGAAATTACTGCGTTGATACAACTGCTGCCATAAACCTGGTTTTTCAAAGTGGAAGTATTTAAATTACTTCTGGGAAAGGACAAGCAACCAGAGTGAGATTGAATTTTAGGAATGCTTTCTTTACAACATTGTGTAGAAGACCTCATGTTGTAGACTTTCTGTATGATCAGTGGCTGAATTACGTGATCTTAAAAATAGTAGTGTTACCCCACTTACAAAAACTGAAATAATTTCCATTGCCTAAAGTCTAGAATTTCTAACCAATGTTTCATGTACTGAAATATGGTTGTCGTGAGTTCATCTGAGATTTTGATACAATCTTTCTTCCCTGCTTATGAGTGCAGTATATGTTGCCCCCTCAAAAATGGGAATGTAGATTTTTTTTTTCCTGTTCAAGAAGTTGTATTAAACAGGTTGTAAAAAAAATTTCCATCCAGAAGGGCAAATTGGGTGCTACAACAGTGTGCAGGCAGCCTACTTGTAATTCATGTCTGCTGTCCAGTCCATATTGCAGTTGTATTGAAATTTAACTGTAGACCTATTCAGACTCTCTCCAGTCCCACTTACAATTGTGCTGGACAAGACAAGTGAAAACTGTTTACTCATGAAGCTGATTGTTCTGAGAAAGCTTCTGTGGGTATGTGTCATGCAAATTTGCATGAATACTTACTGCTTCCTTTCCTGTGATGTCTGTCCCTCTCATCTGAGCTGTTCCTCTTGTTATGGACAAATACTGATACTGGATTAATTCAACACTGTTTTTTATTTGGACTGTATTTGAGACTGGAGGCGAAGTTCATAATCTTAATGGGTTTTCTGCACCAAAAGAAATATTTTGTTGTCTGTTTACAACAAATTAGTGCTGTGTCTTCAGGCCTCAGTGATACACATCAGTAATTTCTGCAATATTTCTATTTAAGGTAGAAGTTTCTCAGGTTCTACAGAAAACAAATCTAATTCCACATAAAAGAAATTGAGGGTAGAAGGCCAGGGAAACACCCTGTTGGAAACAACTAGCTGTTCGTGCAGTTACATCTAATGTGAAACTGGGATTTGTGATGTGTTCTTGTCAAAATATCTAAATATTACTGTATTTTATGGAAATGCCTTTGATGCCATAATGGTAAAAGATGTAGTTGGTCACACATTCCCTCGAGGGAGCACTTTGAGCTCAAACTGCACTTGTGACTAAAGCTACATGTATTATACATTCCAATATTTCTGAAGAATTAAAATGAGCAATCTAAATTAACTTTCTGTGCACTGCAATACATACATTTTCCAGGATTGCTGAGAAACTTGTTCAGATTTTCTTCAAGATCACAAAATAAGTTGGAAACATTCTAATTGAGGAAACATTTGAAAGTTGGAATCCAAGTTATCCCTTAGAGCAGTTTTTTTCCCTGTTGGCAGACAGATTGCTTTATGACTCCAATGCATTGAATTTTAGGGAATTAATTAGAAATGCTAGTTTGGCTTGACTCTGGGATGTAAAACAGATGTCTAACCAAAGAATGCTGTGAAATTGTGCTGAAAGACATGGACATGTTCCGCATGTAATCTGACATGATGAAGAAACTTTGTCCACATACTGCATTTTTTACATTCTTTGTATTTCATGTTCAGCTGACGTTTTGTTGTTTTTGTTTATATATTTTTAGTTCTTGACTGGGGAATTTAATGACAGGGCTGAAGATCAAACAATTATATTTAATACTGAAAACACAACTTTTCCCTTTCTGCAGGTGTAATAAAAAATGGTGGTGTGAAACCTAACATCATTCCTTCTTACACTGAACTAGAGTTTTACTTGCGTGCTCCTTCAAGGAAAGAGCTTTCTGTTCTGACAGAGAAGGTTGAAAACTGCTTCAAATCTGCAGCAGTGGCCACAGGATGCAAGGTAAGAACATATTCATTGTCATGTGTTTCTGTTAGACAGACCAGAACAGGAAATCAGTGTTTACTTTATTTGTCTGCATAGTGTTTAACTGAAGTAAATCTAAATTACTGTTACACTTTTTGCTGTTCTGTTGCTTTGTGTCCTGAAAGAAAGCTTCAGTTTATAAATAGAATGCCACAGAATCCTAGAGGAATATGTGTTGGGAGAGACCTCTGGAGGTCATCTGGTCTGATTCTCCATTCAGAGCAAGACAGACCAGTTAGAGCAGGTTGTTGAGTGCCATGTGAACTTTTGAATACTTCCAAGGATGAAATTCTACCACCTCTCTCAAAAAGTGCTCTACACAGCTCGTGGTGAGCAAGGGTTTTCCTAATGTTTATGCTGCAATGACTTGAGCACTGACACAGGTTTCCTGCAGAGGTTGCTGTGTTTCCATCTTTGGAGATACTCAAAAGCTGCCTCAGTACGGCTCTGGGAAACCAGCTCTAGGTGACCCTGATTGAACAGGGGAACTGGACGAGATGACCTCCATAGGTACTTTTCCACATCAACCCTCTGTGATTCTGTTGTATCCAACAGGATTTCCTTTGCTGCTTCTTGTTGCATCACTTTGACATCTGAGAAGTCTGGTTCTGCCTTCCCTGTACCCTTCCCATCTGGTAACTCTAGACAGCAGTAAGATGCCCCACTAACCTTCTGTTCTGTGAAGGCTCAGCAGATCAGGTTCTTTCAGCCTGTCCTTGTACATTGTGTTCTCCACCTCATCATCTTGGTGGCCTTCCTCTGGCCTCACTCCAGTCTTGATTTGAGGAGAAACCAAACGAGCACAGCACCCGCTGTGGTGTCACAAGGTTTGTCTCCATCAGTAATAAAAATACTAAAATATTAATGGCACCAGTCTCAGTTGCAGATGAGTGCTACAAGTAACAGGCAGCAATGTGGTATTTTGTGCTGCTGATTATAGAGCACTTGGAGCTTGCATGTCTTGTGTCATCTGAGCCAGTCATGTTGTCATGCAAAGCTAGGCTTGGTCATGCACTATCTGCTCTTAAATGATTTCCATCTTGTGTGGTGGATGTTCACAATCACCTTGTGATTCTTGAGCCCGGGCATGAGTTCTAGGAGGATTTATTTGCTCTGTAATCCCTCTGGAAACTTGAGGCTAGGATGGTCTGAGGAGTGTGTAGTTTTCAAGGACCTCTTTCTGGCCCTTCAAGAGGATGTGACCTTTAGGTGTTGTTCAGTGAGATGGAACATCCCTCTGTTTCAGTAACACTAAAAAAATAATTGCTCCCAGACTGCATTTCTGCTTCTCTTACTCTGCATTCTTGGGTGCATCCTGCCTGATCCCATGTACATTCAATTTCTTTAAGTGTCCTGTAATTTCTTTTTGTTTTGCTGTGGGTGATGCTTCTATCCTACAGATAGTGCTGCTAGGCTCAGAGACCTGGGAGGCTTGATGGCAAACCTCACCTGTAGAAACAAGCAAAACAGGTATTGGGTCTTCTGTCTGTTTTTTTCCCATATTCTTGGTCATTAGGTCCACTGCCCCATTAAACAGCAGGCTCATGTAGCAACTGAGTGATTTTTCAATTATCATTCTCATTTGTTTTGCTTTTAGTAGATGGAAGTGTGTCTCATCTAGCTGGTTCAAACAATATGATTACCTTTTTTATGTTGCTAAGATAGATGGTTCTACTTGGCTCTGTTAATTACAAGCTTATGACTAATTCAGCTGTAAAAAGAATGTTTGTGATCATCAAAACAAATAGATATGGGGTATGTGAATGCCACTTTTATAGTCTTCTTGAGACATTAGATGTTGTTTTCCTACCGTGCCGTGTCCCCTTCACTATATCTAGAAAAGAGGTTCGGAAAGTGCACTTTATGCAGAATGAAAGTTAAGACCTCTTTTGAAATTTGACATTGATAGATTTTTTTTTTTTCAATTTGTTTTCAAATTTCTTACCTGTATGAAGCCATATCATGAATGGGGCTGTAGTTATTGGAAACATTCTGAAAAAAGGTAACGTGCACTTTGATAAAAGCCTATGGTTACTTCTGTGTAGTTTAGTACTACCTGCAGGCAAAATCATTAGACACTGTTACAGGAAATATTTGTTGCCTGTTTTTGGAGAAAATTTTGGAATCCTTTCTTCTGGAATTTGGCTTTCTAGTGCAAACTGAACAGAACATCAGCTGTGTTTTGATGGAGGGTAATATTTGGCAGAATGTTGTATTTTTGAAATAAACTTAGCGCTTACGTCTGTTTTGCCTTGGGCTTGAAGTCTGGATATGTAGGGGGTTTTTTTGGCCTTCAGATTGTTTACATTGAGCTGGCTTACACTGGAGAAAAACTTACAGTGATTTGGGGTTTTTGTCTAGGTGGAAATAAAAGGTGGTGAAAATGATTACTACAATGTGCTTCCAAATAAGAGCCTACAGAAAATTTACAAGGAGAATGGAAAGAAGCTTGGAATAGATTTTATATCAGAAGATGCTATCTTGAATGGTTTGTCAGGTAACTCCAGCTGCATTTTTCATTGTATCTTAAGCTTAGGTTGATCAAGCTTCAAGTGTATAAAATAACAAATTAGAGCTAAGTTAAACACAGAAGAAAAAGCCAAATTACAAACCGTAGAAGGTTTATATCTCTGGCCTGTGTTTCTGTATTTGTTGTAGAAGCTAAGAACAGGCAAGAAAAGCAGTAAACACCTTGTTATAATAGTTCTGAAAATATTCAAAGTAATAAGCAATTTGGTTGGGGGAAGGGATGGAAAGCTAAGGGCTGTCTTTCTGAGAACACGAGGATGTGTAATGAATTGTCTCTCATTCTGTGGCTTTAAAATACAGAATCCTGGTCTGCTATAAATGGGGATGAGACTTTGTTTTTAGGAATCTTGTTTAATAATATTTTCCAAGCTTACATATAAACAAATATACTAGAATCTAGCAATTATTTTAGAGGGAATTTTTGAAGAGGTTTATAACTTGAAGTTTTAAGTATCTCACTAACTCTAATTTAATCTTCTCATTAACAAGTAATTACCTGCCCCTAATTTTAGTTCATGAGTTCAACAAATTAATTTTCCAAAGGGTGCTCTTCAAGTAGGTGTTCACTTTTGGGTCTTGACTATGTCTTAAACAATTTAACTTTTTTAGTCTCTGAGCTGTAACAGCAATGGGAATTCTTGAATGCTTAAGTGGGTTTCTTGTTATCCTTAACACTTTCTTCTTCAGAATCTTCCTACAGGAGCTCTGTTCAAGTCTCAACTGCTGCTCATACTTTGAGCCTTCACTACTGATTTTAACTGTATTTATGAACATTTTTACTCCATTCATGCTAAAGGTTTTTCTCTTAGAAGGAAGATACTGTTCTCAGTAAAAAGTTATTTTAATTAATTTGATTGTGGTACTTGTCATCTCCTTATTAAATGCAGATTATCTTTGGAGTTTGGACAGATTTGGTGTTTAGGAGTAGCTCTCCAAATTTCTTTTTGTGGGTAGGGGAGACATTGTATCTAATGAAATTCTTGGTATTTAATGGTGATGGGATTTTTGTGTTTCTTACTTCCCTTTCAAATTAAACAGTGGTTCATTGTCTTGTGTTTAAAAACAAATTATAACTTAAGACAGATTTCTTCCTACTTTCTTCAGTGTAATACAAATAAGATTTACTGCTTTGCTTGTTTAGCCAAAGAAGGAGGCTGAGGAACCTTAAAATGTTCACTGTAGTGCACCTTTCTGGAACTCTGCTAGTTGGTTCCTTCAAACCATTGATGATCATGTATATCAGTGATTTTGCTTTTGTTCAGAGATCTTGAAGTGAACTTTTCACAGACACTCAGCTGCAATAGGGCTTTCATATGTAAGTTATATGATATGCTCAATGTTAACCATTAACTTGCTTAAACCAAAACTCCCTGTATGGCTGTCCTGTCCTTGAACTGCGTGTCAAATGTCAAAATGTGCTTCAGCAATTGCTTTTTTATCTCACACTGTAGTAGGGTTTGCTGAATTTTCTTTCCACAGCTTCTCCTCTGAATTTTTGCAGTGGGAATTCAGGAGAGATAACAAAGCACAGTCTCCAGAGCCATAGGAGTGAAACTTTGTATGCTACCCTTTTCTGGGGGTGGGTTTTGTATTTTGTGTCATCTTTTTCAAGACCTCTATTTCTGTTTAGTTTTCATGTGGTTTTCAATGTTTTCTTTTAGGATGTCAGTTTCTTCTGTTGAAAGGGGAGGAAGATAGCTCAGTTGCTTCTCCATGTCTGTGCAGCAGAACAGTCGTTCAGAGCTGAGCGCACTCGCTGCCACCTCTGCATGGGCATTAGTGTGGCTCTGCTCCCAGGTATCTCCCTAGGCAGATAAGCGTCACCAGGGCTTCCCTGAGCACCTCAGATCACAGGCTCTGCTTGCTGGGCACACAGCCAGGGGGTGTGACATCATGTGAGACTGAGCTGGCTTGGACCAGGTGCCAGGACCTGTTTCTCCTCCTACTGTTCGCAGGACTTTACTACAGGAAATTTATCCATAACCTCCTAAAGCAGATGGCTTAGTTACACATGGCTTAGTTGAGGCACCCACACCTATGATAACTTAATCTATTCAAAATGTAGTATTCATGGTGTTCATTGGCTTCCTGTGTGCTAAACTGATAAAGAAGATCTTAAGAAGGTCTAGTATATTTGAGAATTCCACTTTTGAACCTTGGGACTGTATATAATTATTTCCTGGAATCTTCTGTGTTTTCCCCTCTGTTCGTGTTTATGGTAATACTGACTCTATTAAATATGCAGTGACTTGAAGAGGCTTCAGGATATATTTTTGAGAGGCTGGAACTCCAGTATCTCTCTGTTGAAGGTAGCACTGGATTATGTACATTGCATTGGTAACTGCAATTACTTATGCTTCCAGAAAGAATCCCAATCGATACGTGTCTAGCAAGCACACAATTTCAGGCATTTTTATGGAAATTACTAGAACACCTGATGTTCTAAACATACCTCTATGTTATTCCCATAAAGGGTGTAACATTTTGTCTGATAGAGGGGAAGATTTAGCTGTTAGATTTTTATTAAAAGCTGCCTGGATTTTGCCTCTCCATGTTGCTAGTAAATACCCAATTTAAATGTCTTCTACTCAGCAAAAATAACATGTCCTGTAGCACATTGAATATGGATGTCAATTTAGGATGAATGACATGACTGAGAGCTATGATGCAGTGGAATTTCTAATGTTTCATTTGCTAAGTGGAAGTAGGGAAAAGTGCAGCATAGTCTTTGCAGCAGTTTGTATTGGGACTTAGTAAGGCAGGTCTGGAACCCTTGGTTTAGTCTGGAGTGTGCAGAACTTCTGGTTTGTCTGTCCAGATTGACCAAAGAGGGAATCAGTAGTGCAGACTACTGGAAATTAAAATGACTTATTGCTGTGCCAAGAGTTGGATTTTCTTCAAATGCATCCTGAATTTATGGGAAGAGATGCTTTTGAACAAGCTTTGCTGTTTCCCTTATCTGTAAGCAAACTCTTGTCCTCATAATGTAGGCTCTGTGGACTCACTTTCAATAACCATAGGCTTCCAAGTAAAGTCTGTGTTTTTCCATTGTTTAATTACTAAATCTTAAGGCACTAGCAATATTTTCTTTTCATAAAGTATCACAAATATAGAGACTACTCAATGTGTTAAATTTCATACGCCATTGCTAAAGAAACAAATTCTTCCATCTCTGGCCCCAAAAAAGTTAATTGGGATCTTAGTGGGTCATCCCTATTTTTCCCTGATAAAAAACAATGGTTCTTCTGGTACCTGGATTTCACAATAAGTGGTACATTGATTTCTCCAGCTTTGAAATGTCATTTTAACAAATGAGTGGGTTGCTTGTTTGGGGAAAAAAAATAAAACAAGAATAAAACCAAAACCACTTGGGATGTAATTGTAGACTCTTGGATGATTTACTGTGAAGAATCTTCTACTTTGGGATGATACCATTCAGTAGATAAGGCTGTGAGATAGGTGCTAGATAACATCCTGAAAGTGATAGGCATGAAAGAATCATCATTGAAATCTGCAACATTGTTATCAGGTGTTTGTCTACAAAGCCCTAGAATTTTATCTGGAGTTTAGTTCTGATTTTATTTCAAGGGTGCTTGTGCTGTTGAGATTTCCATAACTGAGAATAATCAAAACACATGGGGTAAAAACAGTTACCCTCGATCTGGTTTTGTTTAAAGATAAATAGTTTCTACTTTAGTCTCCTACAGAATGCTGACTATTTGCATATTGGTGAGAAGCAGGAATTGTTTGGCCTAGTTCTGAAATTGTGACAGTGGTCACAGGGGTTTTCAGGATGAGGGAAGAGACGTAGATCTGACTCCATATTTCAGAAGGCTTGATTTATTATTTTATGATATATATTACATTAGAACTATACTAAAGAATAGAAGGAAAAGTTTCATCTCAGAAGGCTAGCTAAGCTAAAAATAGAACAGAATGGAATGAATGATAACAAAGGCAGCTGGCTCAGACAGAGAGAGAGAGCCAGCTCTGCCGTGACTGGTCACTAAATCCGAACATCCACACGAGACCAATCCCAGATGCACCTGTTGCATTCCACAGCAGCAGATAACCACTGTTTACATTTTGTTCATGGAGCCTCTCAGGTTCTCAGGAAGAAAAAATCCTAAGAAAGGATTTTCTCATAAAAAGATGTCTGTGACAGGAAATAGCTGAAATGCCTGACACTCCCCAGGTTTGCAGCTTTCCTGTTTCTGAATTAACAGCTTACTGTCAGGAGATGCATGATAAAAATGAGCAGTAAAAGGAATAAGAACATGCTGATACATCTTCCTTGCAGTCCAGTAACTGGTCATTGATCAGAAGTGCACTGGAGAGCAGCACCTGAAGATGGCTAGTTAGGGAAAATCATGTTGGTGACAGGATATATTTGTATGGATAATGGCTCATTAGAAATTTTATTTTATTTATAATTTATATAATAATTAAATAAATTAAATAATTTATACTTATTTTAGTATTTGGGGCAAAGGATATTCCATTTTAGATATGGGTTGAAGAGAATGTCTATCATGCATTTTCTTACAGCATTCAAAACTGCCCAACACTTTTTTTGTTAAGAAAATCTCTGTGCTGCTTCTAGGTTCCACGGACTTTGGAAATGTTACGTTTGTGGTCCCTGGGATTCATCCTTATTTTTATATTGGCTCTGATGCATTGAATCATACTGAGCAGTACACAGAAGCTGCAGGTGAGTGGAAGTGAAAACAATTAACATGATGTGACAGTGGTCACAGGGGTTTTCAGGGTGAGGGAAGAGACGAAAATGTTGACTCCATGTTCAGAAGGCTTGATTTATTATTTTATGATATATATTAAGACTATACCAAAGAATAGAAGGAAAAGTTTCATCTCAGAAGGCTAGCTAAGCTAAGAATAGAACAGAATGGAATGAATGATAACAAAGGCAGCTGGCTCAGACAGAGAGAGAGAGCCAGCTCTGCCATGACTGGTCACTAAATCCAAACATCCACACGAGACCAATCCCAGATGCACCTGTTGCATTCCACAGCAGCCTATAACTAACCATTGTTTACATTTTGTTCCTGGAGCCTCTCAGCTTCTCAGGAAGAAAAAATCCTGAGAAAGGATTTTCATAAAAAGATGTCTGCGACAACATGAATTGTAGAGTTGCAGAAAAAGCTGACAAATGTAAAATTTCTTGGTTTGTGTTTGAGGTTATATGTATATGGGTAGGGTAACCACTCCTCATACTAAAAGATTAAAAAGAAATTAGAAGGATTATCTATAACAACATATTCGGAAGAATTTCTAAACATGAGTCATTTTTACTCCTAAAATACAGGAAATGTAGCAGTGCTAGCTTATAAAACCCCACATTTTCTGAAGAGCATAATGTGAACACTCAACTTTCCTGTTCTCAGTCTCAGTTGTTTATGTCAGTAGCAGAAAATTAATACTTGCAAAATAAAAAAATGTTTTGAGGCATGGGAAAATAGGTTTACTTCATTTACTTCAAGTAGATTTTTTAAGAAAATGTTCTTGCAGCTGAAACTTGTAATTTTACTTTATAAAATGTCCCTTGTGCAGCAAGCAAGTGGTTTAATATTGGTAACCTAACCTGAAATTCCCCTTACATTTTATTCTGCAGGGTCACAGACTGCTCAGTTCTACGCCTTGCGCACAGCAAAGGCTTTGGCAATGACAGCACTGGATGTCATTTTCAAGCCAGGTCTGTTAGAAGAAGTCAGGGAGGACTTCAGAGAAGTGAAGCTGAAAGAAGAGGAACAAACAAATCCAGTAGAACCTAAAAAAGAATCTGGTGTTGGTGAAGGAGCATGTGCATCACACTAAACTTGATTAAAACATTCTCAGTAGCACTGACTTAATGGAGATGCTGTATTTAAATCCCAATAGGGGCTGGATAAATACATAGCTGAAGAAATTATGATTTTATTTGGACTTCAGGAGAAGTAAATAGTATAATTGCTTTCCAAAAATGTGAAATTTCATCTAGCTGTAATGTTTGTCTTCACTAGGGTGATGATTTTCATACAGAGATCTCAAATACGTTCTCTTTAATTTGCAGTGTTGAATAAATTATAGTGTTTAGATCCCTTGTCAGTGATTTTCTATGTAGTGCTATACTAATATTCCTTATAGAGGAAGTATGGTATTTTTCTGTTCTAAAATAAGCACTTTTCATTCAGTGATTATATGCTGAATCTGATCTGTGAAGCTTTTATGAAATTTCTGGTCACTTTTCTTGGGACAAGATGGAGACTTAAAAAATGAGCTGGTTTCACTGGAGAGAAGGGGCTATGTTTGGAAAGATACTTGGTTTTGATAATAGTAGCTTCCAGCAATGAAGAGGACTGTTTGTATAGGAGTGCAATCTGTAAAGCTTGATTGTCCTCAAACATGTTGATTTTCCTCCTAGCAAATTTTGGAGGTGTTGTGGAGAAGTCATGGATCACAAAATTGGAAAGCAGCTAAATGTTTATTTGATTAAATCAACACATTTAAACTACTACAAGAAAAATTCTGCTCTGAGGCAATACAGGTGTCCACACAAGGTGTTGCATTAGCTTAACTGCTGATCTGAAGGAGGTGTACAAATTTATCTAAACCAGTGGAAATCTTTGTGACAAAGCTACAAGTGTGGTCCCATGAAGCAATAAATGGTTGTGTGCAAGTCCCTCTAGTAATCTCAGAGGAGCTTGCAGTGAGGACTGCTGGCTTTTTTAACCTGTTTGTTCCCGTGTCCTAAGCAGCAGATCTGTAAAGTCTTGCCAGTTGTCCTTTCTGTGTGTTGTATGGTTAGTCCATTTAATCTTTGTTATTTTGCTTCTGAAGGACATTGATACTGCAGTTTTATTTAGGTGATGTTTTGTGTACCCAAACACGTTAGGATGTCTTTTGATTCACTGGTTAAAGGATTTTGTGAGTACACAAAAAAGAAGTCAGTGGACAGATGGAGTGAGAAAGCAACTTCCTGATTAATGTTTTCCTAAGCACAGGTACTACTGTAAGCTTCAGAAAGGAAGGCAGGCAGGCTGTTGTGTTCCTCAGGAAGTCAGAATAACTGACTTTCAGAAATATATATATATATATATATTTTAAACAGTCTCTAAATGGTAAACTCTAAAATTCTGTTCAGCATTTATAGTTCATTTATTTCTATATTCACTTTAATTTTACACCAGTATCCTTGCTTTCATTAGCAAAGGGTTTTCATAGATGGATGCAAGAAACAGGTGAAGGTGGGACTTGAGCTATAGATGTGTCCAGCATAGTAAGTTAAATACTAAATCCATCTGAAATTTGTTCTAAGGTTTGTTAGAGGAACTTTGTCTTTAACTTTTAATTTACAGTCTGCCTTGCTCATTCTCAGACACAATTGTAATTCATTAAGATCTACTGGGTTAACAGGCTAGTGCATTGATTTCCTTAGCACATGTGGCTTTTTATTTCCTCCTGCAAGAACTGCTTAACTCCTTGCTTTGCTGTTTTTAAGATGGAGTGTTTGGATCCCACATAGATAGCACATGCTGTGTTATGTTTCCTACAAGCTGATGTGCATTAAAGCCTCCTCAGTTCTCTTTGTTCAGACTTCTTAGCTGCATCATATCCAAGATCAGTTAATTAAACTTCTCTGAACTAAAAGTATGTCTTCATTTTGTTGTAATCATTGCTGGAATAAAAATGGAGTTGAAGTACTGATTAAAGATGAGTTGATATTAATAAAGGAATTTAATTGTGATTGAATTTTCTTGTCCTTTGCTTAACATTGGAATGCTTGTCCTTTGCTTACTATTGGGATGATTTTGAGTAGCATGTTTGATTTTTTTCTTTTTCCCCCCTAGTTTGTTACCAATATGTAAGATTGAGGATGGTTTAAGCTTTGCATTTTGGTCTGCATTTGTGAGGGTTAATGCTTTCCAAATGCCCCATATTTAATGTTAGTCTTTATTATCCTATGGCTGTTTTAACTGTTAAAACGTGTTGGAATTGATAGAATAATGTGAGCTTGTGAAGTGTCTCTGTTAGCCTAAAGCTGGTGTAGCTCCAGTTTGAAGTGGGATTATCACCAACACTAGGTCAGGTGATCTTGGCTTCATTTTCCAAATCCCTGAATCCTCGTTCAGCCTCCTTTCTCAATTCCCCATGTGAGCTAATTCTGGTTTGTCTCAGAATGTTCATTCTTGAGGTCCTGAACTAAAGCAGTCTGGGATTTAATCTTGCAATTTTACTATCATAGTGATACTATGTGTGGGAAAATTTTAGTTCCTGTGGGAATAAAACTTTGATTTTCAGTCATGCTCAGAAATCACGCATATATGAAAATATCCAACATGCTTCTTAAGTTGCCCTAACTGCAGTCTTCCCCAAGCTGTTTGTAATTTAAGAGTATTGGGATATTTATCAGGAATAGTATTCTCAGTAATGAATCAAAATTGTGGGTAATGGACTGTAATGCCTGAAATTATTCTGAACTGCTGGTGGCAAATGACAGCTGTGAAAGGATGAGGTGATGATGTCCAGATGTTGTAAAGAACTTAAAGCCTCTGCCAGCCTACCAAACTACTGTATTTCCTTATTTAGTGTCTGTCTTAGGACCTGAGTAAAAGATACAAAGCAAAACAAAAAATAAAAGATGAAATATGATGGGTTTATTTTTTATGAAAAGATTGGAAGGCGAGAACTTGCAACCTGCTGTGTTCCTGGTGCAGAAGAGCCCAGCAGTCTTCAAACTGTAAATGGGATGCAGTTTTATGTTCTTGTGAATCTTATTTCTGTAATTGCTTCTCCCTACTGTGAATGCTCTGTACCTGCTCCCATTGCAGTCACAAGGAGCAGGACTGTGTTCCTCTGAGGAAGAGTCATGACACGTTAGCTGTTGAAGTCTCTCTAGTATTCACTGAGTGATCTCATAACTTGCTAACAGCATTCCTCAAAACAGACTTTTATTTAGAGCAAAATATTTAGGAATAAGTAATTTTGAAATAACAAAGAAAAAGTCAGTCCACATTATTTCCTTTTTGCCCCTGAGGTTTGCAATTTCCTTGTCCTGAGGTAGCAGCCCTCCACAGAGCCTTTGTCCATCAGACTGTTTCATTGACTGCTGCTGCCACCCACATTTTGTTCTTACTAGGGAGCAAAAGTGCATCCTGCATAAGTGCTCATGCCCAGACTATACTAAGCCAAAGCTGGATAAGATTGCTGCTGGTTTAGATTCCTCTAGGCACTAATGGAAGCCAGAAGTATCTGACAAACTCACTGAGGATTTTTCTCAAGCTACAACTGCATCTAATGTCCTTATTTAAAAATAAAGCCGGAAGCCCAATGCTTCAGTCCTAATGAAGTCCACATAGATGAGGATAGTGTAAGAATATGGTACTCTTGTTTATGCTGCATACAGGTAAAACCTTATAAAAGAAAGGAAGGCCTTATAAAATCTGGCCTTCCTCAGCTGAATTAACAACTAGCCTGTTCAGTTCCCATGAGAAAGAATTCTAGGAATGAAAATCATTTTGCATAACAGTCTGTCCTTGTGAGAAAAATGGGTTGCACCTGTGGGAAATAAAAAGTCTATCCCATGAGAATCTGTGAAGAAAATATGTAAACACTTGTGTAAAGAGAGTCTTAGCACTCACAAGCACCTTCTAACTAATGAATTGAGTGGCAAGAATGTTACTAACCAATTAGAATAAAACAGAATTACTTTGAAAACTGTATAAAAATGGGCTGTAACTTTCAAGTGGGGCTTTTTGCCACTGAAACTTTGAGGTGCTGTGCCTGTCGTTATTCACTGGCTATTGTTATAACAGCTCAAGAGTTTCAGAGAATCACTGAATGGTTTGGGTTGGAAGGGAGATTAAAAGACCATCTAGTTCTTCATGCCTTCTCACCACTCCTAGAATAATACCATTTCTTTTCGTACTCCAACCTGGCCTTGAACACTCCCAGGGATGGGGTATCTGCAGCTCCTCAGTTGCAGACTGAACTTTGCTTCCTTGCTGCTTCACCCTATCAGTAATTATCATGATCCTTAAAGACTACCAAAGGCTTCAGCCTCCAAAGCTAGAAGTGCTCACAGGCAGACCCTGTGTCCAACCACAATACACACAGACCTGCCTTCTGTACACAGCCTCATTCCTGGCTGGGCTTTGGGTTCATCTCAGAGAAACTGCAGAGTATCACCCAAAGCAAGGAGAGCGAGGATGGTAACGCTCAGTTGCTGTGTGAGATGGAAAGCTGAGAGTCATCATCATGGTGATCTGGAGTTTGCATCCAGGCTTCTTATCAGAGCCCTGCTGTGAAACTCTGGGACTCTCCAGCCCTACCTGCATAACCAGATTTAAGGATGCATTTGGTATTCATCTGGATCAGGTCCTGAGTTCTCCATGTATAAACTCATGGAGATCATGCTTTTGAAGGTAGAAAACACATGATGCTGTACAAATGTGAAGTTTTATTGTGATTTTCAGTGTTTCTAGAAATAAACAAAAGCAAACAAACCTCTTTGATTTATTGTAGAAGTGGAAAGGAGCAGAGTGTTAATGATTGATACAAAACCTATACAGTGAAAGGTTAAAAGCCAAAAAAGTGCATATGTAAATATGCTTAATGAGTACAGTTGCTGATAGCAAACACTGACTGTATATGACATATCCTGTAGTTATAGAGTACATGTATATACACGTTTATATAAGACTGAAAAGGCACTAGAGTTTCCCAAATAAAACACAAGTAAATTAATAGTGTAAATCCAAACACTGAGGTTGGGGAATCAGTTTAGGGGGTTGTGCTGGAAGGGAAATTTTGAAAAATCACATGGGAAGTTGGAAACTAGGTTCCCACTGAAAGCCAGTGAATTCAAAATCCAGCTCCCATTTGTATCTTCAAAATCTCCTTTAATATACTGATCAGATGCCAAATAATGTATGTAGTATGAGATTAATGAGTCTATAAAGGAATGTACCATACTGCAGAAAACTACAGAACATTAAGCTTCTTATGGAGCTGAAGAGCTTACTATAAAATCTGGCACTCTTGTTCATGCTATTCTTAAGTTGTAGAAGTAAATGGGTTCTTGCAATACTGAGAATCTAAATACATTCCTGTGCAAGTTTGCCCAAGAAATCTATTTGCAGGGAAAGTTGTCATCAGAATAAGGAATAAAGAATAATGTAGAGTGGGCAAACCTGGAAGTCAACCTTTTATCTGCTTTTACCAGAGTGACCTTTCTACTTTAATTTGACTGAAATGTTTACAGGTTAAAAAAAAGGCATTTTTTTAATCTCTTGTAAAAACTTACAGGAGACTAATATTCTATGACGGGGACTTGATAAAACAAGGTATGATAGTACATGTGCATGTAAAAAAATCTCTGTAGAAATAAGTAGCAGAACTATCTTATGGGTGGGTGTGGTTTTGATAATTTTTAGCTTTTGTGATTTTACTGCCTTACCTATGGAGTGTAGGCTGTGTGAGATGAGTGTAGGGAGTTTTTCAGGTCACAATTTTAGCAGTTGTAAGAAATGCTGAGTATGTTTATGTAACATTTATTTACATAAGAAATAAAAACAACAACCAGCAGTGTTCAAACAACTGCAATGACTGTGTCACACACCTGATGGTAGAGTGACAGAACAGGCAGGCCAGGGCAGGTGTCATGTAAGAAGATTCACTCTCCTTTTGGAGTCACAACTGCTTTGGTCTGATGCTCAGAGCAGCTCCACCTGTAAAACACTAGAGTATCTGCTGTGCAGGCAGTAATGAATTCTGCAATTATGTGCAAAAGCATGTGGTGTTTGAAGTCCTGTGAATGCAAACCCTCAGTTAGCTTTGTGAACACAGGTGTATATCATGTAGCAGCAGAAAAACTGAATGATCACAATTCTGAGACACCTTTGGTGCTGCTGGTGTTGTAAAGGCCCCTGATTCCATTCAACTGATTCTTGTTTTTCTGAACTGTTTTATCACTTCTGTATTACAGATTCTGCCTTTTCCATATGGAGTATATTCACACTGACAGGCTGCTCTGCAGACACTGTATTGGAGAGTTGGGACTTAAGTCAGTGCCAACTGCCCCCAGCTGCAGCCGTGTCCCCTTGCTCTGCCTTGCAAGGTGCTGAGCCTTCTCCGAGGGCATGGTGGGCTGCAGGATGCTGGGGGGCCATGCAGCATGAAAGCAGATTCTGTCAGTTGTACCTGTGTCTGCAGTGGAGCTGCTGTCTTATGGTGGAAGCTGTTTTCTTACTTTATTCCAAAGGTTTTGGCATGGTATCTCTTGTAAAGTCCTTACTACTGCTTTGTCAGCTGTTGAGCACCTTTCTGTTATGCTTTTACTACAAACAGATGGATCTGGATTTTCCTGAAAGCGAGTTACAACTACTGCTGGCATTGCAGGCTGCAACAGGTTTTCAGGCTTATACAGGCTGGCAATACCCAGACTATATCAAAGGAAATAGGCCTCTCCTGAAGTAGTTTGGGGGTTTTTTTCATAGACAACAAATTGTCTTCACTGGATCATTCTGCAGAGAAACCCATTCCCAGGAATCTCAAGAGCGAAGATACCAGTGACCCAAATAAGCAGATCCAAGGAGAGCTCCTGTGTTTCCCAGAGGATCTGGTTAAGTATTACAGGAAGTCTGGCTTTTGTTCATTCCTTGTTAAATGTACATTACAAGTCGTATTTTAAAACTCTTAGTCAAGACAGTTTGGAAACATTCCCGTGTTTTAAATACTATTAAGACAAAGCACAAGTCGGAAAGTATTGCTATGTGGACCTGTCAGTCCTGCTATTGAGTCATGCATTAAGCTGTGAAAGTTGTAGCCATCAATATCCTTGCCAAAGTGTTTCCCAGTACTGGATATTTTGTGTTTGTAATTACCATTTCTGACCTCATCCTGCAAACATGCAAGTATTTGCATATTCTTGTAATTATTGGTATTGAATGTGGTCAGTCTGCTGAGCTGAGAGATGCATGCACTCAGGTACTCAGAGAATTAGGATTCTGGGGGCACAAAATGGAGGATGCACCATATATAAGCAACTGGCAATTATAGTCGCTTGTTAAAATAGTTTACAGTGGCCTGTGAGGCACAAGGAGGAACATAGCACATCTTTAAATAAGTATAAAATTTTAGATTGTGTATCCTATATTTTACTGACATGTGAAACTTCCACAATTATTTATGCCACATGTGAATTGCTCTAATAAAAAAAAAAAAAATCCTGGAAAAATTCAATCTTCCTTCCAAATAAAACCATTCCCTACTTTCTTTCTCTTCGCCTATGAGATTGTACTTTCATTTCATGTCACAATGTTCTGTGACTAAAGTTACGAATCTTTATGAAAAAATGGACCAGTATATCAAATTAAATAGAATGTATGCCCCAGGGAATATTATCCTGGAGTACTTGTCGATGGCATGGGTGTCGATGCGCATGCTGACGTATCTCTGGTTTTTCCTCCTGGCCGAGCCCCTCTCCGAGCCCAGTGCCAGCTGCACCATCATGCGCTCCTGCTTGTCCCCATCCTCGGACATGAAGTGCCCCAGCTCGTTCACGTCCCCGTCGTTGTAGCTGCCGTCCACCATCATGGCCCGGGGCTGAGGTAGGCTGCAGGCACAGGCAGGCTGTGGGCACAGACAGGGGCAGCAAGGGTTTGAGCTATGTCCACACACTCACAGACATCCCTTTCCTCCTCCCATCCCACGGAGGTGGGGAAAGGCCTGGGGGATTCAGGCTGCTGGGATGCAAAAGGGAGAACAAAATGATGGAGCTGGGCAGGAGCTTTTTCCATCTCCACTTCCATGTCTGTGAGGCACAGGTACAGTCAGGGAGGGAACAGGGCTGTCTGTGGAAAAGTTTCTTTGGTTTAGGCACAGGTATCAGGGTGCAAATAAGGTTGGAACTGTGCCTTGTAGCTGAGAAAATCAGAGGATGACAGAGGGAAACCACAAGAAAGAATGAAGCCTGCCTCATTCAGGGCAGGAGAGAAACTCCCTTAAGCTGAAATTTTAGTTTAAATTTGAATAACAAGGGCAGAGTGGGAAAATTGGGACCTGTGTATAAGTTTAGACTGTGCACAGACAAAAGTGGGGGATATCTGTCATGTCATCTGAAACCCAAACCACAGAATCCAACTGATTCTATCCACAGGTTTTAATCTACAGTATTAAAAAAATATTTAAAGGTAAAATCCTAAACCCATCCCATCTATACAGGCAGTGGAGGACTATACCTAAGTTAGCCCACGCAGACTCCAAAGAAAGAGCAGTGAGCTTGGGTGTGGGTTGTGTGTGCAAAGTCTTTATAACCTGCAATGCCTCCTGCTGGTGTTTTTTTGCACACACTGCATTTTCCCCCGGCAGCTGAGAGCTGCAGTTGCAAAGCTTTGAACGTTTCCAGACTTTTGCCACACCTTTCCCAGGGGCAATAAAATGACCTTGGAGATAGAAAACCTCACCTTGTCCCGCAGTTTCCTCTCCTTCCGCTCTTGCACCGTTGTCAGGTAATTCACAGCCGCGTATTCCAGCACCGAGAGGAAGACAAACACAAAACTGACCCACAGGTAAATATCCACGGCTTTGATGTAGGAAACACGAGGCATGGAGGCATTCACCCCAGTGATGATCGTGGACATGGTCAGCACAGTGGTTATTCCTGGGAATTTACCAGTGGAAGAGACCATAAGATGCTTTCAAGCCAGACTCTTCATCACAAATACAGCAGTTGTTACAATTTCCTAACATCTGAATTTACCTTGCAGTATTTTTTTTCACTTTTGGGTAATAAGTTTCATTGCCTGAAGGAGGGTCATTGAGGAGGGTCCAGGCAGCCCTGATGTGTAACTGGACAAATATATCTTGTCCAGTTTTCTTGTCTATTTGGTGAGCACAGCTCTAATTCTGGTCTCAGGGTGTTGCTAGTCTGGCTCCTCACCACTCCACCGGCCTTCCATCCCATGACCAGGCAGCAGCACTTTGACCCTGTGCTGGCTGCACCCCATTCTAGGTTCAGGACAGTCCCTGGAGGGGTATAAGTACGTGGATTTGAACTCAATGATCCTTATGGATCCCTTCCAACTCAAGATATTCTATGATTCCATGATTCTGAGTATCTCAGCTTCTAGTTTAACCCCCCCACGGCATGGACACAAGTGAAGCTGCTGCTTTTACTTGTTTCCCCTGTGTTTTCTGTATGCTGGACTTCTCCTGAGAAGTCCTGCTTCATGAGATGTCACAGAGTCCCAGCTGACTCTCACACTTGGTCTGTGCCTTCACTGGAGCAAAATCAGGAAATAATGGTGCCCCATAAGGCAGGGCTGTCCCACATTACACCCTGGGCAAGCACAATGAGCACAGAGCAAGAGCAGGAGCCCCTGTAGTTCAGCATTACCCTGGCTCTGGGAGAGCCTCTCCATGGCCCTCTCATTTCAGGGACTAATTATGTCACCTTAGTGATTATTTTGGAAGGTAAAATTATGTATGTAAGCACAAAGGACTGAATTCACAGGAGTATCCAGGTGGCAAAAATACTGCTAAGGCAGTGCCTACATCTTCTGAAAAGCCATGGCCCATACCCTTATGCTTCTTTTAATGATGTCTTGAGGCAATGAGTGCTGTTTCTAAATTCAGGCTTGAAAAACTGCTCTATTGCCATCTCTATTTTGTCTCTCTGTATTCTCTCCACTGAGCAATATGATTTTAAGAATAAATAAAATCCTGAGAAATGTTGCCTGGAATAAGAGGAAGAAAGCCTGAGCTCAGAATCTGCAAAAAAACAAACAGCACTTTGCTGAGGGCAAAGCAGCCACTTTAGAAGATTTATGTCCATATCACAGATCTGCTCCTATGGTGATTCCTGTGACATATGGCTTCATTCCTCAAAAAGATGCTGCAAAAAGGGAAGCTGAATCCCTCACATTGCAGTGCAAACTCATTTAAAAAGTTAAACAGCATGGCACAGTTCAGCTGTGTTACCTCCACCCTCCCTCCTCTAGCAAAACTCAATATTAACTGAAATTTTGTCAGGGCTGCTGATACTGATTTTCACCTTCTGGTTCACTGAAGTCTCTGAAGGATGCTGACACCTTGGCTGTACAAGCGCCCTGTCTCTGTTTGGAGCAATAAAAGCAGAGTGGGATGTTTGCTCTGATTCGTTCCAGGTGCATCTTGTGCAAACAGGGAAAGCAATTCTCTTGGCACAAGGAGAGTCTGCGCCACAGGGGGACACATGCCCTGTCCCTGGGGCACGCGTGTGTGGCACAGCTGATTTCTGTGCCTCCAGGCAACACAGGGGCAGTGCATGGCACCAGGGATTTCACCTGGATGGTCAAGGCTGTGGTTGCAGCCTTTGTCTCTGAGGTCTGTTGACTACAAGATTGTTTTTACCTAACGGGACTCTGGCAGGAACTGCTCGGCGGTCGATCCAGAAGGACACCCAGGACAACATGACCATGAGAGTGGCAGGGAAGTAGGTCTGGAGCAGGAAGAAGAAGATGTGTCGGCGTAACGTGAAGTTTATATAGAGGCGATTGTACCACCCTGTGAAACAGAGGGAGTGAAAAAGAGGAGTCACACCAGCACCAGACTGCTTTCAGATAGGGTGATGCTGCACCAGGGGAAAAGTGACTACTTTTCTTTTCTGAAAACACAGTTAATGGCTGCAGATCATTGCAATTTACAGAAAAAAACTCCTTACTGAACCAGCTATCAAAGTCAAACCATCTCTCAGGCTGATCAATTTCAGAAAATAAAGCCTATCAATCAGAGAGTTTAATTCAAGTGAAGGCTTGGCATGACCTTGAAGAGGGATTATCTTTCCAGACTACATGACCATTTAGGTGGAAGTGTGTGGCAGGGACAGCCAACTTGGTATCGAAGAGTGGCAGGTCTGATGGGATACAGAGAGAACCCCCAGTGGACAATCCTCCATGGCCAAGGGCAAGAGAGACAGTTTTCACCTTTCTTCCCCCAGCTCTGGAAGGTGCTCTGGCTGCCCACCTGTGCTGCTGTAAAAGGCAAGCTTTGTGGTGGTGTGAAACTCCTGAATCAGGAACTGGGACAGTGATATCCTCTCATCTGTTTTTAGGGAATCGTTCCCATTCTTCCAGTAGAGCATAAGGTCATCTTCAGTGTAGGCATCTAGGGAAGCAGAGCAAATTCATAGTGATAGTGCACTAAGACAGTTGCTACCACCCCCACAGTCCAGGGCTTACCCGCAGAGCTCCCAGCTGAAAAGGTCAAATTCCCAAATGCCACCCACCTAGGTGGTGGGTATGGCTGTGGCAAGGAGTGGACTAGCTCATGGTCACACACCTCAGGCTTGATGCCTGGTACATTTTGTTAACCCTCCTGTTTCTCTAATCATAGTTTCAGACACATAATATGTGTGTCAAGTAATCCACTGCATCAGAACTTGAACAATTCTTTCCTGTAAACCTCCTAAAATTAGATGCAAAGAAAGGGAGCCTTAGCAGAAAGAACCTGCTTGGGGTGATGAGAGAAACAATCAGAGGAACAATCTGAACAAACAATGGTTGGAGACATGCAGGAGAAAAAACTCTTGGAGAAAAAGATTTCTGCCTATGATATACCCATGAACATTACTTTGTTTTCTAATACATGTGGAAGTAACAGTAATGTTAATCCTTTCAGCTGGGTTTAGTAGCAGCTCTTTTCACACAGGGAGAAAATAAATCACATATAAATGTATTAAAACAGAATTTAAATTGTAATTTCTTATTGCAAGCTTAAGAAGGAAAAGAAAATAATTCAAAAAAGCCAAAAGTTTAAAATGTTGCTATGTGAAACCTGGGCAATTCATATATGCATCATACTTGGGACAAAAGGCATAAGCTGGCTTTATCTCAAATAGGCAATTAATGTCACTACCCTATCATGGTTTCCACACCCTGGATGAGCAGATGTTGCCCCTGAAGGGTGTATGGCCATTTATCCATGTGTTTGAGGGCACCTGGGCAAACTGGTGCTGTTGGAGACTGCTGACCTGCGGGCAAGTGGCCCAGGGGCTTTGGGGGTGGGGTGGCAGTGGGGCAGCCTGGGCCCCACTGGGCATTCAGGGCCGCTGGCAAGACAGTGCTCACAGCTGGTTTTTAAAAACACTTGTTGCAAACACCATCTATTTCTAGTAAAAAAATACAGGCAGGGAGCTTTTCTTGGTGTTGAAGTCTGATGACTTTGGTTAGAGCTTCCATGAATGTAGCAGCAGTGTAATTATTGGTATAATTAATTATTGATATAATAATTATTGGTATAAAACAGTTTAGGTGCCCTTGGCTCCCCAACACCTCCACTTTACTTACAGCTTTCTATCTCCAGGGAACACGTCTGTGTGTCCAGGGGAAAGCGACTAAAATCCATGTTGCACATTGCTGTTACTGTAACTCTGGGAATAATAAAAATCACTCCATTAAAAACTTGTCTTCTTATGGGACTGTAAAATAGTAAAGCTGTGAGTTTGGTCTTTCGTTAAACAACTACAGCCAGTACCACTCAACTGAAAATAAATTCTTTCCACTCAGCTAAAGCCATTCCACTTTAGTTAAAGCCATTTCTTCCTCTCAGCAAGCTACCATTAAAAAAGGTGACTAGAAAGTTAGGCCATTACAAACTGTAACTAGATGACAGAAGCATTGGAGAAGAAAATGAGAAAGGGCAAAAAGGACACTTCCCCCTGACAATCAGCAAACACATCTCTGCAGACATCTGTCCTTTAAACAGATGCTTTGTACGATAAAATAATTTGCATTTATCTAAGCCATCGTAGTTGCAACCCATGAGGGATGCAAGCAATTTCCTTGCACACCATGAATTTCCAGCTGCTCAGTGGAAACTCGGTGATCACACATGGGAATCAGCCACCAGAGGGCACACGGCTGGAGCTGGAATGCAAGCAACCACCGAAATGCTCTGGTCCATCCATCAAAATCTCTGGCCTTGCTATGGTCTGATTATCACATTTTTAATAGCATCATTTGGTGTTTGAACCAGAAGCAACCATAAATCTCGACTCGACTGGTTTGGACTCCAGAGAAGTAAATGAAAATAAAAGTATAAATTATATTGGGGAAAGAATTAATAAGTTATAGAAGAGTCAGTGGTGGAGAGACATCATACAGTGATAAAAACACAATGCAGTCCCTTATATTAGTAGTCCTTCTACACGAGTGGGTTCTGTCTGATGTTGCTCTCCTGCCTAGATTTAGCCTTTGAGTGAAAGTGCTTGGCTTAGCTGGAAGTTTAGGTGCCAGTGAGGTCTGCGGTGGTTTCCAAGATGGGAAAACAATGTCTGGCAAAGAACCCTAAAAATCCAGACACCAAGGAAAAATACAATCTGCAGACAAAGGCATTCAGCAAGGCAGAGAGGCAGCAACGACCTGTCAGGGAGCCTTTGTCCTTCCCCAGCATTCATGAAGCATTGCAACCTGCACTTGCTGCTGAATAAAACACTGAAACCCAGCCAATTTGCTATTGAAGTCTTTCACCACCACTTTGTACTGGGCAATTGTTTAAGCAAAAGGCTGTGCAGGATCTGAGTTTAATGTCCTCCCGTTCCCATCTTCTTTAGATAACTATAAATGCTTGCATTGCAGGTGATTGGCAGCTAAATGAGTGTGTAGGCATGCATGCTATAGCTGAACAATATGTCATATTCTTGTCCTTTTTTATTGTGCTCAGGACCTGACCAAACTTTGCAAAGGCCTAAAGAATACCTGAACCTTGTCTAATCTGCTGAGTGAAGAAAAAGATTTGATAATGAGAAGGTAATGTTCAGGCTATGAATTCAAATGAACTGTAAGATAAAAATATCAAAGTACAAAAGAATTCTTTTCAGACTGATGCCCCCTAGGGAATCAAGAATTTCTTTGCTTGACTTTTTTTTGTAGAATCATAAAATACCTTGGCAGGCTGAGAAGTTACCCCCTTACCTTGCGGCAGGCTCAGCTTCACCTCTGCTGATACCAACCAACATTCCCTAAAGACCTCCACAGCCTTCACAAGCAGTGTATTCTGCAACTTTCTCACTAGTTAAATCTATGAGTCTTGCTGATACTGACCTCCTATCAGCCAGATTTTCCTTCTTTTTGTCCTTCAAAATGTATTCTCTATCATCTGATGCATTGTTTATTTATCAGTTATTTTGTTATTTCGTTGCTGTGGAGGTGATGTTGACATTCTTGCATAGAATATTGTACAGAAATTTCCCTTCAAATAGGTTTTTATGGGTCCTTTGGCAGTACTTGTTTTCTAACTGGATGGAGCTGCACCCAAGTAAAACAGAAGAACAGATTTTATATTTATTTAGAGATTGATAAATTGATGTTCTGGGATAGAGTTAATTTTCTTTTCAAAGTAGCTAGTGTGGGAATACATCTTGGATTTGTCAAGAAAACAGTGTTAATAACACAAGGATATTTTTATCAATGCTGAGCAGGGTTCCACAGCACCAAGGCCTTTTCTGCTTCTCACACCACCCTAACAGGGAAGAGGCTGAGGGTGTACAGGGAGTTTGGACGGGACAGCTGATCCCAGCTGACCAAAAGGACATTCCACAGCTTATGTCATCATGCTTAGTATATGAAGTGGGGGAAGAAGAAGAAGGAAGGGGTGGAAGTTTGGAATAAAGGCACTCGTGTTCCCAAGTGACAATTACGTGTGATGGAGCCCTGCTTTTCTGGGGCTGGCTGAACACCTGCCTGCCCTTGGGAAGTGCTGAATCAATTTCTCAACTTGCTTTGCCTGTGCATGGGGCTTTACCTAATTATCTGCCTTTATCTCAGCCCACGAGGTTTTTTGTCTTTTACTGTTCCATTTCTCCCTCCCACCAGGATAGAATGAGGCAGCAGCTACACAGGGCTTAGTTGCCAGCTGGGGTTAGATCACGACGCAGATGCTCCTCACTTAGCATCTCTAAGCATGAAAGCGTTACTTATCAGAAATTTTAAAATCCCAGCTTAAAAACATTCAGACTTATGCCAACTGATGAACTATTTGGAAAATAAGGGAGAAAGCCAGGGTGGGACCATCCCTCAAGCCAGAGGACAAAGCAATGTTTACCAAAAATGTCTCCTGCAAGGAGCTTCCATGGATTTCACATGAAAAGTGAGCAAAAAGCAGGAAGAGCCAAACCAAGTGTTTGGGTTGCTCTAACAACACACAGGAGTCACCAAGAGCTATATACCCTTGCTCTGAAGCTTGTCACTTCACGTGCTGAAAGGAGGTTCCCTCTGGTTTTTTGCTTATTATAAAGTGGCACTCAGTATAATTTATACTTCTTCATTATTGTTCTCAAGAATAGAAACTGCAGATTTTGCTAAGTCCAGAGACTTTGCTGTGTAGTGAACTGGATAACTATAGATGCCCTGGACTTCTCTTTATTACCAGACACTGCCCTTTTATTTAGAATGTGCCCTGCCTCTTCAGCAGTGCCCCGTGGGGATTGCAGCGTGCTAGCTCTCGCTGAGCTGCTCCGAGGGACTGCCACGTCTGACTGCAGCTTCCCAACAGGGACAGGAGCTAGCCATGCTCACAAAATGAAGAGACAGTGATGGAACCAACAATGCTGGCACAGAAACTGGCTTTCTGCAACAGGCACTTAAATGTACTCATACAGGCATTTAGATGTCTCTGGATAGCGAGCACATTCATTCTTTTTATGCCTTTTTTTGTATGAAGTCATGCAAAAACACAATACAGGAATCAATTAAACCACTTTCCACTAATAGCTTGCATTGAGGGAATGCAGTTTTACCTGAGGCTATAAAGTACCTTCCCATCTGGCTGGACCCGCAGCATGACATTGTCTGTGGTGGTGTCGTGGATGAAGGAACGCTTAGAGTGCACGAAGAACATGTCGGGGACCCAGATCTTCTTCACCAGTCTGCCATCAAAGGTCATGCTTTGGTTGTTGGTGCTGGGGAACGACAGCCTCTCGTCTTTCCAGTAGTGCCTCAGGTAAAGAGTCATGGTGAAGTCCTGCAGCAAAAAGGCTTCTGTCACTACTGACACCTTATCAGCACAGTAGGGATTGCTCCTCTCTGGGACAAACCATGAAGTGTAAAGCACCTTTCCTGAGGGCACATCACTCCCCGGGCTGCAAGGAGCATCACCAGCTGCAGCTTGTTTATTCGTCAGGTCAGACAGATTTACTGGCTTCAGCCACAACTCACTTCTCAGGCTTAAACTTAGTACAAAATGAATAACTCTGTCACTGATGTGTCTTCATTTAAAAAGCAAGTAATGATCTTGCTAAGCACCATGGCATTTTTCTAAAAAGCTGCACAAGTTAAAAAGTATTGATTCTGAAAATGTAAAATCTTCTCCATTATTATTTTGCTAACAGCCAAAATCGACCCTGAATTTTTTTTAACCCAAGGCCATCTAGTGGTTTTCCCATGTTGATGAGTGTTGCAACATGACATTAGAGGAGGAACAGGGGCAGTATTCAAAAGCCATGGGAACTAATTCAAAATCATAATGTTTGATTAAAACAAAAAAAGAACGAGCTTGTTGTTTGGATTTTATTTGGTTTGGGGTTTGTTTTGGGGTCTGGGTTTTTTCTTTAACTTCTAAGCCCTTGATGTTAGCTCTTCCACTTTGCTTTCAAGACCCAAAGCTTTCTAGGGGCCCTCTGGCCACCTCCACAAGCTTTCTCCTCAACCAGAACAGGTGAAAGCTCAGGATACCCATGGCTAGCTGCCGGGGTGACAAGAGCACTGGAGTCAGGGAGTCAGCTGGAAGGGCCCCTAGTTCTGGGGAAAATGCTGACCCTTGAGGTCAGATGACTGCAGATATCCCAGCCCACACGAGAGCTGAAATAGCTGCAGTGAGAGGAGCCTGACATGTCTCTAGTGTCTCTGCTAACCACCAGCTGTGCCTGGCTCAGGCATGGGAGGAGGTCCAGTGCAAGCTCTTTATCCCTCTGTCTGTTAATTAGGAGCAGAGAGAATCTGGGGCTTCCTGTGAAACCTTCAGAGCTGTTTGATAGTTTTGTTGAAAAGTCAAAACATTTTCAAAAATATTCTGTATTGGGGAGTGATTCTTTTCTCTTTCAAAGCAAAACCTGAGTTACTGAGAGACTCTGCGGGTCACAGAATGTTTGGATTGGAAAAGTGCCCTTAAAGACCATCTTGCTCCAATCCCCCTGCCATTGGCAGGCTATCTTCCACTAAACCAAATTGTTCAAAGCCCCTTCCAGCCTGATCTTGAATGGGATGGGGCATCCACAACTTCTCTGGGCAGTCTGTTTCAGTGCCTCACCACACTCTGAGTAAAGGATTCTTCCTTATATCTGATCAAAACCTACCCTCTTTCAGTTTAAAACCATTCCCCCTTTTCCTTGGGAGCTCTCTGGCCCCTGACTACCTCAGAACTTGTCCAAAGTGACTATGTCTGCAGCATGTAAGTGCTTTAAAGCAAACACATTCATTGGTTTCCTCAGAGCTTTTAAGTGTGTTATCACTATTTAAGAAAATATAGAAACCCAAATCCTTTGAGACAGTCTTGGCAATGTTTTATCATTCTGTCCTAGAGGAAAGAAAATGACAGATTTCTTCCTTCTGCTTCAAGGGCCATGAAATGGTAGCATGAGGTCAATAGAAGTAATTGTTGGCAGATTCAGATTGAATGTGAATCTGCCTTTGGAGGCTGTGGAGTGTTTCTCCTTGGCAGTATTCAAACCCCATGGACACAAACCCATGTAGCCTGCAGAGTTTTGGTCTCCAGAGGTCCCTGACTCTTACCATGTCCACCTCAGAAATGCTGTCCAGACTTTCAACTTGGACATCCACCCCAACAGGAATTGCAGGGCCTAGGGAAAAAAAAATAGGAGTTGACAAAGTACAAACCTAGTGAGACAAAGCAATCCTCTGACTTTACTATCTTACAGAGAGAAATAGATGCTCAGTCTTAAATAGAAACAACAGTAAGCCAATAGAAAGTATAAATTATTGGAATTCACAACAAAAATCTCCTAATAACAATTAAAGTCAGTAATAAGACTGACCCATGAATAATTTTCTCTTTTTATTGTGTTATCCTACATGTGGTCCTTCAAGATTTAAAAGCAACTTTAATTGTTTTTAGCTCTAGTGCTTGAATCCAGGACTGGTGAGACAGATTACTGGAAGAGGATCCATTCACAGAGAGACCAGTGGTGGCACAACTGAGGGAATGTGGCAGATTTTCCCTCACTTTTGCTCTCCTTGCAGGCTAATAGCATCCATGAAAGCTACTGTGTGCATTTGACTTTCACAAGACTCAGTGCTCAGCTGTGGAAAAGAAAGGGTGACAGGAGGGGATACAAAGCAGGACACAGGCATGTGCCAGTGAGCCTGAGGCTCCTGAGGGGAAGGGTCCAACTGTGACCCCATGTAATAGGGATTCTGAACTTTTTTCCCTCCTCCAGGCTTTGACTAGTCTCTCATATACCTCTGACAATTACAGTCCAGGAGAGCTGTCAAATAAAATAATGCTCACATTTGTGAACTGCTGTGAAACTGAAATGTTTTTAAATTAATTGAACATGCTGGTATTTGGCATATTGAGCATTTAGCGATAAAATCTTCTTTCATCAGAGTATATAATGGTATCCTGGATTTGAATGACCATCTGTCAGCCAGAAAGGGTAGATAAATTACAACATTCTCTAATCCGATGCGCTGAAAGAAAGAGCGTTCTCCATCCATTTCCCTGAAAGCTTCAGTTGCTCTAGCACACAGCCACCAAACTGTGAGCAAGTATTAATACAGTCAAAATATTTTATTTTGGGTTATAAATGAGGTAAAAGCGGTACATCATTTGATTATGCACATGTATGGCCATACTAAGACAAAAACTTAGAATGTCCCACACCATCCAGGTATAAACATAAGGTGTGTGTTTGCAGATTTTTATAAGAAAGTATCACTGAGCAATAGGATTAATATATTGCCTGTTAATCACATTTCCATGCCTGTGACTATGCTTTCTGCTCATCCAGAAGGCTATTTCACTGAACCTCCATTCCCCCGAGAGTGCCATGAATTCACAACTCAAAAGAATAGAAATTAGAAACAGAAGAGCCAACCTGCTTCTTCACTGCTGTAAAAGTTACAGAATAAGGAAGTGACAGTTTAAAACAGGAACAGTGACAAATGTGCATGTTTCATACCTCCAAAACCTGGTCTCATGCTGAAGTCATGGTCATCTATTCGCAGCAGCTGCTCTGACTTCGTCAGGGGAGATTTGGTGATGTCAGGGCTTCGTTTTAAGATTGGGCTACCAGGAAGAAGGAAGCACAGCTATGAGCCCTGGGCAGTGCCTGTGAGAAGCACGCGCTTGTTTCACTCCATTTACTCCTCAGAACATCCACCCCTTAGAGCATGAGCCTGTGATTGTGGCAGTGGTTGGCAGAATGTCATTAAAAACTGATTCCTGCACTCAGCATGCAGTTTAGGCACCTGTGATAATTTTAGCACTGAGAAAACATTTGTTTGGTGGCTTTTTGTCCCTGTAAAATTCTCTCTGCAGTTTGGGGACAGTCATTAAAATGTGTGGGCTGGAGGAACAATATGCGTGAATAAGTGGAGAGGAGGAGGCATTCCTGACATTGAGTTATGATGGAGTGTGAGGCCAGGAATTAGGGAAACAATATATCAAATAAGCTACTGGCTGTTGCCCAGGAACAAAATGGAGAAGGTCTGGGAAGCAGGCCAGGAGGCAGGCCATTCCCTAACTTGGGATAAAATTATTAGCTTCTGCCCCAGATTTCCATCAAGGATAAAAAGCAGCATTACAGGCCTGGGAGGTCTCTGAGCATTAAAGAGCCTGGGAGGGTAATTCCAGAAGCTGTTGGAGCTGCACCGAATGCTGGACAGAGGAGGCTCTGATTCCCTTCCACATCAAAACGCAAACTTCTGTTCAGTGGCCCAGTGCTGTGGCTGGAATGGTGATGGCAGCAGCTCCTTGGTTGCTCCCTTGTGTAGGGGAAGCCTTTGCTGCCCTCAGAACCAGCCACTTGGGTGGCAGGAGGGCTCAAAAAAAGGAGGAAAGGTTTTGCTGGCTCTTGATTTTAGAAAAGGTGGCACACTCAGAGAGGCACTCATCTGAATATATGCAAGACAAATAAGAAGTAAATTAAAGGAAAACAGGCTGACAAAGAAACTTGATGAGGGAAAAGTTCCTGAGATAAACTTTCTCATAAATGAGACTGCTTAGCCATGCTGGACTTCTCAAAGACTTGTTGAAAGTTGTACAAGAAGCCAATACAACAATCTCGTAACAGAGGCCAGCGGTGTTGACAGCGACTCCTCTCACAAATCCTTTATCTGGACTTCAAAGTATCTTAGAGAGATGCTTAGACTAAGTTCAATAATTGCTAAGAGGTTTGAGTTGTCTACTTCCATCAGTGAGTTCTAGTCATGAATTATCCCTCAGGCACTTTAAAAGCTGGCCCCTGCTTCTGCTTGAGGTTTAGTTCAGCCTCTGAAAGACCTGTGAGTGTACATTAGGAAGGTTTATGCCTGTCCAAGGCAGAGGCCAGGGGCAAAGCAAACCTTTGAGAGCAGGTTTGACAGTGCTCAGAAAGATGCTTTCTCCCTGCCAGTGGCAGTGGGAGGAACAAGTGGCATGATGGAGAGCCCATGGAAGGGCTCTTGGAGGGAAGGAATCCAGAAGGGATTCATGGAGGGAAGGCACCCTCTGACATGGCATGGCAACACAAACTGCGCATCAGCGCCACAGGGAGCCTGAGGGGATGTGGCAACTCGCCGTGGCCTCACCCCCCAGTCCCATGAGGGTGCCAGGCAGTGGGGCTGCCTCTGGGGCCTGCTGCACCCTGCTAATGGCATGGCTAACACCTACAGACAGCTGGTGAGGCAGAGTGGAAATTTTCCAGAGTAGAAATCCATTTTGATTTAGGTGAAACGTACATCTTTGAGTTAAGTCTGTAGCTTGCTGTTTAATCTGACTGCCAGTTCTTGCGAAGGGCCTGTGCTTAGAGAGACTGCTTCAGCCAAAAGACAAGAGATAAGGGGGGGGGGGGGGGGGAGAGGGGACAGATAGAGCAGGGCAACCTGACCCAAGAGTTCTTTCTGATAAAGAAAAATTAGCAGCAAGTGTCACGCAAAATCAGTAAAATGAATATGTATGAATCTATTGTGAAATTGTATGCATACGTATTTGAGAGAGAGATAAAAGGGGATCTGGAGTTCCCAGAGGTATGCATGCCATTTTAGGAGAACGATTCCCACATGCGTCCAGCGCTGTAATAAACACACCAGCTTTACAACTTTCACAAAAGTTGTGAAGTTTGTTTGCTTCCACAAATCACTGGCTTGTCTGAGTGGTGCCCCCTTCCCCTGCCCAGCCCAGCCACGGGCATGTGGCGGGCAGGCCCAGGCCCGCAGCGGCCTCCTGAGGGCTCTGCTTACCTGCCCTGCTTGTGCGCCTCGCCGTGGGCTTCCCGTCGCTGCCGCTGCGGCCGGCTGCAGGAAACAACGGGAAAAGGGAGAGCTGAGACAGGTGGGCACGGGCAGGCGGGAGAGGATGTCAGGAGGGAGGCACCGCATCCCTGCAGCTTTACCTTCTGTCACATGTGAGAAATGGTGCTTACCTTTTTTTTGCAGCCTTTCACCAAAGGCCGGTGGCAGGCTGGGCATGGCAGAGGGTGGGGAGGGTAGAGATGCTCGGGCTCACAGTGGAGACAGGGCAAAAGGAGGGGAGCCATGATTTTTGTAAGGTGGGATGCCTCTGTTTTTGACTGTCTGGCAGAGTACCCAAGCAGGCAGCTGAGGTCCCACCTGCCCAGCCTTGGCTGGCAACACCAGGGGCTTTGGAGACAGCAGCTGCCATGGGGCCTTGGGGGCACAGCCATTACACCTGCAGACCAGAGTATGTTCACGAGAAGAAAAGATTTTCAAATTATTTTGGAGGGGGGGGGGAAAGAAACAAACGGTGCAAATTGTTTCTGGTTTCATACCATCTCCCATCTGGCTGTCAAGAAAGGTCTTCTCAGGTCTTTGGCCAATATTCTATTTAATCATTAAAGGCAAGAATATTGCTTTTGGCCATGTAAGTGCTAGCTTGAGCAAAAGTAACATTTTAAACATTTAACAGTTCTAAGTCATCTTTAACTAAAAGTAAATAATTAGCTTCTCTCTGTAATAAACACTAACTCAAATCAACTGTGCTAATGAGGCTTTTTGCCTATTAGCATAGATTTCAAATCCCTTTGTAGAGACTTACAGTGGCAAAACTCTTTTTGTTGTAATGGTTGACAGCACCTGAGCACCATTGTCCCTTTGGTGTGTGGTGGAGGAAGCCCAGGCCTTGTGAGACAGTTCTTTTCTGGGCTGGGAACATTCCAAAAGCCAACAGTATGGAAGGGAAATTCATCCTGCTGCTGCCACAGAGAAGCAGACAACCAGTCAGGAATGGGCACATGGGGCTGTAGTGCTGATTCACCCTGAAGTGAGGAACTGGAAGAGTAGGATTTTTTTCCAGGATCTACTTTGTGTTTCCAGAGGAATTCTAGGAATAAGTGCACAGGTAGATGAGTGTTTGCGGGAGTCTTTGGGCCATGCAACGCCATTGCCATTAAAGGAAGCAGCTTCTGTGGCACTGCTTGGACCTGGGCATCACAAAGCAAAACACTTGCAAATGCAAAATGCACTTTCTGGAGCCTTCTGCCTTCTGAGACACCTTATATGTCTCACTGCTGCCTGCTTCTCATCTGCTGGCTGTCAGGAAATAATTTCTTGTGTTTTGGGGATAAGCAGATTCTGGCAACAAGCTGACCTATTTGCATGACTTTAAGTGCCCTAGTAAACTCTTGGCTGTTCAGGAATAATGCTGGTATTTGAACAGGGATGAAGCAGGCCATGTTCTTGCCATTTCTAATTTTCACTTCCCTTGTAGGTCTTATCTAATGCTTCATGGTGGCTCTGTCCCTATTCTGCTTGTCAAGGGAGACTTCAAGGCATGGCCATCAAGGATTCGTGGCCAACTCATCCCCATTCTCTGCACCCAGCAAGCCTGTGTGTTTCCTTTTATTTCCTCCAGGTGTTCCTCTTTCTCCTCTAAAGTTAACTTTATTTCCCTGCCACAGACAAGCATAAAATGTCCCCCATGCTCCATCCACTGCAGAGTACTGTGTTCATTTGAGCTTTGGTTTGGGTATTTTGCTTCTTTTTGCCAGTCCTGTTCCCCTTGTCACAGCTCTGTGGCAGCAAAACATTTTTACCTGTTACCCAGTTACTCCAATTTGAAGCCCCATTTCTTTCTACTCAGTAAATACCTTTTCTGTTCTGGTTCCTGGGGAGTCCTCTGCTGGCTCAGGGATCAATGGCAGCTCCATCATGGGACCCCATTACCCTGCCGGTCTGGGCTGTGAATCAATGGAAAGCTGCTGTGGCTTCTGCTGTTGCTGGGTGTTTGTGGTTGACAGCCTCAGCCAGGAGATTCAGCCCAGACATTGTGCACAGATTGCTCAGCTCAACTGGCTGTGAGTGTCCCTTCTGCTTTCACTGGGATGACAGGCTCCTTAAAACTAAACAATCATTCCTGAGGTAAAATATACTGAATAATGAACAACCCTTTTTTTCCTCCCCCCACAATGTTAATACTTATCTCCTAGCACTACAATGCCAAAAGGTATTTCATGTCTCATGAAGGTCACAGAGATGCTTTGTGAAAAAGCAACAACTGGAGCAGAGTGGCATTTACTCACAGTGCTCCCTGTGCATTGCTAGAGTAGTTCTCAGGCCCCTGATGGCAGCTGGGGTGATGCAAGCTCTTCAAAGTCATTGTTATTGCCCCAGATGTACCCACTGCTTCAAGGCATCTTGAGATGCCTCTGCCCCAAAGTCTGAGGCTTGCTGGGGCTGGGAGGCAATAATGTGGCTGAAGCGTAGGATAGCTGGGGAAGAAAATCACCCAATCTAGATTTTGATCACTACTGCTACAGACACAAGGCAAAAGGCAGTTACCCTTTTTGTACTTTAAAGCATGATGTTTCCTATTGCTCTAATAGTCACTCCAACACAGCAAAAAGGGTTGCAGGGTTAGGGTTAACAGTGTTTGATTTTCAGAAGAAACAGTCCAACCCTGACATCTAAAGGTCCCAGCAAGCATTTCCAAATGCCCAACTTCACAGGACACGTGCCAGAGGAATGTCAGGTCCACACTTACAATGTGCACCAGAAACCCCACAGTGTTCTTCATTCTTCATCTTGGAAATAAGATCTTCTGGAAGCAACCAAAACAAATGTGCAAGAGGTCATTACCCATCATAGCATTTTAGTTGGCAATTACTTCTGCAACATACATTTCCCACCTATAATCTCACAGATCAGCTGATCCACGGACCTCCTTACCACTGATGGAAGGCAACGGGGGATATGGAGCTTGTTGAGCCAGTTTCCAGCAAAACTTCTAATTGCAAAGTAAAGAAAGTGATACAAGTCCCTCGTGCCCGCCAGCCATGCCATGGCACTCAGCTCTGGGCCCCCATCCCTGAGTGAGCAGGGTGGACAGCTTGTGCTGTGCCTCCCATCCTGCACCTGCTGTGCTGCACACACCTCATGCCATGATGGGCAGGGGAAAGCCAGCACCCACGTTCTGCTTGGTCTTCCCATCAAATTACATCTGGGCAAGGCAGGAGAGGGCAGTGGAGGCAGCACAAGTCCCTGCAGGGAGCAAAGTCTTGGCAGGATGAACGTGGGATTGACAAAGGTGTATTGGTACTATAGAGATCTCTTAGAAGTGTAAAAATCTTATTAAATACCTATTAAATGCCTACATATTTGGCTTTGATCTCCCTATTTTATGATCAGTTAGTGACTGGGGTTCATACGACATCCTGTTAAAGGCCAAAACCAGACAGGGGAATGCTGGTTTAGGGAATGGGGGAGAAGCAAAAGGAACTGGGGGTTTTAGGCACAAACATACAGGAGGTTCCTGCAGGGAAAAAGTAGGGCAGAGACAAAGGGAGCTGGGATCTGCAACAGTGCCTGTGCTTTGGGTGAGACTGAGGAGAAAAGAGGTTGGATGGGCAGAGGTGGGGAGGGAAGATAAACATTGGGTAATGATAGAAGAGATCAGAAGGAGCAGAGAAGAGTGGAGGCATCAGTGCCTCATCATTTTGTGGGATGACTCCTGGGGCAAAGAGAGCCTGGACAGTCCTTCATGAGTAGTGGTGTCCCCTCACCACAGAGTGGTGCTGGACAGAGATAATGTCCAGCTCCTGGAGACATGTGAGCCTTGCTGGGCTAAAGAACTTCCCAGCCTGTGTTCCAAAGGAAAAAAGAGTGTTTGGAGTGGGGAGTTCACAGAAAATTCCTCCATAGAATTCCTTATGACTTTGCAAATGAATTGGGAAGGCTTCTCAGCAAGCAGGAGATGCTGGTGGAGAGGTGGTGCAGCAGGTCCAGGTGAAGATTGAGAAGTTGTCCAGAGCCCAGAGAAGAGCTTTACAGGGGGAGGAAAAGTGAGGCAGCTAAACGGGAAGAAAACCCACCCAGCACCTGAGAGAGAAAAGAGCAAAATTGAAATGGGAGGAAACTGCTTTCACCTGGTAACATGCACTTCACCAGACATGATCCACTGTGCAACATTAATTACCCAGGGATAATGTAGGATAGAAACCCACTAATTTGTACTCAAATTGAGAGACATGAAAAGCCACGAGCTGTAAACAGGACTCTAAGAACTGAGGAAAATGTATCATGACATGTTTTTGTTGGGTTTTTTTTGCATTTGTCAGGCCCTTATTTGTTTGTAATTATTTTGGACTATGTGTCCTTATGATTAGTAGGTTTAAAGATTGTGAAAAAGGTGATACATTGCTATCATAATATATATTGTTAAATATATGAAAAGAAAGGCGGAAATAGCACTATTTTTGGTCTTTACATTACGAAGTCTGAAAACTGTGGGATTCTGAGGTCTTCTACCATCTTTTTTTTGAGTGATACAGAAAATTCAATGAGAACCCCATTTTAATCCATTGTTATTTGAATACAGGTCGGTCTCAGAATCCAAAATAAGCAGGAGACATTCATACACCCTTTAAAAGTTGCACTTCTTTTGCTCTTTGCCTGGACACTGACTAAAGAAAAAACGGGAACATACATACACATATTGATAACTCACAGAAAAGTTGTGCCACCTGAGGTCTTGACGCTGAACCTGATATTGCAAAAGTGGAAGTGTCCCTATGTTGCAGCAATTGCATCCAGTGCATGGGTGTTTGTTGAGTTTTGTGTTACATATGTTGAAAGGAAGAGTTAGAGGAAGCAGAAGGTCCATCCTGCCAGCTAGGAGGAGGCAGGCGTGGTGCCAGGACTCAGCCAAGTAAGAAAGAGAAGCAGATGAAGGGAAGGGGAGAACTAATGGGGCATTGCAGAACATGCTGAAAGGTTTCATGTCTGACCCAGTCTCAGAAGAAAAGCTGACTTGCAAGCACAGTGTCGATCAGGGAACGGCATTTTAAGGAGTATTTAGACAGTTGGAGGTATTTAAGTCAGCAGAGGCTGATGACATTTCCCCAGGAGCACTGGGAGTACCAGCTGCTACTGACTCTAAGCTGTAAGCCACCACCTCCAACAATTCCTCAGAGGTGGGTGATACCCCTGGGGGAGAGCATGAGGGTGAAAACAATACCTGGTTTTAAGAGAGGTACAAAAGAAGGAAGTTGGAGCTTTGAGATCTGAAAATAAATTGTGAAAAACTCAAGTGATCCATTGGTTTGCCCCCTGCCCCCAACCCCAGGGAATAATGAGATTATAAAGATCAGTTAATGTGAATCTTTGCAATAATTGACGTCAAACCAGTCTAATGTCCTGTCTGATGGTGTAACTGGCTGCCTTAGTGTAAGCAGGAGGAAAAGTAGATTTAAGTGAGGTTTTTAATATTTCATTACTAAACAAGGGAAACAGGGTTGAGGTGAAGCAGTGACTTTGAACATGTCTGAAGTACCAGGGCAAATGTGATGCCATTAATTTGCTGCTGCTGAGAGACACTAAACAACATTTCACAGATTTCATCCTGGAAACAGCTGGTCAATGTTTTCAATAGTAGGACAGATGACAGAACTATAAAACTCAGGCATGAGGGCATGCTTGAAAGAGAAACAGGCATTTGGGGATCTAGGGTCCCAATTCCAAGCCACAATGTGTTGGAGAAAAGGTCTGATGCATATACGACGAACTGCAAGAAAAGATAGCACTAAGAATCGTGTGGAATATGGAGAAATAAATGTATAAATGATGAATGGGGAATAAGTAGGCAAAAAAATTTGAATTGCAATAGAATAGAACAGAAAAAGCATAATTGTAACAATTCTGCTGTTGGGGCAACGTTAAGAAATATTCATCTTGGCACAGGACCAGAGATAGATTTAAAGTAAATGGATTGAACAGTAACAAGTCAACAGGCTTTTACCCAGAAGGAAGCCAAGTAAGAAACTGTTGAATCAATAGTCATTGGTGACACAGGACTGGAAGGTGACAGCTTTCAACTTCTTTGGGACTCTAAAAAGCTACTGACTGTTCCACTGGACTAATTAGCGATAAAGATAGCAAACCCCACCAAAAGTAGACACCAGATAAATATAATATGTATTGAAGAAGAGTTTTCTTGAAGGATATTATGCCCTTTGGAACTATGGAAACATTTAGTTTGGAAAAGACCTTTAAAAATCATCAAGTCCAACCATCAACCTGGGACCACCACCATGTTCAGCATTAAACCATGTCCTCAAATGCCATATCCATGTTTTTTTGAACATTTCCAGAGATGGTGACTCCACTGCTTCCCTGGGAAGCCTGTTTCAATGCTTCACAACCCTTCCCATGAAAATATTTTTCCTAAAATCTAATCTAAACCTCTCCTGGTGCAACTTGAGGCCATTTCCTCTTGTCCTGTACTCGTTACCTCAGAGAAGAGACTGGTGCCCACCTCACTACAACCTCCTTTCATGGAGTTGTTGTAAAATAATGTCCTTCTCTAAAAAGTTAGTGGCCTTGTAGACAAGAATAATCAAGATCACACATTGTACCACGAATTCCAAAGGAATGTTCCCAGGTTCTTCTTGTAAAGAAATCAGAGTCAGAAAGAAGTTCCCCACATGTGAATGGTGACAAAACATGAAACAGAGGAATTATGCAGAGTTTTTACCATGAAGAAAGTTTCCCAGTGTAGTCCCCTGATACCTATGATAGGATCATTGTTGTTCAATAGCTTTATAAATTATTTTGGATAAAAGAGTAATTACTGGAAACAATATTTACTGAGGATATGTAACTATTCAAGGTAGTTAAAATCAGAGCTTTGGGTGGAGAATTGCAGTAGATTCTTATGGCTTCAGAAAAAATCAGTGCTAGCAAATTCAGAAAAGTGTACATTGATTTCTACTTTGTATTTTTAATTTTTTTCCATTTTGCATTCAGAAATGAAGTCAAAATAGTGATGGCCTGCAAACCAGCTACTGTTACTGCTAAAGAAGTGTCATTGTGGTATTTCTGGGTAAACATCAGCTTAGTGCTGCACAGTGCTCAAGAGGACAAACAATGGTTCGGCATTATTGGGAACAGAGCAGCAAACCAGACAGAAGGCATGTCAATGGTGTTAGCAACACCAAGGCATGTCCACATCTCACATATCCAATGTCCATAGCTAGAAAAAATAGCAGAGTAAGAGGAGAGATTTTGGAGGTGAAGAAGCCTTCCAGGCAGGCAGAGCAGGGCTCTCAGAGTGGGAAAGGAGAAGTTGGCCAAGTGATAATGGTGCAAGCATATGAATTCAGGAGTAGCTTGGTGCAAGTGGGCAGGAATCTGTCGCTCAAGACTTTCCACAATGCATAGCAAGGAGAAGAAATTTGACAGAAAGTATATAAGCATGGCATCACACTGTGAAAGTCACTCTGAAATCTGTGAATGCTTTCACAGAAGTGAGTTTGGAAGGTGACTGAGCATATTTTAGAAGAAAAACCATCACCATTTCAGATGTGAACTCAACTCTGCAATGAGAAAATCAATTTATATGCACTCAGGAGGGAAGAAATTACCTTGCAGCATCTTCAAATTGGTTTGGGGTTGTTTTGGTTTTTTTTTGGCTAGGCTTCACACAGCCTGTTATGTGTCTTCACAACAGCTCATAAAACACATTGTAGTAATGGTGGGCCAGAAGAAGACATGAAGCTGCTGATCCTGAGCAAGTTGCAATGTTACCTGGAGCTTCTGTCATTAGGGGCCAAGGAAGGTTGCAGAGTACTTGGGTGCATGAACATGGCTACAGAAGTGCCAGTAGAGGCTGTTGTGCCACCAATGAAACTAATAAAGTTAGGAAGCTGTGTGGCACATAGACCTGAGGTAAATTCCAGAAGGGATGAAAGGAGGCCGGTGATAATGATGAAAGTAGAAAATAGAGTTTTCAAAGCATCATCACTTGCTATGAGAAGCAGAGGGGGGGACACTTCTGGCTGGTCCAAGAGAAGGAGCCATGCACAATTGAAATTTCTTGAAAGAACAACAGGGGTGAAAAGGCAAATGAGAGAAAGAGCTAAGCACTAATGAAAAATAAGCTAATGTATAACAAGATAAAGAAGAGGAGCATGGTTGGAGGGAAGAAAAGGCTTTGAAGTAAGCCACAAAGTAATATGAAGTTGAAAGCAACAGGGTAAATCTTGGCAGATTTGTGTGACAAGGGCAAGGTATGTGGGGGAAAAAAATAGGTAGGTGAAGCAGAGGGCAAAGAAAGGGACGAAAAAAAAAAAGAGAAACAGTTTATTGAAGAAGAGGAGAAACCTTGAATGAGGGAAAGAAAAGGAGTGTAGGAGATGAAGAAAAAAGGAGGAAAGGGGAAGGCAAGTTACTAACTGGGGAGATGGAGAGATAGCACTTGCACAGGTCTGAAGTCCACACTGGCCTCTTGCTCTCCTGAGACCCAGCTCTGCTGGAGCAAGTGGTGTCCAGACATAACTCAAACTGATCCCAGAAAGCAATGCCTTGGGAGCTGTGGGCTCACTGCATCTGGCTCACCACTGGTAATGTGGCAATGCCTTCACAGGCATTTTACAGTCCTACCATGCACTCCACAAGTGTGATCTAAAGACAGCTTGCATTAGCAAGATTTGTTTATGCAAATGGATTACTATTTGGAGATAAAAGTGAGGCAAAATTATTGGTCAGGTAATGGTAGAGGCATGACTAACAACATGAAGTGAGTCTCAGGTAAGGTTAAACAAACATGATCTCTAGATCTTTTACAGTGGAATCTCTTCTGTTGAGAGCTGTTTGTCTGAAAGGTGGTTTTATTGCTGTCCAGGGAGATTTTTAGTGTTAAAAGAGATTTTTGATGTTTTTTTCCCCCCCAGCAGTTAGCTCTGGCAGAACAACATGGCTCAGCTCCAGGACAGTTCTTTCCCTATTGCTCATCCTCTCTAGTAGATTCTGCAAGTCTAATTAGCAACACAGGCTTTGGCCCTTTTGTTGGCACAACGATGTTTTGACTTTTAGTGAGCTTTTGCATCATTCTAGTGACTGCCCCCCCGAAGCCTGGTGGCTTTCCAAGAGCCTGAGCAGTTGGGAAAACAGCAGACAGCTCTCTTGCCAGTGCTCCAGAACTCAGCTCCTTTCTGTAGGAGTTTTGGCACTCTGAACCCAACAGGCAGAAAAAGCCTTGCAATCCCTGCAGGTTTTGCACATGGCTGACTGCAAACTGTGAACGGGTCTGCAAGGTGAGAAAGCTTTTATTTTTATATTGCTGCTCTTTGAAGTGAAATTCCTTTGAGGTGATTTGTCCTGGAGATTAGCAAAAATAAGTAGTTGAGTCTTTGATTGGCACACAGACATTTTTACAGTGAATTTCAGTATTTGAGGGCTCTGTAGTAAGTCCCATGCAATAAAGCTATCTACTATGTTGCTTTCACTGTGACTGTCTGCATACTTTGACCTAGATTGATTTGTCATTTTCTTGTCACACTATGTCCTAAAGCCTCAGAGCTTTATTTAAGGAATTATTTGGGATCTTTTTCAAAATTCATGTCATGCAAACCCAGTCCTCATAAGACTGTGGTGCATGCATGGACTCTCATGGGCAAAACCTCTCCTGTCTGCTCACTCTTCTTCACAGCCCTTGTGTCTCATGCTAGAATGAGGTACCTGCAGTGAAAAATATTGTGACAGAGAAGGTGTCTGACCCTACAGCTCCCCATGTGCTCCACTCACCATATCTCTAGAATGTGAAGGCTGTGGATGTGAGCTCAGCTGGATCTGGGCAGGTGAAAAGAGAAGCCCTGGAGCTGAAAACTGCAGATCCAGTGGTGAGTTTTAATTTGAAAGCAGAGTTCAGCGCACGTGAGTCTCACCTGGAAGAAACTGACACACCATCTAAAGAAATAAGCTAGAAGCCTATGTATTCCTCCATCAGCTGCACCATGGCAATCAGGAGCAAAGCTGGACACGACTGTCAGGGACAGCAGGATGCTGGCAGGTCTTTACAGCAGGTGCCTCTGCCATGTGCCAACACCGGTGGCTGGCCCTGAGCCCTGGCACTGAGGCAAGAGGATGATCTTGTTGTTCTGTAGGGATTCTGGGGGTTAGGGAGGTCATGGGTGCAAATCAAGCCATCCTGAGCATCCTGTGATGGTGTGGAGACAGCCTTTTCCACGTCAAATAGATTTTCCCATCAATCTCCACTGAGGCCTTTGTCTTTCTTCAGAAAGAAAAGGCTACAGTGGAGGGATGGATTTCCATCCTGGTGCTTACCACAAGCCTTAAGGAGCAAGAAACGAGTGTTTAGAGAGGAGTAAAGAGGTCAATTACTCTAACTTCTCCTCCTGTATTCAGAGCTGGGTGTTGAAGGGAGGAGGAAACAGAGTCAAATCCAAAATGTTCAGGAGTAATGTTCTCTGCAAGTTTTTCTGATGTAATATACCATCCTCTGTTGCTCCAGAGGTTGTTACCATCCTCTGGATCCTTTTGAATCCAGGATCTAACTCTGTGATGGAAAAAGGCATGGACTTTGATTGAAAGTGTCAAGGAATCGTGGCTACTTCAAAACTGTTTTACACAACCAGCATCTTAACATAAGAGACCACCCCATGAGATCAAAGAGGCTTGGCTGGACCTCTGAGACGAGCTGTTCTGCCATACACAGATGCCTGGTAGTGTTTGGCAGGCATGATCTTCCACTGGGAGATCCTGACAGCAGTCCCAGAAGGTCAGGGGGATTACCTCTGCACACAGCACCTGCTGGAGGGCTGTACAAATACTGCACCTATTCCTGATGTCCATCCTGAAAAAGCAGTGAAGGGACAGAGGAAAACAGCCAAATGGCCAGGTCAAAGCTTGGGAAACATTCCATATTGAGAAATGCAAGAAGCCTTATCTCCTAAATGTATGTAAGCGGAGATGAATGGAGGCTTGGTCCTCCTGCAAATATCTTGGTGGAGAGGAGACAAGATAGCACAGAACAGGACCAAACAGATGGAAGCCAGAGTTAAAAAATACTTGCAATCCTGTTCTGAATTTGACATTGAAGGTTAGGGGTTTGGCACAGAAGGGTTTGTTGTTTGTGCTTAGGAAGAAATCCTAAGGTCCTATGGTCATCCTATGGATGGCCATAATCATCTTTTTTACCTTACATGGGTGTCTCACAGGCTGTGCCATCACAGGGCAAAGTGGGCACTGTACTGGGCACCACACTGCTGATGGACAACCAACCCTACAGCCACAGGACAACTTTGTTCCTCTCCCCACCAGCTCTCCTCAACATCACTGTGCCCTACTGAGGAGAAAATAGGCCAGAAATGCCCTCCCAGGCCAGTGTGGTCATGCTGGGAGGGCAGTGGAGCCAATTCTCCAGAGCCACACCACCTCAGGGCTTTCTGATGGGCTTACCCTGAAACAATTAGACCTCATATACAACGTATAGGGGAAGAGGCAGCTCCTGCATTTACTGAATAGGTACTTCTTTTCCATTTTCACACATTTTTAACACTTTTCTGCTTTGATTTGTTATATTGTCACTTCATTGCACTGACACTCTTAAGCATTTAGTGCAGTATAGAGCTTTCCCTAAAGATGAGAAGCAAGAAAATGGCTGTGTGTGCACGTTCCTCTCGTCTGGATGCTTCCCAGCTCACATGGTGGCACTTTGCTTTTCACCCCCTTCATTTGCTACAGCCAACACATCACCTCTGCTGTCACAGTCATGAAGCCTCAACAAAAAAAGGGATTTTGTGCCTGTCTTGTACCCATACTGGCTCTGGTAATGCATCCCCTGGGGGCTGGTCATGAAGAGAGCACTGCATCCATTTTGCCAGCTATACCTCCATGGAGGTGGTGTCACTGCTGAAGCCACTTCTTCTGTATGAAATGGTCCATGGATGCCCAAGTACTGATCAGGACATGGCAGTCACTCTGGAAGGTGCCCCTCACCTGCTACAAGGGGCTGTTGGAAAATAAGCACTTTCCATCCCTTCCACCATTCAGCTGTTTTTTTCTGAAAGCTAATAGGAGTGGTTTGAACTCCTCGGGACTGTGACATTCCTGCATTTCCATCCCTATACACTTTACAGTATGGATGATACAGAGTCTTTACAGAACAGCACTATAGTAAAGCAGAGACAACACAGGTTCAGTCTGTCACAAGCAACAGTACACAGCATTTAAACAAAATTAAATGTGTCAGCTATATTCTTACATAAAAAAAAGAAAAAGTATTTTTTCCCTCCAGGTGTAACTTGTTTTGTGCCTGAGCATAAAAATCTTCACACAAAGTTCCAACTATTTCCCAAATAGAATATAAATAATCAGAACTCAGTTGTAGCAAAAACCCTTCCTCAACTCAAATTCTCCTAAAATGGCTGTCTACAAGATAGTGAGAGCAAAATATCACATTGTCTTTTTGTAAGAGAGAAAGAGAGAGCGAGAGAAAGAATAGACAATGTTTTAGATAATTTTAGCATATTAATACAATATACTGAATGCTCTTTCTGTTTCTTCTGATAACCGTGATAACCGACCATTGCCTTGCTGAGACTTTATTTTTTTCCTTTTAAAAGGTCTATAAAAAAAATAACATGGGAACAAAAAACCAAATTCTGAATATTTTAATCTGAGATCTCAAGTCCATCTAATCTTCAGTGAATGCCACAATTCTCATGGACCTAAATTTCATTTCCCTTTCATGTAAATATTCTATCACATTTTAACTACCATTAATATAAATGCCTCTTTTTTTCTACCCTTTCAAACTTTGAGACACTTCAGAAACCTATTTTTTTTAATGAAACAGTGATTTTGACAGTAGAAAATGCATTAAAACTTACTCATTGGCAAAAGAAATGACAGAAAATATTTTTGCCTGAGAGATCACAGTCTGCAAATACAAGCTCAAATTATCTGTTAGTCATTTTATCATCACCCAAAACATTACATTTATCCAAACTGTAGCTGCTTAAATGTAAAAACATGAGACTCACCTGCCTTTTTTGTATACCTCATGTATTTCTTTTCCTTGTCGGTGGGTTCTGCATTCAGTGGATAAAATCCATCCCCACAGCAGGAGGAAAATGCTAAAATGCATTTTATGGACAGTCAACATGTTACCTGAAGGTCTAGTATCCAGAAATAGTCCATACAAGAAAAAGAAAATCTAAATGTAGATCCTGTTTCTCTTTTTAAGACATTATCGGTCTGATCGTTATTGGAAGGATGTTTACTCATACAAAAAATCATCCTGCAGTATTTAATCTGGACAGTGGGGAAAGCAATTTCCACTAAACCTATAAATCCTTCTACGTCAGATGGCAGGGATTTTCTAGCACTGTTGAATTCACGTATTCTCAGACAACAATTATTTTTAGTCCAAACAGGCTATTTTATTAATTGGTTTAAATTGAACCCTGTTCAAATACCTGTGGCCCATATACATATATATTTCTGCCTTGTTAAGTGAAGTAGTGCATTTGTTCAGCTAGATGTCATTGGTAATTCTTTAATCACAAAACTTATCTGTGTAGCAGTAATGTTTGTTACAAGCATTGCAATAAATTGAAAACTATTAATAAAGATATATCAATTTGCAGAGAAAAAAAATGTATTTAGCTCTACAAGCAGCACTTGATCCTGTGTGTTCTACATTACTTTAGCATCCAGTGGTGCTGTGGCCAGAGTGGTTCTTTCATGACTTGTGCTCTGCTGAGCACCATGTCTGGAAAGTATCCAGTGCTCAGAGGAACAGGGAAGGACAGAATGGGGGACATGCCTCTGCCCTCTGCATAGGGATGTTGGAGGCATCCTGCTGAAATCGAGCAGCAAACACCCACCAGAGCTGCAGGAGAACTTGGGGGCCTGGTGTGCCAGGTCTCATGTGGCTGGCAAGATCCTCATTTGTGGTAAAGAAAATAAAATGGTGTGGGCAGAAATAGGACAGTCAAGCCAGCCCCACTGCCCATCAGTTTGGAGCTCACACCCTCCCTGCACAACCCGCAGGTCCGTGTTCACCCTCCTTCTCCTCTGTGCCTCTCCCCAAGGCTTCACAGCTTTGGTTCTTGTGCCTTCTCATGGAGAATTCACCTGTGTCCTGCTGACACTTCCAGCCTTGTCCTACCCCTTTGCTGACAAGGCTCTTCTTCCTCTGCCTGTTACCTGTTATGGATTTCTATTTCAGAGCAGTTTGTCAGGTCACTCGTCTCTTTCTACAAACGCTTGGGAGCAGATCTCTACCTGGCCTAAGCTGCTGTGGCTTTACTGACTTTGGTGAGCATTTACACTGCCTTGGGATCCATGGGAACAACACACTGAAAGGCACTAACAGTTCCTTCAAACAACAAAGATTCAACTTCATGATTTGCAGGGGATAAAACATTTTCTACACAAATTCATGCAGGCTTCAAGAGATGGGCAATCAGTCACCAGCAGTTTGTTGTGATGATTGATCAATGCTACTGTTCAAAGAAGTTGTACCCATTTAACTTTGAAAATCACCTGCATTCCATTTACACTGATTCACTATCCTTCTCAAGGAGAATAAAAAGCACCTTAATAACTGTTATTTTCACTGGTGGGGATGTTAGATCTACTCTTCTCAGTCTCAATAGCCTATGTAAATGTATTTTTGATTTATATGTATTTTAAAAATACTGATCCCTTTCTTATGCAGAGAAGCAATGGGGATTGACAAGCAATGGATAGCTATGAATTTACTTAGCTGCTCTAAAACAGCTGGAGGTGCCTTGGTACACAAGAGAGGAGGGAAACAATTCTTCTCTCACTAACAGACAGAATTTGCCAAAGGAATATATCAAGAAGGCCAAAAAATGTGTTTAATTTCCCTTTTTTTTGGATTGTTGTTCATAGAAAAGTTCAAGTATGAGCAATTCATAAAAAACCCCTGGAACAAATCATCAGACAACTTCTAAATTCCTTAAAGAAAATGTCAGGATGAAGAATAGCTGTGGGCTCCTGAAAAATAAACATGTGGAAGAAGCCCCTTTCCCTGACAGGCCAACAGGCTTCAGAGCTGGGGGAGAAGCAGCAGATTTAGATAAGCTTTCAAAACCATCTCACACAGCACTCCCATAAGCAAGACAGAGAAGCATGGTCTTGTTGAAATGTCTGTAGGACTTATGCAAAACATTTGCAAGCTTTAGTTCAGTTTATCTTGCTGCACCTCAGAGCAGCTATCCATGACTGCTCCTGGCCTGCAAGGTATAATAAATGTGTTTTGCAAATGATCTGCAAGGAAGCTGCAAACCACCTGGGGGGTAACCCAAAGGGACGGTAGGAATGGCACAGTGTATGCCTCCAGGTGTGTAAAGTCACTTCAAACAGAAAGATACTCTGCTCCAAATGGCCATGAGATGCAGAACAAAAGGGTAACTGAGAAGGGGGAAATGTGGTAAAAATTAGGTTAGATACTAGATTTGGTACTAGGAATATTTTCTAACAATAGGGACAGGGAAGCATTGCAGCAGATTACATGGAAAGAGTTTGCAATTGCCATCATTAGAAATAATTAAGACAGCTGTAGTGGATCTTGTCTTAGGACCCAAGGTTAGACTACATTACTTCCCAAGGTCACCTCCAGCACTATTTCTATCTGGTTTTCCCAGAGGAAAAATGATGGAAAATTTCCATATCAAAATTAGAAAAAATGTAAAAATTCAGACATCTAGGAGCAAGAAGAGAGATGGCCAGGTGCCTTGTATATGAAAACTAAAACAGAAAAAAATCAAACAAAAGAACTTTCAAAAAGTTTGTCCCCTAGTTTTGCTTAATATTGATCTTGAGCAGATGGACAATTAGTTTTGCCTGCTTTCTCCATTAGAATGTCTAGAGATTCAAGATATAGCACTATTTTCATTCAGCAGGTAAAACTCTCTGGATATCAGATACGAAAAGAATGAATATTTTGCAGTGACCAGTATTTTTAACAAGTTCATCTGTTTAGACATTTTGTGGGCTAGCTGTGAGCTGACTGCAGTCTCCTCAAATGACTTTATTATTTATCTTATCAGCTGTTAGATTTGGTGAGAATATCCCAGAGATACACATCAAAATATTTGCATTTTTATTTATTACTTAGTTTTATTTGATTTGGAAATCCCTTGGCATTTTTTTCTTGTTGAGCCATCAAATCAGTGTTCACAAATATAAAATTTAACATGCACTCTGCTTTCCAGATACCCAACTAGTAATAAAATAAGTACTAACTTTCCACCTGCATTTGATGCTTACCAGATCTCAGAGCAAATTTTAAAATGGAAAAGCCACAATACTGTTGACTTTCCTAACTTTAACACCAGTTCTATGGATAAGAGACAACCATTTGAATGTGAAATGATTGTGTCAAATCTCTCAAAGCCAGACAACAGCTGATCCAAGAATAGACCAAGAAGTGGGGATGGACTGTAGCCATGAAGTCAACTTAGCAAGGTTGAATTTTGCAGTAGGAAAGGCCAGCTATTTCCTTTTCATAGCAGAAGCTTTCTTTCCTGGAATGCTTTTGTGCTTGAGGCCAGACACCAGGCTTATTTGGGTTAGAGCAGGAGCTGAATACAATTGATAATCCACAACAAAAATATAAAAACATCTCAGAGAGATGAAACAAATTATTCTGAACAGGAATGGTGAAGGAAATCAGAGTTCTTGAGTAAGTAGCAATGAATAAGGTTTGAAGTTGTGTTGGAGGGTAGTCCCCAGAAGCTGCCTGCACTTAGAGCAGCTTGATCTCCCCTCAGGAATGCCACCCCCAGCTCCTGCTCAGCTCCTGCCAGCTGGTGATGCTTTCCTGGCTCGAGGATTTTATCACTTTCATCACTATGTTCCTCAGAGTTCAACAGGGTCTTGGGCTTTTGCTTAGTTACTGAGGCATAGAAATGCAGGTTTCCCAGACTGTTCAGGACTTTAATCCTGGATTTCCTGGATTTTCGTTAACAAAGCATGATAAGAAATGTCACAAAAATAAACTTTTCATTCAATTTGGGGCAACCAAATTATTATAATTTGTTAAATATACACTTTTTTCCATTTGATTCCAGAAGAGTAAACTATTTATCCAGTTCTATTTATAACCTATCCATCTCCAAAATGAGAGCAGAAGAAGTCAGAAGAATAAATTGAGACATATTGTTTTGCCTTTGAGACAACAATATACTGAGATACTGAACTTGCCAGGAGCAGAAATCCAGTCTGGAGAACAGTCACACAAGCCACCAGACACCACAGGAACCCAGGAATACTTTCAGTGCCTTCAGGGCAAGGCACAATGCAGTGAAAGCATCTGACACAACAATAACTTGCTCAAATCACCACCCAGCCTTCTCTTATTTAACGAACTACCCAGAGCTTCAAAAAGTGCAGCAACACACAGCACATCAGTGTAAACACTCTTGGAGCTATAATCAAGCTATAGCAGACACACATAAAAGAGCATTTAGATGTTCTAACCTCTTCCCAGCAGGTGTCTGCATTTAAGAGCTATTGATGCAAGCATGGACAACTGTGTCACTGTATCTCTGTTGTGATTTATGTTTGTGGGAGCTGGAGGAGCACAAGAGTTCCTGTGTAACAGACTGCTTGGCTTCTGGACAATTATTTCCCCTCTGCAGCTCTGTTTCTTTCAGAAATGATACTCTGCTCCAGGACACAATGGTCAGAGAATAGTTTTTTACTTCTTTAGTGTCTTCTGTCATGGGTGTTGTCAGACACTTTTAAAATCTCGCTTAATATGAAGTTAGTGGGGTTTCTGCATCCATTACTTGTGTCCTTTTTAAGAAAAATACTTCAATTCTTTGGGACATTTGCAGGAGATCCATGCTCACTTTGTGTAAGGTGAAATATGTCAGCTAGATCCCTCACATTTGTTGGGTTACAGGACCATCCAAGGAGGATGTTGGTACAGATGAGGAATAGAATTTGATCAACCTAGGGATAAGTGGCATTTCCACTGAGTTTCACTATGGTGGCATTAGCAGAGCTGGTGGCTATTCCTAGCATTCCTAGCTCTCTTAGCTCTGCTCTTTGTATGACTAAAAATCAAACTCCCCAGGAAGCTGAGAGGATGAGAGAAGAGGGAAGATAGGTATTTACGCTGGAATGGTTAAAACTAAAGAAGCCCACATAGAAAGGGAAAGAAGACAGTGTTTCCTCTGCAGGCACAAGAGGCAAATACATCCTTTTCCAGGCTGTAGCTAGAGGTGCTGTGATTGTGGAAAGCAGAGGTTGGGAGCTACTGGTCAGAATAGGGCAGAGAAAACAGGAAGATTTTTGTTTTCAGTGTTAAAGATCATTATATGATCTGGCATAAGTGTGCACCAGGATGGGAATCACATCACTTTATATCACTTTTTGGCCACTTTATGGCCACGGTTTCCACCACAAATAGGGTTGTCACATTTGTTTTCACGCCCCTGCTCCTCTCTGGTGTCTCTTGCACCCCTTACTTATAACATCACGTCAGAGCAGATTCATGTGCTTTTTGTGGCAAACCCTGGAACTTCTCCAAGCAGCGATGAGGACATCGGTGGACCTCAAGAAATCATAAACACTAAAGATTTCTGTGCAACTTGAATGACAAGGAGGAGCAAGTGCCAATGAACCCGTGACCCCAAGCCTTCTTATCGCAGAATAAAAATCAGATAGAGACAAGGCAGTGTACATGGGCCTCTAAGCCGCTATAAATCCCTAAATGGATTGTGCACTGCATGAAAGAAAAGGGAAATAGGCCAAGCCCTCACTGAACAGAAACCTGAATGGCTACAGCAAACAATGTGCCTGAGTGAATTGCACTGCTCCGGGACTAATGCTGTTCCTACTGCCGAAAGGAGCAGCAATGCGAGGCACGTCTTTAGTACCACTCTCCTTTCATCAGAGCTCTTCCCTCAGGGATGTCTTTCTCCACCAAATGTGTCTTTGTTCCCCACATGATGTGTCTCTGTGCCCGTGGAGGCACATTTGAGTTTGCAAGTGCCTCTGCATGGCCCTGCACTCAGAGATTATGCGCATTGCGTGCTGAGCTGTGTCCTTTTGTTTCTGCCCCTCCTGCAATTCCCCGGAGCTGCCTTAGCTGGATTAGGCGGCTTTGTGTGTTCTTGGCCGTGGGGAACCTGACCTTTTGCATGGAGGTTCTGCTACTAAAACTGAAGAAAAGATAAAAAAAAAAGAGTAGAAGATAAATGAGAGATAAAAAGACACTTTTAGAAGTATACTTTGCTGCTAGCAGTTTAACAGGGTTGAATTAAATATTGAAACTACATACATGCCTAGTGCAGCCTGGTCCAAAGGATTTTTTCCTGCTACTAATAGATATACTAGGGGAGGCAGACTTGGGATACTAAGGATGTCAAGGGTTCCCCTGATGCTCCCCAGTATGTCCTAATGCCCACAGTACACAGCACTCATTTGTTAGGAGGGACTGCTCCCTTAAAGGAAATTCTGTTGGAAGATTCAGAACTAAAAGATTTGAAAGCATGGATCAAAGACTGGATTGAAATTATACCCTGGACATTGTAGACAGGTGTAGGAGGATAAAATATAAGAAAATAAAGATAGTGTAGAAAGTAATCTTACCCCTAAGGAGTGGCAGCTGGACCAATTATCAAAGATTAGGAACAGGCCTGACTTTAACAGGCCACAGCTGTAACCAATGAGAAGAAGAGCACTATAAAAGAGGGAACTGGAGTTAGCTGGCTGCTTTGTGATGAATAGAGTCAGTGTTCTGAGGAGCTGCCCATGAGAAACACCAAGAAGGTATGAAACTTTTGTGATAAGGAGATAACAGTATGGAACTCCTGCAATAAGATGAGAACAGACAGGATCTAATTTCACTCCAGCTACTAGATTCTGGTCCTTAGTCCCTCTATCTAGTCCATGCCATCCTGCTTTTTTTGCAATAAGTACTTTTCTTACAATAAAACCCTAGCTTAAAAAGGGTTTCCCAGTTTCCCCTACTCTACTGTTCTCACAGTTCATCTGCAGCACCTCATGGGGAATTTCATCATCAATATGCCAAGGGCCTCTGCCTATCAATGAAGAAATTGTTCCAAATGTTTTTCAAAAAACAGCAACAAAATGGAAGAAAAAAGAAAGGTGATGAGTCTGAAATTCTTACACACAAACACTGAGATTCCAGCACAGCCATCTCAAGGCAAAAGCTGACATGGGTATGAGTAACATCTACAGAACTGTCAACAGCAATTCAGCAAAGGCAGTAGTGCTTAATAGGAGAATTGTCCTGCCAATATTCAGAGGGGATTAAAGGAACAACTGGACTAATTACAGCCCTCAGCCTGAGAAAATATTGGAAAGGCTGATATGGCACTCAATAAATGAAGAATTAGTGAGTAATTTGATTAATGTTAACTAGCATGGCTTTAAAGAAAAATAGATCTTTCCAAGTTAATCCTTTTTTGATTAATTTAAAATGTGTTTGCCAGAGGAAATAGAGCTGTGTGATGTGCTTCTGTAAGGCGTTTAATGTTGCACTACATAGTGTTTTTATTAAGGAACTGCTACAATACAGTACCAAGATAAAATAAGGAAAATATTAAAATATTTTAATACTGGATAACCTTCCCCCATATTGAATATGACTGCAAATGGCTAGTCTTCATCAGGTAATGCAATTATCTCCCCAAGAGGCTGGTTCTTTATCCTATGCTGTTCTTAATAAAAAGCAGGAATAAGACACGAACTTACTCCTGAATAAGCATGCAATGGCATGAAGCAGACCAGAAAAACGGAAGGACCACTGACAAAGAGTAAATGAGGTGCAGTGCAAAGGATCAAAACGTGCCAAAACTAACCTCACAGATGTTGCAAAAGCAGAGCAAAAAATCAATGAGGAAGGCACAACTTTGAGGGGAAGATATGAGGGATATGGCATGGATACTTAAAAAAAAAATCTTTGCCAAATTGAAAGCCATCAAAAGGCATGGCATGCCATCTAGTGGAGGGACATGGACCAAAGCTTGCCCAATAGATCCCCATTGAAATGGCAAAATTTCATTTCCCTGCCCGAAAGAAAATAACATTTCCTTTTGGGCAGGGAAATGAAATCTTTCAAAACAGAAAAGAAAGACTTACAAACACTCTGGAAATGAGATATGATCAAATGAAATGCAATTGAAAAAAAACCAAAAAATCAGAAAATCAGGAGATTTAGTGACTACAAGAAAGTGGTATGGGAGAAAATGAGATGCAGTGCTGTCCTGGTTTAGGGCAAATTTGGGAGAAAACCTCCAAAACTGGGCCCCCCAGAAAGCAAACCCACGCAGCCCCTCTCCCCAGCCGGTTCGGGAAGGATTCCTCAGAGAGAAGTGGAAAGAACCTGTTTATTTAGCAGGCAAAACACCTCCCAGCACGCAGAATGAACAATACCTGATGACAACACTCTGTCACCGCTCTGAAAAAGGTGACAAATTCAGAAAGTCTCTCCTGGGAGTGGTCACTCTGTTATTAGTCCCTCCAGCACTGGGGATAGCTACTGCAGGCCACAAGGTGCAAACTCTCGGTGTTTCTTTCTGCTGAATACAGAGGCAGTCAAAATGACAGATTTAAAATGGATGCTCACCCCTGCTTTTATGCAGTGTGTGTATGAAGTTCTCTGCAGATTGACTACAAAGAAATGGCATTACATAGACACAGCCTGAAATCACAGTTAGTTGATGTGAATGAGTGGTTTAGGTCACCTAAAGAGTCACTATCAAAGGTATTAGCAAAATCATGTGTAATGTAAATTTGCAAAAGCATGATTTAAAACTTGGTGGTAAGTTTCACTCTATTACTTATTACACAGATGAAGTACACAAAGGAAAATTGTATTAGGATCAATTTGCATGGAGATCAGGGTCACAAAAGGGCAAGGGGGTAAGGGAGATCCTCCCACTGAGAGACAAGGCTGAGTTGACCCCTCACTTTCTAAACTCCTTATGGAGCCTAGGTGTGGTTGAGTCCAAATTTCACCTCAGACTTGGTCAGCAGCTTATATCTAAAGGGTTTAACAACCCTTAATAATTTACTAACTTAACAATGAATGATAGAATAGGATTTACAATAATCACAGCAGTAGCTTAACTACAAATCAGAGATGGCAACATTCACACTACACTTGCTCTAAGGTAATTCCATCAATTACGTACAAAGGTACCTGTTAAAAATTCTCCTCAAGTTTGGTGAAATACCTCAAATAATAAAAAGAATTGGGCATGGGTATTACTAGTCCAGGATCCATGATCAGCCTTCAATAATGATCTCCAATTATCTTGAGCTTGAGAGTTGGCATGCTCTGAGAAGCATCCCACTCAGAGGGAGATGCTGCAGCCCAGGAAACTCAAAGAGCCTCACTCAGGACTGCAGTTGATAGGGTGACCAAAGATTTGGCTGTAATCATCTGTCAATCTCCATCCTGGCTATAAACTATCCAAGATTGTAATTACTGAACTTTCCTCAGTAACTATAATATTGTTCCACTTGGGCTATGATTCAGACAGAACAATGTTCCAAGGCTATCTGTTAGAAAACAGAAGTTTCTAAGGTAACAGAAGTTCCTAGGAACAGACAATGTTTCTGATAGGCTCAAGGGGAGTTTAAGTGCCCAAGAGTCATTAATCAAGATGGAGGCTTAACGAGAATTCCTAAGGTCACAGAGCAGCCTGGAGAGGAAGAGGGATGCACCACTACAGTTGAGACATATTATTTCAGATATAGGAAGAAAACTTGAAATTTTCTACTCCAAATCAAAGCCCAAGTCTTGGTCTTTTGCATTGCTAGGTTTAAAGTAAAATGAAGTTGGTAAGCACAATGAGTCTTTCGCATGGCTGTTCAGGTCAAGGTATTTCAGTTTCTTTTGTGGGCTTTTGTTTTGAGGCGAGGGGTTGGAGTGTGGGATTTCAGTAGGAGCCATCATCACCAAAAGCCCAGACTGTTGCTGTCTGTTCAGGGGGGGATTCCCCGGGGTCCCCTAGGCTGTGTGCTCACTGGTAGCAGCAGGCAGGCAAGGAGACTCCACATGGCTTCTGAGGGTGCTGATCAGGTGACGGTTTATTTGGGATATCCCACCCTCAGGAGCAGCATGGTTTCTGAGGGAGAAGGGGGAAAGAGGAAAGGAGGGGGAGAGAGGGAGAGCCCAGGGAGAAAAGGGCCAAGAGGGAATCTCGTGTCCCTGGCACAGCTTAACAGGGAGGTTCAAAGTGGGCGTAGAATCAGACTTGGGCCAATGGGGTTGCAGGTACATGGTACTGCAGGGGAGGATCACTGGTTTGGAATAAACCCTACATTTTTGAGGGGTGAGACAGAGCATACCATTTAAATAAAATGTAACACCACACCAGACCACAAGTGAGGGAGGCCATAAATATGGTTTTGCAACTGGTCATCACATTTAAGAGTGATACATAAAAATTGGAGAGTGTAACTACAAGTAAAATCAAAGATCAAAAATCAAAAGTATATAACAAAGTGGGATTTTTTACCTAATTAAAGGGAAGACTGGTGATTTTCAAAAACCATAATGAAGGAAAATCAATGATAACTGCTAGGAAAATTTCAGGGTAGACATCAGGAAAAACCTTCTCAGGGTTAAGAAGTTCCTGGGAGAAATTGCCAAGTTTTCATTACTGAAACTTATTAAAACCAAGACAAATGTCTATCAGGAATGACTTAGGCATAGGTGCTCTGTTCTAGGAAGACAGAAATACAACAAATACACCATTTGTCTATAATATTTCAGTATCTAAATTGTTTCTTGTTTATAAGAAATTTATTTTATTTCAATGTTTCTTATGACAGGAACCTCATGAAGTTCGAAAAAGAGAATTGCAAAGTCCTGTACCAGGGGAAGAACAACCCCAGGCACCAGACCCTTAAGATTAGCTCAGTTGGTGAGAGCATGTTGCTGATAACACCAAGGTTGTGGGTTTACTACCTGTATGGGCCATTCACTTATGAGCTGGGCTCAATGATCCTGTGGATCCCTTCCAACTCAAAACATTCTGTGATTCTGTAACAAGAAGCAGCTGTACCTGCCGGGGCTAGCCAGCTGGGAAGCACCTTTGGATAAAATGACCTCAGTGTCCTGGTGGACATGAGGTTCATCATGAGCCAGCAATGTGTTCATGCCACAAAGGTGACTACTGTTATCCTGAGCTAGGATGCAGGAATGCTGCTGTGGGCAGGGGCAGTAATCCTTCCCCTCTACTCAGCACTGGTGGTGCCACACTTGGAGGAATAGGTATCAATGCTGGGTCCCTTCTTAGCTTCCACTAGGAACCAATGAGTTTCATAATCCTTTCTATGAAGAGGAAAGCTTGAAAAGTAATCTTTAAGAAAATCAAGTCTCAGGACATTCTGGGAGTGAGAGTGTATGGAATGGAGAGTGGAACAAATACAAGGCTTTTATTTTATGGCTGGGCTCCTATGGCTCAGACACCTTTTGTAATGGATGCAGTGTCAGAAGAATGGGTTTAATATGATAGGGTGGGTCTCAGAATACAACTTGAGCTCAAAGAACAGGTTCTTTTCACTTTCTGACTGCTGTGGATTTAGAAATAGTTAGGAAGTACAGTGTATCCCCAAGTGAACAGTATTGCTAAGAGCAATAGCCTTGGAATTTGGATCTGATAATAGCCTCAAGTTTTCACCTTTTCAAAATAAAGAAATCTTATCTCTAATCTACAAAATAACCATATGCTTGGCTAAATTCAATTTACAACCCAAATGATATCTGAGCAGGATACTTTTTTCAGCCCAAATTATTTTTAGAAGTAAGTCACTGGCGAGTTTCCACATATTAGTTACTGCTGCCTCTGAAGCTATGGTTTGCTTATTTAGCAGGAGTTCAGAGATTCTCAGTGCAGCTCAGAAGTGAAGTGTGAGCCATATCAATTTCAATAGAGCCACTGGCAGGGAAAGTCAATCACTCTGCTGACAGGAGCTATAGACAACCTTCTTGTGCAAGGCAAGCTGCAGTGCTTTGCCTGGTTACTGTGCCTTGCAGGGGACAACTATGCAGTAATTTCCTCCTATTTTCAGGGACATTTTAGCTAACATCAATTTTATCAATGTCTATTTTTCTTTGAAAGTTTAAGTTATATAGCTGACTCCAATGGTATTTTGGAAAATACCTGGTGAGCTCTCCTGGGATTTACAGTAATGTGCTGTCTTGGTTTTAGCTGGGATAGATTTTTTCACAGTAGCTAATATGGGGTTGTGTTTTGGATTTCTGCTGAACACAGGGTTGACAAGACAGGGATGTTTTTTGCTGTTGCAGAGCAGCACTTGCAGAGTGAGGAGTTTTCTGCTTCTCCTAGTGCCCTGCCAGCAAGAGGCTGAGGTGTGCTAGGAGCTGGGATGGAACACAGCTGACCCCACCTGACCAAAGGGGTCCATACATATGGTGTCATGCTCAGCATATAAAGCTGGGGGAAGAAGGAAGAAGGGGGGACATTCAGGGTCATGGCATCTGTCTCCTCAAGTCACATGTGCTTTCCTGGAGATGGCTGAACACCTGCCTCTCCATGGGAAGTGATCCATTAATTCCTTGTTTTGCTCTGCTTATGTCTGTGGCTTTTGCCTTCCCTGTTAAACTGGTTTTATCTCAACTCATGAGTTTTTTTTCACTTTTGCTCTTCTGATTCTCCCCCATCTCACTGGTAGGGTGTGAATAAGCAGCTGCATGGGGCTGGGTGTGCTGCAAAGTTTCTCTTGGGCCTGCATCTTTCATCTTTTTCTGTCCAAACTTTCCTAAGATCAAGGTCACAAACAAACTTTAGTGTTAGACTAATCTTATATATTAAATGATCCAGAGCTACACTGAGAGTAACAGTCCCCAGTCCAGATGGGCAGCAGCTATCACAATGTGATGGTTGAACCAGGCAAGCCCAAATGACAAGGAAAGAGGGCTACCTAAAACATTTTCTCTTGTATGGGTCTATTTTAATGGCTTTAGGCACCAAACCTAATTCCTACGTTCAAGTGTCATGATTTATGTAGGATTTAAAAAAACAACCGCCTTCAGAGATCTTTTGTATAAAGGTCAAATTTTTGAGGACTCAACTCTGGACCAGGGAAACCTTGGATTCCAGTCATATGGCAGCTGGACAGGGTCTGAACTCACTACATCTAGCTCTCTTGACATGTTCATGAGGGTTTTTTTGAATATGCACTACCAAGAAGGGAGTAGATCAAAAAATATAATGGTACATAATAGCACGGACCTTGTATTCTAATTACCTATCGGCATTTTTTTTTTTCACTTCTGAGGTCATATGTGCCTTTGGAGGACTGTAGAGTTATTCAAAAAATTACATCTGTGATGCCATCAACCCTACTCTATAGCATGTTGATGGTCCTCAACCCACCCTGCATAGCTATAATGCTGCCAGCTTCATGGGCAGCATAGCCAGGGCAAATTAGAAGCCAAGGGGCAGTGATAGGCATGGCACCTTTTACAGAATATGATGATACAAATGATGCCCTAAGTTTTAGCTTTCGTATTTTCAGATTCTGCCTTAGTGTGTGATTCTGAACTTCATAGAAAGTGTTGTTGCTGTTGACCTTGTTTCAGAGAAAAGAGCCCCACTCTTTCAAGGGGCGAAAAAAGCTAAGACTTTATTTTATACATCCCTTTTTACAGAGTTTTATAAACCCTCCCGTGCCTATCCCCAGTTGGTCAGTAACAAGCTGTTACCTCGTAGTAAAAGGTCAGTCCTGGAAGAGTGTCTGCATGCAAGAAAGAGTTGTTTGTGATATATTGTTTTTGTTCTTTTGCTGAGACGGCTGGGATTGTTGAAACAGGTACAAGAAAAGAGCCCTAATCTGTAGAATTCTTTTGCAGGGAAACAAGTTGTTTGCTGCCATTACAGGCTTCTGTTTTCATGAAGAGCTGTTAGCTTTCTCCCAGCTATGTCGGACCAAATCAGGTTTCAGCCTGCAAGCCTGCTGTTTGCCACCACAAAGTGTTTGCAAGTTCTCTTCACAGGGTAGTTAGACAAAGCAATCCTTTTCCAGATTGAGACCCAAAGACAGCCATTACAGCCTCAGGCCCAAAAAGCATAAACGATGGTGAATTGAAGAGAGCAAACTGAGAGGATGGGACTTCATAACCTGAGGCTGTAATTGGACAATTTACCCCAATATGTAAATGGACCAAAACTTCTAAAAGTGTGAAGACTCGTGATGGGTCATCCATTTGTGTCCATCTTGGGTCCATCTTGGGCAGAATCCTGGCCTGGCTCTTGTACTGCCCAAGGTGTATCCTTTAAAGGCCTTTGAATAAATATCTACTTTATTCCTTTAACTCTGTCCAGCCTCTGTTCCAGATCAGCCTCTCTAGGCATCACAATCAGAAGGCAAAAGCCAATTAGGTGACAAAGAAACAGAAAATGTGCTAAAAACTTACTTAAATAGTGCAAGGGTGAAAAGGATGAAGAGTTAAGTTCTCACACCACAGCCCACTCTTGTCATCATGTTATATGAGCTGTCTGCCCCCAAGGATGGTAAGACAAGAACAGTGAGCACCATGTACCCCAGCTCTTGTGACTGATTTAACTTGTATCTTTTAATCCTCCTGTATATCCTCCCAGTATATTGGTAAAAACACGATTCAGATTACTTGGGCAGAGAGAAGGCTTAACCAAATGATTTTTTAATTAATTCATTCCCACAGCAAATTATTTCCTTATAAAATTTAATTATTATTAAACATACACACCAACTTCAATACACATAAATTTTCCTCCAAGCTCACCATGTTGTATGAACACAAACACAAACATTCCAAAGAAATCTACAGTTACTAGAAGGCAAATGTAAAAAACCCCAGCATTATGGAGTAAGCAGCTACTGGGATGTACAAATCAACTTCTTTAACCAAATAACTCATAATTGCTACTCTTTTCAGCAGTTATTTAAAACAAGCCTATAGAATTTTAAGGTATAGTACATCATATGTTGAGAACAAAAGAAATTACTATGTAGGCATGGAAAGACTCATCACTACTCTCAGGACTGTATATTTATTACTCTATTACTAAATTATTACTTTTCTATTAATATCTGATTCCTTCACAGGAGACATGAAAATTTTAGCCATTCTTGATTAAAATGCTAAGTAAAATCTCAGAAAACAAATTGTTGTGTATTTTTATAGTACAATTAACAACTTTGCATACTTTTGCATTTTGTCAGTTGTTACAGTCTGCACTTTTAGTCCCAAATAAGTTTACCTTAATTAATTGGAGGCTTAGTAAATACATGCCCCAACTATCTGGCAAAGCATTTGACTAAACTCCATGCAGCCAAAATATGTTCTCTAGCTACTTAAACAGCTTTACTGATGTTTGTGTAAAGAGGGCAGTAAGAAAGGTTCCATTTTCATAGAACAGATTCTATTAGGTTTTGTAAATATACTTACAAAGGTATCTGGGATAAATGTCCATAACATGGTGTTCTACATTTAAACTGCTTTTCATCAGCAAGTGCCTGCAAAGACAGCCATCTGAATGCGAGACTTATAATGCAGAGAACTAATGCTTCCAAAAATAAGATGTTGACCACTCAATATAGTAAATGTACACCTTCTATCTAATAGAGTATGTTTAAAATAAGGTTATATCAGTCTTACATAAGGCATTAACTTACTTCAACAATAGTTTGGACATGAATCATTGTACAAGAAACTAATTTTCCCACTTTTACTAATGTGACAATTATGAATTATTCTAGTGCCTGAAAATTTTCTGAAGTAGTACAAACATGGCAACTAGGCAAATATATTACCTGCCTAGCTACAGGGATTCATATGCATATGTTTTCTTTTCCTGATTCTGAAAGTGAACCATACCATAGAAGTGTTTATGTAGGCATTAGGTGAGGTGAATCTCAGCCACACCCCAACGTCTCCCATGATGAAAACAGGGAAGTATAATAAGGCACACTTCCAAAATGTTACTTTGGTATTAGGCAGGTAACAAATTTCTCTTAATGTGAAGGGTCTCCAATTCAAGGCCTTTTGGAACAGAGAAGCCCTGGCATCAGACAGACTCTGAGACTATGAGCATTAACAAAATGAACATATAAATTTCAAAACAGAAACCATGCATAAAATCTTACGATTCCTTTGGGATGTAACTGCACAATGTTCTAATCCAAAAAGTATTTATTTAAGGACCTAACTGATGCTAGAACAAAGCTGTTGCCTTGGGAAGCACAGGGCAGGCACAGAGAGTTCTCTGCTGTGGAAGGCAGATTTCATCAACCACACCTGGCAATATCTGAGTGTTACTTGTTCACCTTTGAGTAGCAGGAGGGCCGGGGGCACCAAGAGCAACCCCCCCAGCCAGGGATGCACTCTGCAGTCTGAGAAGGGGATTTAAGGCAGTGGACTTCTTTCAGCAGTTTAACTTAGAAATCCAACCAGCCAAAAAACGAAAATAAGGGGTTAAGAAAGGTTAAATTTTCAGATTTTTAAGACTACCACGTCTACAGTTATGCCAAAACGTATCCTGTTAAATATACAGCCTGGGAGCTAGCAGACCACGTACCACGGTGATGGATACAGTTTGGTTAAAAAAATTGGGTGCTACACACAGGAGGGCAGCTGCCTTCCGTGGTAGCCTAAAGAAAACCCGCGGCTGATCACACGGGTTTGTTTTCCATGGAGGATGAGGTGAGGAATGCCGATGTATAAGGAGCGGACCAGGGATGAAGGCACCCGTAGGCAAGGAAAGGATTACCCTTGTCCGGATCTTTCCTCAGGAGCCCAGACGAAAACCCCTCAAAGCAACTGTCCCTCACCTCAAGCCCGACTGGGGCGCACAACGGCCGCAGCCGAGTCCCGAGCGAGGCCCCGGGCTGCCCTCACGGCGGGCAGCCCTCTCTGCGGGCTGCCCTCACGGCGGGGTCCGCACGGGGCGGGGGCAGTGGGCAGGCGCCTCCCCGAGCGGCGCCCCCGCTCCTGACGGCGCTTCCGGCCGGGGGAGCCGGGATGTGCGTCCGGGTTGGGTCGGCCCCCGTGAGCGGTTTCCTCTCCCTTCCCTCCGTCTCCTTTTCCCTGCGCCCCTGCACCGTCGTGCCCTCGGAGGGAGCACCGCCCGCTCTGTGAGGGGTTGGTGAGAGGGGCCACGGGCGGGCGGGGAGCGGAGCCGGGGCGCCTCGGGCCATGGGCGGGAGCGGGGCCGGGGCCGGGATGGCCGAGCCTGCACCCTCGGCGTGGCCCCTTGGGCAGGGCCGGGAGGTACCGGTGGGATGGATCCCTGAGCGGATACCCGTGGGTGGCTGCCTCCGTTCTCGCCCAAAATGGCCATCCGGCTTCCCGGGGCTAACGGGGCTTGCCGAGCTCCGGGTAGCCGGGCGTGTTCCTGCTAATGCAGGCAGGAAACATCATCTGTCTGAGCGAGCCGAGCCAAGGGATCGGGTAGCCGCGCCCTGCCAGCACGGGTGTGAGTGTGGTGATGGGCAGAGCCTTTAAAACGGGAGTATTTTCCCCTCATTCGAAAGCAGCGTGATCTGATTCTTGGGAGGCAATTTGCAGCTGTAAAATGTTACTGTGATCATATCCCGGCACGGCAAAACGTGGGGGAAACTTAGCTTTTATCAGGTGGGCAGTGGTAAAGTTGTAGCAAGTCCGAGGGCGGTCGAGAGAGACCTCAGAGCCTTGGAACAACTGGTTAAGGGAGCGGGAACAGAAGCAGTGTTCTCTTCTGGCCTTCCACTCAGAGGGAATGAAATAGGAAGAAAGAGCCTGGTGTTACAGGCAGAAATTTGATTTTTTGGTGGTGGGTCAGTCTACACAACAACCATACTGCTGCCAATAGATGGGGTACATCTGTTTCGAAGGAGGAAACTTTACAAGAGTTAATAGGACTCACTGAAGTAATTTTAGACTAGATGTGAAAGGGAAAAGGGATAAAACCAGGCTTCCTAGAGATAAGTTTGGGAGAGGCATGCATTGGAGGGATGGAGGTCCAGAGAGTGGTGGTGAGTAGATTTAAATCTATCTGGCGGCTGGTTGCTTGTGGTGTTCCCTAGGGCTTGGTGTTTGTGCCAGTCCTGTTTAATAACTTTACCAATGATCTTGATGAAGCGATTGTGTTCACCTTCAGTCAGCTTGCAGGTGACACCAGGTTGGGTGGGAGTGTTGGTCTGCTGAAGGGCAGGAAGGCTCTGCAGAGGCATCTGGACATGTTGGATTGATGGTCCAAGGCCAGTTGTGAGATGAAACGAGGCCAAGTGCCAGCTCCTACACTTGGGTCACAGCAACCCCATGCAAAGCTACTGGGGATAGAGTGGCTGGAATGGGGCTCAGTGGGAAAGGACCTGGGGGTGCTGGCCAGCAGCAGCTGAGCATAAGTCATTGTGTGCCCAGGTGGCCAATAAGGCCAGTGGCATCCTGGCCTGTATCAGCAATAGTGTGGCCAGCAGGAGCAGGGCAGGGATTGTCCCCCTGTACTCAGCACTGATGAAGCCACACCTCAAAATCCTGTGTGCAGTTCTGGGCCCCTCACTGCAAGAAAGAAATTGAGGGGCTGGAGTGAGTCCAGGAAAAGGCAGTGAGGGGAAGGGTCTAGAACACAAGTCTAATGAAAAATGGCTGAGGGAGCTGGGGTCATTTAGCCTGGAGAAAAGGAAGTTCAGGGGAAATGTTACTGCTTTCTGCAGCTGCCTGAAAGGAGATTGTAGCAAGGTGGGGTTTGGGTTTGGTCTCATCTGCAAGTAACAAGCGATAGGACAAGAGGAAATGGCCTCAAGTTGTGCCAGGGGAGTTTTAGGATGGATATTAGAAAAAGTTCTTCACTGAAAGGATTATCAAGCATTGCAAAAGGCTGCCTGGGGCAGTGAGGCAACATCACCATCCCTGGAGGTACTTGTGGCACTTAGGGACATGGTTTAGCACTTGGCAGTGTTGGGTTAATGATTGGACTTGCTGATCTTTGAGGTCTTTTCCAACATTAACGATTCTATGATTTTGTAGTTCAGTGCCTCCATTTCTTCCTCATTAAGAAAAAAAGCCACCAAAACATCAGTGAAATATCTTTGCATTAAGCCAAACAAATTATTCTCTACTTCTAATTTTTATTAATTTTCAATTAGTACGTGTCAAAGCAAAGCTAGTTAAATAACTTGCCTGAGGTCACTTAAGCAATCTGTGTCAAAGACAGACAGAAATTGTACTATCTATATGCACCCTAATCTGTGTGATCATCTTGCCTCTTGCTTTCTATTCACAGCATTTTTATGAACATAATAGCTATTTACTTTGTTGACAGAATCAGTAGTTTCCTGAATAAACCAGAGTCACCTGAGACGCAAAGATGTTGGAAGAAGATATGGAGGTGGCCATCAAGGTGGTAGTAGTAGGAAATGGAGCTGTTGGGAAGTCCAGTATGATTCAGCGATATTGCAAGGGGATTTTTACAAAAGACTACAAGAAAACTATTGGTGTAGATTTCCTGGAAAGACAGATCCAGTATGTATTAAACAGATGACATACTACTGATTTTTACCTCTCTCTCTATTTCTTTTTTCTGTTGTAATCCTAAAATTTATGAAGGCTTGGAAAACAAAGCCTGCTGTTTCTGAAGCACACTAAAAGGAGTTGTTTTCTCTCTTGCACTGTGGGCTAAAGTTATATCCTTTATTCTCCATACAAAATTTAAAATTATAAATAAAATCTTGGAATATCTGGCATACCAGGCTCTTTGACAAGTTTGCTTTGTATTCTACCACCAGCTGATTATTTTAAATTTTTTTTATGATTTCTTGTGAAGAAGTAAAACTGCTTATGATAAAAAAATTACACAAATTTATTAGTCAATGTAGAAAAAAATGACTGTGAAAAAATGAGTAAGTGTCTTTATGCAGTGTAAGCAGGTAATGCCCTATTATGTTTGGTAAAGTGGAAAATTGTATGATCATGAGAAGTAAGAAAATTCTATAAGTTCTGCAAGCTGATGAAAAAGGCAAAAGCACCATTCTTCAGGCATCTAAGTTTTGTTTTGATGTCTATTTTTCAGTGTAGAGGGAAATGTAGAGGAAGAAGAGGAAAGGAAGAGGAAAATATACAGATTGTCTGTAAAGAACATATAATGTAGTTGAGGGACTATTGCCATAGTATATTATGAAGGTGAATGAATATTAATAATAAGTTAGATTATGTTTAAATCCAGTTAAATTTTATTTGGATTACTCCTATAGTGTAGAAACAGTAGTATTTCCATGACATTTGCTTTGATCTGTTCCTGTTACTGTATTGATCACAAAACTGTCTTGTTTATTTCAGAGTTAATGGTGAAGATGTCAGGCTAATGTTATGGGACACTGCAGGTCAAGAGGAATTTGATGCAATAACTAAGGCCTACTATAGAGGTGAAAATACCATGTTTGTTGTTTGGTAGTTGGGGTTTTCTTGGTCTGCATATCTCTAAAATATTTTCATATCTTTGTATTAAGAATTTTAGTTTTTTCATGTGTGTGCAAAGCATGCTTAGTTCAGCTTTTTCAGTTATTAAGTATTTTTTCTCTTTGTGCAAGTTCCTTGTCTTAATTATGTCCACTTTATGCAGTAGTGCCCTTTAGAAAACATTGAATGAAATGAGACAAATGTCTGCACAGAAACTGGACAGAGTGTAGACATTCAAACAATCAGATGCAAATGTGTATTTTCCCTCTAAAAGTGTTTCATTACTTCTGTGAGACACACATTTGTAAATATTCCAAAAACTGGATGAGGCACATAGTAATTAATCCAAGGGGGGGAAATCCACCAGTCATCCTAGAAAGACAGTTTACAGGGCACAAGAGTTCTTTTGCTAGTATAGTGTGCCTCAAATACATTAAAGAGCAGTAACAAAAGTGTATTTACTTCATCAAATAAACTGTATTATTTGTGTAAAGGCAGCTTATCTATTTAACCAGTTACAAATTGTGTACTTAAGCTTTCTTTGCTTATAATTTAACAATGGTTCTGTAAATATTTCTCTTTTTTTTTTAATGGGAGAGATACAAATGATTTGGCAAAGATTCCACTGTTCAGTTCTTGCAAATTAATTACCTGAGATGAGGAGAAAATATACTGCTATGGTATAAAATGATCTCATTTGGAGATAAAGTAATGATTATGCCAGGCTGTTTCAGGGTGTTACAGTCTTATGATCATTTTATGTTTCATAATCAATTTGCTATTTGGTGGGGTTTTTTGGTGATGTTTCCTGTTGTTGCCTGTGATCGATGATTACTATTTCCTCAGAAAAAGGTCTTCTTTTGTCATGTGGATAGAAATAATTTACAGCTGACAAGTTGAGCATACAAATTTTGGATGGTAGTAGTTGATTCTCTTGGAATCAACTACTTTTCACTGTCCTTTTCACTGTCCTGGCCTTTGCTCCTCTTGTGTGCTTTGCTCTCCCCAGTTGTTTCAAGCCAAAGACTTTTTCTCCTAATTACTGGGACTGATAGGTTAGAATATGGAGCATTGAGAAGAACTCAGGACTACACCTACTGGCCTCACTAACCACAAGCAACCTGCTGGTTTAAAAACAAAATAAAAGATTTGCATGAACATCTTGAAATCATGGTTATGACTCAAGCCCAGCGTAGTGCTGTTAGATCTCTGCTTGGAGTTCTTCGTACAGAAGTTCTTTCAGCACAGTCAGCCTGTTCACATTGTACCAGCATGATGGGTATGCAATAAATAGTTCAAGGTGTCAGATACAGAGACTGCTCTACACTAGACTTTGACTCATGAAAGATGAGGGAAATCAGAAGAGCCTGGAGTGCAATTTTGGTCTAGCCTCAGCAATCACACTATTATAGAAGAAAAAGTCAAGCTTACTTTGGAAATGCCAGGCTTTTATTGTTAAGAAGGGGAGGGCACCTCTAAGTTCAGATAGATGCTGGCTGTTAATTTAAGGTTTGCTTCTCCCATAGGTCACTGTCCCACTATCATTGCACTGGGGCTTATGTACTCCCCTGGGACACTGTGTATTGTCAGTTCTTCAGTGCTCACACAGGAATGCTTCAGAACCTGAGTGTTTCTTGTCCAGGGACCAAATTCATTCAGCCTTGCAGAGAAAGAGCATTGGAGCTGACAGTGGATTTGTTGTGTGTGTTCCTACGTGCAGGCAAGTGTGTGCAGCCAGTGCAGTTGCAAGCCCACAGTCACACAGTGCAAGGAGTACAGCAGCCTAAATTCAGAGCTGAAGGAAGCACTGTATATATTTAATAAATTCTTTTTTGTATTGTCCCAAGCATCTTCTCAGCAGTTCCTGTGTGATTGAAGTCAAATATTTCTCAAAGCAGTATTTGATCATGTACATGTATCGTGCATGTATCTTCTTCCTTCTACTACCACTGGTGTATCTTGAATATCCTTGCTAGGTTTTTGATGGAAGACAGACATCTTGCTCATTAGTGTGTTACTCAGTTGCTGATTAGTCAAATTGTCAGGATCCTCATTTTGTTGCAAAATAGTTCATTCTTCATAATCAAGCCTTCATAGGATTGCTTTCGTTTGCATTTGTTAATTTGTCTGTAGCAAATATGATAATGGAAGGCCCTAGTACAGTTATTTTAGATACTGTTAAGGAGACATTAAATCCTGCTGAGTCTGTCAAAGGCAGGATCCACAGAAGTTAAAACATCAGCAGTAAACAAGAATTTCTGGATGATGATACTGGATTTTGATCTCAGTGTGAGATTGAACAAGTCACCATCAGTTTTATAGGGAATATGTGCTTTCTGTTGTAGCTTGGATAGCTGAGGCAAAGTACTGAGTGAAATGAGTAGGGTCAGGTATAAAGCCTGTGAGAGTCCTCTCATGGCAAGGAATTTCCTTACACTTTCTATTACAAAGGCTTTGTACCTTTATGAAAGGAAAAAAATGTGTAGTCTATGCAGATAGGATAGTCTGCTGAAACCAATTCAGCTGACAAGCTCATGCTTTACTTGAATTAAGTAGCACTAGTCTCTAAATTCTTTTCTGAATTGCTCTAGGTATAAATATTATGTCAGTGATTCTGCAGGCAGTTGAAGCATTTTAAAATATAGAGGAATTATCAATGCAGTAATTGCACACAATGTCATTTTCTTCAGTACTTTAAAGTAGCTTTTTGGAACAGCTTCTTGCAAAGGAACTTTAATTTAAAATATTCATTGAGAACATCCTGAGCTGTTATGTTCCTGTTTGACACTATCCTGTGCCTTTGCTGCTGGTGCCTGTTGTTGTACATAATCTGTTGTAGGCAGAGGTGGTGTATGACTCCATTAGCACTGGATGACTGAGATAGTAATGTTACTGACTCTTCAGTACTGTCAGTGCCTGCATAAAAAAGGTGTTTATGTGGTTAAATTCTAGGATTTGTCTTTTTTTTTCCTCCTTAGAACTCTTAGATGGATGTTATAATTTCTTAAATTGTTTATGTTTTCAGTAAAACTACTGAGTATTTAGCAGATTTTTTGAAGATGAAAAGAATTTGCATATTAAAATCTCTGCCCTGCGGTGTCTTCTGTTGCACTCTGTTGCCATACTAACTTCTGCACCATACTGAAGCATGCTTCAGAAAGATCACAGTTGATACTGTTTTGCATTGAACCTGAGAAGAAAAACTACTTTTATCTTCTCTTCTTAAATAAGCATCTTACAGATGCTTATTTGGATTAGTTAAGTCTGATATTTATGATCCAGTGATTGAAAACTTTTGCACATGTTTTGAAATACACAATAACACGAGTGTATAGAATTTATCTTTGTTGATGACACTTTGTTTTACTGTTGTTTGTTGTAATAATCTTGAAGGTCCTCAAAAATATTTGTTTGATTCTTTATTAAAGCCTGTCATGTAAGTTCCTTTTGAAATGAATATGGGCAAGCTGAGGTATATTTACTGTCCTTGGCCACTGCATTCTACCTGTACTATATGTAAACTGAATAAAGTCTGATGTAGTATGCTACCTTCTCTTTACCTACCACATGCCAGGGCTTTTCCCTCTAAATTTACTGTTACTTGTGGTAGCATTCAGAAGGAATGGGTGGAAGGAGAAAGATGAAGTGAAGCTGTCTTAGCTTGGAAACTTGACAAAGGATTTCTTGGTCTTGAAACTGAGCAAAGTGATGTTTACAGATGGCGGGAGTATTTTAATAAATGCTCTCATCTCCATTATGCTACTATGTGAGATAATAGGCAAATGCAAACTAACCTGCTTTGAAAAGAATAATGTATTTTATACCTTTGTCACAGGAATTGCATCAGAATAATTGCATACGTTAGAGTACAGTGTGGACAGCAGGGAAAACAAACAGTCTTACAACACAAATAATAGGGGACATTATGGAAGGCTGCATTGCTGCTTTTTTACTGGTAGTGCTTCAGTTGAAGTTCTTAGGACAGTTCTTATTGTTTTGTATAAAACCATACCAGAAGAGTCTTAATATGCATGTGGAAGAATGTTAAAGAGCATAGAAAATCTTTCTGGAAATAGACTCTGAAGTTGGCTTTTAAAAAGCTAAATAAAAGCAAACCTAGTAAGATAACTTGTGTGCTTTGTGCCGGAGAAATAGAAAGATAAACAGAGTACAGGAATCAGGGATACTTTGTGAAATTCAGAGATAAAATTCATACTGATGAAAAATTTTTCATGCTATATGACATTAATGGGAGATGTTCACCGCAAGATTATGCTAGAGTCTCAAAAACACTGGCTATCTATTCCTTTCATACTCTGTTACTAAATAACTAGCACATTGAAGGCATATGAATAATGAAGTGTGCAAAGAAAAGCAGTTTCTGAGGAATAACAAAGGGCTACTGGACAGTTAAAAGACCAAACACTAATAGTTCAGCTGTGGAGGTACCTTCTCAGTATCCATGAAGTTTAACTGTTGTTTATTTACAAAATCCTAACAAAGGTTTTTGTATAATTTATCGTAGTGCTCTGATAGAATTATTAGACTATCTGGTAGTATTAATTAGAAGCACACTTCTTTTGCCCAAAAAGCTTCTAACAATTTATTTGAAATAATCACAACTTCATCTGAAAACTTTTTAAAGTTTTCTGCTTTTCAGAATCCAGATTACCGTACCACAAAGAATAATGTGAAATGTGCTTTACAGATGCTGCATACAGGAAAAAATCTGCCTCCTGGCCTCCATTAATCTGTTTTTAAAACAATAATAAATGAACTTCCCCTTCCCTTTTTCCAGCCTTTCCAGACCTCCTTCTGTTCCTTTCCCCTGCATACATTCAATATGCTGCAATTAGCTTTAAAGGTAACAGACCCATAGTCATCAAAAAGATGGCTGTAATGATCAAAATAATATGGCAATGAATTTTCATTTAGGGAATCTATGACCAGTGGTTTGACACAAACTGGTAGTAAAAGTGCATGTTTGTGGGAAAAACTTTAAAAATCCCTCATATTTTAAATACATTACAATTTTTTCTATTGTTTATTGGCTAATTTGTGTGTATTTGTATTTGTAATTTATTTGTATATTTCTAGGAGCCCAGGCTTGTGTTCTTGTGTTTTCTACAACTGACAGAGAGTCCTTCAAAGCAATCCCTACCTGGAAGCAAAAAGTTGTGACTGAAGTTGGAGACATTCCCACAGTTCTTGTGCAGAATAAGATTGATCTTCTTGATGACTCTTGCATAAAGAAGTAGGAGTTCTATTGTGCTACTTTTAAAGATCAATAGGTGCCTCCTGTATTCACAAGTTTTAAAAAAAGAAGTCTGTGAGAGTTTCTGGTGAAGCATTGGAGAATCTGGGTTGTCCCACCTGTGTCCTGCATCTAGACATGCCCTAGAAGCACACGGGGTGGGTGTTACTGCATGAGTGTAGATAGTCACACTTGGGCAGATGTGCTGCAAAGCTAGGAGCTTTGTGTTTATTTCATGCTGCATCCTGAAGCCAAAAGTAATAGAGGAAAGACATGAAAAGTTTGGTTCGGGCACAATATGATCCCCACCCTTTTTTTCCCCCTAAAAATCTAAAACTATAGATTTTCCTCCTGTTAAAAACTGTGCTGTGCACCACTGAAGGCACATTGTCTGTTTGGCTAGTGAATGCTTGCTAATATTCTTTGCTTTCTTTAATTTGGTTTTTATTATTCATTTTTATCAAAACATTGTGACTCTATAGAAATATGTATGTGGTAATATTCTCAAACTGCATGGTGCTGAATCTTCCTTGCTGTATTTTTCTTTACAGATTTTATTGTCAATTCATTCTGCCCTTGTGTGTGTGACCAATTTCATTCTTGTCCTAAAATCAGCTTAACAAATGTGTTTATTTATCACAGCATTTCATGTAGAAAATACTGCATGATCAAGTTGATCATTCTCCACTTCTTCAATTTCTATCATCTTTCTGAGAGATTTAAAGTATTTCTTCTTTTTTTGTTGTTTCCTGCACTGGCTTTCTTTGTTGTCTGTTTGCTATCATTGATGGCATAAATCAGCTTCTACTTCTTCTGCAAAGAATTCTGAGGATTTTTCAAAGGAAAAGCAAAATTGCATTTGAACTCCTCCTTTATTCATGGTATGTCACTTAGGTTTGGTTCTCAGAATACTCTGCCTCAGTAACATAATCTTTCTGATGATTTGATTTTCCTTAGGGAAGTATTCATAAGTTTCTTAAACTTTAACATAAGTTCTTTTTCACTTCACAGAAAAAAGTAATTCTTGATTTCATCTGTGCACTCATCTGATGGCATAGCATACTGCTTCATTAAGATATGCTTAAGGATTAATTTTTGTTGTTGTTTAGAATTTGCAGTGATAGTGCTGTTAATTACAGCCTCCTTCCTTTTGGTTTCACCAACATGCTTCTTTGAACCCTTGGGAAGTTTTATGTAATGAAGTTGATAAATAATGGGAAGAATTCCTTTGAGTCATAAAGACACTGCATGTAAAATACCTTCTTTTTATAGTGGAGATACTATAAAGAAATTAAGGATTAGGTATTTTTTGACTGTCTTGAATTTCTCAACCCACTTTGCCATGTTTAACTTAAAACAAAGCATTTTGTTTATAAGAATAAATGCTGACAAATGAACCAAATAAGGGCTTACAAAGCCGTCTTGTGTTGTGCAGTGAGGAGGCGGAAGCGCTGGCAAAGAAGCTGAAGGTGCGGTTCTACCGAGCGTCGGTGAAGGCAGACCTGAACGTGAGCGAAGGTAGGCGGTGCCGGGGGGTGTGGGTGAAGGCAGACCTGAACGTGAGCGAAGGTAGGCGTGCCGGGGGGTGTGGGTGAAGGCAGACCTGAACGTGAGCGAAGGTAGGCGTGCCGGGGGGTGTGGGTGAAGGCAGACCTGAACGTGAGCGAAGGTAGGCGGTGCCGGGGGTGTGGGTGAAGGCAGACCTGAACGTGAGCGAAGGTAGGCGGTGCCGGGGGGTGTGGGTGAAGGCAGACCTGAACGTGAGCGAAGGTAGGCGGTGCCGGGGGGGCGTGTCCCGTCCTGCCGCTTCTCCACGGCCGAGCACCCCCCCGGCTGCATGGAGCCAGCTGGCACTTACACATCTTTGCATGATGGTGGCAGCCCTCTTTATATTCCATAGCAGCACGCCTTGAACACAGCTAAAATTACCTGTGTTCATGGGTTAGGGCCATTTCTTTGTGCACGTGTTTCTCTTCCGCAAACACAGCTGCGAGGTTCACAAGTGCCAGTGTGTTACGGCTCCTCAGTCCTAATGACTGTCAGTAAGCACGAGCTTTCAAAACAAATACACATAGTAGAAGCTCAATTATTGCAACATAAAAACTGTTGAAGAGATTATTTTGTAATTGTTAATAGTTAATAAGTAATTGATAGAAACAATTATTTTATATTTTAATCCTGTTTAGATAAAGTACATTAAAAGATTGCATCTCTTGCAGTGTTTTGTTTACTGGTGCTATTTGATTAGTTCCTAAGTACCACTTTTAACGTACTTAATTTCATAAGAGTAGTGTTAAAATTTTGAGTCTGTGTCTTTTGTAGACTGTGTTTGAATAATCATGTACTAGACTGCCTAATGATATATTCTTGTTTAATTAGCCAAGATTATTAGTAAACTCCCTGTTTCTTCTGTATTAACATCATTCATCATGGGAAAAATCTGCAAGAGAAAATGTAAAAGTCTTTTGTATCATCTTTAAATGAGTTTCATTACAAATGTAAATAATTATAACACATATAGGTTCTGAAAATTCTCCTTAAGTTGTATGTTTTTTCAGATACCTAGGTCAACTTTATATACGCCAATAGAAATGAGAGTAGCTTTAATTAATTAGAAAAACTTTGTTGCCAAGTTTTCTTAATAGACTTATTTTACGTGACTACTGTTTTTCTAATGCTTCTTGCAAAATATATATATATGAAATCCTACATGAATTGTATATTGAATACATGTACTGTATATTGTATACAATTGTATTCAATTGTATATTGAATACATGACTGTAGCAAGTTCCAAGTTGCATTAATTGAAACATTTGGCAATATGTGTGTGCCATCTTTTTTTTCATATAAGAGCATTGAGATATTTCTGTGCAGGACTTCAGTACCTCAATCTGTAAGAGCTGGGCTGACACTGGAGTGACCTGGATTCTGCCCAGGCACACAGGCTTGCCCAGAATCACTCACCAGCTTGTGCTAAACCTGGGATGTGAAATGCGCTTTTGTCACCATACAGAATTTTGATTTAACGGCATGATGATTATTATTATTTTTAAGCATTCTGTAATATACCTTTTTTCTTTTTTAACCTTCCAGTTTTTAAGTATTTGGCTGATAAATATCTTCAAAAGCTCAAGCAACAAACAGCAGAAGATTCAGAAGTAGTACATACAAGCAGTAACAAGATTGGTATGTATACTATAATAAAAAAATCCCTAGAAACAGTATTTTGTGCCATCAAAGCTTATGGTCTCATATGTTTCCTTATGGAATTAATACAAAGTGAATCAGAGTCTAACTATTACCTCCCTGTCTTAGGATATCATCTCTTTCTGTAAAATAACTTTGTGACTCTTTAAAATTACAAGATGGCCAAACTGATGCACTAAAGTTTCTAGCTAATGCTTGGCAAGTGCCCTTTTACTAAATTCATTTAAACAAGATTGTGCAAGGATTTGAGAAGGATGCTTGTTGGGTTTTTTTAATGTAATCAGCATTACATAGCATTGCTCATCTCGGTGTGGACTTAAAAGACTCATGGGGAAAGAATCTGGCATGTAATCAGAAGGTGTTTGTAAGTTGCCTTCTGTAAGAAAACACTAAAACACAGAACTTCTGTAGTTCTTCTTTAAAGCTTTTCTGAGTCAGGTAATTTATTTTCCTTAAAGCACTCCCTTTTTATTCCAGCCTTTTACTTACCTTTATATCAACAAAATTTCTGAATTTTAAATCGCCATCTCTGTCTTCTATTATGTTACTCAGCTAACCACAACTTTGTGCAGTTAGTAACATACACATACACAGATGAGTACATATGCTGCCCTTCAATTACACAGGTGCTTACCAGCTTTAAATACTGCCTGGCTAGTAATTGCAACTGCCTCTACTTCCAGTTTAGCTGCAGAATTTACTCAAAATAGATTTAAAAGCTAGTGCATACATTTGAGGTGCTCTGCTATGCCTTAGCAGGTACTGTGTCTAAAGTGTTCATGTATTATGCTGCAAGCAGTAAACAAATGCAAATACTTCTCTTGTCTGAATTCTGTAGGTGTTTTTAATACAGCTGGTGGAAGTCACCCCAACCAGAATTCTAGCACTCTTAATGGTGGAGATGTCATCAACCTTAAACCCAACAAACAGAGGACCAAGAAAAACAGAAGTCCTTTTAGCAACTGCAGTATACCTTAGATCACTTTTGGAGGAAATTAAGCAGCTCAGAGAATTGGATGAAGTTGTGCAATTGACTACAGAATAAAGCCAGCTGTAGAGGTATTTTTACCGGTGCTTTAGCAAATTTGTGCCTCCTAGACAGAGGGTGGATTTTGATGAACTTGCTTGCGCCGTGGGTTTGTTGTGTGGCGTGAGACACCTGGTGGTGACACACAGAACCGTGGCTGCCTCGTGCACTTTGTACAGATTAGGTGAGTTTTTCCTTTCTCAAGGAATTACTTACAGAGCTATGAACTAGGTATTGCTGAATTGCAAAGCACATTTAATTTAAGGATAATACTTACACGTATAGGTACGGACTGTAACTCTATGGCCCAAGGTAATGTAGCAACCTTGAAACTAAATTTCAAAGAAAATATTAGAATTGGTTAGTCAGGACACTTAACAAGATAAATGAAGAGCAAAAAAACACTACTTCATTTTATGCCTGACCATATTAATATTCTGCCAGGATTCTGGCAGTTCTGTGGGTGCAAGATCTTTGCATTATATATATGTGTGCTAAGGTATATATGTAAACATTTGGGATGAATATCTAGGCTTGGTTCCAATGTGTACGTTACTTGGAGATCAGCTAATGATCATCAAATAGCATCTTCTAATTGTCCTTTAAAAATGTTGCATTTCAAATGAGGCTTTCCAAGCTACCACTGTGTATGTTTAACTTGCTATACTTTGGGCCTAAAAGCTTAGATTTAAAAATGTGTGGTGCCAAAAATGCTCCTTTTTACCTAATGCTATGCTACAGATGTTTTGTAAGTTTGTTTTTCTCGGTCTTAACAGGTTGAACAAATAACACTAATAGCTATTCAGAAGGAACATGTAATCATATTCTTGTTCAAATTTGATTGTTGTATCCTGTGTCATCTTATGAAAAAGAAATTTTCAAAGTGGTGTTCCAAAGTATTTATCTTATTTGAAATTTTTTCATAGATACCATAAACTAAGTTACAGGGATCCAAAAAATTGCAGCTGATTATATTAGGGAGACATTCTTGAATGTTGTCTTAGATTTAAAGTTAAGGAAATCTAATTCTGCAACATGAGAGACATGGCAAAAAATTTTCAAAGTGCTTCAGTAATTTTACAGAACTGATGTAGATGTTTAGGAGCCCAAATCTAACTTCAAGGTTATTTGGGCTAAGGCTCCTAAATCACTAAGGTGCTTTTAAAGATGCTAAGCAAGATACCTTTTATTTAGCAAAAATGAACACTTTATAATCCTCTTCAAGAGTATGCATGCCTTTTAAAAACTATCCATTTTGTTTACATGTTTTTGTATGGTATGATATAATTTTAACTTTCTAAGATTTCTACAAGTCTGCCAGTGACAAATGCAAAATCTGCTGCTTAAAAAAATCAGAGTTTTAATAATTTTGTAAATGGTGTATGAGAATGAAAATTGGTTGAGTGATCCTGTATATTTTTGAAGGAAGGACTTTTCACTATGTGAATTCATGTTGGAAGCTTGACTGACTTCGTTTCTAAGTCAATGAGTATGAAAACTGAAATGTATTCTTAATCCCACTGTCTGCAGGGAGAGAAGTGAGTGGCAAGTTATGCACAAACACTAAAGATCTCTGAACTCTGTATTTTATGTTTACTGTATTAGGCTTTCTACCGAGTACCACAGTTTCTTTGAGAAGCTGTTAGAGATCTCCTGTTGCTGGCAAGAAGGAGGGCACTCCATCCCTTTTGCTATTGCAACAAAATTGTGTTTTCTTCACTGTAATGTTTCGTTTCCTGTGTTTTCTCTTGGATAAAGGCCTCTATTTTTTAACAAGTGCATTTAATCACTGTATGTATAAATGGAGTCAAGTCCTATCTGTCTTAGCAGTTAAAGAAGTAAGGTACTTGGGATAAGATGATTGAACATCATGGGGCCACCTCACAGCTTAGGGGAGAGTGTATGCATGACAGAAGAAGAATTTTGACAACTGTTTTTAATATGGAAACTTTTACATTTCACTGTCTGTCTACAAGTTTCATGGGGTTTTATTCATTTTTCATGAAAAACAAACAAAACCACAAAGTGTTTGAAACATCTTTTTTTGCCTTGTTTGACTTTCTACAGCATACTGAAAAGTAAGTCTTTATTATGTATAATGACAATTTGTACTATTTTATGTTATACTGTAACACACTGTACCATTACTTTAGGTTGTTTGTATTTACAGTATGTCACTATAAACTACTGCTTTTAACAACTCAGCCGTTGTTTCATAGGTGGAGACTTGACAGACTTGATAAATTTAAGGTATGTTGAAATGTAGTGCATATTCTTTAATGTAGGAATAGTTACTTGCAGCATTGGGTAACAGTGAGTTTTCATTTTACTCCCACCCTAAATCTGAAGTGGATCGTTCTTTGTTGAGACCTTGCAGTGCTTGTTCTCTAACATGACTGTGATGGAAAACTGCTCAAATTAACATCTTTCTGGGAAGTGCCCTGCATGTACGCTGCTTCAAAATTTTGATTCTTTATTCTACTGGGGTTAGTGTGTAGGTGTAAACCAGATGACTTGCATATTGCAGGAACCCCTTAGGTATTCACATCATTCTTCAGTGGCACTAACTTTTGCCTTTTGGAAGAGACATCCCTAAATGTTTTAGTACTTGTGTTGTCCCTCATGAATAATTTTTGTTATAAACATTACTTCATTCTCCACTCAAAGCGTACTCATTAAAATATCTTATGTTTTAGTTAGCAAAACCTACAGGTGCAGGGCTGGTAATAAAAATGCTCTTCTCTTTGCATCCCTGGGACTGCATGGTGGGTGAGGAGGTGCCTCTGTTACATCCATGATACCCTGGATTAAGAGCAAGAGATTCTTATGCCACAAGACACAAATTTCATTGCACTCCTGTAGATTCTTTTTATATCTCTTCAATAGCTCATTGGCTGTATTATCTGGATCTTGCCACAATTCTTTGCCCTTGGCTGATAAAGCTACCACTAGCAGGAAACTTCAATGATTGTTAATGCCTTAGTGAAATAGGGATTCACTAAAGATTATGACACTACAGCTTTGTCACTTCTGTGTTGTATCCATTCAGTGAATGGGTGTTCTCCCAGTACATGGGGCATCATTAGATGCAAAGCAGTAATGCTAGGGATGTATTTCCAACTGGAAATAGCAAATCTCAAAGTTGTATGACTGATCACACTAATTTTTGTGCTTGTGGTTAATTTTGTGTGTGTGGTTAATTTAAAAAAGACTTTAAATATTCCACTTAAGACAATTTTGAAGCTTCCTTATTTTCAGTGTTTCTTAAGGCAACACTTTTGTAGTCAAAATGCCTGAATTACCACACTGTCAGTCTGATTTCCTGTTTAATTTTTATGCTTCAGTAAAATATAACTTTTTACTTTCTTCATTATTGGGCTGAAGCACATCCAACATGAACTTTTCCTTCGCAGCATTTCTATAGAGGTGGAATAATCTAAAGAGCATTGAGCAGCTGAACACGCAGCACTCTGGGGGGTTGTGTGGGGTTCATGCACAAGACTCAGCAAGCCCTTGAAGCTGTTCGTGCACTCTTCAGGCTGAGAGCTGCAGGTGTTAACAGGGCAAATGATCTGCCCTTCTCTGGGAGTTCATCATTCAGCAAGCCAACACACATGCTGCTCCATTCCAGGGACACTACCTGAGCCCCTGCTGCTTTTCTAAGTGTAGTCATAGACCTTCAGTTGAAGTTCCAGTACCTGAACACTAACTGTACCAAAATTAGAGTGCAAGGATGGTCCAGCAGGCTTGAATTCATCAAAATGACCTTGCCATCTTTTTGAAGGAAGCAAAAGCTGTGCAGATCTTCTTTCTAATGCACAAATAGTATTGAGAGAAGAAAATAATTCTCTGTTAAATATGGCATCCAAGCAGATAATCAAAATTATTACAGCAATGCTTAGATTTAAGATGAAAGGTGCCTATAATGGAATAAGAGAAACCTGCTAATGTTCTATGGCAAAGTGTTCTATAGGAGTCATCTCAAAGCCAGGTGAGTCCTAGTACTGAACTGGGCTTATTCTCAAGTTTCTAGTGGAAGGGTAATACTGATAAGTAGTTTGTCAGTTCTTCCAAACTCACTTAAGTTGATAAGAAAAATTAAAAATTACTGTGGACCAGAAGAAACACCACTCTCATTGTGAGGATTAAGATGCATTGTTACTAATGGCTTAAATGTAACTGGCTAAAAGAGGAAATGTACATAACTGGTTTTATCACCATCATGATCTCAAGTAAATGTAACAGATTTGTAGAAAAAAAAGTCAACATATCATAAATCCTCAATCAGAAGAATCAGTGTTTAAAACTGAGTATCTTGTGTATGCTGTTCTGTAAAATCCCTACAAATTAGTTCTGCTGTTCTCTTGTAAGTGACACTAGTTGCATTATGCGACTTAAAACGTTTGTTTGCTTATTGTTGTGTCTGATATAAGTCACTACTTTTGTGGTTATGTTAAATTGTCAGTACATTAAATTTCAAAAATTGCTGTAACTACAAGCTGTGCAACCTCAATCTGATTGAGAAACGTGTGCTTGATTCTTGGGAGTGTGTTGCCAACAGCTGGATCAAAGGCAGCACATGAGAGCACTGGCAGGAACAAGTGTGGATGCCCCAGACAAATAGAAATGGTGTTTCTTAGCTCTTGCCTCTGATTTCTTTACCATATGGTTGAAATACAAAATAGGGATTCTCTTCTGCTCTTTCTGGTCATTTTGCTTTTTATGATTGGTCTGGCCAATACAGTGACAAGGTTTAAGTTCAAGATTGTAGACATTGGAAGTGGCATTAAAGCATTATTAATACATCAAAGATGCCTGGTACATTTTCTGACAATAAACAGGTAAATAATCACTAGTGATTGTTGGTTGGGGGTTTTGCATTGTTTTGGTATTTCTTTTTTTAGTAAAACACAAATCAGCATTTGTGTCTGCCTCTACCCAGATATCTGAAGAATATCAGAAGTAACATACTCCTACTTCTCTTGCATGCAGTTTTGAACACGGAAAATCAATGTGTTTGCTTAACACCCTGACAAGGATTAACTGGCAGTGTTTTAGGCTCATTACAGAGGCATTGGACTAGATTACCTTCATCAGTCCCTTCTAACCCACCTTTTCTGCAATTCTGTGATTCCAACAAATTGCTATAAAAAATAAAAATTCTTCTAGGTATCAGTACAATGAAGAGGATCTAAGAATGAAAACAAAAAGATTTTTGCCTGAATAACCTTATAATGACCTTAAAAACCCAAATATTGGAGGAATATTCTAAGCAACAAGAAGCTGTCTTCAACTTAAGTGTTGCACAGCACAAGTTCTGAAAACAACCCAGGTCATGTGTTACTGTAAAGGATTTTAATACTGTTGGAACGGCTTGAAGATTTTTTTCAAGTGGAATTACAGAATTAATGTCACCAACTCTTAGAAGCTTCGCACAATCTCAAAGCTGAAACTTGGACTGCATTTGAAGCACCCACCTGAAGTGCCATTTCTGCAAATTAAATGCAGTGACAGTGACCTCATAGCAGCTGAGGTTTCCAAGAAGGACAGCTCTTGAGTTTTCCTGCAGAGCCCTTGAGGCCATTCAAGGCATTTAAAACCACCGGGCTCCTGACTGTTGGCTGTTCAGGAGCCTGATGTGCAGGGTCTCACCGTGGGCTGGTTCCCTCAGAGCACCCAGGTGTGACACTCCAACTGTAACACCCTAGGCACTGCCACCGAGGCAGCTGTGGTGGGTGGCAGCACTCAGACCCTTTGGGCTCCCTTCAGCTGAGCTTTAACCTGCTGCTGGCTGAGCCAGAGAGCACCCTGCTCCCCTCAGGGCACCGCCAACTTTGGATGAAGTACTGTAAGACTGGCCAGGCTGCAGGGGGTTACAAAATCCCAGGCACACCCTAAAATCTGCAACTTTTGACCCACAGCCATAGAGCTCAGTGATGATGCGCAGCAGTTACTGTGAGTGAGAGGGTGGAAGATAAAAAACAACCCAAAAACCACTCACAAAAAGAGGTCAATAATGATGGATGTACAAAGTACCATCCTACACAAATCACAAATACAGTGTTTGCCTGGTGAGAAGTCAAAATGTTTTGCTCTGTGGCTTCAGAGATTATGCAAAAGTGGAGTAGTAGCTGATGTACAATTCCCCTTTCTTTTAGAAAACACATCAATCTCAATGGTACAATGAGCTTGTGGGAGCAATGGTTCACCAGGCATGGAGGGGGGATTTTGAGAGTCAGGTCATTCCTAGCCTGGCTGGTGATCCCTGGGATTCACGTGTTGCTTTTACCTTTCTCAGTTACAAACTGGAGGTAGCTGTCTATCTCTAGAAAGTTCTGTGATCAGTTTATTCAAAATATTGAAAAAGTGCAAAATTATAAATGGTAATGAGTAGGACACTGTGTTGTTTATGAAAATACCATAAACGGTTTATTAATTCTTTTGATTTATTGCCATAATTTGTCTTTTATCCCCAAAAGTCTGGTTCACACACTATGTATACAGCAGAGAAAAGCTGAAATTCTCATGATAGGACAAAACAACTTTAGTTTAAAAAACCCAGGAGAATGGAGGAAAGGCTAGATTTTCAGTTTCTGTCAGTTCAGCAGAAGCACAATTACAATTTGCAATAGAGCAGTATCGACTCTACAGAAGAACTGATAGCATTCCTTACTGCCAAAAGAAAATGCCAATGCTACTAAAACCCATTAAATGCTTGCACCTGGCAATCAAAGATACTTTGGTGGGTGTCGATGTGTATATACGTGTGTGCTCGTACAGAGAATTCTTTTCTTGGCTTCTGTGTGCTTTTTATGGGCACTTGCTCATCCTGTGGTTTGCCAGAAGTAGCCGGGGAGGATACGTTAATCCTGTTTGCTGTTGCAAGACTGCCGAACTGATGATTTCTGATGCTCCAACAATGTGATGGACTTTTCAGAATTTTCCAAGTTTCTGAGCAGAGTCTCTAGGCGCCTTTTGATTTTCTTCTGATCCTCAATGGCACATCCAATGACCACAGACTGGAATTTCTGATCGATGGGTCCTGCTGGCACGTCGGATGTGCACGCACCATAAAGTGACATGAGGCGCATTTTGGCGTCTTCCAAATCGTCGAGGAGTTTGTTGACGATCTCATCGATCATCTTGGTGGCGTGCAGCAGGGACTCCTGCTGCTGCGCGTTGCGGATGGTTTCTACGGAAACCTCCACAGTGAGGGTTCGGCCCATCAGGCGATTCGCAGTCAAATTAAGTTCTTCTCTCTCACCTCAATTCAAAACAAGAAAAAATTCTTGGTTACGGGCAAATACTTTCCTGTGCAAACAGCATCATCAAGATATTCAAACTGCTATAACTTGGCAGTAAACAATATTTTTTTAAGTAAGTGACAATCAACAAGATTTACAGAAGGCAGAAATGAGCTTTTTACATTTGCCCAAGTCATACTCATTTCATAGAAGCCAGTATCTGATTTGAAATGAGGCATTAAACTCTACTAAAATTGTAAGCAATGTTTTTCCTCTGCTGACACCAATGCTTGCTGTGTCACTTTCAAGGAAAACATACAATATTATGAGGAAACACTCGGTAACAGAACTAGCTCATTAAGGACTTCTGTGCCTTTCTGAGGGAGAGATTTAGACATTCCCTGAAAGCCATAAAGAGAAAACTAGATATAATAAGAGGCCATGAAAAAATTTTTTTTCAATTTTCTGAAAGTATAGCTGCTTTTCAAAAATATGAAATGCAGGCTCTTGAAGAGCCAATAAACCAGCAATTTAAAGCACCTAATGAAAAACAAAAGCTGTGAATCACACAACAACGACAATGACCATAATCATCAGGTTCTTGTAGGCTGTACACTTTATAGCACTCATGCCTGTCCAGTAGTCAAAATCATTTTCAACTGTATTGCCATCTTCATCAATGACTCTCCCCCAGCAGAGCAATGTTAATCTTGATTTTGAAAATGTATCAGTGAACTGAGTATAGGCTTTCACATACACAGTATGAATTTAGTCAAGAAGAGATCTCATGATGAGTAACACTTCAACAACCTCAGCAGGCTCCAATGCTGCACCCTTCCCAGCAGCAGAGTGCTGCTCACAAAGAGCTGCTCCCTAAAAGATGGGCTGATTAGACTTTGGGTCAGTTGGAGGGTACAGGAAAGCAGCTTCTCACCTTCACTGATGTGCCTCATATCCTGGCTGTTCTGTATATTGTGGATCATTTCAAGCAGAATTTCTTTCTCTTGTTCCATGGCAGATGCTGCATCACGGAAAGCCTCTACCCTGTACATGGTTGAACCAAAAATAATAAAACGGCTGTTCACCTATATAGCTGCAAAGAACTCTTATTTTAAACTTCAGCTTACAGTAAGTGCAGTCAGATCTTGGTTATTCATGAGACAGACTCTCTGACTTCATGACCATCTCTATCTTCACTTTTCAAGACTCAGTATAATTAAAAAAAACAAACAGATGGAGGGGCAAACAGAAACAACAGCAATTCAATCAGACTTAAATTTTTTATTTTACTGACAGTGCTGTTTGATCTTACTCTGTGGTTAATCTGGATATGAAGAGCCTGATGGTACTACAGCCCCATAGCAGAAGTCCTGTAGGAAGCTGGCAATTATTATCAGCTGCCTAACTAGGAGAGAAAGGGACTGAGTCCCCATCAGGGAACTTGGTAATGAGGGTGGCAGCTGCAGAGATGGAGGCAGCAAGGGGCCCCGGCTCCCTGTGCGACCGCCAGGCCAGCAGAACCCACAGAATCCACCTGCACAGCAGAGAACAGCAGAGAACTGCAACGCACCAAACAACGCCTGTCACAAAGGAGAAAACCCTGCGAGGGAGACAAAGCTCACACACTTCTAGTAACATGACAAGGCTTTCCCCAACACAAGTGCTGTGCCTTGTCACTGGGAGAAGATGCTGGACTGCCTGCTCCCATTGTCACTGGTGCTTTCCATGGAATGATGCTCACTGTAATTCACACAGGGAGGAAGCATCTGTGGGAGCAGCTCCTATTTCTGGGCTTGCAAGGGAGCATGAAACTCAGTCCCTCCTGAAACCAGACTCCTATTCCAGTCCCATTCCTGTGCTGAAACTCACATGTAATGCAGTGAAGACAAGGGGAAAGTCCATCAGAAACTGCTGTCCCTGTAACTACTGGGTCTTGGTAAGTGTGTGGTTCTGTGCCCACAGCCTGCTCTCCTTGTGGCATAAAGTGCAGACTCAGCTCACCATGGGCTATGTGAAAATGCCCCATGAGAAATCTGAGTCCAGTTTCTTAATTAATGTCTTATTCCCCATCACAGTTTTAAAGAGGGGGCTTTTGCATTCAGCCAAATAATGGAAAAGAACACTGAAGCACTCCAATGCAGCGCTTTACTTGACCTGATACAAAAAGGGAAATGTCCCACTCCCTTTGCTTTTCTCTGAGACTTGAGGGTAGGGGCTTGCAGAGCCACTTTCCAAGCTGGAACAGGCTACAAGAGTTGCACCAAAACCATCAACTCTGCATTCACAGGCTGCACAGAAAAGAGTATCACGTGAACCTGGCTGATGGTTTGAGATGCTTGCAATGCACAGCTCAGGAGGTCTGGCTGCATCACGGGAATCCATCCATCTATCCTGAAATGTTTATGAAATCTGGCCAGAAAAGGGGAAACAAACCAAAACATTGTTAAGTCTCTTAGGTGCTCTACAGTCTTCAACGTTTCTGGGCGCTGCCCTGAGACAGCGGTGGCTCATTGCTGTCTCCTGGGACAGGAACGGAGCTGCTGCTCCTTCCTCACGGGCTGGCTGAAGGCAGTAACTTCAGGAAAACAGCAGGAAGAGAAAAGAGGGTGAAAGCAGAAGAACAGGAGCATTTGAGGATATAGTCACTCTTCATATGCAGCCTGTTCATGAAATAATTCTGTTTTACAAAATATTTAACCTAACTTAGTCAATGAAAGCACAGGCTTCAGGCCTTGCCTTTAATGTTTTTTCTGAGGAGGAGTGGGAAAAGTTAATGCAATGCAAATTCATGCCAAGAGCAAATACTTATAATTATTATTTTGGACTGGTTAGTAAGAGCAATGAGGCAGGTGGAGTCATTTCATACTTCAGATGTCTCGACTTTATAATTTAGGAAGTCTAGTAATATTTTCAAAATGCCTTGCCATGCCTTTTTTAAAAAAAAACTAGTCGCTGGAAAGTTGTAAATTAAAATTCTGAAGTGCACTTTCAATTTTGATAGTGTTTTAAAATCAGATTCTGTATATCATTGTACTGATGTAAAAAGTAAAGTTCTGCCTTCAGTAGATAGATCAGTCCATGATTTCCACAGGCTTTGCTGGGTCCTAGGAAGAATGTGGAAAAGCTGCATTGCAGGGATGTATCCTGAATTGGTACAGTTCTAAAGAGATGCCTAAAATATCACTGCTTCCTAAGGCCAGCTTGGTATGTGAGGTAGGACCTGAAAGCCAAATTGTCAGAATTAATGTTGCATACTGAAAAAAAAAGAAAAGCCCAGTTCACCAACTAGAGCTTTCATTGACATTTATTTACTAAAGGTAATATAACCAAATCTTAAGAACTATTTTATTTGCAATAATTGCTACTTCAGAATTATTTTACCATTTCCTAAACTGCAATATAGAGTGCCACACAACAATGGGACAGGGTCATTTCATAACAGTGCTCTAGTGGGGGGAAAAAAAAACCCAAAAAAAATGGAAGTCAGTCACATCAACTTCAGGAAAATAATGTGTCAGGATCACACCATGCAGTCAAGTTCTCATAACGTCTTTCCTAAAATGCATGGTTTCTTAACTTCACAGGTTTCTGTAAATCTTTCCTTTCCTTGTGTGGTGGACCCAAAGAAAAGTTTGAAGATTTAAACCTCTAACAGAGGTGACTGATGTGGGAAGGGGTGGAAATACAATCCAAGTCTCGAAAAAACAACCAACCAAAGAATGAAAGGCGAAGAAAACAGAACACAAAATACTCATATTTATGCCCAGTTATCAATTATTTTGATGTAGCAGTATAGTCTTTTTTCCTCAGAGATGAAAACCTCCAATCATCTTTTTACTTGGCACAATCCAAGTAAATCTGAACATCAACTAAATATTCCATCTATTACCTAACACTGAACAAGACATTCCTTACTTCTGATTTTCCCTGTTTGTGAGCAATTAGCTGAGCAATGCCTTTTTTTGCTACATACCATTTGCATGAGCAGAGCCTTCCCCTGAGAAACAGGTGGACCAGGCTGTGCTTTTGTTTCCAGATGAGAAACCTGACACCCGCTTTCTTAGGACAGCTGCAATAACTCTGTCCTTTAAACTACTGACTGACTTAAACAGCCCACTATTAAAGCCCACGTGCTGGAGCTTCAGATAAGTCTTCAAAGGAACTAAGAAACATCTGAGGATGGAGCAGCTTCTTTCCTGAAATGGAGCTAATCGGGCACACTGGAGGGAGACAAAACAGGGGGTTTCACCCTGGCATCCTCAGCTCCTTCAGCTGAGTGTCCACTCCCAGCTAAGCAGTCCTGTGACCACTGAAATGAATGGTGGTGGAACATGGTTGACCCAAAGAACAAGATTAAAAGTACAAAAAATGAAGATAAAAAATACCCAGCAAGAATCTGACTTACCTCATGTATCATCACACCTAAAACCGTGTTTTTACTTAACACAACCAACAGAACACAGTGACTCATAGACAGAGCCTCTGGTCTGGCTTCCAGCTGCTCCTGAGAGATCTTGGCAGTCACACCAACACCAAGGTCCAAGCCCTTCCAAGGGGCAAACGTGCCACCTGCCCCTCGCCACCTCTGCCGCGGGCACTCCCTCCCAAACTGATTCCCCTTCACTGCTCACTTTCCATGCAGAAGAAATCCCCTCTGCAAACACCCATCAGCGAGGTACAAAAATGCCCCATTACTGGTGGAAAAGAAGCTCTCACAGTGGAAAGAAAGGGAGGAAAAGGAAGGCTGCTCAACCTGGAGTGTTTTACAGTGGCTTTAAACTGAAAGAGGGTAGGCTTAGATTAGGTATCAGGAAGAAATTCTTCACTATGAGCATGGGGAGACGCTGGAACAGGTTGCTCAGAGAGGTTGTGAACACTTGGAGGTGTTCAAGGGCAGGTTGGATGGGGCTTTGAGCCACCTGGTCTACTGAAAGGTGCCCCAGCCCATGTCAGGGGGCTGGAACTAGGTGACCTTTAAGGTCCCTCCTAACCCAAACCATTCTGTGATCCTGTGATTTCCAGAGGGATGAAACTTGCTTCAGAGTTCAGTTTACCTTAAGCAACTTGAGAACTGAGGATTGTTGAGGGTTTTAATTAAAGGCTGTAGTTCAGTTTGACAAATTTTCACTTATTATACTTACAAGCAACATCTTGAGGGTCTATAGCAAAACCAAACAAGCTGGAGAAGGAGAAAGTTTGGAAATTTTTTCTCCTGTCATTTGAATAAATTTGAAATTATGTGTGTTGATTAGTTGTGAATAGGAAAAAAAACATAAGAATTGAGTGACTTTTATCAAATTGGACTTTTTTTTCTCATTACTATTCCACATTTAGAACTATGGCTGTCTGAAAGAACCACAGCAAACTGGGAAGTTTAATTGAGGGTTTAATTGCTGGCTAACCAAACTGTCTGCTTTGTTCCAGAGTCACTCAGCAAATCTAAAACACATTTTTGCATATTCTCATGCTAATTTTTGGATTATATATTCATCATACGCCTAGACCTGGATGTAAGCAGTGAGACTTGTTTGCAGACAGTGATTTTGTTTAGTCAAATTCAGAGAAGTCTGCAAAGGACTTCAAGGAGATTTAATCAAGCTAAGTGAAAGGCTAATATAACAGCACATCGAGTCCACTCCTGAATAATGCAAAGTAATGCAGGCAGAAAGGGGAAATAAAACTCCTGCATTCCACAGAGCTCTTTTAATTACAGGAAAGTCCTAGAAACATTCTGGGTGGTTCTGTGAAAGCTGCTGATCAATATGCAGCTGTAATGAAGGAAAGGGTGTGTTGAAACAGTACCAGAGGAGGTGAATCAGTGCAGGCATCCTGCACATCCATCCACCTCAGAAAGGACACTATGTAATTTAGCAGAGCTGAGAGGACAGGGAAGATGATTAAAGGCAAGGTATCATCTCTCATGAGGCCAAACTGGGAAAAAAGTCAAATGGTATTATTTAGGGAACATCAAGCAGCAGAAAAAGTCACGACACGTCTTGGCACAATGATGAAATTCACATAGCATTTACAGTAACTTTGGAAAAACACACCTCAGCTGCAGAATGCAATGCTGTTCACATTTTATAGTGAAATGTTTTAATACACCTCAGAGAGGAGGTGGGCACAAACACAACAAGAACATCCACAGCTGAACCGGTAAATGCAAAGGGAGGTTTGGAAGACAAGAAGCCTCACACGCCAGCATACAGCACTGCAGCTTAAAGGCTTGCCAAAGTCTCCGAGAGCCCGAATGACACCAGGTTTTATCCTCGGATTTCCTGCACCTTCTTATAAAACACCTGCCCGCAGGTGCGGGATAGGGGCGACAGGGTGGGACGACAGACACGATGCACCGCGGGCTGGTACAGAGCCCGTCCCCGTCTGCTAAAGGCTCCCCACACCCCGAAGGGTAACAAATCCGAGCAGCCCTTCGCGCTTTCTCTGAAAAACCTCTACTGTCATACATTCGTACAAGTATTCCTATTTTCGTGTATTTCCAGGCCACGCTAACTCACCTTAGAGCAACAGCTCCCATTTTTAAACTTTGCCCCCCATGGAGGAGAGCGCCTTTTCCCTCGGTCCCCTCCGAAGCCTCACACCGCCCCCCCCGCGCCCCAGCCGGGGAGGGCTCCGCGCCCGGCCTGCGGTGCGGAGCCACCGACTCGGGGCCGGCCGCCTCCCCGGCCCCCTCCCAGCGCCCGGCCCCGGCCCCACCTGAGCTCCAGCTGGTCCAGGTTCTCGAGCAGGCGGCTGGAGCGGTCGGCCATGGAGGTGGAGCGGTAGAAGCGGCCCCGGAGCTGCCCGCCCGACTGCTGCTGCTGCTGCGGCTGCTGCTGCGCCCCCTCGCTGGCCTTGGCGCTGATCCTGGCCTGGGCCATCCCACCCGCCGCTGCCGCCGGCGGAACCTCGCTGCGGCCGCTCCCTCCCCGCGTCCCGCAGGCGGCGGCGGCGGCCGAATGCCGGCACCTCGCTCATGGCCAAAGAAGGAGCCGCCCCGCCGCCGGCCCCCGCGGCCACCCCGCCCCCGCGCCGGGCCCGCGGGCGCCGCCTCACGCAACGCGGCGGGTCCGCCTCGCCCCGGCCGGGGGCAACACAATCACCGGACGGACCAGGCTGGGAGGGACCACGCTGGGTCAGCTGGGCCGGCCTCCCGGCCCCTCTCGAGTGAGGGAGAGTCCGCAACCTCGCTGGGCAACCTGTTCTAGTGCTCGGTCACCTCGACAGTAAAGAAGTTGTTCGTATTCAGGTGGAACTTCCTTTTCTGCGCATCAGTTTCTGCCCATTGTCTCTTGCCCTATTACTTGGCACGACGGAGAAGAGGCTGCTCCATCTTCTTGACACCCATCCTTTAGGTACGTGATCACATTGATGAGGTCCCCTCTCAGTCACCCCTCCTCGAGGCTGGACAGACCCAGCTCCCTCAGGCATTCCTGGCAAGAGAGATTCTCCAGACCCTTAGCTGAGTTACCTGCCCCAGGAGCTCCCTCACCCTCTGCTCTCTGCCCTCTCCGCACCCAGCCCTGAGGCCGGCTGGGCCGAGTGTCCCCTGTTGTGACCGACACCGCAGTGTCACCTGCACCTGCCCCACGCCGGTGTCCGGCCACCGCCCACCCCGACACACGGCAGCCGTGTGTGCCTCTGCTCCTCGTGTCACATCTGGGGCACAGAGACACCCCGGGCTGTCCTGCTCCCGCCTCCACTCCCCTTTGTGACAAAAGCAACAAAATCTGGACCAGCCAAAAGCAGCCAAAAACACACTGAACTCTGGCTGTAGTTCAGCCAGAAGCTACAGGAGGAATCATGATATTTTCAATATCTGTATTAACTTTGTGTGAGATAGGAGCTACTGGTATGAGGATTTGTATTCCAGAACTGGTCTGTATGACTGGTTCATTTTCTTTCATTAAAGAAAACAAGAAACCTACAGCTACCCAAATGTTATTTTATTTAAGGCTAATTAAACAGTAAACTACAAAACTGAAAACAGCGGATAGTGCAAGAAACAGGAGGAGAAAAAATAAAGGGCTTTAAAAATCCAGACGCTTGAAAGGAGAGAAAAATTAAACCAGAGACAACCCTTACTGCAAGCAGAACCTGAACAGAATTCCAAAAAGAAAAAATAAAAAATAGGTATGCTATTGGATATGCTACTTATAGTGCATCTTTCTCCTGCCAACTGCAAGAGACCCCTACTACTTGCAGAAAAGCAGCTGTTTCACCAGCTACAATTGTAGGATTCTACAAAAGGCATACTGGAAAGAAAAGTGGTTTATGTTCTCTTTTTTATGCCAGAGAGAAAAGATGTATCTATTTCATGATAGCCAAGGGAGTGGATCTACAAGGATGGACAAGTCTAGTAATGACTTGTCCCAAGAACATATTTAATTTGCCTGTATGAAATGGCACCTTCTCTCTCACAAGCACCAGCAATTCAAGTCACACATAAGTTTTACTTGCCACTACTGTGAGTATTTAAAAAGGAATTTGCTTATCCCAAAAGATGAGGTTTGGGCAAATACCCCATGCCTCCAACAGACCAATTTTTGGCACCCAGCTAAGAGGGATTTTGTTGCACAGGGATACTGTTTTGTATGCTTATCCTGCTGTGATTCAAAATAGCTGTTTTCTCAAGCTTGTCCATTCAGAATGATATCATGTCCCAAGTACTCTCATTAAATTAATTGCCTGAGTTTTCTTTGTTTTAGGTGGTTGGATAAGCAAGGCTTATTGCCTGTGAGCTCATGGAAATAGCTTCATTGGAACAAATGTTCCATCCATCTCTCCACAGGCTCTCTAGAAGATAATTAAAAACCATTTCCCACCCCAAGCAGAATCCATTTGTAGCCATGACACGTAGTTTGCTACCATTTATTTCCTGGGATCCTTCTATTCTTCCCATGCCAATTTATTAAGCATCAATTAGATTTGGTTTAAAAAGTAGAAATCAAAGTAGCTGCACAGCTCTGAACATTTTCCTCCACAGGTAAACAGGGGTTTAATTCCACAAGTTACAACAGGTGGATCAGAGGCGCAGAACAGCTCTAAGTGTCCAAATGTATCACACTTGACTTAACCTCTTTAACAGCAAAAGGACACTTTACATGGGAAGGAAGAATAGCAAAACTGTGAAAACAAAATGCAAATTTAAAAGCAAAAATGGTCTTCCAGGACAAGTCTTGAAATTATTGCCTGTAAAAACTGGGATATTTCCCTTTCAGAGACTTGGAAGAACCTTGAAAACTGCTTTTCCTGCTCTCTAGAGTAGATTGCCCCCACCCCCTCTATTTTTGCTGAGGTATGTAAAGGGACAATTGGCATCACTTTTCCAAAATAATAACTGGTTGGTCTAGAAAGATTGGGGTCCATCTCTGCAGGAAGGAAACTGATTCACAGCTGAGTTGGGGGAATTTTGAGGACACAAAGGCAGGAATTGGGTCCTTCAGGGAGGCAAGAAGGAGGAAGGGCCCCCGCACATGAAACAAAGCACATATTTCATTCTCCTCCTTGCCATAAGTGGTGAAGCACGATCAGGACTGCTGGTGATGCCATGCTAACATCCCCGTCTTCTCCCATGTCCCCACATCTGTGGTCATGTGAAGGACTGCACAGCCCTGCTCTGGCTATAGGCACCAGCAAAAACATGAGGAGAGGGTGTGTGTCCCATTGTTCCTGCATTCCCATCACAGCAGTGAAAACACGGGCTGTCTCTTGTTTAAACTACAGCATTGTAAAAATGGGTGCTGATTGCAAAACAGCAATGAACAGAAGTCTCATTCACACGCACAAAATCCCTTGAGACAGCAGAAAGAGCAACTTTCCCAGGTCTCAGACATCTGAAGTACCCATACAAGTCCCAGAGCCAGGGAGATGACCTACACCAAAAGCACTGCAAATTGTAACACTACTAAATAGCACCTTAATTCCAGCTTTGCCTTATTTCAAACCCTGATATATACCTTGTCACATACCCTAACACGTGAGCTTTCATGGAACAGGATCAAAGAGAAAGTCCACACCCAAGAAATGCCATGCAGGATTATTTTCCTGCCTTTACCTACAGGAACTTAGTATTTTCAAGCTGAAACATGGGAAATTTAGGTTAGTTATTAGGAAGAAATTGTCTTCTGTGAGGGTGGTGAGGGCACTGGAACAGATTGTCCAGAGAAGCTGTGGGTAATTCGTCCCTGAAAATGTGCAAGGCCAGGTTGGATGGGACTCTGACCAACCTGGTCTAGTGGGAGGTGTTCCTCTCCACAGCAGGCTGGAACCAGATGATTTTGAGGCTTCTTCCAACCCAAACCATTCGGTGGGTTTAAGAACCTTCCCTGTGGACAGGTCTTCTGCAAACACAACAGTTCCCAGACATGGCTGAAGGATGCATCCATGGCTCAGGCCAGCCAACCAAAACCAGCCTGCAGTCTCCCCAGCACCGCAACAATAACAGTAAAGATGGGCCAACCTGACTTTTCAGGGTATGTTTTCAATCAAAATACATGTCTGCTATCACAGTAGGCTGCCCCCTCACTTCACACCTGCTGAACCTGTGCTGCTGTGTCTTTTCTGCTGTTCTTACTGATGCTAATTAAAACTAGCCCTGGGTTTGCCTCTACATGCTGCAGTTGTTTTACTGTGTGGGCAAGCCCCGAGGTCCCAGGCCTGTTAGAAGTGTGAATGAAGCCCTCTGTCTCAGGAGCAATCTGAGAGCTGCTGTGACCATTTTGGGGCATGCAGCCGTTCATTCTCACTGGAGCAAAGCTGACAATTAAATGAGCCAGTGCATTCTGTACAGCTGAAGATGCTTGGTCGATTGACAGTGAAGCTCTGAGCAAAAAACCAAAGGGAAGGACTACCAGAAATTAGGGTATTGCAGTCAGTGAAAGCCAATTTGCACAGATTTCCAAAGGGAACTTTATATTAAATTTCCATGCACGCAGAGCTTTGCCGTTCAAGTACATACTTGGCACGTTCTTGCCATTTGCCATAAATTTTCTGACTTGCTTACGTTCACTTTTAGAATTATCACAGGCCATATTATTTGACCCATATTGTTACTACTGAGCACCAAATCACTTGAACTAAAAATTTCTACAGGAAACTTGAAGGGGTTTAGAAGTGCTAAAGAAAAATGCAGATGCAGACTTTCATAAAGCTGCTTAGCTGGAAAGAATTGCAAGAAAGTACATTTGTGCTAATGTAAGCCAATTTTTCTGAATTAATTTTGAAACAATTCATCATTCATCCTCCTCACCTCCTTCCAATTTACAGCAGTCTCTGTAAACATAGCCAGGACACTGCAAGCAGAGGATAGAACACTTTCCTTTTAAGAAAGACGATGGTGTAACTTCATACCTCTATCAACTTCACTATATTTGGTAAAGATTTCGTAAAGGTTTGCATTCCATGACCACTACAGGAGCAGTGGTGGTCATTTCTGTATTCCTTGAAGACCTACAAAAATTAACCCACCACCCAAAACATATATAGAAGGCAAGTATCTTAGAGTCGGCTAATGTCTCTCTTTTTAATATTATTAAATAACAGAAGCAACCAGGCAGATATAACACTTCAGTGCTCCAGTGACTTTAGTAACAGTTGTACTGGCTTATTTGGCATCTCACCTTGTCTCTGACCAAAAAGGGATTTTGTTTTGTGAGAATGTGGCACACAAAGTACCAAAGAATTAAGTGCCTTATCTCTCAAGTTGTCACAGTTTCAGTTTTACAAAACTTAACACATGCACCATACAGAAATTAAAAGCACTGAAATGAACAGCTGGTGGTAGTCAGGTAGAGATTAGACTTTTTCCTTATTAAAGATAAATGCAGAGAAGCACAACTGAATTACTTTAGGCTAATGAAGGATGAACTCCAACATCACCATAAAAGTAAATGCTCTTGAAAAGGGCAGACAAATGATTTCTAGTACAAATGTACTGGGCAAGCCCCTTTTAACAGACAGGTTGTGCTTGTAAACACAGGCAGATTTCTCAGCATATGAAGGACAAACCTCAAAAATTTCAGCCAGTTAAACAAGACTCACCAGACAAAACCATTGAATTCTGAAACACATTTACAAGACAACTTTTCTAGCTGAAGGTGTTCAACCACAAGATGCTGGTGAGTAACAAGTCACATGTCTGTACATGCAGTGTTTTAAGAATCTGATTTTCTCTGTTCTTCTGGAAACAGAAGTATCACAAGCCTGTGATGGCAGAAAATTTCACAAAGAAAAATCTGAGTTAAAAGAGAACCTCAAAGGGACCAAAATTGTCTTCAAAATGAGGCCAAATTTCAAGATGTTGCTAATTCTGAAGACTACTGCTATAAAAATAACAGAGAAACTAGAACTCTGTTTAGTTGTTTTATAAAAGCCAAGGCAGCAATGGTTGAGAATTGCCATTTGTTTTGGTAAGCAGATGACAAGGCCAATACAATGTGTTTAATAAGTGGAGCTTCAAGTATACGGAATGTGTGTGCACACAGGACTTTTTTTTTTTTTTTAGTGCAACCAATTAAGTCATGGCCCATCAGGTACAAGCAAATTTAAATTTATGACAGAATAAAATGTTATGAAAAAAAAGTACATAATCAAATTCTAACATAGCAGAATCTGGAGAAGACGATCTATCCAGGTTTTAAATACTGTTGAGCCAAAGAACTTTGTCAGACTGAAACATCTTTTCATGTGAAAGGAATTGGAAACTTCAGGATCTATACGAGAAAAAAACCTGCCCAAAAAACTTCTATAACTTAGACGGAGATTCTTTTGAGGATAAAAATTATATTCTGTTTCATTCCGCCCTTTAACAGAAGCACTAGGAAAAAGGGTGGGAAAAATTCTGGAACTGATTGAAGCTAAACACAGTAGTAAATTAAATAGCTAAAGACAACTCAAAATCTCCCAAAATAGGGCTCCCTCAGCAGCAGTATGAACTACACACCTGAATTTTAGCAGGAGTACAATTAATCCAAGACTGGCAGTCGGAAAGCAAGCAAGAGACACAAGGGAAAACTGTAGCATTGTGTGTTTTATACAGGTTTTGTTGTAGAGTTGGTTATTTTTTATAAGTTGAGATAATGGTTTGACCCTCGGTTCCCCCCATGTTCCTCCCTCACAATGGTTTCTCCCTGAGTCGTTTGTCCCTTGTTTTCCCGCCAGTGACCTGTCTGTCAAGGTAACCGATCCTTCCCTAGTCCTTCCCTTTATGTCCTTATAAGTTTATCTCCTCCCTCCTGGTGCTGCCCAGTTTCCCTGTCCATCATTGTAACCACCCCCCCCCCCCCCCCCTTTGTTTCGAGAAACTTCTATGTCAGTTATCCCTTATTTAAGATATGATTTGCCTCCTGAGCCTTTTCCCTCCTCTATGCAATCCTTATTGGTTCAGTTGTGTCCCTCGCTCCTCTCCTGGGCTTCGTTTATTGGTTCCCTCGTGTCTCCTCCTGTCACGCCCATCCCTTTATCGGCGCCTCCCCGAGCGCTTCTCTGACTCCGTCACTGGCGCCGGCTGGGGCGATGAAGCGCCTTGGCACCCACACGAGTGTCCGCTCTCTCCCTCCTTCGCCTCACAACTTCGTAGTCCCGCTCTCGCCTCTGCCACCCATGGCACCGCTGCCCGGGGTTCTTGCGAAGAACCTGGGAGTGGCGGAATCCGTGGTCTCCGGTCACTCCGGGAGCGGCTTAGCCGGCACACGTCAGCTCCTGTGGCTGCGGGACGAGGCTACAGAAGACCACTAAGAGGGTCCTGTTCACCCTGTAACACTTGGGAGTCCCACTCAAATGCACTCTAAGTGTTCCAGCTAGTTTCTGGCATTTGAACAGTTTCTTCAAGCTGTATGATTGCTAATGAGTGCTAGATACCTCACCAGATTCTTCATTCTACTTGCAATTATATCAGAATGATTAGAAATAAACCAGTGTCAGTCTTCCAGCTTTTCTAACTGTGATGACAAACAGCTGTTGTTACACTGACTCTTTGGAATAGTGAGAAAAATCCAGCCTTCCCCACATCATATTCTCCACAAAAAGTATCTACTTGCATAATGAGTATTTAAGGATACAGCAGGTAGAAGCAAACCCACAAGGCGAGTGAATCATAGAAAAGAATTAGGCTGGCATTTTATTACACTGGGAATTCTTACTGATTGACAGCAATCATTAACTGAAGGATAACAGGCTGGTAAAGCTGGACAGTTTGCATAGGTATTTTTAAACAAAATGGAGAAATTAAACACAATTTCACTTAAAGTAAGGACAGTACAAAAATAATTAGCACATTTACATCCATTTATCCAATGCCACCTCTTCATGAGCAGAAGAGAGCAAAGACCATAGTATACAGAAATATTACAGTTTAAATCTTCTCACATGTAGTCCAAACAGAAACTAGAAAGTTTATTTAGATTCTGTTCCCTTAAAAGGTTGTTCCTGCTTCAGGTAAGGGAGAGCCAATGAAGTAATCAAATTTTAAGCCATCAAATCCAAATACTCTACCACTTTTGAAAAAACAAACATATTTATAAAAACAAAGCTGGTAAACTAACTGTACAGCCTGTGGTTCTGATTCAGACATTTATAACAAACAGGACAAAATCATGGTCTATGAAGTAGAACCAGCCACAGGCAAGAGTTAAGCCATATGTTCAACAACCCTGGGATTTAAGCTTCTCTTTATAACAAGATTAGCCAGGCAAATCTGAGATAACTGGAGTTTACTATTTTTATCTGTTGCAAAGACCACATGAAAAAATAAATAAAGACAATTACATTTTGTGACAAAAAAAAAATTAAATACAAGAACCAATTTAAGAAAAGAAACCTTAACAACCAGGAACCCCAAAATACCTAGTAAGACCAGCCTACTAATTAGGCAACAATTTCAAACTGCTAAATTGTAGAGATTTAGTCATGACCCCTTAAAAACAAATATGAAAAGGCTTAAAAATTTCTTTTTATCAAACATAACACATTGCTGTGAATATGAATAAACTCCAGCTGTTCACCAATATGACAGAGGACATCAGATTATTAATCTAACAATTACAGACATTTCAAAAGTGGCATTTTTGAACCCTTGTAAATAGATGGAACAAGCTTCCATTTTTGTGAGCAGTTCTGATGGCATGGTGTTATTGTACTGAAGTATCTTCATTTACATTTCCTCAAGGCTCCTTTTGATAGCTTCTTGCAGTTCTGCATCTTGCAGTTCTGTGTCTTGCAGTTCTGTGTCTTGCAGTTCTGCATAAATAAAAAAAAGAGTGTAATGTCAAACTGCAATTGAGAACTAGACATAAACACAACTACCTTAATATTACTACATAAAGCATGAACTTATATCAGTGGGCAATGTCAGCAGACTGCAAAAAACCCTTAAGAAACAGATGAAAATATTTCCTCTCCTTGTTTTATGCTATCTTTTCAACACTGCAAAATGTGGAAAACACCTCTACAACTTTTCACTGTCTTTACCAGGAGTAGCCCAATGATTAGATTAAGACCATAATTGTAACTCTGTATTTACTGGTCAAACTAAAAGCAAGATTAGAACCCATATGTACGCACCAAGAAAAATATACAAAGTATTAAAAAATCCCAATGTATACACATAACAAGCAGAGAGGTTTCAGTATTTTCATTCCAGTTCCTTATCCAGAGATATGCCCATACCTACATTCTGACTTGGCAGCAGTGTTGTCACTCTTACCAGGTAGGCTAGACAAGTAGATAAAAAGGCAATCTCAGCAGTGAGAAATAGTCTAGATCAGAGCTGTTACAGTTTTGGTGGTGAGGAGAAAAATTGCATTGCACTCATCTGACTTCTTAACGATCTTGAACAACTTTCATAATGTGGTAAATAGGTATGCTGACAAAATTGAAACAGTAATCAATATTGATACAGTAATTAATATTTGGAAATAATAAAACAGTTAAAAGGTGTAATGCCAAGAAAGAAAGGGAGAGGAGGGGTTCCACCCCCCCTTTCCTGCAGATGTTCAAGGACAGGAAAAAGCAAGAGATAACAGTTACTAAAAATTAACAGAAAGAAGGGAAAATCTGGTTGGGTCCCAGGAAAATGCCAGTTATAAGAGGTTTATTGCTTTGATGCTTAAATATAATATTATGTTAGTTTTGGCTTACATTATACTAGCCTGGTGCGCATGTGTAACCCAAAGGTGAGTTGAAGGACATCGAACAAGAGGAGAGGCCTTCATCAAAAATGACCCCCAAAGACTTGGGCGACCACCAAAACGAGTGGTGGAGCACGCGCGGTAAAGGTGGTGATGAGGGCGGAGGTAGAAGTGTGATCAGTCGAGAATGGGAGGAGATGGCATTGACACGTGGCATATCAGGGGGAATCTTCACTTGGCAAGCTCCTACGTGAGGTGGCGAGGGTCCCAGAGCCCTGCGCTCCGTACCCCACGGTTATCCTTTGCTTATGCACCATTATTGGAACCAAATTATCCCTTATTTTTAATCAAATTATACTGTCAATATTTCAAGTGTATCCAATTTTATATATTTTCTAAACTATTCAATTAAAATTACCGCTGCCTCTAATATTGTTTGGTTTTTTTTAATGATGGGATAATTTAGCAAACATAACAATAATACTCAAAAAAGAAACAGTTTTTGCATTACATTTAGGTTGTTTTGGGCACTAATTGCTTGGTATTAGTGATCAAATAGCATAAATTTGACAAGGTTTGTACACACAGCAAATATTAATATAAATAATATAGCTGGAAAAATTAAAGCAGCTTTCAGACACATTGTCATTCATGAATTATTCATCTTCTGCTTTAGGAGGACACAAGCACATCCTATTAAAAATAAGGATCTGTCTATTCTTATGAAAAAGGAAATAGAATTTTAAAACTTTAATAATTGTTGGGCTGTTTTATTTTGAGATTTGGAACAGAGATCATATCACTGACTGCTCTCTCATGCGTCTGGACTTTCCTGTAATGTCCAGAACTACTGATAAAAAAAAGAGTTGCTTAAAGAAAAATATTACATGCCCACAGAAACAAACAAAACCAAACAAAGACTGAAAACCATCTGCTCACAACTGCTTGCATTAAAATATGTTATTTAGCCACTAAGCCTGTACAAAAATACAGAATAAGGTCCAAGCTGTGACTCATCTGAAGCCAGGGTGCTTCATAAGGTCAGATGCCTCTGCACTGCAGCATCAGAAGAGGGACCTCCTGCATGCACCAAATGCCACTGCTATCCCAGTACTAGGGGACCTGAATGCACCAAATTTTCAGTGCTGGAGATGAATGCTGGACATTTAAAAACAGTGTTTAGTAACAGCTGGTAAACTTACAACTGAATAAATTCTGGGAACATAACATTCAGTAATCAGTTTTATCACTGAGCTTGTACAACTTTCTTGGGTTTTTTTAGTTTGTTTTATTTCCATCAGGTGGAGGGGCAGAATCAAGTCTTTAACAATAAATTATTCTCAAGTACACTGTGGTCTGTCACCAAAAATGCATGACTACACTGAACATCACCAGTAAGCTCAACAGCAGAAGGATGAAAACAATTTCAAATAATGTAAAATAGGATGTGAATGGACAGATGTGATGCTGATTCAACCTTGTGCATAACTCCACAGCTCTTTCAGGAGACCAGAGTGCTTTATTGTGAAATGATATCTAATCTTGAATTGTTTATTCAGAAGTTGAACTGTTTAGTCAATAGTTCTGCTCTGAGACAACACAGTCATATTAAACTGGTACAAAGTGAACTCAGTCAAGTCTTTAATTGACTGGCACCCTGTGGTGTCCAATGAAATAGATTTTTAGTTTGATAGCATACTTTTCAGGTTACAAACTTTTTATACTTATAACTCATCACAGCATTCTTCACTACTCAAGTCTGCCCAACATAATTTAGAGAGTATTCCTAAGAGGTCACTTGCTGTAAAACTGGTTGTAAGTTCAGTTTCTGTATCTTCCATAATTAATAGTGCTCTTGAACACAGAAAAGTAAAAATTGACACACCTTCTTCTTTCTTTGTTTCTTCTAAGCTCCGCTTCAGTGTTTCTTTCATATCTTCATCCTCTTCACTATCTGAACCTTAAATGCACAAATGAAATAAATGACACATTGCTTCTAATAAAGATATTAACAGCCTCTCTTGCATTTCTCTTACTGTAACACCAACTGATTTGAAGAGTACACCTGTTATGATCTAAAAAAAATCAAGATAAAAATACATTCCAGTGGTAGTTTAAGACAGCAACTCAGGAGACAGTTATTTTTCAGCTATCTCCTTCCCCTTCTCCCCACAATCTAGAGGCAGATGGCTTTAATTTTTTTATTATGGTAAAGCAGCAACAAGAAATAATAGGTGCAGAAGCTACTGTGTCAACTGCATTTGTGGGGGTTTTGGTAATATTCAGTTATTAAAAATGACTCACTTTCTATAAATTACTCACTTTCTATAAAATGTATCAAGGATTTAATTGTGGGAAGAAGTGCCTTAGTGTGTCTTTGCCTTTACATGACTGCAGCTGTGTTTTATTGCCCAAATACTGCATTTGAACAATGGAGTGCTAAAACTCAACTGAGCAGTGCAATTCAGCAGATGTTGCTGTTCAAGTCTCATATAAACAGAAGGTTGATAGACTTAGTTTAATCTGTTAATTCATCACAACCCAGCCCAGCCAAAACTCCACAACTTTTCCCTTTCTTAATAACACTCTTCACAAGGCTGGTTTCCTGCTCCAGAAGAACAGCTTTATTTTGAAGTGTCTAGTGTACCTGAAGTGGTGTGGGGTTTGGCTTGGTTAAGTTTTTTGTTGGTTGGTTTTTTCCCCATGAAACAGAGGCACAGTAAAGTACAGGTTAAGAGCCAAGCCCATGAGTCACGTTATGCATTCATGCTCCTGCTACAGGCTATTGCTATTTTGGGAGATGGTCTCTGTAATGAGGTCTTACAGTATTAGTAATCAGCAAGGTCTCCTGCAGTCATACCAACAGAAGCACTCCCCTTAAAGTAATCACATTTATTAATACATCTATATACTTCTGATTACATTAACCAACAAAGAACTTTCTGATATGGCCATCTAATTTACTGACTGTGTGACTTCTGGCATTTTGAATTACCCAACTTAGCTATTCAAATTGTCAGGTAAGCTTCCAAAATTTGTCTTCAAACCTCTGACACACAACCTGTTTGAGCAGAACCTTGCTGACATTCCCAATTCCAGGAATAAAAATTCCAACAGCTGGTGTCAAACAGTGATCAGCAGCCCAAAAATATACCAGAAATAGATAATTTAAATGATATTTCTCACTTACTTGGCAGACTGACTGTGAACTCTTTTTGGAGCTGCCTACTATTTCTGAGCAGAAGAGATACTAATTTTGACATCATTTTCCAAAGCAAAGGAAAGAAAAATCCACACCCCCTCATCCCCCAAAGCAGTCACTACAATTACTAATGAAAGGGAGGAAAAAGCACAAAGGAAAAGCTTTTTGCAAGTGGCTTCTCCCTAATTAACTATCCTTTTAATCTTCCAGCTTGGAAGACATGTCAGACCACTCTAAAAAGTTTTATACCTGTTAGAGGTGGAACAGTTGAAGCAGTCACTCCCTAACTCAATTCTTGGCTTAGTACACATGACATAAAAACACTTCCAGGGATGGGGCACCCACAGCTTTTCTGGGCAACTGGTCAAGTGCCTCACTACCCTCAAAGTAAGTAATTTCTTCCTACCATCTAATCCAAATCTTCCTTCTTTTAGTACAAAATTATTCCTCCTTGTCTTGTCACTATCTGCCCACGTAAAAAGTCCTTTTTTATAAGGCCTCTTTAAATACTGGAAGGCCACAATGTGGTCTCCTCAGAGCCTTCTCTGCCCCAGGATGAACAACCACAACACTCTCAGCCTTTCTTTCCAGCTCTCTGATCATCTTTGTGGCCTCCTCTGGACCCACTTGAACAGATCCATGACTTTCTTGTGCTGAGGACCCAGAAGTGGACACAGCACCCTTGTGGGCTCTCATGAAGCCAGAGTAGAAGGGCAGAATCCCCTCCCTTGACCTGCTGGCCACTCCTCTTTTGATGCAGCCCAGGATGCCATTGGCCTTCTGGGTTGTGACCACACACTGTTGGCTCATGTCCAGCTTTTCATCCCTAGACCTCCCAAGTCCTTCTCCACTGGCTTGTTCACATGCAGCTCTTCTCCCAGGCTGTATTCATGTCTGGAATTATCCCCACCCAGGTACAGCACCTTGCACTTGGCCTTATTGAACTTCCTGAGGTTCTCACAGGCCCACTTCTCAAGTTTGTCCAGGTCTTCCTGGATGACATCCCATCCTTCAGGTGCAACTGCACCGCTCAGCTTCATGTCATCTGCAAACCTGCTGAGGGTGCCCTTGATTCCACTGGCTGTGTCACCAGTAAAGAGACCAAAAAGCACCCACCGGTCCCAAGACAGAGTCCTGGGGGTCACCATCTGTCACCAGCCTTCACTTTGACATGGAGTCACTGACCACAGCTCTCTAGCAATGTCCATCCAGCCAATTCCTTATCCACCAACAAGTCCAGGCAGGTATCACAGCCTTCCCTTGTCAAGCACTGTGGTTGCTCCATCATAAAAGGCCACCAGACTGGTCAGGCAATGTCACAGAATGGTGGAGATTGGAAGGGACCTCTGGAAGTTGTACTGTCCAGCCTCCCAGCTCAGTCAGAATCATCTACTGCCCAGGACTCTGTCCAGATAGCTTTTGAGTACTACTCAAAAGACAATGTAGTGGGGAGCTCCAAAATTGTTAGATATGACCTTACTGAATAAAGTGAAAGGATCATCTTCCTCAACCTACTTCCAACAATCTTCCTAATGCAGCCCGGGGTACTGTGGGACCTCTCATCCACCAGAACCTACATTAGCTCACGGTCAACCTGCTGTCTACCAGGACCACCAGGTTCTTCCCTACAAAGCCATTTCCCAGCTGGTTGACTCCTGCTCAGCATATATTGATGCTTGGGGCTGTTTCTCCCCAGATGCAGAATTCTGCACTTCCCTTTGTTAAACTTCATAAGATTCACTGTGAGTCCACTTCTCCCCTGTCAAGGTTCCTCTGGATGGCAGCACAGTTCCTGTGGTGCACCAACTGCCACTCCCAGTTTTGTGTCATCAACACACTTGCTGTAGGTATACTCTGCCCCATCATCCAGGTCATTAACAGACATTAAAAAGGATCAGCCCCTGTACTGGGACACAGCTGGTTCCTGACGCCCATGCCACTGATCATGTTCCAGGTCAGGCTGTTCAGCCAGTTTTCAATCCACCTCAGTTTTCTCATCCAGCCCACACTTCATCAACATATACTGCTGAAACTGCTTGCATCTTCTAATGATGAGATGTCACAGCTGGCATCTTCTAATTTTGAGAAACCAGGTATGTCCTATTGCTCTTGTTAAAATCCTTAGCACATCCTATAGCTCCCAACTCCTTTGGCGTCAGAGGAAAAGCAGCTGCCCAGTTTCAGAGGCAAGAGATCTTAAGATCTCTTGTACTCTTCTCTACTACATTTTATCAAATACACATCAGGTAAGAACCTCTGACTGTACCTGTTCTTTCAAAAGAAATCCTACTGCTCACTACTGTGCTCACATACTGACATTTTCTTACTGGAAGAATTAGAAAACAGGAAGGCAAACTCCAGATGAATTTAGAGCTCAGAGTGATTTTTTGGCATTTCATGTCTTTGAGAAACCTCTTCTGGGGAGAGACTGGTAACTTTCACAGAATGTAAGTGCCACCCACTGTCCTGCCATCAAAGCAACACAGCCTGAGTTTGGATTAGCTGCCCACACAGCTCAGGGTAACATTCCCCCACTACGTCTTATTCTATATCCTGCCATTAATCTTCTTTGGCAACCACCCAGTTACCACCAACCCTTTCATAATTTCCATCAGGTTTAGCACCAGAGACTCAACTTTCCTTCCCCAGCCTTCCTCCTTGCTCCCTTACCACACAACACACCTCTTGTCTCCTGTACAGTCTCACACCCCACCTCCACTTCCCTCCTAAAATACTCCTTCTCTTAGTCTTTTCAGTAACTCCCAATCTCACCTGCCCCTTTCCCATTCCAATGCTCAGTGGCATTCACATCGCACTTTCTCTCCAACCACTCACACTTCTCCTCTTACAGCTGATGTCTGGAGTTTTAGTGCTACCTTGTGGATACCATTTGTTAACTCAGTCAGGATCCCAGGAATTTCCTAGCCAAAAGCTTTAGCTCAGTACCCCACCCTTACCTTTGTTAGCAACCACATTTGGTATGTGTAGCCATGCTGCCTTTAAAATACTTCCCTTGGCTTCTAGAATCTTGTCTTTTATTCCTTTTTTCATATGCCCCGGGAGGATCCTTCCCACAAACTCTTCCCCAATACTTACTGCTCTAATCTCTCTTCATATTAAGGTAATATCATCTGTAAATGCAAGTACAGCTACTCCCTGCTGAGGGTTACCACCATACAAGCCCTCTCTTCCTCCATGCAAAGCAAGCTTCACTCTATGTATCTCTGCCTACAGTTGCTCATTCAAGTGTAGGACAAATAAAAATAAAGCTCTCAAGCTGCCACTCTCCTCCAATTGCATTTCTTGGAAAAGGTGGCCAATATAATTATTAGTCACTCAGTCTTTCATCTAACCTTTATCTTAGACTCCTCTCTCAAATTCAAAGCCAGATTTAAGCTAAGCCTCAAGAATTTTTTTTTGTATGATCTGAGTGGTGAGGTCTTCCCAGTTCATCCACTGGCCTCCAATTGTTGAGACTCATTATCTTAGGTGTCAGTACATCGCTTTCTCCCTAGGGCAGGAACATACAAGAGATGCCACTGACATACCAAACCCAGTGGTAACTTCCTGCTGTAGCTAACACCAGGTTACAGCTGAAGCGTGACTTTCTTATCACTCTCTACTGCAATAAGCTGTGGCTGCTATAGTAAAGGAATATATTACTGGAGAAACTATAATTCATTCATGGTGCATCACTCTGCAGATGCTCATGCCCCTCACATTCAGTTTCACATTCAGGAAAGCGGGGGCTGGAGGCTGTGATTTGCAATCTGTGTTAACTGCTCGTTTGGAAAAAGCAGAGATGGGACAGATGCAGCATTCATACTGGACCTGAAACTGGACCACACAAGGATGTTCACCCATGAAAATCTTCACTATGGAGAAGCAAAGCAACTATTCTCAAGGTCTTCTATAAATTTGCTCTTCTGTCCTCTTAAATTATTTTGTTGGCTGTAGGTAAAACAAAAGATTTTGGCCATAGTGGGAGCTAGGAAGCTTGGGAGCATTCATTAAAATGAACTGAAATCCTGCTCTTCCAAACATAAAAACTCTCATGGAAGCTGCATTTGGTAATATTTAAACATTTCAGGCAAGAGCAGCAGATTGAAGACGTAGGCTGGCAACTCCATTTGAGCACAGGGAAATGTACTTAATGGGTCAGTGAAAGAGCTATGGTGGCTATCTGGCAGACAACACTACGTTCAGTACACCACTGACTCTGACAGGCTCATGAAACAGACTGGCTCTTCAAAAGAAAGGACAAGAAATACTTTCAAAAATTTTTTCTTATTATTTAAAAGAGTCTGTTTTACATAAGAGCTCAGTCACTGAAGGGTCTCATTTGAATATAACCGGGAGAAATACAGTTAAGCTAAAGACTTACACAAAAACAACTTGTCAACCAAAAAGTTGTGGCATTCCTGTCAGTGTCCAGATGGATATGATGACCACAACCTACTATCAGCTTTGCCCTCAACATTGTCCAGCACTCATTAGAAGTGTACTTTCAACACACAGGATATCACCAAGACACAAACAATGGAATAATGATATTTTTCTGCATGCTACAGGTTTTTTGTTACAAAAGAAGACATTGAAAACTCTTCTCTTCTGCCCTTCCCAAACCATTCGGTTAATATGCACGAAGCTCTTATCATGTGTTGTGGTTTCACCATAAAAGCAAAAACCTTCTTCATTTATGAACTCAGGCTTAGCAGCAGCAGCGAACAAGTAAGAATGCCTACTCTTGTCATGCCTCAAAGGAAGTTCAAGCACCTCCTCCAGCCAAGGGTTTCCTATAGTAACATACAGTTGGTATCATATTGCAACATATGCAGAAAATTTAATTTTCATTACTTATTTTAAAATAAATGCAGTACTATAGTTCCCACAGCAGTTGTGCTGGTAAAACAGTTCACAAGATGCACCTGTCAGATTGCCACATCCAAACACAATCCAGCTGCTCAGAAGCTAATGATAGCTCTGTCAAGGTGATTTAGGGAAAGAGCTTTCTCATTTTGCAGCTCATACAATACCAACAATGGCCTGGTATTTTTCAACCTGATTCTCTGTCCTGTTTCTCACTTATTTCTCTCTCCAGAATAATAGCCATAGGCTTGAGAAAGTCACAAAGCAAGCAATTCTTGTTTGCATTTCCTTACACTCAGCTGCTTGTCTGTAACAGGTCAACAAGTTATACCAGCCTATGATACACTGCATGACTTTCCTTCTCAACCCTCCAATACCAGTTTTGCCACATTAAGATCTGTAAATGATGGCTGATGCTGCTGTGTACTATGTGGTGGCTTTATCCTTTTAAAGAAAAACTTTATAATAAACTGTTGGTAACAACATCATCCCACAATGCAGCAAATGCAGACCTATTACTAACAGTGAATTCTCTAATATTATGTTTTAATACATGACAGGGAGACAAAGGCAGCTCTTGCTGTCTGGGTCCCCCCCTTGCTGACACTGACTAAAAAAGAGAACAATTCTGTTCCTTACAAGTTTGTTAAGGAATGCTAACAGCCAAAGGAATCACATGTCATTCCATCAATTTCCTGTTCAAGAATTTTTTTTTTAATAATGACCACACGTACAACTCAAGTGGAACACACAATGAGCAGCCAGACAGCAAGTTAAGGTTTGCAGCCTCCAGGTAGGGCCAATTACCACAATAGTAAATATTAATGTAGTAAAGGACATTGAAACAAGTGTTAAATGAAAAAACTTCTTACGCCTGGGGTGGCCAGAAAACTCTGCAAGCACCTTTTCTGTATCAAAAGCACTTAAATCCATTCCACCTCACCACATATAATATTTTTTTTCCCAGAAAGCTATTTAATTATCCTATTTTTTCCCCTTTAATCAGTCAATGCCAATTCATCATTCAGAGATAGCACTCCACTTCTTTGTGGAACAGCAGTACCATGTTATAGCCCTTATAAACCTGTATCAAGACTAGCAGTGTAAATTTTCAGAAAACAGTTTAGGGCTAATTCAGAAACAACTTTCTCTAACATACTCTGAGTTTAAAACCCTACAAAACCACAACAAGAAGCCAGAAAAAGCAAAAATGTCTACAGAGAAATGTCAAGTCTTCCAGGAAAACAGCAAAATACTTTGAAATGCTGATAAGTATTAAAACTCAGCTCAGCTCTGGTACCCTTTGCATGAAAATGAGCTGGCTCAATCCTCCTCAATTATCCTATATAAAACCAGTGTGATCATTTTAGCATGCCATTAGAATCTGGCACTTTAGAGAACTCAAAAACTTCCACTGTTTTTTTCTCCAAATGGGTGTGAGAGTTGTGCCAGTGAAGACACTTATCAAATGATAGGAAGTAGCCAGGAGGTCCAAGTTAAAATAGACAGAAGTATTTTGAGAAATAATGATGCTTTAGCAGGGTCATATTTGTTTCAGACACAGAATAAATCAAGCCAAACAGATCTGAGAACAAATTGATAACTATGCACACAAGAGTGCTTCAAACAGCTTCTCTTGAACTAGAAAGGAGTCTTCAAACTCAAACATCAGTTTTGTCTCCTGCTATAATAAAGAATACGGGGATGACAGTTTTTTACATTGAATAAAAATGCTTAATTAAGTCTGTTTTCAAAACATGCCCAAGCATCATGATTTTCTAATCTATTATTCATTGAAATACCACTACAATAAAAGAAGCACCAAGCAACAGTTTATGTTACCAGTGTAAGCGTTCAATTTTTTTTATTGGAAAGAACTACCAGTATACTGGAAAAATTGTGTTTAAGGTTTACTTTCTACCTTTTGTTGTATCTGAAATGCTGTTTAGCAAGGCACACATCATGTCTCCTTCAATGTGGTGAGGATTCAGGATGCGAGCTGACCGCTGGGTCATTTTAAATTGGTTTTCCAGTTCCAGGAAGCTTTTGTCTCCAGAAAGAACAGTGAAAGGAATTTGCTTGGGCAGGTGCTCATCCAGACGACCTGCCTGTACAAAACAAATAACAAGTGTTGAACAGAGATCATATTTTTATCTCATGGCATTTGCCTGGCTTTGTGCAAGACAGGTCTTCATTGGAAAGTATTCGACAGCAATTTATTCCTGCGCTTATGATCCAAGCCACATTACCCCACTGTGAAAGGCACTGTTTCAAAAGCTTGATGCTCATTTCTTCTCTATGCACAATAGATACTGGTGATGGCTACCAGAACAGTACAGATGGAGTATGGAACAAATTCCTAAAAAGCAGCATTTTAGAACTGTCTCTACATAAAACAAGTCATCTCTGCAGAGCATTTTAAGAGTAACATAAAAAGCATGATGAAACATAAAACCACTGTTGCAAAAATGTGCTTATACAGTTAGACAGGCAGTAATTTATTTAACTGATGAAGCACTATAAGGCCTCAAGCTGCACCAGGGGAGGTTTAGATTTTCACTGAAAAGGTTGCCAAGCATTGGAACAAGCTGCCCAGAGAGGCAGTGGAGTCACCATCCCTGAAGTGTTCAAAAATCACATGGATATGGCACTTAAGGACATGGCTTAATGACAGTAGTAGTGCTGGGTTAATGGCTGGATTTAATGATCTAGAAGGTCTTTTCCAACCTTAAAATCTACATTAGGAACACGAGGCCCCGTGGCAGCCCAGATTCCTGTCCCTCACCAGCACATCCCCAACCCTGCCAAAGCCCAAAGTCTACTGAATAAAGGCACTGCCCTTTGTCAGTTCAACAGGGTCTGTGAAACCAGCACCCATTCAACTCCACTGTAAAGATGGCTCGAGATTTGGGCTACTTAAAGAGAGACAAAGGAGTTACATATCACTCTTAAAGAGAAACTGTAACAAGTGCAGGATTTTTACTCTTCATTCCCTAACCAGCTCCCTTCCCCTCCACAACAGACTGTTGCTCTATTCTGGCTAATTTTTAAGTCACTTCTCAACCACCTTACTCCACTCAATCCAGGTTTATCATTCTTCATAGGGGACACAGAAGTGTCATGGAAAGAATCTGAAAATGTCATCTGCAATTAGTACTTAGTATCAATAGCAGATAGCATCTGCCACCCTTCTCTGGGTACAGGACACAATAAAGCAAGCGTGCCCTAACTTACATGAACACAGAGAGCAAAGTCTGCTGCTTCTCTTCTGGTACTGCAACGTGGATGAAGAAAGAAACATCCAATCCTCTTAAGATAATTGTAAATTTTGCAATGCACTGGAGGCTTCCAGTTGCTGTATCCTCCTATACAGTGAAGGGGAATAATATTAATAATAATAAAAACCAAACATGAAAAATAAACAAACCATGGCTTTGGGTAGAAACACCTCTATGAATTAAGAATGCAAGAAGGCAAAAGCAAATATAAAACTGTCTTTAAAGACAGAATTTATTCTGACCAATGTGAAAGCTAAGAAAAACATATAACCCAAATCCCCCCAGCCCTCTTGTTCTTTCGATAGAAGGCAAAAAAGTATCATGCTACTCTATCAATTTTGTACAATTTTTGTTCCTTCAAATCCTGAAAAGCTTATCTTCTAGATATCATGTGCTTTTAGACACAAGGATGTGTTTTTCTCCAGTTTGAAGCACAGTTACAGTTAATGTGCAGAATCAGAAGAGCTCTGGAAACACAGTACAAGTACAGAAATGCTTCTCTTAGGGAAACCTGTACTAGAGGAGTTACACAGTCATCATGTACTGTAACTGCCTCATACATTCCATCAGAACTCATTAGAAAGAGGATCCAAAATCTGGAGTAACAGCTGAGAGAAATGCTAGAGTCCTGACAAACCCATGGATGCAGTTAAGGACAAGCAAAATGAGGCTACAACTGGGAAGAAAGTGCAGGAATTTTCTAAACAGTATACTTAGCATGTAGTTACAGGCTAAGAAAATAGGTGGATAATAAAGATGAGCTGAGTACAGACAAAACTGGTACCAGACTGAAACAAGTTGCAAGGGAAAGGAAAGAAGCAGGAAGTCTTTCAAGAAGAGAGGAAAAACCAGAGGAGTTTGCCCCATAAAAATACATATGGCACCATAAAAAGGCAAGCAAATGGAAGGACCATTTGACCAGAGTGACTAAGAATCTTTTAACATTCCAATGGCTAACAAATAATGGGTCTGCAACATGGAGTTGCAGACAGCAACAAAATGTTGCTTTATCTGCTAGATGACAGAGTGGCTGGATGTAGGAAAGAATTTTGGACAGAAAATGAAAGCAGTCATTGATGGCACTTCACATGAGGACATGGGAAACCAGTGTTCAAGTAACCAGGCAGCAGAGGATGGTTTACATCAACATGTCCACCCACAGTCTGACAAAGAAAAAGCATTCCTCAGTAGATTCCTCCTGTTTCCCCCCTGCCTTTTCAGCCTAATGGCAAGAAGATGATCTCAAAAATCATCACAAAGATTTATTAAGAGTCTACACAGAAATGATTTAGTGGAACCTGTCCATAAGAAAAAAAAATGCTATTTGCAAGTTGTTCTTGTCTGCCCTCAGCCACTGCTATTTGGGAAAGACTTGTATTTACCAGCCCTGTTTTTTGGCTGCATAAATGTGCAACACAAGCATTTGACCAGGGCAGCTGAAAACAATGACAGACCTCTATTTATGTCATTTGTTAGCCCACAAATGGATGAAAGACAACTGAGTATCTGAAGACAGAAACAATACAGGGTCCAGACAATACAATGGAGGAACTCAAAGCAAAGCTAAGGCTGTACTAGAAAAAGGAATAATAGAAATAATGCAGATATATAGTATAAAAATAATAGTTAAAATTCAGAAATGTTGTTTGGGAAATGCAGGAAAAAAATGTTGCTGTATTTTCACAGGTTAAACAAACAAGAATAGCATGCCTCAAGTAACTATACAAATCATTATTATGAGAGGGTACCTACAACAATAGATTCAGATGTGCCTAGGAGCAACCTTAGTGTTCAAGCTCAAAACCAACATAGTTGACACTAAAACTGGTAAATTTTTCTTTAATATGAATATGGCCCATTTTATTCACAACTAACTCTTTAGCATATTTGTTTAGTTCAGGTGCTTAAGGGGCCATTCCCATGAGGCAGCCTGCATGCAGCAAACCCATTTAGGAAGTAAGGAATTGAGTGGTGCTGATATGGGCTGTGCTGTGCCATCAAGCACCTGTGTTTGGAACATCTCTGGGCACAAAACTCCTAACAAGTAGGTAACAGATTACAGGTTCAGGAGTACAGATGACTGAATCTCTAGCACTTTACAGCTATACTTGCTCTGCCTTCATCAACTAAATGGAAAATCTGTTTCTAAAAGGAAAAAAAAAAGTGACCCAGGCATCAACAGGCCTTTCTGTACAAACTGAGCAGCATGACAACTCTCAGCTTTCAGAATAGCCTTGATTATCTTTTAGGGGAAAAGATAATGAAAAACTCTTAGCAAGGAAGCGCAGTGCAGTAGTGTTTAGCAAGTGTAAAACATACCTGACCTACAAATCTGGTAAGATGATGCCTGTGTTGTTCCAGGCCATAAATATTTTAACACTATCCCTTATCTATGTTTTACTGAAGAAATCAAAGTACCACAGACAAAATAATTGTAAAGCTAGATACAGAGAAAACCTGTAGAAAAAGCATGAGGTGGACAAGCAGTTGGTTCAAAACCAGTTAAATAAGCAAAAACATCAAGTTAAATGGATGCTACTGGCAGACTTTGTAAAATGGTATCATCTTTAAGGTCCCTTTCAACCCAAACCATTCTATCATTCTATGAAAGCCATGACAATGTGAGTTCCATCAATCACTGGTATCTTTAAGATGGGACATACACCTATTGTTATACAGGATGACCAGGACCACTCTCTATAGAACAGGCCAGAGACAGAACAAAATTAAAAGTCTAAGAGTGCAAAATCATGCCTTCTGGAACTAAAAATACAAACCAAAATAAAAAATCCCAGCCTTAAGAGAAGGACTTAGGAGTTAATATAATCTCTGAGTACTTTGGGTGCCCTAATAATTATGAAAATATGATACAGCTGAAGTAAGTTCATAAGGCAAGCCAGAAAGACTCCTAAACAGTTCTGCAATTCTGGAACTATTCTACAAGGACTAGTAGGAGCAGTGGAGGTTTAGATGGAATCTGAAAAGTTCAAGAAGCAACTTTAGAAGCTTAGTGCCTACTTGCTCCTACTCTTTATTCTCTCAGATTCAAGGAATCACTGCTTGAGTACATGTGTAGACTTGTTAATCTTATCTTTTAATTTACTTCAAACATTTTTTTACCTTGAAAACCCCAGATAAATGTCCCTTGGTTCAGGTTAGCTGGCAGCTGTGTGAAAAAGCTTCCCCAGTTGTCCAGATCCACCAACACAATGTGAGTCATGGTACTCAGATAGTCAAGATCAGGAAGTTCACCATCTTCAATGGGATAAAAAGGACACATTAAAAATTCATGTGACTTTCTGATCAACCAACTTGCTTTTGAAAACTCTTGTAGACACATATGTAAGTGAAAAGTCACAGAAGGAAAAGCTACAAAACATGATGTCATTTGGTGACTGCATAGATTTAAAAAATCAACTGAATTAGCACTTAATAATGCACAAATTAGAGAGAAAAGTAGAATCTGGCTATATGATGGTGTAGACCTGGGTAGTTTTATGGTAAGCACAGAGAGCTGTTGTCCTGCACCAAGACACTTTAATAACTCATTTAATATCCAGCTGTGTACCCCTGACGATGACAAGTCTCTGTGACATTCAACTGCTTGCCTGCATAAAAGCACATAAAATGTTTAGATATGCACTCTTTGCTGTACTCCTAAAATAAATGTCTACCTCTTAATCAAAAGCATTATGACACCACCAGTAATCAAGAGACACTTTCAATTTTTGAACACAAGCAAACAATACATACTGGGAATATAAATTCTCAGCTGATGCTGCTTTTTTGGCAAGCTAAGAAAGCTGAGATGATGGCATAACAGCATTGCCCACACAAAAAGCACCAATAGGCTCATAAATATTTATATATATAAAAAAGGCAAGTTTCTTTTGAATGTGTATGATCGATCACTTTTACACTTCTAGGCATTAGATCCCTAATTGGGATGTTCTTGATGGTCCTCTTCCTTTTAACACCAAATTATGCTCCAAACTAATTTTAAAATCAAATATTTTGGTCTCAGAATTTTCACATCTGCCTTTTTGTTTGTTTTTTTTTTCCCAAGACTTCATACAAATGGCATATAACAATAAATTGTGGAGTCTGAGTTTTGGAAATTCGAGTACTGAGAATTCAGTATTTGAGAAATAACAAGTAGTAAATTCTGAGCTCATTTATAGACTGGATGTAACCAAATGGTATGTGACATGTACTGACAATGAAACAGTGTGTGTTAAGGATAGCAATACTTTTCTAATGCTGAAAGAAATTTTCTACATACTTTCACTAAGTTCTTCAGAATGTTCTAAGTCCTCATTTTTTATTTTCTTTCCCTCTATTGGGCCCTGCAGAGAAGAAAACTGTGGTCTGTCCTGAGTTTTGGATGGAGATGCTTGAAATTGTTGCCTGTGAGGTTTTCTGACCACACAAGCCCCACTTGCTGAAAACTTGAAGACTGAGTCTTCTGATTCTGCTGCAAGGATTGACAGATCAGGTTTCTGCAAGAAGCAGTGTTTCATGTGATAGTGCTGATGCGCACTTTGAAGATCATCAAAGTTCTTGTTGCACGCAGCACATCTAACAACATATATCTCTTCCTTAGATTTTCCTGACTTGTGGCTCTTGAGATGACTGTTCATATCAGCAATATTCTGTGCCGTGGCAGAACACAGGCAGCATCGAAACCATAAGTTTCCTTTCTGCAGCATGGCTTTCTGACAACTCTCATGATCGTTCCTCCTGTTTATTTTGGACATGTAAGTGATCCGGCAACCGCAGGTTAGGCGGTCTCCTTGTTCCACTGGGAGGAAGTCCTCATCCTTTTTTATTGACAGTTCCATCTGCTCAGGCACAAATGTATAGTCCATGCTATGAAGTGTCTTGTAATGGATTAGAAATTCTTCCTCTGTGTTGAAGAAAAGATTACCACAAAGGCCACAGAAATATTTAATCTGCATCTCCTGATTACGATGCTCTTGGAAGTGCCGCTGTAGAGTTCCTACCTTCCGAAAATGATTTCTACATATGCCACATGAGTACCTGTGAAATGCATGGCTTTCTAAGGACATGCAGTGCTGTTGAACACTCTCTTCAGACTCAAACATCTCCTCACAAATGCGGCACTGCCATTTTCCCACAACAGGACCACTTTCAGGGGACAGTTCCATAGGGCCAGAAATGCAGTCTTTATCTCCACCTGCAGAAATGCTCACTGCATCAGAAGCAGATGGCATAGGTTCGTCTTCTACAGCTTCTTGCTCATAGTAGTAACTATGCCCACCATGAAATTCAGTTACATGTCCCATAATATCCTCTTCCCTAAGATCTACAGAGCATGCTCTGCACCAGAGAAGAAAATTAGTCAAGTGTGCTCCTCCATGGAATCGACTCATATGCAGGCGGATAATGCTTGAATTTTCAGCCAGCTTTCCACACACAGCACACTTGTGACAGATCCTATTTGCTGATAAAATGTGCTTTTCTACTGATTCTTCTGTAAAAAACTTTTGAAGGCATTCACAAAACCAGGCTTTTACTTTGGAAGCACTACCTTGACTTTGGTTTGCAACTTCATCTTCACTTTTACCTTCTGAATTACTCCTCCGTTTTGAAGGACTAGACCCCGTTTCACTGGAGGACTCATCTGGACTCAAGTGTCTTTTCAGCAGTGGTCTTGACCGTTCCACAATGTGGGCCAAATGAGACTGACTTTTATGTTTTCCATTGACATGGCAGAACATCAAGATTGACTCTTCCAGCGTAGTAAAAACTCTAATGTTATGTTGAGTCGTTTGTTTGTGTTGGGTCATCTGATTCTTATCAGCAAACAGTTCATCACAGTTCTCACAGTGACCTTTCATTTTAAATATCTCTGCAACTTGGGAGATGCTTTTCTTTGACAGTGCCATGGGCCCAGAATTATAACAACGTGTTCTAGAATGGATAAAAAACAAAGGAGGTTATATCACCACCTGAAACATTTGTAAACTTACAGAGGTACTCGATATTTTACCAAGTAGCTACAGCAGTAAGTGCATGGAAACAGGGTGCTCTGTGTACTTTAACCCACCTACCAGCTTGCTAACAAAACCATGCAATGTATACTTAGTCTCTGAAATTTGAAGAGAATTAGGTGCTAATTTCCAAAACCAGCATGTAGATTGATGCTTATGTTTTTGACTGGACATTTTCAAAATCAAATGCTGTAAACTTAGAAATAGTGGAACAGCAAAAAGCTTCTGTTGTTCTCTTACAGAAAATACAAAAAGGATCTTGACATTGATCAGCTTTCTGCAGTGGGGTAAAGTTAAGGGGGCAGGCTTTTGATTGTTCATTCAGAAAGTCAACATTCAGATGGTCCTAGCTGCCCTGAAATCCACCAGTGTCATTAAAAGCACGTTTGCATACCTGTCACTGATCTATGGATGTTCACATTATAAGAACAGCTTCCTTTCACAAACCTGAAATGAGCTGTTAACTCCATATGTGAGCGCAGTATCTTGAAGCAGGACATACATTTCACTTGGAAGGAGACCTCTTTACACAGAGATATCAAGAGGTTCTTTGCAAAGGATGGAAAAGGTAGTGGATCGCCAGACTTCACTGCGTCTGTAAAACAGAATGGTGCAACCACAGGTTAGAGTTTTCCAATACAATTTCAGCTCTCTGATGACATTATTACTATTGTTACTTGTCTGTCACAGGGTTCAGAATGCAAGTTAACAAATGTCAGCTAAGCTACAGTAACTGTGCAATGGAAGCTGTAACTAAATCCTGAAATTTTAAAACTTCTGTAACTATCTTATACCTGAATCTGTTTGCAGTTTGCTTTTTTGGACTTGGTGACTGATTTTACTTCCCTTTTCCTCCTTCTACAATGCCAGGTCAGTATCTCTTTTAGAAAGGTTCTTACCTTCTCCTCCTCCACCTATCACCAGCTATCTACTCTTACTAGATAAAATTTTGTTTTAAGCCATACAGTATTTTTTCTGAAAGATCACACAATTTACTTAACACGTTTCCCACATACCCTGACCATCTCTTTCTTTCTTTCTTTCCCATCCTTAATGTTAATTCTTAAATTTTTAGATGCAGGACTTTGTGTTGTTCTGACTATATACTCCACAGGTAACTCCTAGTACCAGCAGAATAAGAAAATTCTACTGAAAAGATAATGGAAAATGGTTTATGGGTTATATATTGTTCATATTCTGCACCTTAGCAGCCAAATTTTCTTTGACTTTTCTGTTTTAGTAGATGTGATGATCAGCAGGCAGTAATTTGAGGTTATGCCTTTCAGCTAACTTCACTGGCAGATCTCAGGCCTGCTGATGATTATTAATAATGAAGCCTAACCAATGCAAAGTAAAAAATGGAGCACTCGATTTTTTGTTCTGAGTTAAGCACTCTCCAACTCTAAAGAAGAAAACACTAACTTGTGCTTCTAATCTTTTCAAAGCAATAGCTCACCAGTAATCTTTTTTAAAACCTATGACCTGAATTTAAAAGCATCTGCAGTCATCACATTCAGAATTAATAGCTTATTTGAGAATAAAAGTCCATTAGAGTGATAATGCATAAGGGAAAGTATAACCATGCAGCTGACTGTAACTTCACTACAAGAAGGCAGCAGTACTGACTCAGCCTGCAGGGGATTCCTTCAAAGCCTGCCTTTTCTGTACATTTCCTGCAGCCACTCTAGGGGACACCAGAAGTCAAAGATACATTTATGAAGATGAGCAATAACTCTATGAATCCTTTTGGCCACGTAGGCTTGTTCAGACAGTTGCAACATCTAAAACACGGCCACTCAGCAGTTCAGCTAACAGTGAAGTAAATGCTTTAATGCCTATTGCTTATGTCAAAAATTAAATCAGTACAGCTATGTTGGGCATTTAACCCTGTTTGCAACGCCATGATCAGAGAGATCTTTCCTCTGGACTTTGTTAGGCATGGTTCAGGATGTTGCCAGCTCACAACATAACCAGCATTTCAGCCTTCAGCAGCCATGTAGTCCGTGCAAGCCATCAGACCAGCAGCAATGTTCTAGCTAAGCACTCTGAATTTGCAATTATATGGAGAAGACATTTTAACAAGTCTTTGCCATCAGGAATGCAAAGGGCACTGACAAGAAAAATAGCCTCCAAGCATACTAGAGTAAGGGGAAGGAACTCAACAGCCACTCTGACTGGAATTGAAAAGAAATCTATGTGTTTTGCTGTGAGTCTCTATCAACAGGCTAAATGTAAAGTTATTCAGGAAAGTAGTTGCATGGAGTCACTAGAGGATGAGAAGCCTATATGAGAGACCCAACAGCATCTCATTACAGCAAGTGTGATAGAGGATTTCTACACAAAAATATCAATTTCAAAGCATCGCATTTAAGATCTTAAAAGAAAAATAAGAATTCATTAATAACAAACTTTAAAACCTTAAGCTTTTTTACTCAGCAGATGAATATAAGTCAGTTCCTATCTTAAGGATGAATTATCAGAAAAAATTAAAAGCAGTACGCTTAGTAGCAACATACCACTCAGTTCAGAAACCTGGACGATGTGTTTCTGTTGCGACATATGCTGCCAACACTCATCTCTTTTGGTGAAAAGGAGGAAGCACTTTGGGCATGCAAAGCACTGAATATGCTGTGGAGGAATACCTTTTTTATGCCCATCATTTTCATTTAGCTGGAAGAGAAAATGATCAATTTAGGAAAAAAATTAAGTGAAGAAACCAGGCCCAGTTCTCATGTCCTCCCATTCCTCTCTCATTTCTGTGCTAATATTTTCACTTTGAGGTTTTCAGCTACTACATCTGTATTTACCTAAAGCCTACTCCTCTGCATTTCAGCTCCCAAGACACAAGGAAGTGGCCAAAGTACCACTGTCAAACTGAGCTACATCAACCCTTACTACACTGGCCATTTCTCCATTCCCTTCTTGCACCACTGGGATCAAGTACCTTCCCAGGGACTATGGGCTCCAGCAATTCTTAGCTATTCCCTTTACCCAGGCTCTCAGAAAAAGCTCCCTCTGTCATTAAAGCAGCTGTTTTACCTCATGTCAGTTCTCTTCTAATCTTGCTAACCTCTAACTCACCAAAATGCTGCTCCTCAGAGTAGCCTAAAAGGTCTGTGTCTTCTGTAGAAGTCAACTCCTTCCACCAGCTTTGCCTGCTACACATTAACTTCAGAGCTCTGCCTTCAGGGCAAAAATCCTTCAGTTCTGCTTCTGATATTTTTGCTTGCTTTCTACATCACTCCAAGAATCTTCATTATATGCTTAGAGCTCTGATTAGGATTATCTCCCCACTCCTTACATATCAAAGTAATCCCATCTTCTTGCTGTCTGCAGGAGACACTCATTGCCCTTCCCCACCTTGGCTGCTACTCCTGCTAATGTCCCTGAACAGATGAGAGGCACACAGCTTTGAAGCAATGGAAAAAGAGCAGGGACACACTACAATGCAGTCTTTCAGCTTATCAGGTATGACTAATTATCAACTTATTACTACAAGCAAAATTTAGTCTGATTTTCAGAAGTCTAACACTTCCCCAAATTTAATGCAGCTTCTGGAGACTTGGTGAGAATATTTGTTATGAAAACACTCCATTTTGAAAATGCTATCCACTATCCAATTCAACACCAGACTGCTTAAATAAACACCCCCCCCCCCTCCTTTCTGCTGCTTCTCTTTGCTGTCAAGTTATTTCACCCTAACTTCCTGCCTCTACCTTTCACAGTTCTGGAAATGCAGAAAAAAGGGGATATGTATCAACAACACCAATAGATGGACAAGAGGTTCAAGACAGAACTATGGTCCTCTTGAAAGCATACCAAAAATACAACCTAATGGTCACATCTAAAAGGAATACTGTCAGGCTACACCAGCTGTTTGAAACACAGCAGAATCAGAGAAAACAATCTTGAAGAGTAAAAGAGAAGAGAGGAAGAGGGTTAAAGAAAAAACAAAACAAAAAACCCACCAAAAATCAATGTATAATTTTAAGTCTTAAACCCTCTACTACATTCAGTCAGTTGAGTTATTTATCCTTATGCTCTTGCCTTAGATAAAAGATGATCATTGTACTGCTGAGAGGTTGCAAATCTTTCACAGCAGATCACACAGGCAAAAGCATTATGTGCGGGTCCATGTAATGTGACTGCTGGGTCACAAGGAGAATGATCAAACCTGGAGAAGAAGAAATAATTAGCAAACTAGTCACCTATAAATAGTCAAATAGCTTTTTTCAATGGGAAAAATTCTGTCCTTTGAAGCTATCAGACAGAAATTCCCTATCTAACCAATCTAAACTATAAAAAATCCTTACTTCCCCTATCATGAAATGCATCCTGCACAGAGATGATTCTCCCTGCAGCTTATGTGTTAAAACAGCCACTCGAGAGAAATCATACTGCTTTTAAGGGAACTAACAAAATCCTAATTTCCTACATAGACATTTTAATAATTTATTTATTTTTATCTCCCTGTACTAGCTCTGGTTGGGATGGAGTTCATTTTTTTGTAGCAGCTTGCATGGTTATTGTGTTTTGGATTAATGAACAACAGTGTTGATAGCACAGAGAAGTTTCAGTTATTGCTGAGCAGTGCTTGCAGGCTGTCAAGGTCTTCTCTGTTTTTCAGATTGTCCCACCAGCAAGATGTTGGGAGACACAGCTGGGACAGCTGACCTCAAATGGCCAAATGGACATCCCACAGCATAAGGCATCATGCTCAGCATTAAAAGTTGTGTGGAGGAGAAGGAGATAGTTGGGAAGACAAATGCCATCACTCCAAGTAACTATCACATGTGATAGAGCTCTGCCTGTCAATTCCTTATTTTGCTTTGCATGTGCACAGAGTTTGTGCTTTACTTATTAAACTGTTTTTACATCAGCCCATGGTGTTCCCACCTTTACCCTACACCCCACTGGTGTGAGTGAGTGAGCAGCTGTGTGGGGCTGAGCTGCCTATGGGGGTTAACCCATGACACTCTCCTCAACTTCTCACCATCCTGCCTATGGACACATTCAGTAGTTAAAGGGCAGCATCTGCTGGAATTGAACACTGACACACTGAGCACTGACTAGCAATATCAGCTATGAACACACAGCCTATAGCTTTTGTTCCTCTTTCCCTGCATTAGGGGCTTTTCTCTTTATCTTACCATCAACTTGTGTAAGTGAGCCTTTTGGTTTATTTCAAGTTTGGATGAAGTTATAACTAAACTGGAGTACAGAAATCTGACTTCTCAAAAAACTCAGATATTAAAAAATGCTCAACAAGAGGAAGACAAATTCTGAATTAAAAAAACAAACCACACACACCAAGTAAAAAACTAAACCAAATCATCAAAAAAAACCTCCACGAAGCTCACCTATATAAACTGTAACATATTAATTGGCCCTCAAAATGGAGCTTTGTCAGTACAGGCAGTTTAAAGCAGACTTCATCCTGATGTCCTAAATTAGAGCACATTCTCTATATTATTACTCCTTGCACTGAATTCTTGCAATGTATCTCCTTACCTTTGAAGGTGACCCAGAAGAAGATGCACATTATCAAACTGTCTGTTGCAATGCATCACAGGACAACATTTGGGTCTGCTGTTGACTCGAGTCTGACCTGTCCTCCTAAAATTATCCCTTCTTCCACCATTAACAGAGCCTGGTTTCAGACCTGTGTTCCAAAACAAAGTACTTAACCAGAAGCTGAATTACAGAGGCTTAAGAAAACAACACACAAGCTCTAAAACATTCCAGAATCAAATTGCGGTGATTCTTAAAAGCAAGCTAACACTCTGTCCTTCGATCCTACTACGGTAAGTCTGCTCTTTCACTGTCTCCTCAATTCCCAGTAGTACAACTTTTTAAACAGTTGGACACCCTTCCTCCAGGTCCTCCAGGCAGTATTTTAAATTCATTAAACATTGTGAAGTTATACTTACACTTTCCTAAGCAGCAGCTTAACAGTAGTATTATTTTCTTCCTGGCAACTTGGCTTATAAAAAATAACTAACATTGCTTCACTGGTTTTTAGAAAATTTAAGATATGAAGTCTACGTAACAAAGCATTACAAGAATAGCTTTCATGCAAATAAATGTTTAGAAACTTTTAAATTGTATGCTCCAGCAAAATTAATATTGTAGCATTTGGTTATCCACAAGGCACCTGCAGCTCAGCACAATTTTTACATGTTCTACTCTGTAATACAGGACTTAGAAACCATCACTCAAACTTAGTTTTCTATTCTTACCTGGCATTTTTAACCACTGGTCTACACATAACCTTGCAGCTTCTGTATCACTGTGTTCCCGAATAAATTCTAGTTCCTGCAACCCATGAGCATATTGGGAATCAACTTTCTCCTAAGGGAAAAAACATACCAGACAAGGTTGTGATCAAATTGAAAGAATAAAAGAAAAAAGATTAAGTATGTATTGCGAAACTTACATATGGGTTCCTAAAAAACACACCCACAAAAGCCTAAGTGAGGGGAAAAATAATCTTACAACTAGACTGACTTCTACTTAATACAATAAAAATGGAATGTAATAGAAAAAAAAAAGAAAAAAGTGCTTTCACATTGAAGACTAAATTTAATTCTGCAGCTTGCACCACCTGATGAAGAGTGAAGAGCCAAGCAGGAGGAAAATATTTGTATTTAACAAAAGGATCTTTTAGCCTTCATTCTCAAGCTGCTTTAAAAGCTATACAGTTACCTCTGACTCCACTTTACAGTTGAAGAACTGTATGTGGAGACACAAACAGATTGCCAAATGAAAGTGGAAGAGACATAAGGGATATGTAGGCCTCCAGACTTCAAGGCTACCTTGGACTATATCTAATCTAGCCTTTTACTCCGTTGTACTACAGTTGCATAGTTTACCATAGACTGCAACAAGCTGCAACCATAGTAGAATTATATGATTTTAAAAGCCTCTAACATTGTTGAGAAAATTAGGTTGGGAAGTCAGCACATTTTCCCAACTCTGGATTAACATTTGTCCCTGTTCAATTCCATCACATTGCTGTAATCACATTCCTTCAAGATGTCCAACTCCCACTGAGAGCACTCCTACCATTAAGCCACTGACTGGATCTCCCAGTTTGTAATAAAAGTAAAAAGTATATTCTTTTCAAATGGCAGCAAAGTGCAACTAAAAACACTGAAATTTTTTTCCCCACTATGAAATACTACCTTATACAGATTTAATGCAGTAAACAGCTTCCCAAAAATCTCAGACAAAAGCAGATTAATAGCAAGGCTTGCTGCAGGGTGGTTTGTGATAATTGTTATTTTTCAATTAATTGAAATATTAGAATATCAGAATAATTGATACTAAGGTTCCACTGCTATATTTACAAACAAGAGAAGAAGTTTTTGCCAGTGGTTTTCTTTCATTTAATTTTCCCCCCTTAGGAAGTGCAATAAGACTAGAAAATTGATCAGTTAAAAGCCACTGAAAAGACAAAGTCCATGTAGTGCTTCACATGATGCCCCAGAAGCAGAAGTCTAGTTGCTAATTTCAGGTATGCCTCACCAATTTTTTAATTTGCTTAGTAGTGAAAACAAAGATAACTACAAGGCCTTTATTATGCATTTCTTCCAAAATAAAATACATCCAATACCTTAAAGGCTTTGTTTTTCTCTTCTTTTTGCTGTTTCTCTACTTCAACATGGCGTGCCAGGCGATCCAGGGTTGATGCAACTCGTTCCTTCTGGTAGTCAACGTGATCCTTACGCTTGGTATTGCTCTGCAAGTGGAAGGTTCAGCCCTTCTGTGGTGATTGTTACATAACAGACACTAACACAGTGAAAAGTGATGCCCAAGCATCACCACATAATTCAGTAAAGATACTCTCAGCCTGCATTCCATGAGCTACCTTGTAGCCTTCTCTTCTTTTTTACCAGCATCTGTAGCTTCTGTTTAAAAACAAAAATAACCAAACCTCCCCCCTCCACATATTCAAGGCAATTCAGCATAAACACTAGCCTCACCAGGCAGCAGAGGAACCTGCATGATTGTGCCAAGTGTCCTAGAGTCTCCAACAAATTAAAAGTTAAGTTCTTCTATGTAAACAAAATCCCTCCTGACTTCAAAGCCAACATGCAGCCCATCTAAAAAACCTGAAAACTGCTATTGCTCTTTCCCTAACGCTGCCCACTGTCTTCAAAAAGGCAGATCATGAGTTTTTTCTAGCCTAAGGGATAGGCCATATACTGTGGTTTCCTCTTCTTACAGTCAGTTCTAGTAATGATCCCTGTAATGACAGCCTGTGCATGTACAGAAGATCACCTTAAGGAATCAGGTTTATTACAAACATCCTCTGCTGCAACACAGGAAAACAAAAGTCAAAAGACAGTCACTGCTGCCAAAACCAACTCTAGTAGGGTCTATCAATGTCCCTTTCAAAGGCCTTGCAGAGCAGGCAAAATAAGTTTGGGGGGATAGACAAACTGATGAGCCTGCTTCTGACTTGTACCTTCTTAGAATGGATTATGAAGGATTAGGCTGAGCTAAACCCAGACTGTCACTGGAATAAGGTCGTTCAACCCATACGTTGTTCCTAAAAAATTATTTTAGAAAGAAGAGGCCTTGTAGCGGACCAGGTATGTTTTCAGGATAGAAACCGGGCACCCTAACTTCTGAGGTTGCATGTAAAGTGACATTTATTTCCAAACATTTTTTCAGATGACTGAAAGACATTAAAGAACCAAGTCATTTCAAGGTGGAAAAAATGGCTCTGGAAAAAGTGAGTGCTGTTATTCTTGCTTTTCACTCAACAGCAAGTAGAAAAATCAAAATATTTCAATACTTGTTATTTAGCACTTGTTAAAAACACATCTAACAAGGCTTTTGTGAAGAGTAACTGATGGGAAAACATACAGAAGACCAATTATTTTATTAAACCAAGATATCCAAAAATACATTACCACACACTCACATGAAAATAAGAACTGCTGTTAGGTTCTTCATCCTCACTGCTGATGAGATCAATGCATTCAAGGACAGGCCTTAAAGGTCCCTCCTGGAAAAAAAGTGTTAAAAAAAACTCACACAAAAGCATTAAATTGTCTTCCTTAGAGATAAAATGTACCATCTCTGCCATATACTGGCAGTTTCTTCAAGATATTAACAATCAACTATGTTGGGCAGGCTAGGAAGACCTACTGCCTCATGATGAGTGGCAGAGAGAAAAGCAGCATGGAATCCTCTCTGCTGCTCCTAATGCAGCTCATTCTTTACATTCTTCCACCTTTCAAGGCAGTAAAGCTGCTCAGCTGGCCAGGCATGAACAGTCCTCTGTCTCACTGGGGAGAGGAGGGATGAAATCTTGGACAGATGACAAAAGCTTCTATGAATCAAGCTGCCAGCCTCCAATTACCCACAAAGAGTAACTCTTTCTGATTAAACAAAGATAACATGGTTTTCTAAATGAAATATTAAAAAAAAATCCACTGCAGGTTTGCTTCTGTAGAAACTGACGGGCTCTGCGATGCTTTTAAAAAATTAAACCTTTATTAAACAGGTGTTAGCAAGTAAGAATTCAAAGACACACTCTGACCATCTGACTGTCCCATCAGCACAATAATGTGTTTTGAAATGTTCATCTCTGATCCTAACAGCTCCTTTAACAACAGAGATTTTTTTAATTTGTGTTTACTTACTCTCAGGGCTCAACAATTAATAAAAACTTACACAATATTGACAGCTGAAATGCAGAGTAACTTGCTTTCAACCCTAGAAGTACAAGTGATCAAAACAATAAATTTAACACAAGTAATATTACACTTGTTTATATATTACAAGTACCTGTATTGTAATATAGAAATTATCATATATTTCTAGATAATAATACAGAAATATTTCTATATTTATTTTATAAATAAATATATAATATAAATATATAAAAAGCCAGAGAGAAATTCTTCATTCTGAATATCTAGTACTTAACACCACAGAGGTAAAGGAAGCAAAATCCTTAATTGGTAACTACCATGTTTTAGTGCATTACTTGACTTGGTGTATTAACTAACTCTCCTCTAAGTCCAATGCTTTTGGTGCCAACTGTGGCAACTTGAATTATCTATTTCTTCACGCAGCATTAAAACTGTGAATTTCTTCACTCTTGCCTTAGCCTTCCCAAGTAAGCAAAATGGAGGAAAGACCATCCTATGTAAAGGACACAGGAATAACAGGTTGCACTGTAGATTAAATCACATTCCTCTGGTGGTATGTAAAGCTTAAAATGTAATGATTTTAAATGGACAAAGAATGTTTTAATGAAGAATTAAAAGGTGGGAAATTATGGAAGAATAATTTTAAGTTTCTTGAATGAGGGAGAATCAGACTACAAAAGCTGAAAATCTCTGGCAGTAGCAGATTGACAAAAAGTCCTTATTTGATGGAGCAAATCATAGTCCTACAGTATGAATTCAAATACCCTAGTATAAGTGAATAAATTAGAAAAAAAAACCCCAAAACCACAAAGAAAAACTGATCAAAGAAACAAAAAACCCACACCAAAGCCACATCTGACTGTCAAGAAGGAAAAAAAAAAAGTGAAAAAGGAAGAAAAACACAGATCACATAACATGGCCTACAGCTACTTGTTATCTATTAAAATGAGCACAGGTTGAGATACTGCAGCAGCTTCTCTAATTCAATGTATACAGTACCATCTTGTGCACTGGGTTTTAAAGACATGCAGATAATCAGGAGGCATCCATCTATAACATTTATGAAGAGTATAAGTTTCCAGTCATACACATTATTATATGGAAATTATGATCTAATTATGATCTAATTATGATATGGAAATTATCATCTAAAGCTTGCCAAGCAGTCTAGAAATCCTTTTGCAAAGTCCAAAGTCACTTTCACTCAGAGGAGCAAATGAGACCTGAAGACATATTGTTGCTATTAGGTGATGGCCAGGTCACACACCTTCCCCTCATATTCATCAATTACAATAGTAAGCTACTCATCCCAGGATATAAAGCCTGCAAAAAAGTTGAGCAGAGTCATCTTCCTATGTATAGCAGCCTCTCTTGAAAGCAAGAGTTCCTGGGACCACAAAGGATCCCTATAACCCACAGGCAAAGCCAAAGGATAAAAAAAGAAAAGCTAGCTAGAAGTGTTGATTTTAGTTCCTTTGTTTCAGTTCTCTTTCAGTTACTGTTCTTGGTGCTCCAGCAGCCCTTCAATCCTTACACTTTGGAAGCTATACAAGCTATCCTTGTTTATTGCCCAGCTTGAAGAAAATGAAGCCTATTCAGTCACCATCACAGAATGACAGAATGGTTTGGGTTGGAAAAAATGATCGTGTCCCAATCCCCTGCAATGGGCAGGGACATCTTCCACTAGACCAGGCTGCTCAAAGCTCCCTCCAGCCTAGCCTTGAACACTCCCAGGAATGGGGGGCATCCACAACTTACCTGGGCAACCTGTTCCAGTGCCTCACCACCCTTATAGAAAGGAATTTCTTCCTAATATCTAATCTAAACATACTCTCAGTCTGAAGCCATTCCTCCTTGTCCTCTCACTAGATGCTCTTTTTAAAAGCCCCTCTCCATCTTTTCTGTAGGCTCCCTCCAGGTGCTGGAAGGCTGCAATTAGGTCACCTTGAAGCCTTCTCTTTTCCAGGCTGAACAATCCCAATTCTCTTAGTCCTTCCTCACAGGAGAGGTGCTCCATCACCCTGGTGTCCTTCTGGGCTCACTCCAACACATCCCTGTGCTTCCTGTGCTGAGGACCCCAGAGCTGATGCAGCACTGCAGGTGGGGTCTCACCAGAGCAGAGCAGCGCAGCAGGATCCCCTCTGTCACTCTGCTGGCCACGCTGCTTTGGTGCAGCCCAGGACACACTGGAACTTCTGGGCTGCAAGCACACACAGCTCATCCACCAACAACCCAAGTCCTTCTCTGCAGATGCACATGGATACTTGGGCGTACATAATGAACTTTGAACTCAATCAGTTTTGCCCAAATCAACCAAAATATTAAGATGTCTCAGAGATAACCAACTACTTGTAATTTTTGCAAAAAACCATTATCCATACAAGAGCATCTAAATACCCCTGCAGAAAAAGTCAGTATGTTGAACTTCAGCTTTATTCAAACACCATACAAAATGGGGAGGGATCTAGTAATTATTCAGCATATTGTTCAAAAACAAGACAAATCTACAAAAAAAACAGCCACTAAAAATACTAGCATCATTGAATCACTTGACCTCAGTAACATGACTTGTTCCTTCAAGAAAAACATCTTTAGATATGTAGACGTGGTCCCTAGGGACATGGTTGAGTGCTGGGTTAATGGCTGGACTCAATGATCTTAATGGTCTTTTCCAACCTAAACAATTCTATGATTCTATGTAATCTTGCCATCCAGCACCACTTCACTGATGACAGACTGAGGCCAGAACACAGGCAGCATGAAAAACATTCTGCTTCTCTAGGATATCCAGCAGATACAAGTGTCTTAAAGTTATGTTCACATAAAGCATGTCAGCATTAGACTAGGTGTTGTTCAATAAAGAGCACCTGACAATTTGAGAGGATTGTTTAAGGCCTCTAACCCATTATTTCCTTCCTCTTCTAAACTGAGTACAGTGATTTCAAAGAATGAGCAGTGATTTATTCCATTAACTTTAGAGGGACTATTCATAAAGCAAAATGTGATGCAATACAATTACCAGGAAAGTTATCTACAGTCCCCTCTCACATACCTCACACATCACTGTAATACCTCCCTCACCTGCTCAGATACTCAAAACTGCATTTTCTCCCCAGGACCAACTGACATCATCTTACACCCTTCCAAGAAAGTGCACATAAACCTTTAAGATCGAGTTGTTATCTGCCACAAACACTCACAAATGAAATTATCTTTATGTTCAAGAGTAATAATTTACATTGAAATATAATCATCATCAGTCAGTGAAGACCCTCTCCTGTTTACTAGGCTACTGAAAGTGTATTTTTTACAAAGAGCAGTGTATTTCCAGTGCAAGCTCTACTTACTCCAATAAACTCAATCTCATCTTCACTTCCAGAAGTTGGTGATTTACTCTTGCGAAGGCTGTCAGAGTTATGAGACTCCATTATCTAAACATAAACAAATCATACTATATAATTTCACTTTTTAAGTTTTGTTTAACTATACAGCATTTTCCATTTTATACCTTCTTTACAGTCTATCTGTATTCAACAAGTCTCTATCATTCACTCCCAATTACCAGCGACACCACAAGAGGTGATAAACGACTCTGACTCGAATCACGCTACTGTATTTTTCCAGATATGTAAAACGTGTTTTTTTTCTACAAAGCGTGCCAGTACCTACACTCCTCCGGCAGCCGTAACTGCAGTGTAGCAGCCCAAGGACATGCCTGAGCCTGAAACCCCAGCAAGAGCCGAGACCCGAGCTCCAGCTTAGCGGCGCTCAGCCACCGACGAGCCAAGGCCGGCCCGTAACAGCTGCGAGCGAGCTCGGGCGTTTTTAGCAGCTGCGGCTGCCGTGGGCCGCTCCAGGACCGCGGCAGAGGGCTGAGCTTCCTGCTCCAAAACAACGGCAGCGGCCGCGCTGCTGACTCACGTTCCCGCAGCGCACGGCCCCGCGGCACACGGCTCAGCGGGCTCCGCGCACCGCGTTGCCCGTGCCCCGCCCGCAACCGCTGCGCTGTAACCGCCGGCCCCGCGGCCCGCGCAGCGCCCCGGCCCCGCTCACCCGCCGCCGGGCCCCGCGGGCAGCAACGCCCCGGCCCGCCGTGTCCCCGCTTCCTCTGCGGCCCGGGGGCGGGGCGAGGGCGCGGCAGGGCTCGCCGGGATCGGGAGGTGCCGCCGCCGCCGCGCCCCGCGCTCCCCATGGCAGGTGCCGGCGCTACCGCGGCAGCACCATGGCGCGGGCCCCCCGGGCTCTTTCCTTCTTTTGGGCTCTCTCCTTCTTCCGGCCTCTCCTCGTCCGCCTTCAGACGGGCAGCATCGAGATCCGGCTCGGAGGGGGAAAACCCCGCTCCGCTTCCGGGGGAGGAGGAGGAGAGAGGGAGGAGGAAGGGCGGCTATTGGGCTGGCAGCCGGGAGGCGGGAAGGCGCCAAAATCGCCTCTGCGGGCCCGGCCGCTGTGCCGCTATCTCAGCCGCGCTGTGCCTGCTCAGCCCCCTCACGCGGTGCTCGATCCAGCCCAGGTATCTGCAAAGGTCCTTTGTGAAGATCTTGCGGGAGGCGTTGCCAAGGGCAGTGGCGAAGTCCAGATACACAATGGTCGTTTCTCCACTCGTCTGCCAGGGCAATCAGTATCACAGAAGTTTGTAAATCTGGTCAAGCCTGATTTCCCCTTGGTAGAGCCATACTGACAACTCAGTGATTTTCTTGTCACTGAGAGGCCTGGAAATGCTTATTGGGATTTGTTGCTTCATTACTTTCCCAGGGATAAGGATGAGGCTGACTGGCCTGTGGGTCTCCCTGCCTTCCTCCTTCCTGCCCTGCTTGAAGATGGAGGTGGCATTTGCTTTCCTCCAGCCTGGGGCACCAGTCCCAGACACCATGATCCATGAAAGATAGTTGGGAGTGATCTCACCGTGACAGCTCCCTCAGTGCGTGTTGGTGCATCTTGTCAGGGCCCATAGATGTAGCATGCATATGCCCAGCCTGCTAATGTATGTATTCCCTGGCTTGGTCCTCTCCCACCAAGAGTACATCTTCCCATCTTCCTTGGTCCAGCCTTTTCCCCTGACTTTTGGAGCCTGAATTCGTGAAGACTGGTCTTGCTAGTGAAGACTGAGGCACGTACTGTGTCTCTATATCATCTGTCTCATTTTGCAATGGGCCTACATTTTTTCCTTAGTCTTCCTTTTGTCACCTATGTATTTATAGAAGCCATTCTTGTTTCTTTGACATCCCTAGCTAGATCCAATTCCAGTCATGTTTTATCTTTCCTAACTTGATCACTGTATGCTTGAGCAATGTTTCTGTATTCCTCTGAGGTAAGCCATCCTTTCTTCCATGCTTTGTAGGCTCCCTGTTTGTGTTAGAACTTGACCAGGAATTCCTTGTTCATCTACACAGGCCTCATGGCATTTTTGCCTAACTTCTGTTCACAGAGATGAATTGTTCCTGAGCTTGGAGGAAGTTATCCTTACATAATAAGCATCTTTCTTGGGCCCCTCTTGCCTCCAGGGCTATATCCCAAGGGACTCTTCCAGGCAGATCTTTGAAGACACCAAAATTCACTCTCCAGAGTGGTGAGCCTGCTTTTTAGTCGTCACACTCCCCTTAGGATCTGGAGCTCCACCATCCCATGCTCACTGTGGCCAAGGTTGCCTTGAGCTTTGTATTTCCCACAATCCCTTCATGGGTGTAGATCCAACAAAACATTGCTCATTATTGGTCCTTATTGACTCCCCCTTATGACTTGAAAGAAGTTAGCAGAAACTTCCTGGATTGCTTATGTCCTGCTGTATTGTCCCTCCAGCAAATATCTGGATGGTTGAACTCCCACATTAGGACCAGGGCTTGCAAACACAAGGCTGCTCCTATCTAGAAAAGGACTGGGAGATTTCTCCATTACAGTGTCTCATAGACATTTCTTTGCTTACATTCAAGAGCTGAAGGTGACCTCTCCTAAGCTCCATCTTCTTGATTTTGTGTTCTGTTTCTGCTGCATGCCCTTTGCTTTTTTCTGTGTCCATCAATCCCCCACAGGGCTGCTGGTTACTCTCTCACTTAACTCTTAGTTTAAATCTCTGCTTATGTGGTCATGATCCTACTGGTAAAAATAGCTTTGCCCTGCTTAGTGAGGTGGATCTCATCTCTGTCAAGCAGAATGTGATTTGCAAGTAGGGTCTCATGGTCATATAACTCAAAACTTTGTCACCAACACAGGTTCTGCCAACAAGTATTGACTTGTCCTGTCAGTGCCCCCTCACTGCCAGGATTGAGAAAATATCACTCAGACCCCCATGCCCATGATTCTTGCTATTTATCTGCTACTGCTCTCCTGCTTCTTCATACTTTGCCACCCAAAGTAAAAGTCAGTGTGAATCATCTTTACTCAATGCCTTGGGTTGGAGTAGGCTGAACAGTGTAAATATCACCTGTGAGTTGTGTGTCAGTATAAAAGAGCTGCTTGCACACACTTCACTGGTGAGTGCTTATCAAATCCTGTAAACACAGGAGAGAAAGAATTCAAGGTTGCATGTTAAATTTTGGTGTAATGCAAGAGAATAAACAACTAGCAGCAATATCATATCATGTACTGTAAGGATTGATTAGTGCACTTACTTTTTCTTGAAAACACAGAGTTACTACTGTTAGTTTTAAGACTCTTTCCATATGAATGTAAAAACAGCTTTATGATAGAAGATAGACATGCTGAGCTGCTAGCTGTATCTACTAGTTATATACTCATTAACAGCTGTATGACTTAATCACTCTTGTTGGAGTGTATAAACAACAATCATTTGTCTACTTTTATTTCATTATTAAAATAATGGAAACCTGACTGCTTCTTGGAAAGTCATTGTTGCTGCCTAAAGTTTAATATTTTGCATTTGTCACTTGAATTTGCTAACAGAACGTTGATTAAGAAGAAATTCCTTGCTTTGAGGGTGGTAATGCACTGGAACAGGTTGTTCAGAAAAATTGTGGATGTCCTATCAATGGAGTGTTCAAAGCCAGGTGTGATGGGGCTTTGAGCAGCCTGGTGTAGTGGAATGTAGGGGGATAGAACAAGTCATTGTTGCTGCCTAAAGTTTAATATTTTGCATTTGTCACTTGAATTTGCTAACAGAATGTTGATAGCAGTCATTCTGCTTGTAGCTTGCATTTGCACTTGATAACTTTTGATTCTTGAGAACAGATAATATGAGGACCTGTGGTAAAAAGTTACTAGGGCAGCATGCTGGAATTATGTTTCCAAACTCTGAGACCCTATGCAAATGATGCTCATTTAAATATTTCAGTAGTCATTCATGTAAATGTAAATTCAGAATTTTTCAGTAGTCATTCATGTAAATGTAAAACTCTTTCAATGACCGATCTAAATTTCCTCAATGTATGTAAACAATACAGTTAAGGGAAAAAAATAGTAAGGGAGTTGCCATGCAATAATTTCCAATATGCTAACAAAACTTTGAATTCCAAAATTTGTGTATTTTGTCTAATTCCTGTGAAAGAACAATTGTCAGTCTTTGGGCCAGCTAAGGAATGTTCTCATGCAGAACTTCTTGGGGAGGGTAGGGGCGGTGAGGTAAGGAGAAGTAGGGTTTTTTTTGAGATCTTCATAAGATCTCCAAGTCTAAAGCTCAAATAAAGTCTAGCTATCACATGAGATGTGGAAGCTATTTCAGAGCAGATGATCTTTATAAACTCAGTAATGCTTTCTAGCAACTAATTCCACATATTCACTGTATGTCCTTAATTATTGAGTAGGTTTAGATGAAATATTATTAGGAAGAAATTCCTTGCTTTGAGGGTGGTAATGCACTGGAACAGGTTGTTCAGAAAAATCGTGGATGTCCTATCAATGGAGTGTTCAAAGTCAGGTGTGATGGGACTTTGAGCAGCCTGGTGTAGCGGAATGTAAGGGGATAAAACATAAATAAATGAAGTAGTATGGAATGTAATCTTATCCCCTAAAGAGTTGCAGCTGAGCCAATTATTAAGGATTAGGAGCAGGCCTGATTGTAACAGGCCGCAGCTGTAGCCAATAAGAAGACTGTTATAAAAGAGTGGATTGATGGGAACTGGGGTCAGTTGGCTCCTGTGAGGACAAGGAAGAGTCAGTGCCTAGAGGAGCTGCCTGCAAGAAAACATCAAGGAAGTACAAAACTCTAGCAATATGGAACCCTTGCAATATAATGACAACAGTGGAAGGTGTCTCTGCCCATGACAGGGGGGTTGGAACTAAATTATTTTTAAGGTCCCTTCCAACTTGAACAATTTTATTATTCTAATTCAAACATATTTCAATATTTTTGCTTCTCTCCTTGCTCCCTTAAGTGAAACCTGATTGCCTTTATAACCATTGATTTCCCTTTTGTACCAACATGGCATACTGCCACTTACTCTTGATCTAAAAATCTAGATATGTGGTGGTTTGGGTTTTTTTACTTCTATCTATATACCCTAATAACAGGGGACATAAACTCAACATGCATTAAACTCCCTGATTTCAACAGTATACTTTTTCAGTAACGTTTTTATCTGATTCTTCACGTATCTCAATATTCTTCCTACCTTAGAAAACAAGTGCTCTTCTGAGCACTTCATGATAAACAGCTACCAAATTTTTTTCCACTCTAACCTTCAAATTCAATCTAATGTGCCATAATAGAAATAAATAGTTCTAATTATTAGTTGTAGTATTGCTTACCTTTTCAGTAGTAAATCTCCAGTTACTAATTGCCATACAGTCTAATACCACTACAGCTTCTGTAGCAGCCATCAGTCTTCTCCCATTCTGAGGACTGCAAATAATGTGCCCTCTGTTGCTCATATCAGACTTTTACACTTTGGAACACCACACATTTACCTATAGCAAATTAATTTTTATTTTAATGCAAATTTTGGGAGAAGCAGCATTATGCTGATCTGATGTCCCTTTCTATTCCTTCTGAAGTTTCTAATACGTGATTAGCTAGTCTTCAACTTTGTATTCTCTGAGTTTGTCAGGGTAACTTTGAAAAAAAAGAGTTTTATTTTCTACCTTTCTGGTCATACTGTGAGAGATATGGCCCTTTTGTTAATGGTATAGTTGTGTAACAGCTGTTTTTCTCCTTTCATCCAGTGGGATAACATTGTTTCTATACTTTAGTAAGAGGGAGGAATGGTCTTTTTGCTGCTTGCTCTCTTTTTATTCTTTGTTACAACATTAAAATAGCTCCTTCCATTTATTGTTCCCATGCCTGGGAGCAGGTCCTCCACCCTACCATGAAACTCCTCCTACACTTTTTGTGGTGAGCTGCCAGCCCCACTGGTTTTCCTTTGACAACTCACCAAGGCAGCAGAATAGAAAAGCACAAAGTGCAGTGGGATCTGCAGAGCTGCACCAGCCACAGGGAGAGCAGCTGCTCACCTTCAGCTCCACCTGCCCGCCAGGGGCTTCAACACCTCCCAAAGGGCAGGGCAGCTGCAGCTGTGCCACATCAGCTGTGACAGCTTTTAGGTTAGAGTGCCCTTGTAAGGTGGGCCAACTCCTTCCCCAGGTAAAATGATGAGCTTTACAGAAGCTGGCTTCAGAACAGCTATTAAAGAGAAAGAAAAAACCCTAAAAGAAGAGCAAGAGAAAAACCCCAACCTTGTATGTTAGAGTGTACCACAGAGGTGATGTAAGGAAAGGCCCATTAGACAGTGAGGACAATAAAACAGCACAAAGTAATGTTTCATTTTATTTGATAAAAAGTTGCTTCAAAAATATTATTAATTATATACATTATTATATATGCTGTACATACAATTACATATACAAAATTTACATAATAGCAAACATCCTTCTGTTACATTTTATAGATGGTAGTTAATAGCATGAGATAGAACTAACGTATTTCATACCTGCTTTCATCCTGATTCTATCTACAAGGAATTGTTAGGTGAGAGATGAAAAAAGGATAGCAAATCACTTAATTTGTACCCCAGCCCACAAACAAGTCTTCTCTACAGTGCATTCTATTAGTGCCTTGCACTTCCCTTCAGCAGTGTTTGGCTGATTAACCCTCTCTTCAGATTTTTTTTTTTTTTTAGTGTTCCCCCTCATATTATTTCTAATTTATTTCTGTAACTCACATGTCCTGAAATCCTCCTCAAATCAAGCTAGATTTCTTCAATATAATGTAATTTCATTTTTCCAATCTGATTAGTTAGTTGCTTGTTTGCCATGTTTGAAATAGATTTAGCTAATAGTACTCTCAGTTCTGGGAAGGACACTTAAATAGGAAAGCTATAGTCCCAAGTGGTCTCTCCTTCCCCTGTCAGCACACTGGAAACCTGAAATCAGTCAGCAAGGAAAAAAAATCATAAAACCACAGAATATGCTGAGTTGGAAAGGACCCATCAGGATCATAGAGTTCAGCTCCTGGCCCTGTGCAGGACGCCCCAAAGTCACCATGTGCCCAAAAGCATTGTCCAAACACTTCTTGAACTCTGCCAGGTTTGGTGCTGTGACCACTGCCCTGGGGAGCCTTTCCTCCTAAGGCTGTTATAAGGTTTGTGTGACTGCCAGCTGCTTCCCGGAAGAAGTGGTGTCAGATCCCAAGGGGAACTCCCCAGATACTGGGATTTTCCTGGTCCTTGTCCCATGAGGAATATTCTGCCTGCCCACCTTTTCTCTAAGCAAGGGGTAGCAAAACACAGTGAGTAGAAGCTTCTGCTGAAGTGTCCTCTATTTCCCCACTGAAGGGACCAGGCACCCTTATCCTATGGACCTGATGGTCAGGGAAGAAGAAGGGAGTAAGGGCTGCCAAACCAGCAGAGTACCAGCAGCAGAATCCCTGTGAGAGAATGGCTTCCATAACTAAACAGCCTCTCCTGGAGGACTCTTCCCAGAGCTACAAAGGAACATGGCTTCTTCCATTGCCTTTCCTACTTTGCAAGGTTAAAAAATAACTGCTTCTTTCCTATGGCTATCTTGAGAGTTGTAGTTTCATTGGCCTAAGAAAGTTATTTTGTTTTCCAAGTTAGTAGCAGCCCTAAATGGCTATTTCACTTCGTCCTCTCTGCTCATGTGGCCCTGTGCTTTCTACTCCTGTGCTGGCCATAGTCTTCATTTCACTAGGAGATCTTTCTATTTTCTCTCCATATCACTATATCTTTTTTGCATTATTATACAATAACTTTCTTTGATCAGTTAAGCAGTTTTCCCTCAGCTGTCAAGGTGAAAGCAAGGGGAATTATGGTTCCTCATATATATTCTTTTGGTAGTACTTTAAATAATGGTTTTTTTCTAACTAAGGGGGACTCTACTTGTATTCTTCAGTACAAGTTTTAATTACTGCATAACATGCATATATCTTATAACATCTTAAATTCAAATATATTAATATGCCTTCAATTTTTTTCTAATCTATGGGATTTTCATTTGTTTGAGAAAAAAGTTCTCAGGCTTCTATCTCTGTCCACTGTTGGACGCTACCATATATCTACTTCAATTTAGATATTATTTCTTTTTTTATTTTATACTGCTGCTTAATCTCTGTTGAGCACATGAGCTGGAATGAATCACCTGTTATTCCTTGTCTGAATTCCTGAGATTCTGTCCACAACCCTGGTTGGGAGAGGGCGCTGGTGAGCTGCTGGCGAGTTGAGACTCCACCTTAGAAGAAGTGGGTTTGGGACACTCCTGCTGACCTTCTGGGGTGGGAGGTGGAGGAGTCAGGCAGCTGTGACTTTGCTGAAGTTGTGCATTAGCAGCTGGTGAATCATCATCCTGCTGGTCTCGTGTACAAGGAGGAACAGCCGAAGAGATGATGCCCTGAGGAGCAGCTGTTGAACCACTGTTGGGACAATTTATAACTAAGTTTGAGATATTAACATTAAATGTGCAATTAGAACTGTTCTTAGCTTCCAAGCTGCAGAGATTGTTTATTAGCTAGTTAAATAGTTTTCTTCACTGTCACATTGCCCTTTTCCTTGTTTCACCTCAGTTTCATGCATCTGAGATGGAAATTTGTCTGTCTCGTTGGATATGTTTCCATATTTTTTTCTCTTGGATCATAATTCTACTCTGGGGAAAGGTGGAGGAGGTGAGTAAGGAAGAAATAGCAGCAAGGGAGGAAATAAAAGCTGCAACAACACCAGTTTTTAAAGTTAGTAACTTGTTTGAATAAATGGTTACTAAAGGTCCCGCTCAACAGAATTTTCTCTACCCCTCTCTGCACTTCATTGCTGGAAGGTAGATTGAAGGAGTAGCAGTGACATTATGAGTACTTCTAAATTGTCTTAATTTTCTTACAGAGAATGTGTGTCATCTGAGTTAATGGAATCACCAAATTATCTTGATTACTTAGATGGTGCTTAACTGCTTTGACAGTGAGGGAATGCTTAACAGATGTAAAAAAAAATTCATTATGAATGCATCAGTTCAAAAGACTATTCAGGCAATATCTGAATTGGTCACAATGGATGTTGGACTGGATTTTACATAAGGACTGATCAATAACAGACATAAAGGCATTTTAAAAATATTGAAAGGGCATTTTTAAAAGATTGGGTTTAAGTTGGAAGGTCCATAGGCAATATTAAATAACAACCCAGAATTGTTTTAGTATAGTCAAGGTCTTCCTATCAAGGCTTCAGGAATACTGTGTACAGTAGAAGAGTCTGGAATTAGCAAAATGTATGGATCCACCTGATGAGGATTTAAAATATTTAAGATTTTAATACTTTCAAAGAAGACAAAATCTGTGGTTTTGTGCTGTTATTTCTCCTATCTGTGTCAAGGACAAGGAAAAACACTGCAGTGAATCATTGCATACCGTATATTACAAATACAGAGGAGAAAAGCATTAACATAGTAAACTTTATTTTTGCCAGGCTGGTGCATTTATTTATTGTTTCCAGATGGAAAAACCTGTGTATGTGGATTTTCCTAACAGATATTCTGTAAGTATTTCTCAAATAATAATTCACAGACCACTGGTGGTCCATGGAGTACTACCAGATGGCTTAGTAACAAATTTTAGAAGCAAAGCACTACTACTTTTCAAACACTTATAACACAGACAAATATCTTGGGGTGCTTCTTAGTTGTTTTTATTGTTGTTGGGGGTTTTTTGTTTTGTTAGTTTTTTTTCTTATGAAGTGTCTTACAGTTGCAAATTTGGATTTTAAAAACATGCAGGAGATAAATGAACCAGAAAGAAGAAAAATGTTACCTCAGTATAGAAAGTCTAAGTAAGGACAAATCTCTTTTCCTTTTCACCCTATTTAATATCTTGTCCTGTTCCTTGCTCATTTCTTATCGGGTTCTTGAGGAGAGTCTGTGGCAGCTGAGCCTGTTTAGGCTCAAGAAGGCTCAAGCTGATCTTAACTGTGTGCACTACTGTCTGATGGGAGAGTGTAAAGAAGATGGAAGCTCATCTCAGAGGGCCCCAGTGGCAGAACCAGAGGCAATGGGCAGAAATGGAAGCACGGGAGGTCCTGTGGGAACATCAGCAGGACCAGAGGCAGAAATGGAAGCACAGGAGGTCCTGTGGGAACATCAGCAGGACCAGAGGCAGAAATGGAAGCACGGGAGGTCCTGTGGGAACATCAGCCAACACCATGAGGGTGGCGGAGCAGGGGCGCAGGGTGCCTGGAGAGGTGGGGGAGTCTCCACCTTTGCAGATGCCCAACCAAACTGGGCATGGCTCTGAGCAAGCTGGGCTGGGTGACCCTGCTTGCAGCAGCAGGGGCTGGACCAGCCAGCCTACAGAGGTAGGTACCAGCTCCAGCCTTCTGTGGTATGTGCATTTGGTGTATGTGGAAACAGTACTGTGCCAATAGCTGACTTCACCGACCGTAGCTGTGAGTTTGGTAATTTTGTATCACTTTCACTCACAAGGCAAAAATGCCCCTATTAGGTAAGATGTTATTTGATAATTCCTCTGACCCAATAATTTAGACTCTTTTGGCAGTAAAGGATTGCCAGCTTAGCTCGCCTACAGTACTCTTATAAATACGCACCAAAGAGGTGTGATTTTCCCTATATTCACTTGTGGGTTAATTGGGGTACAACAGGTGACATGAAAATGGAATTGACTTGTCCATGGTGAGCCAGAGAATAATAAGAAATGTAAATAATGTCAAATCTAAAATAGACATATTCAGCAAAGCAACTCCATGAGAAAAGCTCTGTTTTCTCTACCTGTAATTTAATAGTCTTGTGCTGCTTTGTCTGGCACCAATAACTATTTTTGTGCAGTAATGTTAAGCTGGACTACTTCTGTATTATGTACTTTTTGTACAAGATTATGGAACTATTTACTGGCTTGGTAGTGCACATACCAAGTAGGTAAATATGTATTGTTATTTGAATTTTAAGACTGCTTTTAGATTTAATTACCATGAAGTAATATGCAGAATTACACAGTGCAGGCATTTTTTTAATGTTACTTACCAAAAACTATGTTTCTGAAAAGCACCTGAGTTAAGGTCTTTGCTTAAAATTGGCTTCTTGGTGCAATTGTTCAGTTTTTGTCCCATCATTCGCCTAATTAAAGCATCATCTGTGTTTGGAAACAACTGTTTTGTGATTCCTGCAAAATAAAGAGATGATAAGATAGTTTTATATATATGGACGCTCCAAATAAGAGAAACAAGAAGTGTGTGATATAAAATATATTTCTTGCATCTTTTAAAGTCCCAGCCACTTCAGCTTCCACTCCAGTTACTTCACAATCTTTACAAACTCCTTCATAGATTTTACACACCTCCTTTTTTCCTTTGTGCCTTCCATATTGCTGCCTGCTCTTGGCAGACTGAAAAAGAACTCCAGGGCCACAAGGGCTTCTTTAGTGAGTGATTTGTGCTTGCTAATCATTTGTCCTTCTGTTCTGTCCTTGATTAGAGTCCTTTTCCCATCCTCATCAGTCCTTGTGACTCTGAATCTTACTTTTTTTTTTCTCATTAGTTTTCATTTGCAGGTGATGTCACTTTTTCTAAAAATTTCCCTCCTGTTTTGCCTGGCTACATTTTTTGAATGCAATAATAACAGGACTCAACATGAGGAATGTGATTCTTGCTCCCTTCTTTTCCTTCATCTTCCCTCCCCTTGATTTCCCTGCCCTTTAATTTAATTTTATTTTGAAGTCCCACAATTTCCATCTTCTTTAAATAATCTGATTCACTAACTCATTTTCTACAGTCCTAGAACTCCCAAGCTTCCTTCTCATTTTTCTTTTTCTCTTGTATAATGTTGACTTTTAAACTTTTCTGTTTAAATTTCAGAGTATTCTCTTCTACCTTAGCAAAGTTCTTTGATTTCTTTATAAGCTTTGTCACTGAATTCTCCACAACATGCTGTATTCCATTCTCTGATTCCCTTTTCAGTTTTGCCTAGGCCCTAGTAGGATTTAGAATCATTAAGGCTGAATAAAACCATTATGATTGAGTCCAATCATTTTTCTCATCTTATTAAATATTTTTCATTTTTCTTAAATGTTATTCCAAAACTGTCTCATCTTACTGCCTCTAAATATATTTTTACCATCCTACACTGGTACACTCTTTCCTTTTATCTCTCTTGACTTTGGGCCTTTTTTTTCTAACAAGGTTCTTTAAAAAAGGGTTTTTGCAACTGATAACTTTTTAAACTGCTGGCTAACTTCAACAAAACTGTACTAAGGCACAGGAACTGGAGCTAAACTGAGAAGGGAACCAAGAGAACTGCAAAGTCCAAGGGAATGAAAATGGGGGAGGAATTATAGTACAGTAATTAAGGCTATATTGCTCTAGTATTTAGTTATAGGCGTGAATCCAATTAAAATTTGGCTTCATATGCTCACAAAATTCTGTTTTCTTTAAAGCTAATACTTACATCTGAAATTATTTTCTGTCCTATTCACCAAATATTTTCTGCTGTAAACCTCAGCATAAATCAAATTTTGTTTGCTTCTCTGACCACTATTTCTGTCTTCTATACAGTCTCATTTTGCCTCTAGCTCTATTTAAAATGTCAGAATTCATAACATTCACTGAACTTCAGAACACAGCAGACATAATTTAAAATTTCATCCAAGTGTGTCCTCTTTTTGCCTTCCCTTATCTGTTATCATCGTGCTCCAAGTTTGACTGTTGCAGGTTAACCCTGCAAGGGCTAAAACAATTTACAGTATCACTGTTCCTGAGCAGTCACCTGAATAAAACACACAGAATTCACACAATAGAAACACTACTACATAGCATTTCAGTGGCATATTTTTAACAGATGGTTTAAAAAAGCATGTAGCTGAAGAAGGAAAGAGGAAGCAGCTCATCACCTGAGCAGAGCAGCTGCTAAGCACGACAGCCCCTCCCTCCAAGAAAGCCCCCTGTCAAGTCAGAGACACATTGAGGAAGGTTAACAAGTCATCACCTATGATTTCCTGAACTTCATTCTGATTCATAGCTGGTTTTGCTGCTTTATCCTTTGAAGAGGAGGACTTTGCACCTGTCAGGCTGTGTGTAGCCATGTATTCATGTGTATAAAGTGCTTGCATCAAGTCATTTATAAATTTCTGAGGTTTGCTCTTGTTACAAAGTGCAATCTGCCACTTTTCGATCTTGAACTGGAAAACAAAATTGGTCATAGGCATAATTACTGCAGTTCTCTAGAAATATTATACACTATTATCACTGAAATATATTTTTCATTTTCTATTTCTAAACCACAATTTCAAAAGCAATCTCTACAAACAGTGTGCTTGAGATAACTGCTCAGCATTTGGGACTATACACACAGCTTGATTATTTTCCAGGAGGAAGTGTGGGGCAGACCAAGGACCCCATGCAAACCCTTCACCATCCTCATTACTCACTAGTGGAGACAGGACACGTTCAGACACAGCAAAATCCTTCTGCTTGCTCCTCGTGCAGGCTGGCTCTGGTCCAGTTCTGGCATGGTTTCTGTACTGCCTTGGTAGCATGGCACTGTGCCCAAGCAAATATTCCTGCCTGTGAGCAGACATACCCCAAGAACTGTGACATCTGGTCCTGGGCTTTGAGAGTGGCTTCTGCACACAGCAGTGGTACAGCCAAAGAGTTTGAACTCTCCTAATAGGCAATTTTGAGCTACCTCTATGAAGTAAGGCAGGCTGCTCAGAAAATTAGGTCTTTTTATTTCTTTGAAGATGTTAGGTCAAATTTTGTGGATTCCAATATGCAGTCAAAACACACCACAATAATTCTTAACGGACTTCTTTGGATTTTAGCACTCCATGACAACACACAGGAATGATTTGCATGTATTAGCATGACCCAATGCATGTTTATGTAAATTGTGAATGCTAATTATTCTTTAAATTGTGAATGCTAATTATTCTTTTGGTTGTGCCTTCATTTTTTTCATGTACAGCCTCTGTGCCTTAGATTTCTCAATCATGTTCTGTTATAATTGCAGAGAATAAAGGAACTTCCTTACTCAGTATCTCTGTATACATGTATTTCTACTTAACTGCTAGCCAGTGTCTGGAACAGGAGAAGAAGCAGCTGCCAATTACAAATTAACAGTTTGAACAGACTGCTGTTATTCATCTCAGATTATCTTGGAAATACTATTATTCCCCTTTGGCATCCAAACAATTAGGCTGGAAGTTATCCCTGGATGTTGGCATTTTCTTCATGTATCCACATTCTGCTCTTAGCTACAGATATGCAAGGTCACTGAAATTAAAGTGAATTTCAAAGTGTACAGGACGCTGAATAAGAGCTAATGCTTCTCATGGAAAGAGCATTCTGCACAAAAGGAGCTCATAAGTTTTGTTATCAATGCAATGATGATAAATTATTTTACAGATAATTATTTTCTATATTATGCTATAGCAGTAAACGTTATACTGTATCAAGTTTCATGCCTGAAATTGCCTTTTAACTGACCTGTTTTTCAGTCTGTTGCTCCTCATCTTCCACATTCAGAGTTATTGGTGAGCTGGAGTTACTATGCATAGCTGCATAGGAATCTGCTAATGGATTGTGAGATGCCTTCCAAACAGCATGTGGATGCAGGCTGGACGTGGATGATGTCACTCCCCCTTTGAGCAGTGCTTCAGCCATCCCTACCAGTTCCTCAAAGTGAGTGACTGCCTGTGGCAACACTGAAATCACATGAAAAGTGAGGGGTAAAATAGTAATGGAGGCTTTCAGACTCCAATTACATAAGCAGGGACATTTTTGCAATTAGATTCCTGTCACATAATGCAAAAGACATTTCAATATACTTCTTTTCTCCTCTCTCAAATGCTTTCCTACCATTCTGCTGTCCCCACCCATGAAGATCTGGGCTCAGTTTCTAGAATAGATCAGTTCAGTGCAAGGCTAAGAGGAATTATTAGTTTATACTCATCCTGGCACAAAACAGACTATTTCTCTTTTTTCTTTGCACAATCTCAGAATCTCCACAAGTCCATAAAGCTATTGAATATAGGCTAAGTGATGTTTGTTTTTTTCTTTTTTACCTTCAAAAAAGTTACACAGACTTCAGAAGCTTTTTCTTTTTTTTTCAACTCTAGAGAATATGTTTCAAATAACCTTTTCTCAAAGTAATATTTTCAAATATAAGCTTTTATTGCATCCATTAAGAAGAATCAATGCAAAGCAAAAAGGAAGCAAGAGATAACATATCAGCAAGATACAGAATCACTAAATTAAATAAAGTACTGTAAAAGACTAAGATAATTGCTCAGGATGCAAGGCAAATTTATGTGTGAGAAAAGTTGTCAGACACAAAGAAAATGTTTAAAAATAATATTTAAAAAGGTGGAGATGAATGATTCAAACCAAGATGAAATGCAATCAGGTGGGAAATGAAAATGATAAACAGTTGCAAAATCATCTGACAATAAACAGATACCACCACATTGTCTAGGGATGGTATGGTGTAGCTGGCACAGGAGGGAATAAATCCTCTTTAAACCTTATTCATTCACTAGTGGTTTGAAATTTTGGATTCAGTTTTGGCTACCTTAGAGTAGGGGACAGGGACAAGCCAGAGGCACTTCAGAGATGATCACTAAGAGATGAAGGGTTCATTTACAGAGGAACAAGATTTTTCATCTTTAATTTGGTGCATCTGAAACTAACTCAGGTTATCAGTAATGAGGAATCACCAAAGTAGTTAGAAATTCATTAATTTCAGAATAAATGAAATATCAATTGATCAAGAAAGACTGCCAGTAAATAAGGGTAGTTGGACTGGTCAAATACTGAAGTATTTGAGCTTAGCCAGTGGTTACACAGCATACAGAAAGGTTCTCCTGGGAACAACTGGCAGGATTTAGGCACATTTTTCATTTCTAACTCTATGACTGCATGGCCTCTGTGTAAGTCAGTAAGTGCTGCTGGAATTAAATGCTGCCATGTATCACAGACTGTGATGCTAATGGTAGGCCTTGATCATGTCAGGTGCTTGAGCATCCATAATTCCCATCCAAATGGCCTCTTATAAATCAAGCTTTTCCTGACCTTCAGGCTTTCCTCTTCATCAAAATACTCCCAACTTTACCTTGAAGCATCACCAGGGACTGCCTTAGGCGGCAGTTTTCTCTCATGGTATCTGTCAGCTTCCTCTTGAGACTTTTAATTTTGGCACATAGTTCTACCTTGGAGAGTTGAAATAAAGGCTCTTCATCATCACTGCTACTTTCACTATATAGAAAGTTGCTTCCTGAATATGGTTCTCTCTGAAAAAAACCCCAAACAACTGTGATATCTAGAGCAACAACATAAAATCAAAGCATCAAAACCAACATTAAAATATCTGGCTAAATCAAAAAATTCTCTTGTATAAACAGACTCAATGCATTTTTAATAAAAGCTTTTACAAAACATAGCTATTAGTATTCTAGTTGAAATTAAAAATGAAATGTCAGTTTAATATGTAACTGTTAGGTACCTTTGTCTCTGTTCTCTATTCACCAGTTTTCCAAAGCAGCATCTTTCAGAACTGTTAACTTCACTATAGCAAAAATCCTATGCCTCCCTCAAAAATACCTTTCAGACTGCTTTTGCTTGATACATTGCTGAAAATGGATGTTTACCTGTTTGTTAATTAAAGATGTTTCAAGTTGACTCAGGATGTTGGCAGGAGCAGATGCCTGCAATGATTTCTTTCTTTTTAAATGTTTCATCATCTTCCCCTGTAAAAAGTGCATAACAGTGCCTTTGCATTCCTATAGAGCCTTTCATAACAGTATTTCATAATATACCATAAGTTTTTATTCACTGTGCACTTGACATTCTTGGTTAGTAGTTTTAAAAAATATATCTGTAACTTTGTTAACTTTTATATTTTCCTTGCCTATATTTTGTCACTGCAGATCTCAGCACAAGGCACACCTCAGAAAACCTGCTCCCTTCCCTTTTTTAAGCAGTAGTCAGATTTCTGTCTTACAGAGCATCAAAGCCTTGAATAGCACTCATCTCTTGACACAGAAAAGGACAAAATCCATTGGCCTAAGTAATTACTCTGACAGGTAATTGTGCTGAGGTACCACGTGAAGGCTGCCTGTATTCCTACCTTTACCATCCTTTGTGTGTTATATGATGAAGAATCAATAGTTACAGTCTATTTCATTCCTTTATGGACCTAACAATATAAGGCACATAAAGACACAAACTCACCTTTTCTTTATCCAGGTCACTGTCCTCACTTTCTGAGAATATCATTTCTATCCTCTTCCTCTTGCCTTTTCCAAGGACTTGTATTTTTGTAATTTCATCTGCTCCTAATATCTTTTGCATCATTTCCACCAGCTCTTGGGGGTCATCTGAAGTGATGGAAAGGAAGAAGGCCAAAGCACAGACAATGAGGCAACTATACCTTAAGAGCAGGTTTCCTATCAGACAAATGTTCTGGAGCTGCACTCACCACTCATGTACACAACTTTCACCAGGTGCTTTTCTGTCTTTCTTTCTCCCACAGGCCAGTTTACAAGTACGTGCTCATTAGGTTTCAGAAGCCTTTCTAGTTCATTGTCATCACAGGGAAGGTCCTGGATCCATGAAGTCTCTCCAATTTGCAGTGAATTATCATTTACAAAATCAAACAGTGTGAATTTTTTCATTGTTAAATGGCTTTCTTGTCACACAGACACTTCCTGAAGGACAACATAGGAAAAACAGTAGTTACTGTAGCATGCCACAGGGTTGTTACAAGAACCCTATGAAAAGCCCCAAATAACCCTCCTTTTGCTGGATATTGGTAATATTTCCTACAAATACCCTAAGGAAGTGAAAACTAGCCAAGCAGTGAGTTGTATCCCACCTGAAAGATGGGAGATGGTCTGTTTAACACCTGTATGTCAGACATTTTCCTCCAAAACTATGCAGAGAAAACAGCTTTCACTCACAGAGTCCTGGCTCCCATATTACTTCTATGTTCAATCTGGCTGGGATCTCTGCTGTTACAACATTTGTCTCAATAAAATTTTTAGTTCAGCTTCTGACTAAAAGATACAGGTGTGATAGAACCTTTCCCTAGAATGGAGGAAAGCACTAGCTATTCATGCTTTTAAGTGGAATGCATGGTTATCATTTCATGGTCAGGAAGACAATTGCAGCCACAGAGAACCAACCCAGAACTACCCAGGACAACTGAGTGGGTGAGGTATGACACATCCTGGCAGTGGAAAACTTGATGCACAAAAGAAGTGACAGGCTAAGGACTGGAAGAGAGCTGGACTGCTTCATGAGGAATAACAGCAACAAGGAAAACCCAACCCCAAATATACAGTTAAATCATTTGCCTCATAAAACAATGCTTTTAAAGCAATGTGCTGTTCTGGGTTTTTTAAAGCACTGGATTTCTCTACCAGGAGAATGAAACAAGTTGTACTTTGAGCTTTATTTTCCCAATTAGGATGATAACTTTCATTAAAGTATAAATTCTACTGGAAATGTAACCACTTCTTTTAAGTTCTACCATTATACTCAGAGAAGATATTTTCTACTTTAAAATCTGAAAAAAAATCTGATTTTCAAACCTGAACCTTCTTTCCAGCAAACATATGGTCAATTCATAAAGGTGAAATACTTTCACAGAGCTGAAAACTCATGAATTCCTAGATGTGACAATGTGATTTGTGATTGACTTGGCCTCAATCAGTCAGAAGCAAATTTAGTGCCTCATGAAGAGGCTGTCAAAAAGGTAACTCAGAGCTAGAAAAGGAGAATTACGTGTTCTATGCCTCAACAGAGCTGGCTTTCCATACAGGGGTGAACTTGTTAATTTGCAAAAGACAGCTGCAGTCTTATCAACATATTTACTGATACAATGGGGCAAGCAGTATAATAAGAAATCATCATTAAAAGGAGTATTAAACCAAACTTCTATGCAGAATATGCTTAGTGTGATAGTAGTAGGATTGTTAAGTATTGCCTCACTGGAGAAAGAAGACTGTGTTTGCAAGAATTGACATTATTTTTCTTTAAAGATCAGAAAACATCCACCCCATGCAAATTCTGGAAGAGGAAGCAGCCTGAATATCTCTGCCCAGCATGACTCATTAGAGACCTCATTCTGCCACTGATCCCTGCTAGATGGATCCTCATACCACAGTCAGGGATCATTAAGTGAATTAACATATAGACAAAACAGAATCCAAAGGAACAAAAGTTCCAGCACTGACCTCGCTATGGACAGGTAAGGTCCAAACTGGAACTGTGTGTTTGTCTGAACAACAAAATACCAGATTTGAAACAGGTGGAGTATGCAATCAGTTGGGCATCAGTATTCTTCCTCCTTTCTCAAAATGCTTTTGAATATATACTTCACTCAGCTTAACATTTCTCATCTGGCTCAAAGATGTTACTTCTGCCTCTTCTGCCTCTGACCAACCCAGCACAGCAATCTCCACCACCCAGTTCTTTGATTCTCAAATGAAGTACTTTGATATTTCCCCCCTTGGCCTTGGCAGTTGTGAGCTATTCTTTACCCTCCTAAAAGCCCACAAAAGAGCCACAGAATTGCAGCAGAGTTAGAGCTGCCAGTGTGCTAAGTCTAACAACTGATTGATTGGCTTCTATATTTTTTTAATGTTTCCCTGCAGTCCTCTAACAGTTTGTCTTTTGTCTCTTCATTTTGTATTAAGACAAATATTCTCTGAACCATGGGACATTCTTGTGGTCAGAACTTGTACAGGGTTAGTAAGCCAGCCCAGGGTTTCCAGAGGTACATGGATACACAGGCTCTTCACAGCATGCAGGGCAAGTGGTGATTCCCCACAGCACCACAGCTAGTCACATACACACTGTGCCAATGCTGTGCACATCAGTACCAAATCCAACAGCTTTTGGAAGGTATCAGACCTGCCTACATTTTTAAATAGCTTAAGGAATCCAATGCAGATGTGGATTTCTGGATGTTCAGAATCCATGAAAGCAGCCTGATGCCACTGTGAAGCACATGGACAACAAAATATCTCACACAGTCTTTACACCAGGGACCTGGATGCATGAAAATACATCTGGCTTTTTTAAGCTAAGCACAATTTTTACCATGGTCATGGCAGGACATGGAGCTCAGCAATTTATCTATATTATATATAAAATTCTTCTGAGCTGACAAGATTCTTGCCTGCGGTCAGAGTGTGTTCTAACAGCTAACCAATTTCACTAAGGACCTTTACAGCTGCCACATTCTCTCAGCATGCTGAGAGAAGGAATATCCTGTTGTTTATAAAGGGACCAAGGCACGAAAGCAGTTGAGGGGCAGCAAGAGCAACTGGCCAGGCCCCCTTTTCTCTGCTGCAGCTCTACTGAACAATAACCCAACTCCTTGTGTTATGGGTAAAATGATGAAATCATTACATAGCCAAATGTGAATCGTTACATTGGAACAGAGTGTAGTAGCTGGTTGCAAGTATTTTTATGTTATGGAGCAATGGCTTCAGCTCCTGCAATAGACATTAATCAAACTATGTCTTTTCACAGAATTTATTGTGACAATCCATGGGCCCAGGGGATAACACCTAACTGTCTGCTGGCATCACCTCTAGCAGTGATTAAAGGGAATGGAAAGGTAGAACAAAATGTCACTAATAAGGGACAGGAATAGTAAAACATTTCACTTTCTGGAAGAGAAGTCCCACAGTGTTTTCTCACTCTGACCTCCCACAGGAGTCAATGTGAACCTTGTCCAAGGACTGCTGGAGATGCTTCCCTCTAAAATCTTATTTGCCGAAACAAATCAAAGGCAAATTATAATGTATCATCAGAAAACAAACAAAATAAGTTGGGAACTGGGATTAATGTTACCAAAATTTTACTGCCTTAAAAGGGAGAGGTTGTCTAGCCACATTTGGCTCAGTCACTGCAGAAAGGGAGGTGATTCATCTCACCCTATCATCTCACCCTATGACACGTGTCTAAAAGACAGCAGATGACTTACTGTCTGGGAGAGCCTATTTCTCTCCACCAACTACTCAGTGACTATAAAGTTGGTGTGTTTCCTTATAGAAGCTGGCCTGGTCCAACCCATCTTGTATTACCTTTTTATGGTTTTGAACAGATTTTGAGTAGTAGGATAGATTCCAGTAGACCAGCAGAAGTTATAGAGAGCTGAAAGGATGGCATAAGAAATCTATTAAAATGTATCTGGTTCCCTGTTCTAAATCTTTCTAACATAGTTCTGCAAGTCATCAAGTAAGATTTCTGACACTGAATGCTTTGTTCAGTGGTTCATTTGGAGGAAACATTATCATTCACAGGCATTACCCTGTGTGCAGCTACTAACCACAAAGACATTATATGACCTTTGAAAGCCACTTATGCTTTACAAGTTATTTAATTCTGCTACATGCTCCATTTGAAAACACTACTGATTTGAGTAATACTGAAATCCAAATTTACGATTTTTCACTATTCTAGGTCATTTGTAGAAGGGAAAAAAGAAAAAGGAAGGAGCCATATAATTTTAAAGTTCTGCAGAGGAAACATTAATTGGACTCTTAATTTTTACAAACATGTTAACACCTCACATACTGCACAAATGCTATTAATTTGTAATCATGATATTGTTACTAAGCAACACAAAAAGCCAAAACAAAACCAAACCAAACCCGCACAAGAAACCCCAAAGCCACCAAAAATCCACAAAGGTCACTTAAAGACATGTCTCACCCTTTGTCTGACACAGTCTGTTCTGTTCAGCCAGACAACTGGCAGATGGCATGCTGAGATCATTATTTCTCTTTTCTTTCAGTAAACAGTGCAAAGTGTTACAAGTTTACAACATGAGACTGTGTACCCACTTGATGAATCTGATTCTGTTGGCTTAAAACAGGGCTTTGACACTGGTTTCAGCAAATTGAGGAACCATGTACCACAGATTCATAACTATGGTAAATGCTCAGGCTTGCTACAGAGTTGCCTTAAGTTAGTGAAGAACTGATGAGACTGGTTGAGAAAAACATAAGATGTGCCCCTGCCTTTCTTAAACCTGGCTTGAGCAAGGTGTAAGGACTGAACGGTGCCTGGGTGAAGTGGAAGCCTCAGAGAAGCCCCAGAGAAAACCTGCACCTCTCTACCAGCCACTCTGCATAAGCAGCCTTGTTATAAATGTGATCCTTTAAGGAGACAAAGATGCACTCAAAGACTTTCTAGTGAAGGTCAGACAGCTTTTACTGCCACCTCAGCAGGTGGAGGAGGACCAAAGTGTTTATTCTACCTTTTGTGTCAACTATAAATTCTGACTGAAAATAACCAAGACATTCATTAAGCCCTATTTGCATATTAACTTTTACAGCCTAAGAATGCAAATGAAGAGAAATGAAAACACACCTTACATGTATGATCATAATGCTCAAAACCCCACCTATGACATAAAGGAAGGGGGAGTTTGAGGCAAGGAAAGAAAACAGGAGAGAGGGGGAAACACCTCTGCTTACTTGGGATTGGTTTATGGACTGTCCTCCTCCACTGAAGGGATGCCTCTAGGTGAGCTTTGTGCTTTCAGTGCATTGTAAAGACCTGGGAATATTTTTATATTTCTATCCATATATCAGTAATAGAGCTCTGTTACTATCACCTGCTGTAGTGATACACTGTATTTAGTGCAATCCTATCACCAGCAATCCTGAACCTGCTTTCCTATTATTTCAGGAAACTGTATTTTTTGTGAATCTGGGCTGTGAAAGTTTTTATTGAGCTCAGATCTATAGTATTGAACTGATAAACTGCACTATTTGCAAGTCTGTGATCATATAATTTCTTACTGAACTCAACCAAGCTGGTAATGCTGAATCAATTCTAATCAGAAGCTAAGCCCAGCTGCACCTAACCCATCTGATTTCTGAGGCCCAGGTGGAATGCAAGGGGATTTATTTTAGGCCAAATATCTAGCCTTAAAGCAATATATAATAAATACATAATAAAGCTAACATTTTACTATGTACTAACATTTTATATTATTTACCCTGAGTTCAGCCTTCAATTATCCCAATTTTCCTTCAGAAAAAAGCCAAACCAAAACCCAAACTTAACTGGTCTTAAAATAAATCTACCTCATAAAAACCTATTTATTGCCAATTTAGCATGATAAGTGGTAGTGACACATTTGGGTTGTGTTATTTAGACTGTCACATTTTACATTGAAGTTGTCAGAATATTAAATACAATTTTGATTAAAAACTTGGGCTGCACTGAAGTCTCAAAGTTCCCAATAGCAAATGTATGATGGAAAGCATGACCATATTTAAATAAGTTATATGCCTTGTTGTAGGTTCTAATCTTTTTTACCTGAAACCAGTGTAACATTTAATAATGAATTCAGTGGAATTAGGTGCTGTCAGAATACAAAAGTGTGTTATTGCTCAAAAGATTTACAGTGTAATATCTTAGTCATTTCTGGGAAAAGATGATTCAAAAGCACAAATCTGCTGCTCTCAGCTGAGAAATATAGAGCACAGATTTTCCAGAATCATCAGTATCACTGTGTTCCAAATTCAGCAGGGAATCTGGGGGAGCATCTATCAGAACACTACTGCAACTCTTAAGACTGTAAGTGCACAGAAATGATCCCACTTGTCTTCCACAGGAAGGATAAAGCTCTATGATTTTATTCCTGATATTCAAGAGGTCACTTTTTCACTGCAGATCCCTATCCTGGTGTGACTCTCTGTGAAAAAACCTGAGATACTTTTCTGAGAAGTGATGCTATTCATGGCAAAGCAGCAGCTCTGGCCTTATTTACCCAGATGGCCTTCTTGACTTCAAAGCTCAGCAGCACTTATAACTCACAGGATTACACAGAGAACTTGGTGCAAACCTTGTAACCACATTCTAAAATCTGCTGAGTGACCCAAGGAATTAATGAAGCCATTCTTATTTTTCACAATAGTGCCCTCCTCCCACATTTTAGCAACCTAGGAGTTCTGTAAAATAATGTTAATACCTCAATTTGCCAAAGTCCTTTGTAGGACTGTGGCTTAAATCAAAAGCTTGAAGAAATCTATTGGAAAAGCTCTGATTTTTGCATCAAACTATTAATTTTATTTGTTAAATTAAGTGATAGGAAAGGCTGAATAATGAATTTTTAAGCAGGTATATTTAGTATGTCTGGAAGTATTAAATTTTTGTTCTAACCAGTCATTTATTCAGCTATCAGTGAAACATGGCATTCATTTCAATGATTTCAAGAGAAGCTAGAAACGTTACTGGGTTTTCAGTACAGGATTCAGTTCTAGATTAAGATGCTTACATTTAGGTGTCACTAGTGCACCAGGTGTCTTAAGTTATTGCTGTAATCACTGGAGATGCAGTGATTTTTTTGGGTTTGCAGTGATTGCAGGGCAATTTGGCTTTCTAAGCAGGTATCCAGCACCACTGGTATTGGCTTGGCCTTCAGCTGCTACTCCAGAAGTACAAATCTCCCACAGGTTTTTTATCACAATTGTCATCCTTCCAGAGATGTCTCAGCTCCAACAGGCATAAGTGTGAAGCCCCTACTGAACACAGTTAAAGCTTCCTGGAGAGCAATTCAGCTTTTTTCAACTGCTGTAGGGTTGAAAAAATTGAATGTAGGGTTCAATTCAGTGGCCTAAAAACAAATGCATGGTGCAATCTTAGGTACCATAAGTTATTATGCCAGGCCTCCAGCTGCCTCTTCTGATGGGAACAGACTTCCCACAGGGCTTGGACCCTCTTCTGGGCTTACAATGGTGGTTACTAACTCCAGATACCTCAAATGGCACCAAACACAAATTCAGGGAAATGCATTGTTCTCTGAGCCTCAATGATTTACCTGAGTTTAAATAGGAGCCTACATATCTCATATGCCTATAAACCATGTAGATTTATTTATCTGTATTTTAATCCCACACTCAGTGAAAGATTCACATTAAAGTAGCAAGATGCCAAGTAAGATGCAGGAAGCTATCTTAATTCTACATGACAGATTAATATCTTTATTTAATAGCTATTTCACAGTTGACAGATGGAGAACTAAGACTCATTTCAATTTGCTTGTTTGCAAATGCCATGCAGAACAAAATGTATTAATATACAGACCAAGAAATAAATCTCTATTTATTGAACTGGATGAAATACCTATGCTACAGGAGTTTGAATAAGCCCAAGAAAGGTCTTTCCATGCAGGTTAATATCTAAACACTTAGAAGCAATAAGTAGCCTGGAAGAAAGAACAGTCAACATGGCTCTGTAAAGTCAAACACTTGGCCATGCTCATTATGATCTGGCTTGGGTAATCCAATGAAACCTATTTTAACAGCTCCCAAATTATAAACATTAAAGCACAGTGATGCATGACTTATCTTGTCTAAAAGATGTTTATGGGATCATTAGAGAAAGTTAGATCACATGCAAATCTCTGCTGAGGTGCAATAATTGTGCATTTGCTCCATGCAAGAGCCCAAGCAGTCAAACATTTCCTAAAAGGCTGAAAAAATATTAGACATACTTTCAAATTGGACTTACTCAAGCAAACCCTCTGATAAGCTGAAATAAGAGTTTATAAGAGGATGCACCTTACTCTCTTTATAAGGCAGTAGAAACTATATCTTTCATTCTACCCTGAAGTGTTACTGTTGGTGACATTCTCCCTTCAACTCTTAAAAGCAAAAAGTGAAATAGCAGCTAGAAAATTTCAGGCTCAATTTTTGGCCAGTATTTAATAACTTAGCAGCATCTTTGCTATCTCTACTTCTATGTCTTTGCTGGCTGTCATGGGTGAGTGATCATAGGAGAGAAGTCATGCCTGATTACTACTCAAAGTGCTTGCTCTTTTACTCCAAATCTCTTCCCCAGCTGCTCTGGTTTTGCAGCATTTTGGTAGGTGGGAGGAGAAAAAAAAATCTGCATTACTATTAAAGGTCATGAACTAGAAAAAGAGACATATATATTGTCCTCTTACTCCAGGGAATATTACTTAAACTTAGAGTAATTCTGCACACACTTCAGAGAATTGACAGCAATGCATCTTCCCTGCAAGGGTAAAAACTTCAAAATTTTCTAGACCTATTTTTTCCCTTTCTGTAAAATTAAATGTCTTTTTACTGTATGTAGTTCAACCTAACTTTATGAAGTAATATACAAGTATAATGACCAGTGTTGTATATCAGTCTGAAACAATCCTTAAACAACTTTCAATTATATAGTTAAAATACTAATGAAGTGCAATTCCCTCTGGGATGTAAGGCCACATACAGATTGACAACTGCTACTCTAAACACTGCCAAAAATGAATACAGAGCAAATTTCAACCAAGGACAAAGGGGCACACTGCTACTGTAATAAAAAAAAAGTGCCATAGGAGCTTCAGCAGTATATTTCCATCTAGGCTCAAGAACAGCCTCTCTGTCTACAAAGTCAATTTATGCCTACAGGATTTCTGCTAGCATTTTTCCAGCAACACTATAAGCCATGAGTGCACAACTGTATGGCTCATTCTCCATGTGATTTACATTCAGTCTAATAAACAGAGGAAATTTAAATATGCAAGTTGTTTGAGCTGACAAACCCACAAAATAGGGATAATTACCTCTACCTATATAAGCTGACAAGAATTTGGTTTTACATGGCCACCTAGGACACCTGCAGATGGCAAAATGTTCCAGCCACAGAGGAGTTTAGTCCGCATCACTGGAATCACAGAGTTTGGTCTTGGGTAAATCATACAACCTTTAAATTTATAGTTCACCTTTTCTTTTCAATGACTCTGAAATAACAATACATGTTTACCTAATTTCAAAGATTTTGTGAGAATTAACTAATGTTAGCATGCCTTTTAACCACATGAAGCACTGTATGGAGTAAACAATTTAGCAAGTTTTGCAGAACGAAGATTTGTAATAACCCTGCTGAATTTAGAACATATCATTTCACATAACAGATTTCTTTTAAATGGGTTGCCTATATCAAGCCAGCAAATGTCATTCTTTCAACTAACAAAGTGTTTTATAAGGTTTAATCATCTACCAGAAACTCTCACAACATTTCATATGGTATATTTAAGCTGCTAGCGTAGCACTGATGGCATTATGTAATCTGTGAGTAGGATATTGAGGGGGAAAGTCAACTATTTCATTGAGAGAAGTTGATAACACTCAAATACTATGTCTCCTGTATTTTATTTGCTTGCTTCTTTGGTGTGTTTACTTTGGTTCTTGTTTGAAGAGGAAAAACCCAAATATTTTGTTAGAAAGTATTAGATGATTAGAGAACCCTTCTTACCAGTTAAGTAGTCATTTAGACAGAATATTTCAATTATAATTAATCAATACAAACACAGCCCTTAAAGCATACCTACATACCAGTGAAAAAAGATGATCTTACCCTTTCACTCAGCTACTCTTCTGAAATCATTTCATGCATCGTCTCGTATTCTTATGTCCACATCACCAGATCCAGCACATGACCTTTTTCCCCTCAGCTCACTGACACAGGGAGTTTTGCAGCTGCAAAATGAGGTCTACAACGCCTCAGTCTGCAGGAGCAGAGGTGCCTTCACAGAGCTGTGGAGTACCCTTGAATCCCATGGCTCACACTGGGGGAGGCCAGCAAACATCTGATGACATGGCTTCTCCACTCAAAATGCCATCGTGTGTAGGGGGATACAGTATGGTAAATGAAGGTAGTATAGAATGTAATCTTATCCCCTAAAGAGTTGCAGCTGAACCAATTACTAAAGATTAGGAGCAGGCCTGATGTTAACAGGCCACAGCTGTAGCCAATAAAAATAGTGTTATAAAAGAGTGGATTGGGTGGTTGAGGGAACTGGAGTCAGTTTGCTACTGTGAGGAGAAGGAAGAGTCAGAGTCAGTGCCTAGAGGAGCTGCCTGCAAGAAAACATCAAGGAGGTATAAAACTCTAGCAATATGGAACCCTTGCAATATAATGACAACAATCATGTTTTCTTTTTGCAATTTTTTTTTGTCTGTCAGCCTAACCTATGGCACTCAGCTAGAATTTTTGTTTTTTTTTTTAAAGGTGTGGCTGAACATCATCTAAATTATCAAGGAATGTGCATTGGTCCAGACTGTACTATAATTCTGCAAGCAGGACAAGGGTAAGGGAAAAAAGGATCTCCTTCTTCAGCCTTGCTGGGCAAGACTGCTAAGTCAGAACAGGTTATCATGAGAGACCAGCTGAAAGAATATTTGAGGTCAACACTGCCTTTTCTCTCTCCAGGAGGGCTGCTACTGCTGCTACAGCACGTTCTCTGTTCAACTCTTACATTAAACTGCAGAAGTTCAACACAATTTCCATGTTGTTTCCCTGCCTCACCAACTTGGAAAAATAGGTAAACTGCATTCAAGAGTAACTGTAACCACAGAAACATCCTCCTATGCCTTTCCACTTCCAAATATTTGCTGCTCACCTCTTCCCTGTGGGTTCTCTGAAGCAGAACTTCCCTTTTTGATCCCTCTGACCAAATAATTATCACCACCTCCTCCCCTCAGCATTGCTCAAGTGAAAGGCTGCTTCCCACACTTCCCAAAAGCTTCACCTATGGCAGTGACTTTGTCACTGCTCTGTTTGCCTGTGGTCCCCATCAGAACAAGCATCTGCAGGACCCTCCATCCCACCACCTCACAACTCTACAAAAGTGCACTCACATTATGTGTACTCTGAAATGGCAGCAGGACCCCTAGCTTATTGCAGAATCAATAACTGCTTTCTTGGATTATAAAATACTTAATTCTGCTTCTCAACAGCTTCTGACGTCCACTCGCATTCCACTCCCCGTGATCACAGTTAGTCTCAAGGCTTTGTTACCTTCTTTTACTTCTTCTCTGCAATGGCTTCACCTCCAGGATTTCCCTTCTGAGGTCAAATCTCAGATGAGAGTTTTTGTTTTAACCTTCTCTCTTCATTTCTTTTGTCTTCTCTGTTTATCATCCTTAAGATTTAGGAAAAGTCCCCTAAAAAACATTCTGTAAAGAATCTTAGATTAAAAGTGTGATACATATAAAACTTATCTTAAATTCTCTTTATTACTATTTGGGGAAAAAAATCTACCCACATATAATTTGCTTATTTTTTTCATGTGTAGTAACTTCAGCAATTTAAATTATTCACTGTGGAAGTAATATTTTAACCACTCTACCATACCCTGCAGTATTTAACAAACACAGAATATGAATATAATGAAAGCCAGAGCAGCTATTTGGTGTACATGTGAGATAGTTGACTCAAAAGCCTGGAGCAGCAGCTCTCTGAAAAATCATGCATGTCAGCATTTCTCACACTAAATTGTACTCTTTTTCACATTTGAAAAAAAAAATTAAGCAGCTGTCATGAAATGTATTATATCCTTTTGGAAAAATATTATTCTCGAGAAACCAGTGAGCTCTAACTCTTAGAAGGGAAAAGCTATAAACCTTAAACTAAAAAGCTTTCACTAGAGATTTGTCTTTCAGATGATTTCTACACACTGTTACCTGAGAACAATGTGAAAAGAACTGCTCCCCCTCCGTTCTCTGTGATTTACTGTGCAGTCACTGCCGTGCTACTTTTGCTCTATCATCCCACTCTGAAACAATAAATCAGTGCAGAGCTAAAGGTGTCAAAAAGTTTCCAGCTCCTGCAATATCCTGCAGCGTGGCACTGCAACATGATGCCAGGAGGATCACACCAATTTCCTTCATGTTTCAGTGAGGTAACGTGGACTGTTTGAATAATCTCCAGGTAATCTGCATTAAAACCATTCTACTGCAGTGTACTGCGGTATTAGGAAAGATTTCAATATTGCACCACGTGATGCAACACAACCTTACAGCGTTTGGCATTTTCCAGGCAGTGAGGGAAAGCCTCAAATCCATGGCTGCAATGTAGTAACTTTCCATTTTACAAAGTAATAGGACAGACTATTTTGGCTTACTCTTGGTGTACAGAATGAAATGATATTAAATACCTGGAATAAATTATTACAGACCTAAAACACAATTTTTTTTTCTTTTTTTACTTACATCCCCCTCCCCTGGTATCATGAGCATCGCATCTTTGGATGATAACAGATTTCCTTCACTTTAAGGGTACAATAAAGCGTTACAATGTTATTAACCTTAAGGGTACAGTAAAGTGTTAGAATGTTATTAGCCCAGTGATAAATTAATTTTACTAATCTAGAGATTATTTTTCCAGTTCTTATTTAAGCTACCACAGATACATTTCCCTCTCTGTCTTTCCAGCTTGCATATTTTTTAGTTTAATCTAAATTTACACGTATGCTTTTCTGCAGCTTCATGTCTGTCATATAAAGCAGTAACATTTCAATGTTTCTCCAATATTTACACAGATTTTAATTATTTCTATGAAGTTTTGGAAATGCTCTACAGATTTATGTGCTCACATCAAAGATGCAGGAAAAGCACATGAGTTTTGCCTTAAATGAACCTTTCCCCCCAGTAACATGAGTAAATGCAAAATGGTACCTGGCTTTATTTTCAGCTAGTGATTTTTTTTCTGCGTGGCTGTGAGGGACTGCATTTCAAAACACCTCTGAAACAGCCTCTGAAAGTCTGGACTACCACAGTAACAACTACAGAGGTAGCAAGAGCGGCATAGGTGAACTCTTGTTACCATCTGCGTTAGCGACCTGCACATGGCAGGATTTTGATGCTGCACCACCAGCTGCGGCCCGCGGCGAGGGAAGGGCACGGGGCTGACATTGGCTGCAGCGCGTTGCAGTTTCCTGCAGGGCGAGGGTCCCCGCAGGTGCTGCTGTGCTCAGCCCCGGCGCCTTTCGCGCTGGGCACGGCCGGGCAGCGCAGGGCACTCTGCCCCGTCCCGTCCGCAGCCGGCTGCCGCTAAACGCCGCCATCGGGGACACGGGGCAGCCCCGCACCTGGTCGGGGCCCTGGTCACCTTGTCAGGATGGGTCCCGTTATCATTTCCCAATCCCTTCCCCCGCCAGGAAACCGCCTTCGACGGACGCTTCGGGTACAGGGTACGCCACAGACCCGATTCCCCCACGGACCTGAGCGGGTCCTCGCCGCTGCCGACAGCCCGCGCCCCTGGGTCGCAGCCCCTCTTTTCCCACGGTGGTCCCCCAGTACCTAGCAGCAGCCATTTTCCGACTCTCTCAGCAGCTCCAGCGGTGATGTCACCGGCCGAGCCTCCTCGGCGGCAGGATGCACCGCTCCGTGCTCCTTCCTCCCTCCCGACGCCGGCGGCACCTTCTTCTTCTTCCTTCTCCTCTACCTCCTCCTCCTCCTCCTCCTGCTCCTGCTGCTGCCGCCCCGCCCCGCCGTGCCCGCGCCGGCTGCCATGCGGCGCCGGCCCCGCCCCGCCCGCCGCTGCCCGGGGCGCTCCGGCTCTGCCCGCCGCGCTCCCCGCTCCCGGCAGCCGGGCGGGCACCGAGGGGCAGCCCCACCGCAACCATCGCCGCCGCGGCGGCTGCTGCTGCTGCTGCTGCTGAGTCACGGCCTGAATCTCATCCCGCTCCTCCTCCTTCTCCTCCTCCTCCCCCGCGCCGCCGCCTCCCGCCCGGCTGCCGGCTCCAGCAGCGCGGTGCCGGCGGCGATGCCCGCCCCGCTGCCGGGGGGAGAGGCTGCCCGGCTCTGCCCGGCCCCCCGCCGCTCGCCGCAGACCCGCGCACGCACAGGGGTAGCCGGGCGCTTGAGCCATGATCGCCGCGGCTTTCCTGGTCCTGCTGAGACCCTACAGCATCCAGTGCGCCCTCTTCTTGCTCCTGCTGCTGCTGGGGACCATTGCCACGATTTTATTCTTCTGCTGCTGGCACCGCAGGCTCCAGAAAGGGAGGCATCCCATCAAATCCGTCTTTTCAGGTCGCTCAAGGAGCCGAGGTAAGAGACGCTGCCGGTCCCTGAGGGTGGCGGGGGGTGTCCCCGGCCCATCCCCGGCTTTGTGCCGCCGGAGGGCCGCCGTGGCACGGTTTAGCCGGGCAAAGGCTTTAAAGAAAATTCAAGCCGAGCCCAGGACTGCGGCAGCCTTGTCTCCACCCATCCCTCAGCGAAACCTCGGCTAGAGGGAGAGAGGTGAGAGGCTGGGAAGCCCCCCCTCCGCCCCAGCCCTCCCCGGTGTGTCAAAGCGCAGCAGAACTTTATGCCCAACTTCTTCCCGATGAATTAAATATAAGTGTCGGGCGGAGCTGTCGGCTGTGCCTGAGGGGCCAGAGCCGTCCCGGAGTGTGCGCCGAAGGGCGAGTGGCGGGGTAAACCCGTTAGCCGGGGCGAAATGCGAGGTGCAGCTGGTGGAGCCTGTGTGTCTTTCTGCTTCCCTTCCAGATGCTGTCATGAGAACTCATCACTTTCGCTCTGAGGTAATTTATTTAGCACGCAATTTCAAGGTCAGAAGTTGTTCTCTTTACCCGAGTACCTATTGTCGTGGTCTTTTGTTAATGAAATCACATAGCAAACTTTTCATTTTGCATGAAAAACATAATGTCCTCTTTCATCTCTTGGTTTGGTTTTTTCCCTTCCCAACACAAAATGAGCTCTTCATCTGTGTTACCCTAACCGGCCTGCCGATTCGTGTCATTCCCAAAGGAATTGGTCACTTGGAGAAAAGCTGTGCTTACTGTACGTGCCAGAGCTCCCCGTGTCCAAAAGCAGCCCTGAGCCCGGTTATTGACCTCGCTGTAAATGCGTGCAGAGCTGGTGGGTTTGGGACTGCAGAGCCCCTGCTCGCTGGCTGTGCCCACAGCCCTCACCTGCCCCCTGCTCCCGTCAGGGAAGTTCCCTGCTTGCCTTGGATATTGCCGCGGGAGACCCCAGAAGGATCCAGACTACAATCCTGCTTGGCAGGGACCTCGGTGTGTGACTTTGTATTCAGAGATCAGGAGAATCAAAACTCTTACATGCCAGTGCTGAAAGTATAACACAAACCTCAGTCCACTTCCTAGGGATTCTGGCTGAGGAGCGTAATTACTGGGAAAATATGAAAAATAATATTTGTTTTAGTACCCACTTTGTTTCCACACTGCCCTGTAGAGCTCCTGTCTAGATATTTCTCTTGCCTGGTTTCCTGCTATTGATTTAAGGCATATCTTCATGCCATTGCTTATTATTCTGAAAGCCTTGAGAGACAGTTTTGCACCCAAATGATATTTTGTTTTAAATTATTTTCCCTTATCCTGCTGTGGGTGGGAAAATTATCCAATTATGACTAATGTTTTCAAAAGTGTGCATGGGATACATTTTTGCAGCACGGTTTGTATTGGCAATTAGTTTTAAATTCTCAACTATTTTGAAATTGGTACACACCATCACAAAAAGAGGATGTCATAGAGAGTATCCTATCTTTAACCATGAAAAGCCTGAGTTTGTTGTTCACCAGTGCTCCAGTAAAGCGAACAAAAAAATATGTACCTTTAGAAATCAAAATATTTTTTCGCTATTTAGTTTATCCAATATGAAATGCTTGGTTTCCATGTAAAATTCACTCAGTCCTGAGCCTAGATGGAGATAAAGTTTAATGTTTTGAAATATGTACCATCCTGCATGGTGACACTTCAGAGGGAAGTTGGCAGAGTAATTTATTTTTATTGCTTCAGCATGTGGTTATTTGTTTATCATCCAGTCAGAAGCAGATGAATTTAAAATATTTCCTAAAAGCTTCCATTAAGTGAAACATACTACAGTAGCTGTTATATTCTTTCATAATTTTCTGTATTTTGTTTAGATGGAATACTACAGCTAGTAGTCTAAAACTGCTCTTTTAAATAAGTGGTAGAACTGTTTCTCCTTTCATTTTCTGACGAGACTTTTGATAGAGAAATGATGACTCATTTGACATCATTAAATTTTCATTTTCCAATATTTTTTCAAGTAAAATATTATTTTAATGAATCTAATAGAATTCATTAATGAAAAAACTACAGGCATACTTCCAATAAAAATATTGGAAACATTATCTGAAGCAGAATTTGACATTCTCTATCTAAATCATCACAAAACTTTACGCATTTCCAACTGCAGTACAATGCTGATGAAAGCAAAGCATGATACATGAAAATATGGGCTTTGTATAATCCCCCCACCCCCAAAATGAATGTAATATCTCAGCTCCAAATTTTATGGCACAAGGTACATCTGCTAGCTTCCACCATGCTTAGCTGTTTGTCAGGTGTAGTTATAAATAGTGTTTCTTAATTAGAATAAAAGATAATGAAAAACAGGCTGATAGTAAATAGCAGTGGGTTGGCATTCATCTCCTGAGAGCTGGGTTCAAATCAGACTTCCATCACATGTGAACGTGCAGGTGGTCTAGCAGCAGTGCACAGAGAATTATAATTGCCCTATCTACAGAGCCTTGGCAATTCCTGCATGATTGACTGCCTGCCAGGAAAGCCTTATATTTGGAAAAAATAGATGTGTGCAAATTTATGTTGAGATTCTTTGCCACAGCCACAGCTCTCATGGTGCATGCCTTCATTGTCAATATACAGGGAGAACTATTGAATCCTTTTCTTTTTATACTGAACCACACAATAAAAAATAAGACTGCATACTATGGGAGGGTAGACACAAAATTTGAAAATGTATTTATGATCTTTTCAGTCCTTCTGTTTTGAATTTTATACGCCACTGGTGAATTGAATCCACAAATAGTCCATTTTTGTGGGCCTCGATTTTTAATGTGTCTGCAAAACATGCCTCATTATTATACATCAAAAGTCTATGCAGATATTACTTATTATAGAATGAACTTAAACACTTGACCCCCTGCCTCAAAAGGAGGCAAATTTGCATGAATCATTATGAATATAAAGTAGGTGAAAGTCTGTCTTTGTTAGAGGTGCTTAAAACCAGAAAACATTAACCAGGAAGATGTGAGAGTTTCTTGAGATAATACAATTATTGTCACCACCTCCCCACTAACACTTGCTACCATCTGAAGTTTTTCAGGCCTATTTTTTAATATATTTTTTATTTACAGTCCTCAGTTTCATTATGACTGTAACTGCTCTTAAGATTTTTCCATTCCCCAGGTACTACAGAAATTCCATGAAGTCACAAAGGAATCACACCCAGAATAGTTAATGTTCCTAATCTCAGGGAGACCTAGATATGCCACTGCTTTAAAAAGAAAACAAGTAAATTTCCAACAGAAATATTCATTGCTACATGACACATCAGACTTTGATGTAGTTGTTTGCACTACTCTGTCTTTATTTTGAGAATCAGTTGTAGAATGAAATATCTGTGCTAAACCAAATCCCCACCAAAATAACAGTATAACTCAGTAAGAGTTTTACCAAAGTAGGGACTATGATTAATTGTTTGGCCTTTATTATTATTATTATTATTATTATTATTATTATTATTATTATTATTATTATTATTATTATTATTATTATTATTATTATTATTATTATTATTGTAAAGGCCATAAATGATTCCCTAATTTTATTATTTTTCTGCTCTTTGTAGAAGTTGTTTTTTTTCATGAAGCAAAAGAATTTTCTCTGAATACTTTGTGGGCTTGGGCTTGACTCCTTTCAATGTTTATCATTTTATGTCTTAGGAAGAGGTCTGAAAGTCTCCTGTACCTTTCAATTGAAAAGCATTGCTTAATGTGTTGGCGTTGCCTCTTGTGATTTAAATTTCTTTCTGAATTAGTTTTCCTCATAGTTGAAGCCTCTGGAGTCACCGGATTATGTGAGATTTTTACCTTCAATTAAAAGGGAAGTAAGCTTCTAGCCCTTAGGCTGAAAGGAATTAATCTGAGTGGTATAATTCTTAATGTCTTTTGATTTGGTGGTAAGAACTGTTGAAAAGGAAGGTTCTCATTCAGGATCTATAAATGGTTGGGTTTTCTGAGATTGTGAAGGGATTGTTGTGCTAATTGCTAAAGTAGCAGTTTTCATGTTATTGAGGAAAAATGACCAGATTTATAAATCTTTTGCCAGAAATTTCCTCTGAGTTTCACAGTTTTCCTTTACCTTACCTTTTATGTTAGGAACTGAGGGGATCAGTGTCAGTGGGCAGTCACACGCAACATGGTATGACTTTGTATTTATTTAATTTTGACTCATATATTTTGGGCAAGTTTTCAGTGAATGCTTCCACTGAGAACTACAGGTCAAAAACTACTAGGAAACAAATCAGTACAAGTTTTACAATCCACTGTAAATTCTGACTTCGCATAACCCAGGTCAACTCCTATTTATCTTACACCAGTAAGATAAATAGGAGTTGACACTTTGTGAAAAGACTCTGTGAGGGCTGGCAGTGTGTGTTAACCATGTCTGTAGCAAAGGAACAACATTTGGTGGTTTAAGTTTTGCAGACCCTGCATTTTCATTTTAGTACACTGAGCGATGGCTACAAGGCTGTGTATATCCAGTCTATTTCAATATTCTTATTGATGACATAGATGAGGGTATTGAGTCTTTCATCAGTAAATTTGTAGATGACACTAAGCTGGGAGCGTGTGTCGATCTGTTTGAAGGTAGGAGGGCTCTGCAGAGAGACCTGGAATGGTTGGATGGATGGACAGAGTCCAATAGGATGAAGTTTAATAAGTCCAAGTGCCAAGTCCTGCATTTTGGCCACAATAACCCCCTGCAATGTTACAGGCTGGGGATGGGGAGGCTGGACAGTGCCCAGGCAGAAAGGGACCTGGGGGTACTGACAGCCTGCTGAACATGAGCCAGCAGTGTGTCCTGGTGGCCAAGAAGGCCAAGGGCATCCTGGCCTGTATCAGGAATGGCGTGGCCAGCAGGAGCAGGGAGGTCATCCTTCCCCTGTACTCGGCACTGGTGAGGCCACACCTTGAGTGCTGTGTCCAGTTCTGTCCCCTCAGTTTGGGAGGGACCTTGAGATGCTTGAGCAAGGCCAGAGGAGACAACAAGGCTGGTGAGGGGCTTGGAACACAAGCCCTGTGAGGAACGACTGAGGGAGCTGGGGCTGTTTAGTCTGGAGAAAAGGAGGCTCAGGGGTGACCTTATCACTCTCTACAACTCCCTGAAAGGTGGCTGTAGTCAGCTGGGGGTTGGTCTCTTTCTCCAGGCAGCAACTTCCAGAATGAGAGGACACAGTCTTAAGCTGTGCCAAGGGAAATGGCTGGATATTAGGAAAAAGTTTTTTATGGAAAGAGTGATAAAGTACTGGAATGGTATGCCCATGGAGATGGTGGAGTCACCATTCCTGGATGTGTTTAAAAAAAGACTAAATGTGGCACTTGGTGATGGCATGGTTTAGTTGAGGTGTTAGGGCATGGGTTGGACTCGATGATCTTGAAGGTTTTTTCCAACATTGTGATTCTGTATTGTTGTGACTAGACTGGTAGTGAAATAGTTCATCCAAAACTGATGATATTTTTAAAGAGTAAATGGATTTTCTAAATCATCCATTATGGTACAATGGGTGCAAAACTATAGTACAACAATCTTCAGGAAATGTATATTACTTTGTCAGCTCAGATGCCCAGAAAATTGTTCATAAACTTATCCCTAAGTGTACCTTTGCCATAATCATGCCCCTTCTGAGGCTGACTGTGAGACAGTTGCCTAAAAATACAGTTCTAGTTATCTTACAAAACAATAACGAATAGTCTTTGAAGAATTGCACCATAATTCATCCTGAGCATTGCAGTTATTTAGAAACTGCTCCAGATATGTACAGCTCCAGTGAAAGGAGAAATCAGCAGACCCTCCAAGCTGAATTTGAGTCTTCTATTTGATCAGAGGGAGTGCATCCAACAAGCATCACAAATGTGCAGGACTAGCCAGCAAAATACATTCATTCACCTATTGAAAGGGTGTTTCATTGTCTTTACAGAGTTCAATCAGCCTGAAAATATTTTACCTTTGTGTTTGACATGATTTCCCTCAGGATGTTTAAACTATTTTTCCATTAGCTGTCTAAGAGTTAAGAAACAGGTTCAAAAGAAAATAAATCTGAGAAAAAATAAATAGTTTACTTAGCTGTATGAGAGCACTTACGTATAGGAATGAATGGAGAGCTATAAATACAGGTTACACTGTATAAGGACAAACCATTCTGTCCATTTTTCATAACATATCAAATAATGTGGCCCAGACAGAGTATGCCACACTGAGCTGTCACATGGCAAACTAGGTATCACTGAGATTTGGTTTACTATATGTCATCTGTCCATCACTCTTTGTCAGCTTTAGTCACAGCAGTGCTGCCTTTAGATAGCCCACAAATATTCGTCTGTGCTGAGGAGCAGCCTGTTCAGCAGTTGTATCACCAAATAGATGGCATTTGTCTGGTTGCTGCAGCCAGACTGCTCAAGTGATGAGCTAAACTAACTCCAGAGGAGTTAACTTGGGTACTTTTAGTCTGTACTAGAATGTAGTGTACAAAGCCTAATGTATTTATATAGCCTTCTGGTTGTCTGCATCTCTGCTCTGGATTCTGATGGTCTGCAGAGCTTTGAAATGCTGAGGGAATCACCTCTGAGCTCCACTAATCACCTAAAAAGTACTGACATTGTGTTATGGTACACATCAGTGGTCAGGCATGGTCCTGGGACCTGCTTTATAAGTGAATGCATCCTCATGGTTCTCTAGCAGGACTGGGAAAACTACTGCATAAAGATACATTACCTCATAAAAGTTCTTCTTACTCTTTAGTTTCCCATTAATACACAATTATGCCAACAACCTTATGGCTATCATGTAAGTATTTAGACATCCATGTTTCTCAGTATCTACTGCTGTCTCTGGAAATGTGGGTTTTAGATGAGCTGCAGTTCAGCTGGGCTCTGTGCCATTTGAGTGCACACTCCCTGTACACACAAGCAGAACCCTGGTATTAAAGGGACGCAGGGGGAGCACAGCTTGTGGCCATCTGCCTGTTCACAGACACATTGTACACGTGTACAGAACGGGAACTTCTAGCTACTGTCTTTTGCCCTAAACAAACCTCAGACTGAAAGAAACCATGAATTAGAATAGCTGAGGTCATACTTGCAGTGAGAACATGTATTACCACATCTCCGGTAGAAACTGTTCTTCCACAGACAGAAGGGATCATGCAGGGCTCCACACACTGCTTAGAAAAGCCTAATCATCTGCACTGATTTCTCAGTTATTGCAGGTAGATTATAAGGGTGACAGATCAGGTTGTGCATGTTCCTTCAGAAACAGATAAGCTCTTTAGTCTGAGGGTAATAAATGTAGGAAAGCATCGCATGAACAGGGTAGTGTGACCCTTGGGGTTGTGGCTGCTCCAGGGCTGTTAGATGTGTTTTCCTTGGGCATGGAAACCTGACTCACACGCTCTTCCATTCCCAGACTGTTTTAAGTAGAGGCACCTTTGATATGCCAGGGAAGAATGTGCAGAGCACAGGGTGAAGTCACCTTGATGTTTTCATGTAGGATCTGATTCAGCTGAGCTGGCTTTTTGGGGCCTGGCCATGTCAGACACGAGAGGACACCAGCCAGAGCTGCAGCTGCTCACCCTGCTCCACATGCTCTGCAGCCTGGAGGGGTCTCAGGCTCTGCACAGCGGGCACATGGGCTCCTCCCTCCAGCCTCCTGGGCTCTGCAGAGTGGGCACATGGGCTCTTCCCTCCAGCCTCCTGGGCTCTGCACAGTGGGCACATGGGCTCTTCCCTCCAGCCTCCTGGGCTCTGCACAGTGGGCACGTGGGCTCCTCCAGCCTCCTGGGCTCTGCAGAGTGGGCACATGGGCTCTTCCCTCCAGCCTCCTGGGCTCTGCAGAGTGGGCACATGGGCTCCTCCCTCCAGCCTCCTGGGCTCTGCAGAGTGGGCACATGGGCTCTTCCCTCCAGCCTCCTGGGCTCTGCACAGTGGGCACATGGGCTCTTCCCTCCAGCCTCCTGGGCTCTGCACAGTGGGCACATGGGCTCTTCCTGGGCTCTGCAGAGTGGGCACATGGGCTCTTCCCTCCAGCCTCCTGGGCTCTGCACAGTGGGCACATGGGCTCTTCCCTCCAGCCTCCTGGGCTCTGCACAGTGGGCACATGGGCTCTTCCCTCCAGCCTCCTGGGCTCTGCACAGTGGGCACGTGGGCTCCTCCAGCCTCCTGGGCTCTGCAGAGTGGGCACATGGGCTCTTCCCTCCAGCCTCCTGGGCTCTGCAGAGTGGGCACATGAGCTCCTCCAGCCTCCTGGGCTCTGCAGAGTGGGCATGTGGGCTCCTCCTGGGCTCTGCACAGCGGGCACGTGGGCTCCTCCAGCCTCCTGGGCTCTGCAGAGTGGGCACATGGGCCCCTCCAGCCTCCTGGGGCTAGGACTCAGCACTGTGTGGCAGAGATGCTTTAGCATGTCAGGCTCACAGTGTAGACAGCTGATCTTGGCTTAGTCTTAGCAAAGCTGCCTTGGTTTTGTGCTTGTTCCTTGTGCTTCTGGTTCAGCAGCCAGCCTGGGTACTTGTTTTCTGGTTACTTGTACCCAAAGTGTCTGAGCCCCTGCTGGGCTCCCTTGTGCCCTACTGCCTTGCATCAAGGAGAGTCAGAGCTTTGCTGTTCCTGACTCATCAGTGGGAATGAAACATGAGCTGTGGCTGAAGTGTGAAAACACCATATCAGCTACAGAAACTAACTGCACTTGATGTTTGGGCAAAGACACTTTTCTTGCAAGTTGTGCCAATGTCCTTATCTCCCCTGTCCACTCAGCTGTTTAAATATGGCACTCTGCTTCAGGATGGTGGGGTAGGTAGGAGAGCAGACTGGAAGTGAAACACAGATCCTACAGGCTTAATTGATGATTCAATAAATTGATAGCACAAATTATACTGAAATACATAATCATGTCAGGCCGAGGTATTGTATTTATCCTTCTTCCTTGTTCTAGAAAGAACAAAATGATACAACCAAGTTCTCTTCTGATCTGCCTCCACTACCTTCCTTCATGTGAAGGTAGGAGTTGGAAAGTGAGTTTGTAAAAACAGCATCCCCTTATGCAGCCCAACAAGCTCACTGTAGGCATTTACAGATTATAGTCTGTAGAACTGCTCAGCTGCCCTAGTGTTGATGTCTGCTTCAGGATGTGCTGAATGGTTCTTCAAGCCTCACTGAACGTGTCGACTAAATTTTTTATTGGTGATAACAGGAAGCAAAGACTTGTTCAGGTATGTTGTTGGTATCTGAATCTAGTTATCTTAATAGATACCTGAATTCTAGCCTAGTTAGCTTTTTATAATATATTCCTGCAAAGTGTCTCATCAGTTATGCATCTATTTTACAATTTAAGAAGTACAGACACATCTTCACATGCTGTGGTGGGATATATTCTCTTACCAGTTTGTGTTTCAAACAAGCACACCAGAGAAAAGAGAGTAATCTCTTTGTATTAGATGTTTGGCAGCACTGCTATGGTTTAGCAATCTCTTATTTCTTACTCAGCTTCTTACCGTATTTTTAATATTTAAAGCTAATTTCTTCTGCCAGATCCTTGATATCTACTGGACACTGCCCAAGATGAGGAGACATTAAAAGATGGAAAACAGAGGAAGCAGGGCTGGAAAGGGGACATGCTAGGGGAATGTGCTAGTATATTTTAAATTAAACCTTCCCTTGCAGACCACTGATCAAGCAGCACATTGATTTTTTTGTTCTTAAATAATTGTTCCCTTCCTAGGGAGGCTTGCAGTGCCCTGAGGTAACAGGGAAGGAACTGGGACAAGCCATTGCAAAGCTGCTGTGGAGAGCTGCAAGCCTTGTCTGAGAATGATAGGGCTGCCTGGAGAACGGGCCAGCCTCTGTGGCTTATAGCTTTAGACAGAAAGAGAATTTAAAGGGTGCCTTGAGTGTGTGTGTGCCATTTGTGTGTTTGCTTGCAGATCATCAGATTTTCCTAATGTTACAACTTACCTGTGCTTTGATAGGAACCCTGACCTTATGACAGGAAAAACCAAACGTGTCATGTTAAACAGCAGTGTTAATTTAGCATGGGTTATTGGACACTGTATTCTAAACTCACACCTAAACCTAGGGGCTCCTAAATGCCTAAATACAAGGACTCCTATGTATTTACATGTATTTACATCCTACCTGATTAGGAGCTGGAAAGGAGATTATTGATGTTCTATTTCATAAACTCGGTTGGGAAAGTAATCTTGTTCAGGTTATGTAAAAAGCAATTGCTTTAAATGCCTTTGAACATGTGGACTTATCTTGGAATATTGCATGTGCCAAATCACAGTCTTCAATATCTGAGAAATGGTTCCAGCACTGCTTAGAGTTTAGATTTTGTAAGATAAGAATAATATCTCCTTAAATAAACATAAGGCATGCAAAGCAGCATCAGTGAAAGCTTGCTAATGAGGGAGTGGAATGAGAAACTGAATGTAAAAACTTATATTTTATGTTTTAAATCCTGATTCTTTATAGGAGTAACCCTTCGTAAGATTAAAAAAATTATCAAGAGAACCACACAAAAAAAAAGGTTGTGGTCTATTTTTTCAGTTCTGATAGAGTCAAAATAGAACAAACACAATTGTATCCTCCTTGGGTGTTAGTGAAATAATACACTCAGTGAGTGTAGGTAATCCTCCTGGGATAGAAAATGTACACCTTACATTACTTAGCAATCTTTATCATAAATATCTTGGAGAACTTAGCTTGAATCTTGGATTTTGGGTGGAACTTGCAGAACTGGCAGTTAAATAAATGTTGTGGGGTTTTCTTTGGTTCTTTGTAAACTGATGATATTTGGGATGGAAATCACTATGGAAGAGGAAGGAGGGGAATAATGCAATCTTTGCCACTTTTTAATTTAGAACTGTTCTTACAATTCAGAGGGATAGATATATCATATTTATACATATACATATATGTTTTTCTATGTAGCAGAAAGAATCTCAAATTTTTCTCTTTCAGTGTGCGGGGGAATTTCATACAATAAAGTTAATTAATTTAAACCTGCCATTTTAGTTGAAGTAGGTTCTCCAACTATAGGGTTTAATTATATTTCAGCCTGTCTGTAGAACAGCTGAGAATGCCAGCATCTTGAGAAGGGTTTGATGCTACTCATATAAATGTCTGCAGGCCCTAAGATGCTGTGGGTTGTGTAGACATGAAAGCTTCCAAGATTTAGACAGGTGGTAACTGCCAATTTGAAGTCTATTTCTTGAGGCTATTAGTTGACAATGGTAACAGATGATAATTCTCATGCACAAACAACCACTGTCAGAAACCTTAAAAGCAAGAGCACAAATCTGGATATCCTATCTAAACTCCTTTTGGCTTTGATATTTATTAGTGCACCTTCGTCTACAGGAATTACTCAAATATCTGTAAAGGCCTTTGCAAACACACTTGAGTTCTGCTGTCACTGAACTGTGGCCTAATGCTGGCTAGCACTTTCTCTGTGATTTGCTGAAGTTCTGCCAGAAGGTAAGCTGGCTGCAGTCCAGTGCCCACTGAAGTTAATGCAAAGATTTCTGTTGACTTCAGCTGGGCATCAGATAATGCACTTTTATCTCTATTGATGTTAATGCTTACTGACTCTAAAAACCCATACTGGCTGCAAAGGTTGGGTCCCAAGATCAGAATTCTGACAACCAATATATTCTACATAAAATACTTATACACTGGAAAAAATGAAAACTGAATATGGCTTCTTATCAAGCATAAAAATAGAGATAACATATGATGAAGGCAGTAGGGCTAGTAAAAACTAGAATGAAGAGGAGAAGAATCTGGTGAATTAATACAATTGCACATTGAAAGAATGGAGGAGTCAGAGATTTATATCACTAAAGCAATAATGCACACGTGGGGTAGCACTGATCTATTCATCTGATGCTAATAAAGTATCAGACAAAGAATTAAAAATAAATACAGAAAAACTAAGACAGTGAAAGAAAAAGGGTCAATACATTATTCAATATGTTCTTATCTGTAAAATTAAATAAAAGCAAAAGCTAGACAAGTTTTAAGGCAATTTAAAATTCCTATTTTCATGAGGAATGGATTAGGAATGAGAATAAGCAAAAGCACAACAAGGATAACAGAGTATGACATATTTGGTTATCAAATACCAGACCATATTGAAGAAATGGGACAAATAAATACACATGATGAAGTTAACAAATGCAAGGTTGAGTACATCACAGAGAAAAGTCTTTAGCCACGTTTTAAGTTTTAGGTTTATGATTTTCAGAAAGGGCTTTTTGAATGACTTTGAACATTTCAGTGAGGACTACTTTCAGATGTGTAGCCTCATTTGAAAGGAGATGGGAAGGGAAATGCTTAAACAGAACAGAAAAACATGTGCTACTGTTATATGTATCAGTATTTATAAGAGTACTGTACTGAATTATGGGGATCCATCAAGACTGATATCCATGAAAGAGGAAATGTGAAACTCTCATAGGAAAAAAAAGTGATGGAAGAGACCAGAATAATTTCATGTAGAAGGAGAAAAATAAAATGAATTCTTACAATAAAATATGGAATGATGAATACCAGATTGGAGGCAGACCAAAACCTAGTCACCATGGGTCTGATCCATCCTGTTTAATTTGGATACTCACAGTATGGATGTGTGTGAGTGAAGTGGTCAGTCCGGGCTCTGGGTATGGCCAATGCAGAGAAAGAAGTGCTGTGAGGGAGTGGTTCCCTCACCTGCTGTCTTTGGTGGCTCAAAGGCAAACCTGGGGAGGGGATGTCTGCTGAATTTTGGCCAGAGAAAACCCACACATGTTTCTATAGACAAGGAATTAGTCACTGAATCAGAACTGTGAAGTTAAAACTTGGATGGATGAGGGATTTTTTACTGAGCACCTTATTGTGAAAGTAATTTTACTCAGTGTGCTCTGGCATGCCGTGGCCAGGCTGGCAACATTCATCATCAATTTGGGTCTAAAGATAGACAGAATAGGTTCTTTCAATATTATCACACCCCATTCAAGAGGAAAAAACAACCAAACAACAACAACCCAACCAACCAAACAAAAAAAATCCACAAACCAAAACCCCCAACACTCAGAGATTTAAAAGGATGAATTTCAGCTAAAAAAGGCTGATCTCCCCAGCCTGCTTCCTCATGCAGAAAAGCTCACTTGAGACCAGGTGAACTAGCCTTTGGCCCTGCAACAGCCTCCAGAGACACCTCTCCATTCCTGTTTGCTGTAGGCTTTGATTAGGAAGATCACTCTTCCTGGATTCCAACAGACTCTAACTGGAAGGATGCACATTAATGCTTTTGCAGAGAAGAAAATTCCAGGTTCAGTTGGCCTCGTGTCTTCCTCTGATATGTCTAAAGCTGGTTCTGGCGGTCATATGAGTTGTTTCTTTAAGGAAGATTACTTTAGTGTAAATCTTTGTGCAGCTATTTTGGTATTTGGAAGACAGGTTTTCTAAAAATACATGTTTGAAGTTTTGTTTGGTTTGCCTTGTTGTTCAGAATTTTACAGCACAAAAATGAGTCAGGCAGTAGGTTCTGGGAATGAGCAACTCCCTCCCAGCACAAAGAACAAGACAAGGTTTTCATTGCTCAGTGACACAGCATTCACATGATACTGGAAACTACAAATTGCTTTATGGTGTTAGAGCAACCTCGTTGTAATATTCCTGTAATTTTAAAATCTCCAGCTTTTCCTAAGTGATTTGGGCTCAGGTGGTGTACTGTGCTTCCCTGAGCATTTTGTAACACTTTTCTGCTCATCTATGAGCACTGACTTAACATCAAAAATAGTGCTGTCTTTGCCAAACAAATATTTGTGTGATTTCCATGGTTTTAATTTTGATTGCTGTATTAATATGATGTTTATAATTCTGGACTAAACTGAGGGATAAATGACACAAAAAGCTTCTGTTAATTTTACTGTTTAGAAGGAATCACCAGGCACCCTAATTTTGCACTGAGCATAGGAGTAGCATCTTCCATATGTTAGATCACTTTTGCCTCCTGTCTTCATTTTTGATGACTAAATTTTGAAATATTCTGGATTTGCCTCTTCGCCCTGGCGAAGTCCCATTGCAGGAATGAGTAAGCATTTTGGGATTTGGTCTGAGGACTCTGCCCTTGTAATATTATCTTTGTAGATACAGAATTAATTTTCCACCTGAAATCATGATCCTCTGCCTTTATCACATTATAATCCTCCTCACAGCAACTATTTGTGATACTGCAGGCAGATTATGACTTCAAGAGAAGAATGAGCCTCAGCAAACAGAAGCAGATGAGCTCTTAAAGAGATAAAGATCCCATTTTCTTGCTAGTAATAAACCACAAAAGTGAAAAAAATGCAGAAAATATCAAGGCAAAACATTGTCTATAAACAGATTTTTCTGGAAATCACAGGTGACTTTTTCATATTGAAACATAATAATCAATAAACCTAGACATATTTTGAGGTGAAGCCACTTGGTGAGACAGACCCACATACTTAAATCCCTATTTGGCATGTGTTTCTAAGCACTTTTAGAGCTGCTTAGCTTCTATCAAATTCTTCTGTTACATAAACATACTTTCCTGAAGAGTTTTATCCAGCTAATGGGATGGGAGTGTGGCGAGGGAGCAGTGCAGGGTATATCACAAGGCTCTGGCCAGTGGCCCTCACATAAATAAACCATAATGCATTTAACATTTAGAAAATCTATTCTGATTTCAGAACTTGGAATAGATTTGCTGGATGTCTTGGTCTCTTAAGGAATATTTTCACTTGCTATGGAATAATCCCTGATGCACACTAGCATTTTTTCTAAAAGGAAATTTCCACCAGCAGTAAGCCCCTCTATAGCAGGCTCCCTGAGCTGTACTTTTCCCTCTCATCCCGAATAGTCCCTAGTACCGTGTTGAACGATACATTGTAAGTATCTGTTAGCTATTTCACTGTGTGGAAGGAAAACAGGGCAACAAGCTTTCCTGCTGCAATAGCGTGTCCCAGTCTCAGATTTACACCTTGGAATGTTTGGAGACCCTCCTAAATCTGCACAGACCTCCTGGCTGCGGTGGCTTCCACTGCACTGCTTGCTTTGGTTGATATGGGCAGGTCCTGCTTCCATTCGGACACGGGGTGTCTGTCCTTACCTAAACTCTGAGTGATTCCATTGCTTCTGTAGAGTAGGAGGCATCACAAAAAAAGGCTCAGGAAACGTTGGCTGTACCTTTGCATCATATGTATTGCACAGCCCTGATGCACTACAGACATGGACCTCCCGGACTGACTAAGGAGATTTGGGCTCTATTTCTGTCCCTCCTCTCCAGTGCTCATGTGTAGAAGGTTGTTCCCTGCAAGTTACTCCACCTTCCCACTTCAGCCTTTCTACATCATCTGTTGCATGCAATGTTATCTATAGCAATTACTAGCATGTGTATGTAAATGTGTGTTTGTGTCTTTTGGCCATTTAAGGGTACATTTACTTAAAGTGGAATGCATTTAAATAATGAAGATAGCTGTTTGTCTGTCCATCTGAGTGTCCAGGACAGACACTGTCTTCCCTTACTGTCTCATGAACAGTGAGGAAATCCAGTTTTTTTAGTGGAGGAAATACAGTTTAATACAGTTTTTTTTTTTTTTTTTTTTTTTTTTTTTTTTTTAGTGGAGGATATCCAGTTTTCACAGGGCCATACTTTTGATTGTTTCAATTTACCAACATAACAGCATTTTAGCACAACTCTTCCATGCTGATTTCCTAATTAAAATGACAACAAAAAAGGCAAAACAAATCCCAAAACCCAAAAGCTAATGGAAGAGGGGAGCAAAAGAACAGCAGATTTATATGGAAATGTAGTGCTCCCACTAGTTTTCTGCTGGCAGAAATTCAGGATATTTAGATTCACAGCATAGATTTCTGCAGTTTTATCTGAAATCTAACCTCACAGAAGCTGGGTTCTAAAATGCTGGCTTTGTTGCATAAGGACTTCAGCAGGTATTCTGCTAGAGGAAAAAAGAAAGTAGAAAATTAGGAATTGTTGCATCTATTCTTGGTTTTGAAAAGAAATATAGTCCTTAAGCTGCAGACTATCACTAAGGACAGATTTGGCTCACCTATTCTGAAAGCTGATATGACTAAGTGAATGAATATTTACAACCTGGCCAAGTTTAATATCAACCAACATTGTATTCAGTACAAATGGCCCTTGTCAGACTTGTGCATGCTCATGAGGGGACTCGGTGAAATGAGAGAATGCTCATTGTAAATGCTCTGCAGGTAGCAATAAAGGGATAGCATTATACATGTTGCCATTAAAGGAATGAAATTCTGTAAGACCATGAGCCATTCTGGATGTTGCTCAGAGGTTTTCCCAGAAAGCCTCTAAAAAAGTCTTTCTGAAGGGCAGCTTTTCCTGAGTTTATTAATTTGGCCAAATATACCCATATTTCTGAGATGATATAATTGTTGCCACCTATCAATTTTTCTTCACTTTCATTCTCAGGAAAAAAAGTCCATATTTTCAGCCCATGCTCCCTAAAACCATTTCTCACAAGGCCAAGAATTAACCTGGAAAATTTTAATTACAAATTTTAAATTAGAACTTTTTAGTTATAAATAACTAAAAGCCTGAGGTTACAAAGAAAAGCAACAGGAGTTACTGCTACTGGCTGTGTCTAATACACATAATTGAGCAACGTAAATCAGATGTGATATTAACAGCACTTGGCAGCATCTCTTTATTGTTACATGCAGTATATATGGACATTATATTAATTTAAGGTGAGCATGCCTGTAGTTTGAGCTGTTAAGATCCAATGTGATGTTGCAGTTGTTGCACAGCTCCATTTTGGGAGATGCCAAACACGATGATTCCTTTTTCTCTTGCAGGGCTTTAGATCCAGCCCTCGCCATGCCAGAAGACGAGTAGCACCTCGCCTGGAGGAAACACAACCCATAGTGGAAGCTCACCACCTCAGTGAGCAGGAAACTTCTGTAAGAAAAAGAAAAATCAAGAAAAGCAGCCGAGTCCAACCAGAATTTTACCATTCTGTTCAAGTTACCCCAACTCGAAAACCTGTAAGTATTCTACCTTTAGGGATAAATAGCACTTACTGTTATAAAAGCACTTATACTTCGAGGCATGTAATATAATTCTAATTTTTGGGCTATTCATATTCTCTTCCTCAATTTAAAAACCTTTTCAGTGCTCATATTCAGCAGCAAATCCAAATAAAAGTTGATAAGACTGTATTTAATGTTGATGCATAACTCTAAAAAATAATCCTGTTTTGAAGAGAACTTTTTTAATTTTGATTTAAAAAATTTATTATTTAGACTATAGACTATAATCAAGTTAGATATTAAATTTTATATTTTTATAGTGATATTACTTAACAGGTTTTTATAGCAAATGTGCATTTTATTTAAATTTCTTACTTAGATTTAACAGAGATGCTATGTACTCAACTAAATTTATTTTAAATATCATTACTAGATTCAATTTTGAGATCTCTTCTACTTTATACAGTGTTTACAATCTTTCTGCTCAACAAAACTTAGATCAAATCTCATGATTCTTTGCTCCTCAGCTTGATTTACACACAGTTATTTTAATACTGATAACCTACTTTTAGTATGGAAATATGACAGTTTGTTGAGACATACAGTTCCTAATGTAAATTTGCATGAAGACCTATTCTGTCCTGCAGGCATAATGCATTTCTCTTTTTAATGAGCTCATTGCTTTGACACATTTTCTGAAGAGCTTTTCTGTGCCAGTGTTATGGGGCTCGAGCAACTTTATAAAGTCAGTATTATTAAAGAGGTAATTATTGAGAGTACCCTAAACCAGATTATCTTGAAGTTGCTGGAACCTACCTGAGCCTTCCTAGACTGGTGTTAACTGAGCACCAAGGATTATCAGTGAGCTTTGAAAATGGTTTGAGGAAGCATTCCTTAGTGGAATTACATTGCCTGAGAGAACAAGCAACTTCTGCAAAGAAAGCCATGGCTGCCAACAACTGCCAGAATTTTTACCTAGTATCTGAATTTGTTTCTCTGCTTTCACTTCACTAGTCTGCATCTTCCTCTTCTCTCATGCTTCTATTTATGGTTTATTTTACACTGCTCATGTTTTTGTGTTTAATTTGATATGATTGGTTTGTCTTCTACTCTTCCTAAAGGATCTGCTCTCACTTTCTTCTCAAGCATCTCCCTTTCACTCCCATCCTATCTTTCTTTCTAGACTACTTTGTCTAGCTCTTTTACTCATACTAAGTCTCCAGCCTCTCACCAGGCTCCCTCGCTTCATTATTCACATTCAGGGTCCTTTCCCTACTTTGTTATCTTTCCTTTATCTCTTCCATCATCAACTCTTATTTTCCATACCACTCTTCTTGTTGGTGTTTTTTTTTTTAATTCCCTTTTTTCTTTGATTGTATATTTTCCCATAGTAGGCCCATGCCAAGGGTAAGCCTGCCTGTCACTGCTGAGGCTGTAACCAATTGCCGCTGTTTACCAACACTGGAAAAAGAGCATCAGTGCCACTGAATTAAAGAGCTAAAACTGTAAAAATGATGTAAGCAGCAAAACAGGTTTGGAAGAATGGATTAGTTATGCTAAGAAAGCCCTACTTTTTCCAAAAGTCAGAAACATGTCAGGGATTTAAGGATCAGAAAAATAAAAAATATAAGAATAGAAAATGTGCAGTGTTACTATGTAACTTCACTTTTGTATCATTTCATGTGTTTGCTGTGTCTGAAGAAGATCTACCACTGTGTCCTAGGGTGTCCCAGGTTTCAGTGAAACAATAATAAATCCCAGATTTAGAGAAAACTTCTCTCAGTGCTGTCACTATTATGTCACTTCCTTGAAATTGCTTTTGCAGTGTATCTTTTATATAGTTACATAGTTCTTTTGATAGCTTTTCCTTCCACAGCCTTGATGACTGCACATTTCTGCCAAAAAAGAATAAATTATCTTTATTATACTACAATCCAGAAAACATAAGTCACCAATTTAATTTCTCATGGACATTGTAAGTTATTTTGAGTGTATTATTAATGCCATGGTGACAGGGTGAGTAAGGTTTATGCCATTGCCATGACAAATCACTGCAGTGTTGTGAAGTTCCAGGCAGTCACCAGGATGTCCATCCTGCAGTTTATTGCATCTTCATCCCACTTAGTCTCAATGGCTTGAAGCTGAGAGACTTTTGACCTTCATCTTTGTACTTCATCATGTACTTTGTACATGATTCAGTGCCAGAAATGCTCTTGTTGATCTGCATAATTTCTTTCCCCTTTTTCCCCCGATATTCCTAGCTCTGGCCACTTGAACCACTCTAAAGAAATAATCTGTTGTCTTGATGTTTACATTATTCTGCTGAGTCATCACTTGAAAAAAGTCCTGTATGATGTCTGCCAACCAGAACATATAATTTCTCCTCATAAAACAGTTCTCCTTTTTTTATTTCCCTCCTCATGCATTTTTGTCCCCTTTTTTTCTGACAAGAATGGTATCTCCAAAGTAACTATAAAAGAACCTTAGGGAAAGCTTTTCCTTTGCTCCAGCAAAATTTAAACTCCTGAAATATGTTAGCCTGTTTTGTTGTCATATTAAGATATATGCACAAAGACTTTTCAGATATTTTATTTAAGGCTCTGGTGGATATTTAGATGCTAGGCTTTCTTACTCTTGCTAAGTTTGACTATTTTGTATTTGGTCGGTTTTGTTGTGTCTAAATCTTGTTTTGCAGTTTCCTAGCTGCTGCTATAATTATCTGAATTTGCTTGTATTATTTTTTACTTCCTGCATAGCAATCTGAGATCTTTCCAGTATTGTTCCTGATCTTGTCAGAACTAAATTAGTTGTAATTGTTTGGATGGGAGTAATCCCACTGAAGAAAATAATTACTCCACTTGAATATCTGCATGAGGAGATGTTTGCAGAAATAGAACATTAGTTTTCTCTGAAAATTTAATGGTTTTTTTACACCTTCCACGTTGTTAATGGGGATATTAAATATATTTTGTGCTCATACTGATCCTAGCCAAACAGTTTATAAGCCACTTTCATTTTTATTTATCTTATTCTAGTGCAACATGAACCTAGTGCTGAGGCTTCCCCTTGTAGGGCACATTGTTATATCTCATGCCCTCTAGGTCACCCTCTCATTAGTGGCTATATTATTCGTGCTGACATTCTCTATAGGTGACAGCTTTACATCAGTTTCTTATGGAGGAGGGTACACATACCTACTACTGACGTGTGCTTTGAATTTTTGAACACAATGGAGAACTCTTGAGAACAAACAGAACTGTGTTTTTTAGGTTGGTGTGATTGCATACAAATCAAGGAAGTCTTTCATATTGCTCCTTTCACAAACTGGGTACCTGATTCTGTTAAATTTTCTGAAAGTGTGGAAGGATGTGCAAAAATCTCTTGTTGTGAGCATGCTGCTGCCTAGCAATACTTCTCCAGGGCAGATTTTAAACTGAGGGTTCTTTTACAAGCATTTTGAAAATACTGTCTATATTTCAAATAGTGCTTCTGCTCTGAAGCAAGGTATAAAATGCTGCAAGTTATTCATAGGTGGCCTTGAGTTTGTGTAAACAGATGTGGCTCCTGAGCTGTGGGGTCAGTTGGGTGTACAGTTCTGCCAAACAATGTTTGTATGACTATGAACATAATTGAAAAGAGATGATGTCAAAGCAGCATCTTATGACATCTCCATTGTTAAACGATTTGAAGGGCTCCTAAATGACTCATGCAGCCAGCAGGATTATTTACAATCATGACATGTAGTACCAAAATATGCAGTTTTGTTTGTCATGATCACTCCAAGACATGGTAGATGAGACTGCAGAGACAGGGTGATAAATAAACCTGTTTTCTTCACTTTCAGATGTGAAAGCCCTCTTTCTACTCAAAAGCCTTGTACTTTACACATCCAAAGATCTATTTTGCCCCAGAACTGTAGCAACAGCATGTATTGAGGTGATTACTAGTGAATATTGTTACAAAGAAAAGTATCTCTGAAATAACCTACAAAGAATAAACTGATGACAAACAGTAATCCGAGAAGCACTGCTGATTGTACATATTCCTCAGGGTCTCCTAATTTACCTGTTTCTAATTATTTAAGGACTGGCCTTTGCTGAAGCAATTTAGCTCCTTAGGAGTGGGTGCAGCATCACTATAAGTCACTACAAGGAAAACAGAGAGAGGGCAGATTTCTGGGCGGTCACATGTGAAAAATCCCTGATGTGGACAGCTTCACTTGGCTCCACTGAGACTAATCTCATGGCCAAAGTGAAACTTGCACTATGAATACCCTGATAAAGAAACCATGAAAGCAAAGTTTGATCAATTTTTAATGCATGTAAAACCATAAACTGTCCCATTCATGGTCTTTCCAACTATCCTGGTTTACTTATATGTTGTATTTAAGCCTTAAAACTTATGGGAAAATCAGTATTAGAGTTATGTCTGAAAAATACTTGGGAGTTTTTTTAAATATCAGATACCAAATAATGTATAGAAGTTCCAGAAGTCTCACATTTTTGACACCTTAAGAATATTTTTTTCATATGGATAAATTTGTTCTACAGGGCCCTTTAGGAGTTTTTAATATGTCGCATTAAATAATATTAATTTCATTAATTTCCATTTATTCTTACTCTGATGTTATGTACTAATTTTCCAGTACCACTATGTCCTTTAGATGCTATTTGAATGACCTAAAACATGAGATGAAAATATTGCCCATCACTCTGCACAAGACTTGGTTATTTCCAACTATTAGCTATTTAATCTATAGATTGCATTCATATCTTCTTTCTTTTGGAGACATATGCTCATGCTGGATTGTGTCTCCTGTGAATTGCATTTAGAAGCAAACTTGTCAAAACACTACCATGCCATCTTTCACTTTCAACATTTTTATTAACATTATATTAACATTCTCAAACGTATGGCAGAGCTGTGAGCTGTCAGATTCTCACGCACGTGTGCACACACACACATGCATGGGTCCTCTCTCAGGACAATCTGAGCACAGCCATAAGGAACAAACACAGGGAACATGTGAATCCAAATAAAAAGGGAAATAAGAACTGCATTTTTTTTTCATTTTAAATACAGCTATGGTTTAGCCTGGCATGCAGCTAAGCACGAACAGCACCACAGAACTGTTTGCTCACTGCCCCCAGTAGGATGGGGAAGAAAATAAGAAAAAGGCAAAATTTGTGGGTAGAGACAAGATTTAATCAGACTGAATAGGAAGGGAAAATAATAAGAATTATGAAACAATGTACAAAACAAGTGATGCCCAGTGCAGTTGCACAGCACCCACTGACCAATGCCCAGGCAGTCCCTGAACAGGAGGCTGCCACCCTCAGTCAGCTCCCCCAGTTTTGTTGCTCAGCATGATGCCACATGGTATGGAACATCCCCTTGCTCAGCTGGGGTCAGCTGTCCCAGCTGTGTCACCCCCCAGCTGCTTGTGCTGGCAGAGCACCATGAGAAGATGAAGAGTCATTGATGTAGTGTCAGCCATGCTCAGCAATGACTAAATCAGCAGTGTGTTATCAACATTACTCTTACCTTAAACCCAAAGCATGACACTGTACCAGCCACTAGGAATCAAAATAACTCTACCACAGCTGAAACCAGGACAAAGACTTAAAAGATATTGATGGGGATTTTGAGAAGGTCCTGACAGTTTATTAGGTGATGGTTTCATAAAGCTTTTAACAAGATTAAAGCATCTGGCCATCTTAAACATTTTTATAAATATCTCAAGGAACCTATTTTAAGTGCACAGGATCTTTGCAAATATGACTATTAATGCTAAATCCAGTCATGTTTGAAATGAAGAGAAAGCTTTCAGTGGCCATTAGGTTGACTTTGAAATTAGTTCTTTTTCCAAGAGACTGTTTACATCTCTGTTTTGAGCTGCTGTGTATTCTGGCTTTTCTTATAGCAAGTAACTCCCCACTGATAAATTCTTCATAAACAGTTTTGTCCAAAGAGTTCATTTTCCCACTGCTCTTCCAGTTTCTGTGACCTCCTCCCTTGCTGCCTGCTCCCCATTTCCTCTTGGCTGCTTTTCCCTCTCCACCCTGCAGCTCATCCATTGCGTTACAGCAATTGCCCATTTCTTCCACTCCTTCTGCCCAGCTCCTAGGCAGTTTAGGTTTTTGAAGGGATTTCTTAAAGGTGTATTGCTATGAGTTTCACTAGGCCCTGGAGGTGATTGCATTACTATTTTAGAATGACTCTTTCCTAAAACACAACAGTGATATGTTAAGAATTAGATCTGGGATTTAAAATTATTGTTAACTTTGTTGTGCTTTTTTCCTATACTGAGGTACTAGAGCTATTAAGCATAGTACAAAAGAAACAAATTTATTGCAATAGGGCTAATAATTAATGGAGAAAGACACAAGAAATAAGCATAGCAGTAACAGTACAAATCTCTATTTAGAGGACCTTAACTGACTTCACTGCTCTTATTTGGAGGGTTACGGTCATTTGAATTGATTGTCCCCTGTGGTGACAGGTCATGCTTGTTTTGAATATATTTACTTAGATTTAAATTTACATGGTTGAAAATAACATAAAATCTGTTATTTTTCTGTACACCATTGCAAATTATCCTGTACCTGTGGGCAAAGCCCTCTAATATAGCAGGATTTTTCTTGATAAGTGAGCTGATTTTATACCATTTTTATTTTGTCTAAGCCAACTTTCATTCCCAGGGCAAATGCTTATTTAGTGAAAATGGGATGAGAGCTTAAAGCAGTCTAACTCTCTTCCATCTAAAGTGTACAAAGAGGGGCAAAGTGCACTCTTCATCCTTGGAGCCGAAGCTAACTTGCTACTAAATTAGAAGTGAATGAGAGAAAATATTATTCAAGTGTTGTATCTAAGAAATAGAGTTGTGAAACTCTGGCTTGAAAAATGTCTTTTTTTTTTTTTTGCCACCATCATTTTGCCGTGATTTCTATTAACTGGGATTTTGTGTTCATTGAAAAAATTTTACTACATGCATGCAGCATAGCCTCATTGAGAAATTAAATTTTTAGCTGTTCAGAATTTTTCTTTTATAAATCCCAGTGTCCTTCTGGGAGAGCCAGTAATAGAAACCTAAGCTGATAAAATGTGCTAGCAGTCTTAACTGTAAGAAAAAATGTTTTATGTATGTGATTATAAATGGTAAATTCTGTACAGTAGCTGAAAGCAAGTTAAAAAAATTAATCAGCTCTGATCTTCTTGATAGCGTTGTTTACACAACTTAAAATGACCAGTAATTGTCTCACAGATGCATAGTAATTATAGTCTAAATGCAGATGTTTCCTTTTCCTTCACTGCCACCAGAGTCATTCTTCAGAGTTGTATTGTGTAACATCCTACTGTGGCACATTAAAGTACATCTTTATATAGGAAGGGACTCCCTTATCCATTTGTATTTATATATAACACTACACATGGGTATGATGTTGAAAGAATAGTTTGGCAGAGGCAAGTGTTCAGATATTATCAAGCACTGGAATTAAGGTTGCACATGCGGCTGTAATTCAGTGGATTATGCATCTGCGTTGTCATACAGGCTTTAATTGTAGGATGGTGTGCTGGTTTTTCACAGGATGTACTCTGCATTCACCACAGGGTGGAAGTGCTCTTAGGATGACTCTTATGTGTAGGAGTTCTACTGCAGAAGTTGTAAAATGCATAAATGAATAAAAAAGGAGATTGCAGGAAGACAGAGGATCTCTTATTTCTTTAAAAAGAGAGAGTGCTGCTTTGGAGATTGAAGGGTGGGCACAGGGACACTGTAAATAAGCTGAACAACTGGTTTAAAACATTTTTTTATCCTCCATTTTCTGAGTGCCTGAATCAAAGCATGTAGCTGGGTTTATAGAAGTTCTTAAACTGCCATCACCACTGAACTCTGTGTTCAGTGCTGTAGTCTGAGTATTATTGATATGTAATATTAATGGCTCTTAAAAGTCAGATCCCTGGCATCTCAATTTGACCTAGGTACAAAATATTGACCTCCTGGTTTACTTTGCATCCTCTGTAATGGGAGTGAAGCAGTGATGAGCACAAAAACCCAGCCTATTAAATAATAGTTCCTTCTTCAGGCTAGTATTTGAATAGCATGAAGTAAGTTAAGTTCTAGAGCTGCCCATTGAACTGAGGATAACAAACAAAATACTGAATAACCGTTTGTGGAGTGAATATTACCCATCATTTGCAGTAAATAAGAGCAAGACTTTTATTAAGAAAATTTCTGAGGATGTAATAGTATATGATCACATCATTATGACTGCATTGTAAGATACAAATAAACAGGCTGAAGCAAGGCTGCTTGGTGAACCTTAAGTCTGGGATTTGGTAACATTTTAGTACTTAACTTTGCAGCCCTAGGAAAATTACTTTAACAGGAACATTGTGTTTAATTTCCCACTGCTGTTAAAAACAAAGTGGAAAAGCTCAGCTGTGTAGCTCATTGGCAGGTTTTGACACTTCGACTACAATATGGAAAATTCTGTTGGATTTCAGGGAGAGACTGATGGCATTTGTATTCCTCTCATGAATCAGTAATGCAGGGCAGGAGGTATTTTTTTTCTAGAGGAACTCTCAGATATTTGCTAATGGCCAGAGTTGGGGTGAAATTTCCCTTTCCTTCCAGGCTTCTTAGGGCAATGAGCTTTCTTGTGCTCATTCTTCTCAAGTGTGGCTGTTTCTGCCATGTTTCCTCCAGCCTGCTCCTGACCTGTCTCTGCCAACTCCTTCCTTGCTGTCCAGTCCTCACTCCTCTGCTGACCTTGGCTTTTCTGCTCTTGCTCTGCCAGTTCTTGTTTCACTCCTTCATGTCAGAGCCCTTCCCAGGTTCTCCTGGTCAGTCCTTTCATGCTCTGAGGCATTTGTTCAAGCAGTCTCTTTGATTTCTGTGCCTCCCTGTGGCCCCTGGTTGCAAACTCCATTCTTTGGCTCTAGTCTGTCTTCTCTGAAACCTTCACACACACCTTCATACCCTCCTTGTTCATTAGGCTGCCTTGTTCAAAGCCTCTTGCAGAGGCAGCTCCAGTTTCATGCCAGCATGTCAGACCCTGAGCTCCTCCAGCACTGATGGTCACTGATCCCCGCAGTTCCTTGCAGGTCCATTTCTCCTGTAGTCCTTGTGCACAGAGTCTGCTGCTCCCTTGAATGCTTTCCAGCTGCAGCTCCCAGACTGTCAGTCTGTCCCTCAGGCTCTCAGTCCCGGTGTGTTCCTGCAGCCCTTTCCTGCAGCATGCCGGTTCCGGTGTTTGTCCCCTCCACATTCACATCACAGCTTCTTCCTCCCTCCCGCTGCCTGCGCGCGGCCGAGCGAGTCACGGAGAGCACAAACCAAGAGTCTCCTGCCTCAGGCCTGGTGCCTGCCTTGCCCTGCTCTCCATGCCTCTTGTCCGCACTGCCATCAACCTGAAACCATGGCCAGCAACAATTAAATGCCAAGATTAGTTTTCCTCTGGATCTCCAAGCTGGAAGGATCCTGGTCAGCTCCTTGGTGGGGATGGTAGGTGTCCCAAGCGTGGAGGTAAGAGCTGTGAGGGTGAAATTTGCTTGGTCATTCTGTGTCTGGCAGATCTGAAACCCTTGAGAGACTCTGTTTAGGGGGTGCCAGTCTGAAGGGATTTTTCAGAGATGATACATTGAAGACATTTTAGTTAAGAAATTTGAACCCTGTTTAAAAAAGTCTGGTAAAATAACATTGGTAGTTACCTCAATACTAGAAATAGTTAAATCAAAATATTTACCTTTGCAAAGAAGAACTGCTAGTAGGTAAGGAGAGATTAAAAGAAGTTCATTTGCTCAGCAAAATCAAAAGAAGGTGAGAGGAGATAATATGCAGGCTATGAATACATTGGGGAAACAAAAAGATTATTTAAGGAAATGAACATTGTTGTTGCAAAAAGCCCCCAAAAGACCAGGAATAAGGTTGAGGTGGCAACTAGAAGATCACTTGTAATCAAGACAGCAGGAAGTTCTGCAGCAGTTTTCCTGTCAGAGTAGTGAGATCAAACACAATTTTAAAAGCTTTACTTTATACTCCCTGATGCCAGGGATAGCAGATGATATTTATACCTCAAAGACTTATCACTCTGACAAATGTAGACAGATTTTTAACAAAGATGGCAAAAGACTTATGTCTAGCTTAAAGCATATTCATATTTGAAGTATCCATCCCAAAGCTTACAGTCTTCTCAAAAAAGATTACTGGGATTTTTTTAGTGTTTACAAATAACTACTGGATGTTTTCATAATCTTGCTCTCAGGCTTCTCCAGTCAGCTAAGACTAAAAAATTTTAAGAAAATTAAACCTTGCAAAGGAAATATTTTCAAGCAAACTTAAGATAAAGAAACTCAAAATTGATTTGATAAGAGAAAAATCTCTAATTATTAAAACTGGTGTGTGTAACTATAAGAATATGTATTTTCAAATAGTTTAATGTTGATTGATTGCTGGATTGAGTCTTCAAATTTAGTTCTAAAACAAGGATGATAGAATAAACCCCGAATGCTTGTTTCCATCTTCTCCTACCTTTAGAAAGAAAGAATGTAAGTTCTCTCTACAGAGCAGGTGGGTGTTGTATTGATGTTTGAAAAGCCTACCTGTTTGCAAAGACAGTTTAACATAGAGCCAGACCCTGGATGATCAGGAGTTTCAGATGTAGTGCATTTGCCTTCCAGCTTTCTGCTTATTGTTTTATGACAATAAATACAAACCCAGAAACTCTGTAGTAATTTTCATATTTCCTGATAACATAGGTACTTGCACATATGGATGTCCTCTTAAGTAAGTGGCACAGAACCAAAGAAAAATATTAATTTCCTATATCTACATCTCCACTGGTGATTTTTTTTTTAAAGTTCATTATCACTGGCTTTACATTGTCCTTGTTGGTACTTTAATTTGTGTGTGTTTTGAATTTTGATCATTTCTGACAACATGCAGTCCCAAGGACTCACATAGCCTGATTACATACATTTTGGATGTTTTGTGTTCTCCATTTCATTATCATCTACCCAGGTTAAAGTGATAAAGATTTACTAATGGGAACATTCAGTTGCCCTAGATTTTGTCTTAAATTTGTTATTTTACTTTAAAAGTTGATCCACTTTGATATCATTCAGTCTGGGATGTTAAAGGACAAAAATAGCCATTCGCTTTCAATGGATATTCTAAATTATTTTAAATTAAAAGGAATTTTGCTGAAGCACACCAAGTAAAATCATTATTCTAGTGCTTAATTTCTGTTGATATTTATCCATTTCCTGCAATGAGTATAATTAAAGAAAAAATATATTCCAGGAATTCTGAGATAGTTTAGTATAAGTGAAATATAAATAACTCATTACTAAACTGAAAATTAAATGTCAGTCAGTGTTGACTTGTACGTCCCACAGCTTCCAAAAAGCACCATGAAAGGACTCACCGCAGTGGACAATCTTCTTAAAGATAAAATGTGAAAGTACAAACTATTTGATTAGAATTCAGCTGGCCAGCACAATCTCTGATGTGTCATAGGGTTGGGAAATTTTTGTAATATGAAGATAATTTGGTATCAGCCTTGCAGCAGCTTTTCCCAGCTGGTTTGCCTGACCGAATTTGAAACCTGACCTCGACTGATGCTTCCCTCCCCCAGGAATGACAGTGTGCAATCCCTGCTGTTCTCGACCCTTTCATCACCTCCTATTTCCAGGTGCTTTCCTGCTCTCTGGTGGTGTGCAACGCTCTACACCATCTGCCAGCTACAGCATCTTCCACTCAGTCTCTCCCTGATCTTCTGCAGTGCCTCACCTATGACAAACAGCAATTCTTTCCCTCCTCAGGGGAAATCATGCCTTGCAACTTGGCCGAATCCCTCTAACAAGTATACGAAATGCTTCTTTGAAATCATCCCCGTTACTGGAAGCCAGCTCGCTTTTACAGCACGGCTGCCAGCCTGACTCTCAGGCGGCTCCTGCAAATCGCCTGATGCGCGGGAGCCCGCCGGCAGCGGCAAAGGGAGCTCGGCTCTGCGCTGCGCCGCTCCCGGCGCTGGTGTGCGCTGTGCACCCCCGCGCGGCACCGGCAGCGAGCCGTGCCAGGGATCCCCGCCTGGATCCCGCCTCTGGACGCTGCCCGCTCCGCCGGGCCGAGCTCCCGGGGGCTGCGGCGCCCTCCGTGCCCGCGCAAAGAGCGCTGCGGCTGCAGCCGCTCCTGCGGAGCAGCCACGGGGATGCAGAGAGGCCTCAGGCTGCAGCAGTGCGCTATCGGAGGCGGAGAATAAACAGCTACAGCAACTGCGCTGTGACCTTACAGGCCTTCAAGCTAAGACCAGTCAAGTCCTGACCCTTGCCAAGTCCCTAAGAGTAGGCTAAGTAAGGGTGATCAATATTTTGGGGGATCTAAGAGACACTTCACTCACATCGCTCCCCCAAAAAGCACTGTGTATTATTAACTGATGTTTTTCACTTGCACACAGCCATGTAATTTATACAGAAATAACAGAAGTGCCTTACATATTCTGATTTTAACAGAATATAACAACCTTTTTTCCCCTACGTGTTGTCCTAATGGGCCAGGAACTTTTTTCAGAATAGTATAGATGTTCTGCGTTATTTCCTATTTTTTAAGCTGCTTAATATGTTGCTCTGATAATGGAATGCTTATTTGGGACTTACAACTCTATCATGGAAAATGTGTATGCTAGAAACATAGAGTCCAGTGGGATGAATGGTACACAAACAGTACCTGTGTACAAAAGAGGAACAATTACAGAATTCATATCAAAACTGTTAATTTACTCAAAGTTGTTCAGTTTGTTATAAACACCTTTGGAATAGCGAAGTAAAAAATACCTAGGTGTTCAATATCTCTGTGTATGCATTACTCAGAAGTATCTCCATGCTGAATAAGAAAATAGACTGTCATTAAGTTAGAAGTTGACATTTCTTAATGTTTTCCGGATTTTGTTGTTATGAAAAATTCCTTTCTGAACTTCCTACATTGCTCTGAAAATGAAACAACATGGTAATTGAAGAGTTAAAAAGCTAAAGTGGGTTTTGATTATTCATTTGGTTACTGCATGTATCAATTAAGGTAGGATAACCTAAAAGCAGATAGCTAGTTGTAATACACACAGAAGCCAAACACTGCTCTATCATTGCCTGTTCAGTTTGATTCTCATAAAATATGAGTGGAGTCTTCTCACATAGCTTATGTTCCAGTATTGTAGCAGAGTAGACTGAAAGGCAGACTCCTTTTCCCTAAAACTGACATCTCAGTAGACTGATGGTGCACAATGAACAACCACTCAACAGTGCTTTTGGCTTCTACAGGTCAGAGGAGATGTTATGAAATGTAATAATGGGCTGTGAAGGCCTCTTTTGAAAAAAAAGGAAACCCTAATGGATAAAATTTATAGCTTACTTTCAAAAATAAATCTGAGAGTTGAGAGATCTTTCCCCAAAACTTCAATAGCAATTGCTATTGTACTTTGTTCTTGCATATTTCAAGCTGCTACATAAATACTAACAAACTATTGCTATAGCACCACACAACACTGTGTTTGGTCTCTTTCAAACTTTCATACTATAAGCTAGAAATGCAGAAGGTGAAAAAGATGAAAATCAGAATCTGTCTCTGTGGGTCTGTGTGAGCCAAAGATACTGAGGGTTGCTGATCAGTCAAAAGAAGGTACAGGCCTGAAGCAGGATGTTCAGAGCTGGGATTAAAGGCAACACTTTCTCTTCTATGGCAAAATCTGGGGCTAAGGACAGGCTCAAAGGAACCTAATCCCTGACTAAGCACATGAGAGGCCCTGGTAGCCCCAGCTGGAACAGCAAAGTGCTCTGCAGCAAGCTGAGCACTTCCAGCTCTTATCAGGAAGACACCTATATGTGACCATCTTGCTTTATGAGATCCAGTTTTAGTTTATTATACAAACTGACAGCCAAATAGTCTCTGCACTAAAAGTAATTATGAAAGAAATCTGAGCTGGGATCAGACATCTCATGTTTCTGGTTTTCTGCACTTACCTTTTGCTCTCTCTACATCACAATACAGTGAACTAGAATTCAGTTAATTGGTTTTATGTATTCACTCCCTCCCTCACAACTCACACATTTCAAGCTTCACCATGGAGTACTCTACAAGGAGAAAAGAGAGTTGGGATAGAAGTGAAGAGGAAAAAAACACTAATAGAAGGAAAAACACTAATAAGTGATCTCCTCTTATTATTTAACTATATATTATTTTTTAATTTTATGCAGAACAAAGAGATCATCATGTTGTTTCTCTAGATTATGCAGATTCTGAGTTTTAAGTGGGTAAAATACCCCCCATGACAGCTGACAGTAAAAAAAAAAAATAAATTAGACAACAATAATACATTTCATCATATCTCAATTGCTGTACAAATTTCTTCTTTAAGAAAAGGTACCCTTTAGGCCCCTTTATAGAAAAAAAAATTGTGAAAAGGGCTGCAATACAAGCCTAAAATACTATCTGGCTTAATATCAAATCTGGACTCTAGAATGGCTGAATGGGGCTGTTGCTGTGTAACAAAATATGCTAGTTTTAAACTGAAAGAGGGTAGATTTAGATTAGATATAAGGAAGTAATCCTTCACTATGAAGTTCCAGTGAGGCACTGGAATAGGTTGCCCAGAGAAGCTGTGGAAGTGCTCAAGGCCAGGTCGGATGGGGCTTTGTGCAACCTGGTCTAGTGGAAGGTGTCCCTGCCCCCAGCAAGGGGTTTGGAACTAGATGGTCTTTAAAGGTCTCTTCCAACTCAAGCAATTATGTGAGCCTATGATTCTACTGCACCTGTAAAAGTTGACAACAGCACACACCTAAAACTTAAAATAATTGGATAAGCATCAGGTTGCACTTTTGAAAGGGGCTGTAACAGTAGCTCCCACATGAAATGACAAATCACACCCATCATTTTCTTGTGTCATGCCTTGGAGAAACCACAAATCCCTTCAATCTGAAGTTACAGAGTAAAAGTAATAGCACCTTGCTGTCCGTTGTGGCTTGATAACACGTGTTTAATGATGTACCTTAAATTTCAACACCGTGCCGAACTGTTCACACATCTCCGTTTCCCACTTTACCATAAACAGGGAAGCCAGACATGGCAGCAGTCCTCTCCCTGCATCAGTGTTTATTTACGTTTCCGGAAGAGCTCTTTTTTGAGTGGCTGGGAAGCCTAAAAGTGGGTACAGTTTATACACCGAGATCAGTAGTTTGTTTGCCGAAGTCGCCTGGCAAAGTGTGACTTAAGGCATCATGCCCTGATGCCCGAAGGGGCTGCTCTGAGGAATCGTGTTCCTTCCTTCCCTCCCCGGCTCCGTCCCCGTTAGCCAGCCTCGCCCCCCGTTAGGCAGCGCGGGGCAGGGGGAGGCCGGGGCGGTAATGAATGAAGAGCCCGCCTTGGCTCCCGGCGGGGCTGGGTCTGTCCCGGGGGCGGATTTAACAGTAGCTCGGTGATGGCAAATATTCCCCTTGTCCTGGCGGGGGAGCCAAACGCCTTCGATCTGTAGCCGGGAAGGTTGGTGGCTTTTTTTTTTTTTTCGGCTGTTGTTGCTGCTGGGTTTATTGTTGGGGAAGTGGGAGGCTCATTTGCGAGCTGGTTGCCCAGCCGCAGGCTACGGCTCTAGCCCGACATCCCTCCAAATGCACTCCCGCTAAAGACCGGCTATTTTTTGGGGGATCACCCTCGGCACGCCGCACACGCACCCTTTCCCCCCTCTAAATTCACACCAATGGTGAGCGGCGGCCCTCTCCCCTATCCTCCTTTTCCCGTGAGATGTTTTTCCACGCCACGCGGGGCCGGTATTCGCCGGCGCCACCTGAGGCCCTTCGTCCCGAGCTGCTCCCCACGCACCCTGTCTGTCTGTCTGTCTCCCCGTGCAGAGCTCCGGCAACGCGTCCTACCGATGCTCCATGTCGTCCTCCGCCGATTTCTCCGACGAGGAGGACTTCAGCCAGAGGTCGGGGACGGTGTCGCCGGCGCCGGGGGACACGCTGCCCTGGAACCTGCCCAAACACGAGCGGTCCAAGCGGAAGATCCAGGGCGGCTCAGTGCTGGACCCCGCCGAGCGGGCCGTGCTGCGCATCGCCGGTAAGGCGCGGTCGGGGCCGGCGGGGCAGGGGGCGGCCGGGGGCAGAGGGGACCCCCGTCCCTCCTCTTTCAGAGCGCGGCCCCGCCGGGCGGTGACTAAGCTCTTTGGCCGCCTTTTCCGGCTGGGTGAACTGATGCGTGTGGAAGGCGAGCCGAAACACGCGCAGGTGCGCCCATTAAACTTTCATGCGAAAAAGCATCAGCGGCCGGGGGCTGCAGCCGCGGCGGGGGGCGGCTCAGCGGGGCCGGCGCTTTTTACGGCCCACAAGGCCGAGGCAGCCCCCGGCCGCCCTGGGTGGAAGCGCCGCGGGACCGCCCGCAGCGCGGGGAGAGGCCGCGGCGGCCGATGATGCTCCGTGAGGGGCGGGGGACCGGGGCCGGGCATTGTCCGCTCGGGGCCGGGGCTGCGCTCGGGGTGGACGGGGACCGGAACGGAGCCGCCCCGGTGTGCCGGAGGCGCCGACGGGCTCTGGTCCGCGGCCCGGCGACACTTGATGTCGAAAATAGGGCGGAGGTCCGCATCACCCTGGCAAAAGCTGGAAAACGCCTGTAAATGAATCCCAGAAAGATGAGGCGGTCCCCAGTGCTCCCCGGAGACACCGCTGTTGTTCTCCCCAACTACCCCGATTATATAGGCGTCTCCATGGGTCCCTCCCGGGACACCATTTCCCAGGGTAACCATTTCTAGCGGCGCTATTAGCGGGGGCAGCGCTGCGGAGCCGGGCTCCCACCAGCCGCAGGATGCAGCCGCGCCTGGGGAGGGTGCGGAGCCGGCCCGACCGCCCGCAGATCTCGCCGCCCCCCGCGGGCAGGGTGCGCAGGACGGGGCAGCGGCGGGCCGGGGGCAGGGCAGCAGGGACCGCAGGGCAGCAGGGACCGCAGGGACCGCAGGGACCGCAGCGGAGCGGGCTCGGCGGCGGGGTCAGCGCCGGGGGACACCGGGGGAACGCAGGCGCGGCGGTGACACCTGCAGCAGGGCCGCGCCCGCCCCGCCGGGACTGCGGGAGCTCCCGGCCCCGCCGGCTGCCGGCCTGGGGTCCCTCCCCGCTCGGTCCCTGCCCGAGAGCGCAGTGTCCCCACCGGCGCCGTCAGCGCTGCAGGCGTCGCATCCCCGCCCCGGCAGCCGCCACCCTCCTCGTCTCGGGGGGAGGCGGGAGGCGGCGGTGGAGCTCGCCGGCCCCGCGGGCGGTGCCTCGGCCATGGGGCTGGAGCCGGGGTCTGCGGCGGGGAGGCGGCGGCCGCCGCCGGGCTGGTGCCGCCCCTCCGCGCTCCGAGGGGCGGCTACCGAAACCCGAGCGGCCGCCCGCGGGGGCGTTTCCTCGGCCGGGCTGGCAGCGCCTCCCCCCGCCCGCCCCTGCCGGCTGCTGCCGGGGCTTTTCTTGTGCCATCCCCGAGGCTGCCGGCCGCCCCGAGCCGCGCAGGGCTGGGCGAGCTGCTGGCCATGGCTGGCTACCTCTCCCCCGGCGCGTATTTCTACGCCGAGGAGCAGGAGTACCTGCAGGCCTACGAAGATGTCCTAGAGAGATACAAAGGTAGGGCAGCGCTCGCCGCCGCGCCCGCCCGGCCGCTCTCCGGCCACGCCGGGTGTGGCGACTGCGGAGCCGGGAGGCGCTGGGGCCAGGTGGGGAAGATTGGTGGCCCCGCGTCCCTGCGAGGGTCGGTCTGGGGGCAAGGGACGTGGGCGGCTTGTGCGATGGGTATAAATACCGTGTCACCTCACCAGTGTGTGACAGGCGCTCTCGCGTGTTTAAAAGTCGCTTTTTCGAGTGCCGTACGGACACAGGGATTTATGTCTCGATGTACGTTCATATTTAAAGCTTCGGTTTATTTTTACCTATTTGTTTATTTATTTGGGGTTTTTTGGGCTGGGACAAAGAATTAGCTTAGTTCGTGTAGCACCTGAGTTTTTTTATCGAATACAGAAAAATAAGAAAAAAAGCATTTATCAGGGTGAAGATGTATGCAGCTAAATTAATCCTGCTAGAAATGTAAATTGCATTGATTTCTTAAGGATATCGGGATGGAAGGGATGGTTTGGATGATTCACTGCTGTTTTTCAGTACATTTGCTAGTACTAAATCTGAAGCTTATCAAAAGTGTTACAGTTCTGATTTTAATCCAAGTGCGAAATGGATGGAGTTAACTGTTCACACTGAACCTTCATCCCTGAAACAGTTTTTACAGCATGTCACAGCATATGCTGACATTTGCAGTGCTGAGTCCTTTTGTAACGTTAGGGAATAAGATGTTATGTTTCATATTTGAAGTTTTTCAGCTGTATGTCTTCAATCAGTCCTGAAGATTTTTGCTAAATGGTTTCCACTGATGGGAATGGGAGTGGCATAGTTTAAGACAGCTTGATTTGAAGATACTGATAATTGATTTTATTTATTCTGTGTTGTTAGTAGCAGTATTTTGAATAATAAACCCTCAACAGATGGTTATTTTGACTATGGGAACTTGTTGGGTCTGAGTGTACTTTATACTGGTGTCACTTGCAATTTCATGTGTCATTAGCAGTATTGACTAATGACTCCTTTGTGTCTGTTGCCCATTGTGTCAATGCAGCAATGGAGCATGTGCACCGTTTCTGTACTCAGATGCATTTGTGCATTTTGGTTGAGAAATAATTACCATTTGGTGATTGCCATCATCTTGAAAACCATGTCTTTATTCCATTCTCTCATTTTTCTTAAGTCCTCAATTTATATGCAGCTGATCTGATTTGTGCAAAATTTTGGAGCTAGTAGGCTGTTTACTTTTTAAATAAACACTGAGAAAGCTTGTTTTTCTGCTTTGGATCACCTTTTATTTCCTGCTAGAATTAGGTTTAATAAGGTTTCTTCTCATACCAATTACTTGCTTAGAAAGCAAGGGAAATCTCTTTCTCTCTGGGAAAGAGATTAGGCCCAATTTCCCCTATTTCAATGGGTGTTTTATCAGGAATGGGACTGAAAGATCTGGTTTTTATAGGTTGGGGAACAATAGGATTTTAATTAAATAAACTCTGAAAGCTAATTTACATCTCTGTAAGAAATAAACCACTTTCTGAAAGTATTTGAGTATATCTTATTGTGGGAGTAACACAAAGTCCATTCATATGCCTTTTTCAGTGACCCCTGAATCCTGAAATTATTTGGAAGGATCCAATGTCTGTTGTCTTAGTTTTAAGTGTCATATTTTGTATATTGGTATGCTGTGTTTTGCTGCTCAAGGTAGATTTTATTCAGCCATTTGGAGCAAAGGTAAATGTTTGGACTTGTTTTAAATAGGATGTATTAGAAATCTGGAAAGCACATTACTTTCTAAAATGTGTTTTCAAGCCAGTCATGATTTCCCATTTGAGTCCCAGTAGCATGACTTCACTACAGCGATTGTTGTTCTGATGACTTGCTATGGGAGCTGATCTAATCAGAAAAGAATTGCTACAATATAGGCTTTGAAGAGGGAGTGCCATTTCTCTGGATTTCTCAGTTTTGTAAACACCTCCTTCAGTAAATTTCTTAATCAAATGTGAACTATGTTGGCTTTATAAGACGAGCTTCAATCTATAATTTTAATGCTGATAGTTCTTTTTTTTTTTTTTTTCCTTTATACAGTCTGCAGAATGCTTCATACTCATCTAGGCCATTATCAGAGTGCCAAATTTTCTATGTCCCAGCTGTTGAGTACTGTAACTAGCAGAGTCAGCTGTACAAAATTCATTGCCTGTCTTGGAAGGCTTGGGATCGTATGATGCCGCATCATTAAGATGTTCAGGCAGTTTGACTTAGGAAGATAAAAGCTGCCCTTTGTAAACATAGAAAAGTGAAATTTTACCCTTCCTCTGTTTCTGTTTCCAAAGTAGGCTGCAGATTTTGAAGATCATGCCATACCAAGTACCTTGTTGTTTTAGAAATTGAAAGCCAGATATTTGTGTGTCTCCAAATTCTGTCTGCTGATCATGTCTCTGGCTGTGACAGTAAATAATTAGGCAACTGTTTGCTAAATCTGACATACCACTGAAGTGCTGTTTGCTATGGGAGAAGAGAGTGTTGTTTTCTGATCCCTGGTCAGCTCAGTTGCTGGCTGTCATTTTTTTTTTTTTCTTGATTAGTAATTATTTGGCAGTATTTCTAAAACATTTTGATGGAGGGAAAAAAGTCACATTATCTCAGATGTTTCAGAAATCAGATTGAATCCAGCTACTTATTCAGGGGAAAAATTGCTTCTTTGTTGGTAGCACCTCTAAGAATTCAAAGGCAAACAGAGAGTGGCAAAAAACCATTTAGTATAGTTTATCTGAAGTATTTTAGGTATTTCACAGCTTGTTTAAGTAATAAGAGAAATCATACAAATATTTGTTAATATAATTAAGATTCAACATTTTCTCAAAAATTATATTTGAATTCTCTGGGAGGTTGTAAAGAACTTCAAAAATTATTCTTGGTGCTCTGTAAGTTACCTCACAGTTGCCTGGGAAGAAAATGTAATGAAATTGTTAGCTGTAGCGTTTTTGATAAATAAGAAAATGTGCGATAGTATTTCATATACTTTTCATTTTTAAAGCATTTTAATTGCCATCTCTGTCATATGGCATAGGAATGCATTGTTTGGTGCCGTCATTATTTGAGCATTAAATATTTGAAGATTATGGTTTTAAGCTGTGAGTGCAAGATGTTCATTAGATTTCCTCTGCTATAAATCTGAAGTAATAAACTGAGAATCAAGTTTATATATATAAATTTATCATCCCTCTGAAATGGTCACTCTTTAATTTAACTCTGTATTTTTCAGTTCAGGTAGTAAACTTTTATTTGAATAGCAGTTGCAACAAGCCTTTTCTGAAAGATTTTGCACAATTATGTAACTGGGTTGTCTCCATTTTGACATCATTTTTGCTAGGGGTACATCTGTTAATGACAGCATGACTGCAGTACCTGGAAAAGAGCTAACTCATGGAGTAAAGTGTTGAATAAATCATAGTTATTCAACAACATTCTTTAACTATGTAAGCCCTTGAAGATTGAAATATAGGGTTATCTGGGCTGTGCAGAGCTTTTAATGCTGTAGATTTATACACCTATATCTATAGGAAACAGATCTATTAGAAAATTCAGCTTGACATGACTGCCCATGAAAAATAGAGTCTTGCAGTTCAGGGACTTGATGAAATTGTTGCTAATGCCAGGAAAGGTATCACATGAATCTTTTGTTTGCAATGGGTGCCTGATTAGTGCTTCCTTTGGGTACTTTGGGCTTGCTGCATAGCCCTGGTGTCCATAGGAAGGAGAGGTAAGCCTGGGAGACAGCAAAACTCGGGTTGGGTTGTTAAACTTTGGTACATTCTGTTTCAGAATTGGCATTGCTCTCTTGCTTTAAAAAGATCTGTAATACTACACATTCAGCTGAAGCACAGCAAACAGCTCTGGTTCTGTATTCTGAGAACAAAGACACTGGAGATGGACGAGAGCTAGCAGGTCATCTGATGCATTTTGTTGCCTGTTTAGGGTTCAGAGACAATGTAATTTGTTCTAATGATTGATTGAGGGCAGTGTCGAGTAAAGCTGTTCTGACATTGGGTACAGGTTTTGAATTAAGATAGAAACAATAGATGCTTGTTGTCCAGCTCCTTTGAGCTGACTTCAATAAGGGAGCATTTGCACAGAATGGTTTTTATACATCTGAAAATGAATTTTAGGAATTTGGAGGCTCCTAAATGTGTTAGGTGTCAGATTTACTCCAGGGATATTATTCTTCAGAGATGATCATAGAGCAAAGACAGTAGGGGCCATGATAGATGCTCCTGGCTCTGGAATATGTGAATTTCCGAATCTCCTTATTTATGCTTTGAAGTTGGGGAGCTGAATTTTTAGTCAGCAGAAATCATGCTCTTCTGGGCTCTCATCTGTGAACTAATTGGATCTTCTGCTTCAGGGTTCTGATTTTGAATGCAGCAGGAAATCCTAAAGTGAGTAATTGATTAGGTAGTTTCCACTATGGATAGTTTTCTTTGACCTCTTTTCAGGTGCTGGTAGTATCTAGCCTCTGGCCTTGGGATTGATCTTTTGTTTTCTTTTTTTTTAATGGGAAAGTTATTTTGGCTGACTATTGGGCACGTGTGGATTATCCAACTGCATGTCACCTAATCCTTTCTTTGCCACCATGCCAGTCTTCAGCAAGACAACCCTGTTGTTTCCCATATTCCTAGCGCATTTCCTTCAGCAGGTTACCCTCCTGGGATAGAAGAATTGTAGCCAACAGAAAATGCCTTCAATTAGGGATGGAAACATAATAGCTTCTGTGCTGTCTGAAGTCGGGCAAAGTTAATGGTCAACTTGGGCCACCTAAAATGTAAAACCTGAAGTTTTATTCTGTTTCAGCATTCCTCCTTATTTAAAGCAGAAGTTCTGACTTTTAAATGGCTTGGAGATGGGATATTTCCTTGAGTACATTAATCTTAAATATGAACCAGGTCTTGCTGATTTGACTTGTATGAGTCATCCACTTGAACTAAAGGGAAGAGGTCTTGGAGTAAAATAGAAAGAACCTGAATGTTGGGCAATTCAGTGAGATTTGTTTGTGTAAAGGCCTCAAGATTTGGGCAGAATTTCCTGAAGCTGAATTTGATGGGATACATAAACTGTGGCAGCTTCTCCATGATTTTAATAGATACCTGTTTGGTGGACTAAGGCAGACAGAATTTGCCATTGATTCAAATATCTTTTATATATGAATTGGAGAAGACATCAAAGGTCTGCTTCTTTGCTTTTCTGCTACTTCCCAATTCCCATTGAGTCAGCAACATCTTTTAAGTAGAGCTCATAGGAATATTCCATAATTCTTTTTTTAGGATGAAAACCAAGAGATGGTCAGGTATGAGGGGAGGAAAAAAGGAAAATGAACCTGAGTCACTATTGGGTTGAAAGGTTTATTTTGTCTCAATCTATATTTCTGGTTGAGGTGTTAATAATTGTTTTCTGTGATCAACTTGGCTAATTTCTAGTGGGATTTTGCTTGAAAACCAGATTATGCTTTATTATTTTTCCTTTATGCTGTTTAAAACAAGCCTGATTTGAGGAATTTATTCCACCATTTCAACATGTACTTGGAATTAACTACTTTGTAAAATAAAAATGGGCTTATTCATATGCTTGAATTTAAGTGCAAGTATTTTATAAGTTCAGTCTTAAAATAATAACATTTTGTAAATGTCAAATATGAATGCAGCTTATGCATGCCTGAAATGTTTCCTGTAAAACATCATTAAAGCCGTTTAAGTTAACAAAGCCTTGTTTTTCTGTAGTGGGTGAAAATATTCATGTACTGAATGCTTCCAGTCAGCCCAGCTTTCAAACAGGTGAAACAATGCTTACAAAGACACTTCAGTCTGCTGGTCACATCCTGAAGGGCATGTTAATAGCCACATCTACAAGTTGATCTGTGTAGGCAGACTTGGTGCTTTTGTGGTGGAAAGACTGGCACTGGAAACCCACCCACCCACACAAGGCTCTTCCCAAGACTGGGGTCCAAGTAATAGCTGATCCTTTGATAAGGCATATTCCTCCTAAAGTCAGGCCTCCTGTAGGGAATTCCAGTTTGCTGTAGCTGCATTAAAAGCAAGTCAGTGTGGCTCCAGATTTAATTTTATTTTACCTGGTGAGTACATAATTTTCCTGTGGAGTGTTAATCTATGAATTCCTTGGATTTCGTACAAGATGAAAATAGCTGCCAATAAATCTGTGAAAGGGTGAAGATTCCAGGCAAATGTATTGAAGGTTAAATTCTGCACCTTGCAATCACACAATTAGTGTAGCTATTTCTGTAGGACAAGGAGGATTAGGTCTCTGATGGGCTTTCCAGTGGCATAGGCCAAAATCTGCTCTTGATTATAGCCACATGGCCCTTTTGAACTTGGTTTACTTTTAAACATATCTTCATTGTTCAGTTTCATAGTTAATATGTGAAATTACAGTATTTAATGATGTGTTCTGCAATGCATATAAATACAGATCAGCAGTTAAGTGGGGTTCATAACCTAATTGTGTTGGAAAAGTAAATTAGTTTGGCCTGAGGTTCAGGTATCCAGCTATCTGACAGCTATGACACTTGGCACCACGTGGATCTAAAATTAGTAGAGCTCTTCTATACTGGGATTAGAGAGATGTGTGTATGTTTTAGTTCACAAAATGGGTAAAAGTCTGACTTTGTATGCAGCTTTCAGAGGCATGGTTTGGGCATTTTGCAGGTGAGACTATGGGTGAACAGAGAAGTTCCAGAAAGTCTCTTGCTGGGTACTGGAATGGATATCCTGTCTAAAGTCTGCTCATGGACTTGGCTTCTGCCTGATCAGATTACCCTCTGTGTGCTCCTCATGTGACGAGTCTCCTAGGCACAGTAGAAGCAACATTAGAAAATGAGTGTAATCATTTGGACAGACATTTTGCAGCAATATTAATGATAAAGCATCCTGAATTGTTCAAGCAAAAGAGCTTTCTTGAAAGGAAAATGGCACTTTCAGTGCTGTGGTTTTTATTCAAACAAAACTTCTGTTAATTTTGGTGGGAGTCAGGAACTTAGCTATTGATGTTTATAAATATTTAATGCTTTAAATTACTTTGCCTTTAGATAAATTTTTAATTTTGAGATAAAGGGTTTACATTACATCCTAGGAATTAAGAAATGACTAGAGCACTTGTCTGGAGAAGCCACTGCCATGTAGTTGTATATAACTTCTGGGAACAAGGTATTATTGCTAAGGTAGTTCTGGTTTCAGAGTGGGATATTTTCAAAAGAACATAGAGCAATGTGATTGCAAGTCCCAATGACTTTTAATAGCAGTTAGGCTCTTCCCTGCTGTTTGTGCCTTGGAAGTTTTCCTCTGGTAGCTATATGTTCATTATTGAGATCATAATCTGATGTTGGAAAAAATTTCATAATACCATGTATTACAGAGCAGTTCTGCATTTAAAATTCCATTTTTGAAATGTTTTAAATATGAAGTCTTCTCTGGAGAAAAAGTAATCCTAATTTTTAGAAAGAAAGTTAATTTATTAATTAAAAAGGACATACATTTCAAACATTCTGAAATTTTCTTCATAGAGTGGACTTGTTAGGCTTTATGCCTTCCACTCTCTTAATTTTTTACAAAGCAGTTGCTGAGAAAAATTTGTGGTTTTGAGTAGGTTTTCATTTTGCTCCACTGGAAATTTTTTGTCTACCTCCAGTTTACACTGGAGTTAAAGCAGCCTTTGGCTCAGTATCTCTTCAAAGTAGAGAAGAACAGACACAGATGAGCCACAGGAAGAAAGCCAAAGTTGATTAGGTCCCTTGATGAAATTACCTTATAATTTTACCATGCTCAACCAGATACTTTTGCACTGTATTTTTTTTTCTATGTTTTAAAATAGAGCCCTTGTTAACAGAGTCCATATCGTTCTTGTGAGGCCAGATCTATCCTACCTCTGAGAATATTCACTCAAATTCTCATTTTCTGCTGTTGCAAATTGTATTAAATGAAATCACATTGGTTCTTGCAGACCTTGTATGTTTCTACTTAAACTGTACACTTATTTTTGCTTTCTCATGGATATACATTTCCTTCAGATCTTGGATTACACTAAATCCAGCCATCCAACATGCTGTTTAAAGTGGGTGTATGGTAGGACTGAGCAGCATCAAACAGTTATTATCTAATTTATAAAGATTATATTAGTATCCTAGAAACAATACATGTTTATGCCTTGATATTTTGATTATCATACTGAAGCATTTTTTTGCTTTGGGAACAACAAAATACTCAGGAGAATGTCAAGAATTAGGTTTACACTTTGAGAGCTTGTGTGTCTCTCCAATAATTTGCAATTTAATACCAAATATAAGGATTTGATTAAATAACAATAGCAAGTGGGTGATCATCTTTATTTTAAGCTTGAAATGTCCTTTGAATTTGGTGCCTAGATTTTTGTAGCCATTTCAGTGGCAACGCTGTGAATCATCTGTTGCAGGTCTGGGTGTATGACTAAATTGTTGATGGATCTTTGTATAATTTGTTCTGGATACTGTTTTTTTTCTCTTTGCATTTCCTCATCTAATATACTTTGAATCTACTCACTTCTGACCTTTGATCATTTGGCTTCTTTTGGGAATACTTCTTCATTGGAGGCTGGCGGAAGCTTTTGGTTTTTTTTAAAAGACTTTGTTCCTAGCATCTGGAAGACCCTCTACCTTTGGTTCCCCTTTCTTCTTTCCTTCATTATCTTTTAAGTTAAATTTCAGCAGTAGGTTGGATTCCTTGTTAAACTGCAGGCAGACGATGGGTTTCCTTTCAGGTGTTGAATTGTACATCCTCCTCAGGCTGGTCCATTCCCTCTCATGGTGGGAAAGGAGAAGTCCTCTATTCCATTCTCCTCCTGCTGCCACTGGCACAGAGAGCACTTGAGCACTGGCTCTGGTCTAGGAAGCAGTGTGGGCTTCACTCCCTGAACTGTAGTTAAAGCTGTTGAGACATCTTTGAGCTTTTCCTTATCATAATGAAATGTAGAAAACTGTGTGTGTTGAATGAGATTTCTCAGACTATGTGGCCACGTGCTGGTTCCTGCTGTGAACTTGAGTTCCTGGAGTCAGGATCGAGCCTGACTGGAACTCGAGTATCAGGTCATGCATCATGATGTGCTCCTGTCCTGCTGTGAGAGAAATTCAAGGCTAAATTCAAGTTTAATCTCTGTCAGGGAAAGTGCAGAGAGAGGGAACACCACCAAGCAGACAGACAGATGACATCTAAAATGTTTCTTTTGCTCCTGGCTTCAGTACTCTGACTGGCACCTGGATGTGTGAGCATTGCTGCTCAGGGTGAGAGAGTCAGTCTGGTTTTGCACTGCCAGTGAAAGCAAATGCTCCACCCTGCTGTTAATTATGAAATACACCAAGATGTTTTCTGTATCTTAACTGCATTTGAAACGCCAAAGATTTGTTTGTTGGCTTAATGACTTGGCTGATAAATAATTTTTGTTTGATTATTTTGCTTTTTTTTCTTCTGAGTAAATAAACAGATGATCACAGTATTTTTCTTGATGACTAGCAGTTATTGTTGACCAAGATGCTATATGAAATAATGGAGTCTGCTTGCAATTTGATTTTGTCAGTGTAGCAGAAGGGAGTCTTATTAACATTTTTGTATTTTCATGATTTTTTTCAGTTAAAATATTTTTACTTCAATATTTCAAGATTAAAAATCTCAGGATCTACAAGTTCTTTCTGTGCCATGGTACTAAAGCATTTAATGGCTGTACATATTCTTTGGTGCTTCTACTATTGATGTACTTTGTGATGCGAGTGTGATTGAATGTAGTGCTTTTGTTGCGTTACTGTTTTATGTAGTATATCTTTGATGTGAATTTAAGAATTCCCTTTGATTTTTTTTTCTTTTAGGTAGTTCTCAAATACCTAGTATAAGATTTATTGATTTGTATGCAGTTAACATACAGTTTTCCACTGATAGTTTTGGTAGTTCAGAGATGCTTATCTTCTGTTTTTAATTTTGTTGGGTTTGGTTTTTTTTAACTTTTTATTTTAATCATATTTCCTATCTTGCTATTTCTAATAATCCTCCTAGTTTCAGTAAGTGAGTCTGAGTCTTAACATTTTGGAGTTCTCCCAATCTGAACACATTGGTATCATCAGACAAGACTGGTTTTGTTTGCTGCCTTCTCCAGCTCTCTAGTAAATGTACAATACATTGTTGACTTCTGGAAAACCACACCATTTTCTCATGTTGGAAGACAGTCAAGATTCAAGAATTTATTGTTCTGTAAGTAATTTTTCAGGCTACAAAAGGATTGTGCCCTATATACTTATTGATTTTAGTTAGCTTTTGTAAATATGAGTCAAATTTCCTTGTATTTATATGTACGTGTACACACACACACACACACACACATATATATATATACACACACACAGCCATACACATAGCTGGTTTTATTTTTAACTCAGAGGAAATCAAACAGTTATGGAGGAATTTGATTTATCATGACAGAAATTATGAAAACAGGCTGCTCAGGAAAGTGGTGGATTCCCTCAAGGAATTCAAAAGACATGTAGATGTGGCACTTGGGGACATGATTCAGTGTTAGTTTTAAGTTTGATCTTAGTGATTTTGGAGCTCTCTTCCATTCCATTACAGAACATTACATTATATTACATTACATTACATCACAATTTTCCGTTGTGAGTATTGTTCCCAGTACTTTAGGTTTGTTTTTTTTTGTTTTAATTTGTGCTTTCCAGTTACTCTTGGTGGAACTGATTAAAGCTACACCAGTAATCTCTCAAGCTTTTTCATTTATTTCTCACAAATTATCTGGATAACAGTGATCTATTTTAGTGTAGGTTTTTGTTGTTGTTTTTTTTTTCCTCTGATACCTTAAGTCCACTCTGAGTTAGTTGGTAGTAGATGTCTATGTATGCTGCTTTTTGGTGGATAGTGCTTAAGTTTCATGTCTAAGTAATTTATTCTTTGAGACTTCTTCCTGTGATGAAACTTAGTAATTTTTCTGTAAAGGAGGCTGTGGGGAAAGGAAAAACATATTGTTGTCTTAAAGCCTATGACCTTTCTCTGTAAATAATTTATTCAGATACTAAGCCTTTGCAGTGGCTTGTCTATTCTCACCACCTCCCTGATTCTGATCATCTGTGGACACATGTGTTATTGTCTGATTTTGTGTCACAATTCTTATTCACTTTCAATAGTTATTGAGTCTGCTGCTTCTTTTTTTATCCTGATTTTTTCCCACCGTTGTTTGGTTAGGGCTTCTATCTGAACAGGAATTTTGCTATGCCAGAAAGTTTTCTTCCAGCATGTGCCTGTTTACTTGGTGGCACTGGACATTTAGTCTACTAGCCTTCTGGTACCAGAGTAAATTATACTCTCTAACATTGTAATCTCTTTCTTTTTAAAAAAATTACTTTAGAACTTCCCTCCATCACCTAACAATATCTGTGGTACATATAACAAATGGGAAAATTTTAGGAAATAGGGGCACGTGTACATTGTAAAGCAAAAATTTCCCTTAGCACCTAATGTTTTCTCATTTTATCCTGTTAAGATATGTATTTGTTCAATGTAGTTTTGGTTTCAATGTCTCCTGCTTCCATGTGACTTACCTGTTATGCTTTACTCTGTTTTATAACTATAAATCATGGTCATTTCAATATACTATTACTGGCCTTTTTAAAATCCAACATAATTTTGACATCTGAAATCTTAACTGCATTAAGATTTTTCATGTTTGGTAGCTGCATATTGATCTTCTAAAATTTCTCTAAAACTTGAACAAGGAGACAAATGGAGTGAAATCCTCTCTGTTAAATGCTAGTCATCCCCAGTCTTGTCCAAAATACTGACAGTACATTGTGTTATCATGCAGATAAGTGTCTTGTTAAATTATATCTTGAGACAACTGATCAAAACAAAGACTGAATCATGATTTCAAGATTTAACCTTTTTAAATTAGCAGTATTGGTTTTTTTTCTGATTTGGAAGGCACAAGTGACATTTTTATTAACTTCAGTAAGTACATATTTATATCTGCCTCTTCTCCCAATTGTCTTGCCCATGCTGAAGGTTTCCTGATGGACACTGTTGGCTGCTTTGTGAAGGGGATCTTTCATCATCTGGTTCTTCCTGTGAGTTTGTAAACAGGAATTTTCATATGTCAGTTGCTGCTGATATTTTTAGTATGGCAACAGTTTTATCTGCAAGTGGAGCATTTTATCTCACATGCTGGGCTTTTGACATCAGGGTAAAGCTATTTTCATGTTTAAATTGATATCACAGTTGCTGTTAGTGTTGGTTTTGATAATGAGCTTGAATGTCCCAGCCCACCCCACTGGGGTCCCACAGTCTGGGACCCCGTGCCAGCTCCCTGGGAATGACCCTCCAGTGATTCCACAGCAGGGCTGGTCCCCACAGCCTGGCACTGCTGGGTTCCCCCTGTGGGCCCTGGCTCAGCCTCAGCCCATGCCCAGGGAGGCTCCCAGTGCCTGGAGCTGCCCTGGTGTCCTGGCTGGGGTGGTGTGGTGGGCTCTGGCTGCCAGGCCTTGCCCTGCTGCCCCTCCATGGGAAGCACCCACCACCCCCAGCACCATGACTGTTCTGTGCAGACCCCTCTTCTGCTTCACCTATTTGTTTGTCAATGGTATATAATGTATTAGTTTGTAGTTTTAGTAGTTTGTAGTCCTCTTTCCTGGCCTCATGGTATGGTGACTTTTCGTATTAGAGTGTGGTTTACACCTGCCCGGCTTTCTGTACCTTCCTGGCAGGCTGTGTTATATCCCATCCTGTTTAATGTGCTGCCATTGTGTGATGACTTGACAGAAAGATCAAATGTGTGCTTGAACATAATGGCTTTTATTATATTCATTAGCAGTGCTTAATTACTTTAACCTAACAACCCAGTGATGGGGAAGGACTAGCCATAGAACAAGTTCATTGCACAACTTAAAAGGTTCTAAAATGTGACTCCAACAAGACGCTCAGGAGGTGGGAGGCACTCCCTTAGGAGCTAGGAGAGGCTCACACTTTATGCATAAGTATTGCTAGTTGGAAGCATAATTAATGTTCAGAAAATACTGTGATTCTTGTAAGAAATGCTCTGGAGTGTTGCTATGCTGATTTAATGCTCAGCCCTCAGGCCACCCAGTGTACAGAAAGCTCCTTTGTCTGCTGCAGCCAGGAAATGAAGTCTGAGAGGTACTAAAGCCTTAGTACAAACTCAGTGATGTCTGGCAGTATGGGAATATGTAACAAAACTATATAGAAGACAAAGGACAAAATCCAGTCCTAAATCCTGGCTAAGTCAGGATTTTAAATGCAGTGGTCCAGGTTGGCTGCTTTCCACCACTGAATTTATGAGGGGCATTAGTTTATCTATGTCTTAGACATACTGCCTTCCCAGAGGTGATGATCTTGTCCTCTGCCTAGCGTTCACCATATGCCAAAAATCAGATAGCAAACAGCCTGGATGTTTTTTGTGGTTTGCTCAGCAGGGTAACCTAATCCAAAACTGAATGCTGCTTCTGTATGAATTTGCATAAGAATGACAGTGATTTGAGTGTTTGAGAGTTAGGAGTATTTTTAGGCCTCTCTGAGCAGGAAGACTTTTGATTATCTGCAACTAGAATGGCAGGAGTATTTTTTGCTATTTGGGTAGGAATATAATGATTTTCTTTTAAAGCTGAGTTACTGGGTGAACATGTCAGAGTAAAAAGGCTGAAAGGAAAGCAAGTTATAGATAAGTATGCAGGAGAGAAAAGTGTAGGTTCTGGTGATTGCCTCTAAGGTTGCTTTTTGTTTATTGTTGTTAATATCCATGAAAATGAAAAGGATAGGTTGAAACACTGAGCTGTACCCTCCAGTATGGTAACACTTTCTCAATGAACCAGAGCCAAAGAAATTCCACTAATTTACTCCATAGTGACAACCCGTATGAAGGGTAGAGTTGTCAACAAGAAGAATATCAAGAGAGGTTATGATACTGCCTTTTGAGTATGCAACTGTCTTCATTGAAAGCACTCTCTTCTCCACTCCATTGAGTTTCCAGTGATCTGTGATAGGAAACTCTATAAAAATTCCAGAAGAATCAGGCTGTGGCAGGTGGTCCAAGCAGTACTTATGAAAACAGCAGTGAAGATTTGGAAGATAACCGAGATTTCCCTTCTCCACAGCACCTTCTGTGCTGTCCTATGGCTAAGGAAATGGGAACTCTGAGGAACTTGGGGAGCAGTGAGCACAGCCTGCCCTCCAAGGGACAGGGTGCCCAGTGTGATGACAAGGCTGGTGGACATGCTGCCCCCAGACCTCTGAGCAGGGCCAGCCTGGGGGCAGTAGCTGATTCAGATCCCCCAGGTGTTTTGAGGTGTGCCCAGGAGCCTTAAGACAGCTCTAAGGGTTCATGACTCTGCAGCAATGATATTTCCTTCAGCAGGGCTAATAAACACCTTGCTGCTGAATCTATTTGCACACACTGCATCACTCCTTCCCTCCCTGCCCTATGCAATGTGTTATTTCTCTCAGTGTGAAATGGTTATTTCTAATATTGTTACATATTCCTTAAACGAGGTATCTTTGCAGAGATTTCTTTGCAGCACCGTATGGCTCAGGAAGGAAAGATTGAGTTGTTCAAGTGGACAAGAGATGAGTTCATTCTGTCCCTGTGGCTGCCAATGTATTTCCTTGGCATGTTCTGGATGGGAACTGCTGTGTATAGCCCAGGATGTTTTAGTTCAGAGAAGGGGATCATCTGATAGAAGAGACTGAAGTATGTGTTGAAGTATGTAAGAGATTCTTGCACAGTCGTGTACAGTCTCATGTAGACTTCATTACTGACAGTCCTTGACTATGCAACTTTTTTTTTTTTTAATTACACTTCAGCTTGCCACTGATAATTTTTCTACATCTTGTCCTTATGTCATGATACTAAAGCTTCCTCTAGCTGTCAAAAAGCCCACTGCTGCAAGGTCAGCTTGGGATCCTGTGGTTTTGAAATTTATGAATCTCCCCTTGCATGAATGTTGCCTTCGTGACCTCGTGCCAAGTGAAATATCACTTGGGCTATTTTTGGTAGTTCTTCTGTGACAAATTTCTACCTGAGTCTCCAAGCAACAGCATTTCACCACAATCATGAAAATCCCGTGTTTCTTTTCTGAATGATGAATCTAAAACCTCAGTTTTTAGAACAACATTTAGTACAGAAGAAATAAATACAGGTCTAATGTTCACAAGATTCTGATTTCTTTTACTGACTGTTGCTTCCTCTGTTTGTTTTGGTATGTGGAAGCTAAGGAGGCACAGATAATCTTGAAGTGCATAACCTAGTTAATCCTGCCAAGATGCCAGCTGTCTGGTAACCTTTTCCTCCAGCTGAACATCAGGGCTCACTCTAGGAGACCAGTTTCTGCATCTTCCACCTACTTACAGGATAGAAGTGAAGGGGAATAAGTGCAGCAGCAAGGTCATGTGAACTCTGAGCAGCCAAGCAATCAATACAAGCAGCACACTTTGGGCTGAGCTGCTGGATCAGATGTTCAGTTCAGGAGAACAGTGTTTCAGCTGCTCCTTGTCCAAGGCAGCTGAAATGGCTCTTCCATCTCTGTTGGAGAGGATGGTGTTGGCCAGTCATGTGCAGAGGGAATTACAGACTCACTGCAACAGGGTATGAGAGTTTTGTACTCTGTAATCCAGTAAGACCCAGGGCACATGATCACTTCTGCCATTCAGAAATGCCCAGCCTTGCAAGCATCACGGGTTTAATGCTGCCTGTCTGCATCTGAAAGGACTGTAATTGCTGTGTGGTGTTGCAAAAGGACAAGTTGCTCTAGACTAAGATAAAACAAGAGATTACAGTGCATGAGCCAGTCTGTATTAGCTGCCTCATGTGCCTGCTCATGTTCAGTGGTGAAATGGGATGTAACTAACTCTCCTTTCACAAAGCACTGTGCTTCGAGGCACATCTGACATTTGCCTCAGAGTAACTGTGATATATCTGATATGCTCTGTGTCCCTTTGTTGCCTGGCCTCACAGTACCCCACTTGTCTTGGGAAAGCATTTCCTTTTCCAGAATGCAGCAGTCAGCATGATTGATGTTTGCCAGGATTAAAGGTAAGGAGTTCAGGACAGTCGCTACAATACTTGGAAACCTGGACTAAAAAGTTGAGGCAAAACTTGTTTTACTGTTACATCAATGCCAGTAGATTAGCATGACTGGGACAATTCTGTGACACTGATGCCCACTGCCATAGAGGAACCTTCATTCATGGGCTGAAATTCTTTTTCTCCATATCGGGCGGCAGCCAAGCTCTGTTGGGAATGGTGGATGACCCATGCTCACCCTGAACTGTGCCTGAGAATTGTCTGGGAGGTGGGCAGCTGGCATGGGCTGAATGCAAGCTAGAGATATCACCATCAAAAACTTAATAGAATGGAAGGATTTATTTTGCTCCCCACGAACACCTGGCTGGTGTTTAATTTGCTAGTATGGATCTAGTCTGAAATGTGTCCTAAAAAAATTTTACAGCTTTAGTTTTTTATAATTACTAGGCTATAGTAAGTGTTACAGTTGCCTTCTAGTCACATTAATTAAGCACTCTAAATTCTGATGTTCTATTTTAAGGAGTAGTCATTAGTGGTAAGATTGGAAAAATTGTATATGCAGATTTAGAGCAAAGGCTTTTTATTCTGGATATCATGCTATGGGGAAAATTTCCAAGTTAATAAGTGTTATTTAATTTGTTATGATTTTTATTTGTTTGAGAAAGTATGCCATCTGCTTGAATAAGAGGCTTCAATGTTTTTCCTGACCTCTTTATAAGTTGTTACTTTGCAGTTATGAATTCAGTTTGTTTAAAGTGGGTATTTTACAAGGGAGTATTTCAGTGCATAGGATAAATGAACTTACACCAAGGACATTTCAGGAAGGATTGAAACAAAAAATTAAAGTGAATTTAAGGTTTAGTAGTATCACTGCATGTTCCAAGCAATGCTTAAGTGGTCAGGAAAGTTGTATTTGAGCATTGACAAGTTGGGTGCTTTTCTGGGAAACTAGCAAAGCTTATGAAGTGCAGGTTAGCCAAAGATGCTTGCTTTCCTCTTAGGCCCAGTGGGCAAGGAGCATGCATTAATATTGTGTGTATATATATATACATATAAAATATGTATATAATTTTAAAATATTTTCATATTGTTGGTAATAGAAAAGCTACTTGAACATGGAAATATGTCAAATCCATGCTGGGGTTAGCTTAAGTGCAGTGGAAATGTAGCTACTGGTTTAGAGATGAAAAGGGAATAATGAACAATCTACAAGAGTTAAAAGCTGAAGCCTTGCATGTGATCAGTATTTCCAGACTTATGCTGTAGTAAAAATTTAGGAGATTGTGAAATTTTTATGCATTGTATGTTGCTGTTATGTTCTCTCCTGTAGCCTTTGGCAGAATTGACTATGAAAAATGCAAAAGTAATTTTCTTGGTTATGTTGATGGAGTAAGTTGTTTCTCATGTTTGTTCTGAACAAGAGTTCATGTAATGTGAAAGATAGCTAGTTCTGAGGTAAGACTTATTACTTCTAAAAATATAATCACTTTGTATGGAAGATGATTTTTTAATTTTTTTTTTCATATTGAAGGCATTAATTCTGTTTCCTCAAATATTATTCCTGAAAATAATAGACTTTTTTTCCTAAAGGTAGCTTACCTCCTTAAAGCAGAATAACTGATTTAAGCCTTCTTCAGAAGTCCTTCAGAGAACACTTAATTGTCCTTGTGTATACACAAAGTTGTGCCGTGGCTGTGCAGCATTAAATTCTCATTTAAAAAAATGTAGTGGCCATGTAAGGTCCAAATATTCAATTGATAAGTTTATAAAAAAGAGATTTTTGTTTTTCTTCACAGCAAAAAAAAAAAAAAAAAGGAAAATGGCATTTGTAGTTTGAAAAAAGACCAATAATATTTGGCAACTGAAAAAAACCCAAAACCAGGTGATAAAGTAATAAATCTCTTAGCTTGTCACTGGTCCTCGGGGGCTGCCAGTCACTCTCTGCTGTGCAGAGACATGGGATATGACATGCAGATGACTGCCCATCATCAACTAAATTTTGACAGGCTGTTGGAAAGCCATGGTAGCCCATGAACATTTTCAGCCACCAAGGCTCAGGGACTGTGACCTTTCCAAAGTGATGTGGGAATGCCTTGGATTCCGGTGAAGGCTGGGAAGCATGGGCACCCCTGAAATGCAGGTCTTGCTCTCTGCAGGGCCATGATCAGCACTCTCCTGGTGAGATGCTCCAGCTTTTGATGTGGTTTCATGATGTGGCCAAGTGCCACATAATTTATTTGGAACTGCATGGAGAGGAGTATGTGTTGTCACTAGGGATAGCTGGAAAAAAAATAGAAGGGATCTTCTTATGATTGGATTTATTTACTTATATATTTATATACAGCTTATGTGTTGATACTACAAACATTTTCTCCCTATGCCATGGTGGTTGGTTTTGTGTGTGTCTAGTGTAGCTTGAACTGTGTGGCCTCATTGCTGACATTTCTTATTTTAGACGTGCATAATAGTGTTTTATGCATGTTTCCCTTGTTTCCCTTCTCAAGGAATTTTACTTTTGTTTGGTGCCATTGCTTTGTAACAATGTTTAATACTTTGTAACATATGTGTCTAGTTGAGCTGTAGGGTACCCAGATTCTCTTTACATTAACTTTGCCCTGGACACCTCACTTTGTGTTCAGGCTCACTCCTTTGGGCACATTTAATTTCTCTTATCTCAGGTTATCCATTGTTCCCCAGTTTTATCTTTCCTGAAGACTTGAATTGCTCTCATCACCTTTTGGCAGGTTAGCCTAGCTCAGGGAGAGCAGCCACCGAATACATGAGGTGCAGAGTGAAATTGGATTACTTCCCAGTCATTGTTTTCATTGTGGTGTGAAGATGATGGGTTAGCAGCTAATGAGGTGCACTCATTTGCATTGTACCCTCTGACAGATTAGACAAGTTGAGTAGTAAGCATCAGCCTCGTGGAAAAAAAGATTTTAATGCATACGCTGGTGATTAAAGCTAATGCTAATTTCAGCTTCAGATAACTCTGTTGGTAGAAGAAAGGGGAAGAAAGAAAGGTGACCAGAGAGCATATTCTGTATCACTACATCAAAAAATATGTACTATGATGGCATCCAGGTTTTGGGCCGAAGCATTTGAATTCAGAACAGTTTCAGAAACATCTGATTCTCCAGCTCAGGATGCTGCTGGCTGATATACTGACTTTGGGAAGAATTTTATACTCCTCTTCAAGGCAACTGAGCCATATAATAAGATGGAATTACTAGCACTGTTTGAGTAATGTAAGGTTGTAGGAAAATGAACAGAAAATGAAAATGCAAATATTAGGTATTTGCTTTTCCAGCAGACTAGAATGCATTTAAAAGACTGAAAGAGCAGGAAAATATCTAAAAGCTGTGGTAAATACATAAATCTGAGCTCAGAATGTCATGCTGTAATGCAAAGCTTTATTTTTACTGTGGTGTATTCATTATGCCTGTGGAGGTGTATGTAGCCGGAAAAGTAAAAGAACTACTTAAAAAACTGTACTGGAAATATGGCAGACTAGGAAGAGCTAATCTTAAAATATATTTATTAGGCTTGTACATATTTTTTCCTTTGTTTTTTTAATCAGCATTTACTTTTTTTTTTTCCTTAATACTTTTCTATAATCTGAAAAAGCATCAAATGCTTGTGAGAGCCAAATGCAGAGACCATCTTCTACATGAAATGTGGACATAGATACCTTGTCCCTGTTTCCAGCAACACAAAACAGGCTCTCCAGGAGTGATGTGGAGTAACTGAATTTGCAGCAGACAAGATCAAAGGCAATGCTTACTGTGGAAAAGTCAACCATTTCTTTTATACTGCCACTGTGTTTTGTGGCTTAGGCTAACTTTCTGAAGTTTAAGGGATTTGTTCATTGATAAAGCAAAATACTCTGAAAGCATGTGAGTCTGTGTGACCACCCAGCCCCAGAAGACAAGACCTCATTCAGCCCAGTGTTGGTTGTTGATATGATACTCATGATAAAGTGATTCACAGACACTTCTAGAAGAGTTGATGTGATGTCTTTAGTGGAAAGGAGACAATTCCTCAAATAATGTTTTTGTCTTTGTGATTTTCTCCCATGTTGGAGTTACAATTACATTGCATAACTGAAACAATCACTGCATAGGGTTAATATAAGTTTGTAGGAAGAACTAGTTGACCGTAATTTTTTATTTATCTAGATTTTTTTTCTTTAAAGAGAAAATAAATAGCCATGCAGTATGGGAGTCTTTTCATGTGAGAAATAAAACTGTGAAAAGAAATGCAGAAATTCCTCAAATAAGAAGGCAACCTCCCACACTGTGGGGCTGAATAGATCACTGCTGTAATAAGTACCTAAGTTCAGTCATCACTTGAAGATCTTGATAAATGTCATAGTACTGTTACTGCAAATCTTGTAAAGATAAAAAAAAAGGGCAATGGACTGCTGTTACAGAAAGGAAGGAGGGACAGTAGTAGTTGCTCTCCTTCCCTGTGTGGACCATGATATTTATACTTCTTAAAGTTGACAAATTTTTTCTAGATGTTAAATAGGCTTTATGATTATATAATGGATGAGGAAATTTCAGGAGCATTTCACAATTTGAAATAACACAGCTTCACTCTCCTTGCCTAGTCACTGAATGATGGTTGATTTCCTGTGTGTAGAATTTGTTCTGGAGAAGTATTTTGAAGTTAGGGTGCACAAGATGGTATTTGAGCTTGAGTTTAAACTGATTTTTGCATTTAAATTTTTTCGGTGATGAATTACTGTGATGCATAGCTGAAGGCTGAGGTACCCAAAACTGGTAATGCTCTATCAAATAACAAATTATTTTTGTTTGTTCATATCTGTTAGTGGTAAGAGTAGTCCACAATACACAGGTATTTTTTGGTAAAAAAGTGTAACATGAATAATTTTCAGAGGAATATATGTTAAGTAGTGCTGGAGAGGCATTTTTAAAGGCCTCATAAAAAAAATCAAAGGCCTCATTAAAAAATACATAAGCATGATTTCAATGATTTCAGACATGGGCTTTTAAAAATGTGTGATAATTATTATAGAAGATTTAATAAATTATTCCATTGCAGTTTTGTTTTTCCTTATTGCAGTTCATATTTCAATGTATTTCAGTTGCTTACATATGTAGAATTGTACTACTACTTCTACATGGTGTTGGCAGAATGCTAGGGAGCATCACTCTAAACAGTGAGACTAGCTGTAATAAAAGACTAGCTGCTATGTGTGTTGTCATTTCTGTGATCAAGGCTGTGACTCTTGTAACATTTTGTCAGAAAAGAAGTCCACTGAGTTTGTAGCTTTGTCTTTTACTTGAGTAAATGGATGATGTGTTTGAACTTCTTACTCTTGTGCTCACTGTATTTAAAAAAAAACACCAACAAACCAACCACCCACAAAACCCCCTCACACAAAAAAGCCAAACTTGCCCCCCTTGCCAGCCATTACAGTATTGAAGGGCATGCACAGGGCTATGACAGCAATGTGGAGGTCAAGAGTAATCCTACCTCACTCAAAACTAGGAGTGTGGTACCTAAGCTCACAACCACATTTTTGGACATACCCTTTTCTGTTAACTACAGAGTGCTTTCCATGTCTTACCTCACAGCCCATCCATGTCTGATTTAATACTGGGATGAGCCCCAAGCACATACTACTAATTTTTTCTTTTGCTTTTTCATTCAGTCTGAATCCTGGGTTGCAAGGAAAGAAAACATGGGCATGGGGATGTAAGAAAGCTGCAGTGTACTCAGGTCAGCTCCTTGGTCTGAATAATCTTACAGCCTGTTGCAGATATGGATATTCTGCAGTGTTGGTGTAGCCTAAGAAGCAGTGAAATTGTCTGATAGCCCATCAGCAGATGATCCAAGAACTTCTCCACTGAAAATTGAAGAATGGTGCTGACTAATATGGTGTAACATAATGTAGACAAATACAATGACTTTGGCAGAGAGGAAAACCAAGAAACTTTTATTTTACATTTTTTGCAAAGCCATAAGCTAACAATGTGTTGCCTAAATTTTAGGGTTTATTTCCTATTTAGAGCCAGTGGAATCAGCCTTAAAATGGCTGTTGAACAACACTTGATATCAGTGTGCTGGTTAATGGTGTGGAAGAGCAAAACCTTATTTTGAAGAAGTAATTTCCCATGCTATTTTTGAGTTAATATAAGAGCATGATTGTGCTTCAATTAGGTTGCTTGAGGCCAGATGTCTACAAAGTTTATTTCATTAGCATGGTGAGCTTAGGGGAGGACAGTAGAAGTAAGAAGTCATGGTGAATTTTAAGCACAGGAAGCAGATGATGTCCAAAAAGCATCAGGATATTTATAATAGACACATAATACAAAGAAATAAGTCTCTAACAGGTAAAACTCCAGCCATGAAAACCTGATGAGATTTCTCTGCTGACCTGAGCAGATTTACTTGTGCTTCCTTCCTAAAAAACAAATCTGCCTATAAGTGTGAATACTGACCCTTTAGCAACTTTTGTGTCAGTTATAATAATTGTGGCTTATATGTGTGGGAGAAAAGTAGAAAACCACCTTGAATTGTTAATTTTGTCACTACTTTTTCAGTGACATCTCTCTATAGGCTGACAAACATTTCTACTTGCATGTTTACTCACATTTGCATGAGGAGGTATGAATTTTAAGGCTTGCATTTGATGTAGTTAAAAGGCTTTATATTATATTTTAAGTACCAGTGGCAGTTCTGAATGTTACAGCTTACCTTATAATTGCCAACTATCCTTTCAGAATGCTAACAAACATTTGGAAATCCATCATTATCTGGCCCATGTTTTTGATTCATTCCTTCAGAATTAAAGTGTGCTAAGAATTAACTTCTGCAAGCTGGTGAGTTTGCATTTTTGCCTTCAGTACAACTTCTCTGAAGTCATGACACTTGCACAGGAGTTACTACTGGTGAGATCTGGCCTGCCTTTTGGTTAGTAAAGCATCATCCATTGTGGTGTCAAAATAAGAACATAGGATAAAGCAGAAATCGAATATGAAAACATAGGATAAAGCAGAAATCAAATATAAAAACATAGGATACAGCAGAAATCATATGACTGATATTTCCCCCCTTAATTTTTTTTTTTGGCTGATCTAGATCTTCTAAGACAATTTATGTAAAAAATAGAAACCAAATCTCGATAAAATTTTTGACTTTTATCTGGTAGGTGTTCTGACTTAAAACATACTTTTGGATTAAAAGGTTATGCATTTTATCTTCCAAATATAAAAATGATTATATAGTTTGAGTTGAGGCTTGGCAGACAAAAATTATTTTCTGAAGCTGCTCAGGAATTGTGGCCCAATGTTGAAGGAAGTTCAGATTTCTCTGTAATACTTATGGTTGTTAATTACAATTTAAAACTGTGCTTTCTTATTTATGACACTGCTATTTTAACAGGATTTCCAACATTGGCAATCAAATGTTACCATACTATTTTTTTTAACCCACTTTCATGGTATGTGTTGTTTCCATTTACACTTATCTGAGATGTCAAATCAATTCAGGAAAATCTAATAGTAACAAATAAAGTGTGAGTAGTTGGAAAAGGTTAGGTGATGTTGCAGATTAATTTCATGAAGCAGCAGGAATTTGAAGACCTGGTTGGAGCTTGATAGGCTCAGAAATAAGACTTGACCTTCCATAGATGTATGATTCAGCAAGTTAAGAGGCTTGCTAAATTCAGTACTTATAATAAGCATCCATTAGCTGCCAGAATAAAAAATTGCCAGGACCTTTAATGTCCTTTGCTAAGAAAATTTTGTTAGATGGGGTCATATGGCAGGATGAATAAATTAGTGTCTAAAATCCTCTTCCATCTATAACACAACACTCTGGACAATGTGTGCTCATTATCATTTAGTTAAATATTTTCAGTCTTGTTTCATGGGTAACCAGTAGCTTAGTCATATAGCTCTGAAGTTGTATATGATTTTCCTAAAACAAATTATCTTAAGGAAAAAATCTTCAAATGCCATAAACTGAGAAGAAAGCAGATATGAATAATAAGATGTGAGGAACCTTAATGGAAAAAGTGCACATCATCTCAGGTTCAAACTATAAAGTGTCATTTTCTAGTAGTGAGTTCTCTGAGGCTGCTAGGTCATGCACATTCTGTGTATGCTTGTAATAATAGCATTACTGTGCAATTGCTTTATACGGGGGGAAAACAGAAATTAGTGGGCCAAAATCTCTGCTAAAAAGATCTGTTATTACTTTCCTTATTTGAAGTTGAAACCTGACCTTGCAAATACCTGGATTGTATTACAAAAGAAGAATTGTTCAGTACTTTTTTAGTTGTGGGTTTTTTCCCTAGCGTTTTGCCAGATACCTGGCACCAAAGAGTAAAATATTATTTTATTATTTTCTCATGAAAAAGGGGAAACTTTGAAAAATAATTGTGTTGGCTATTTTCTGAAAGATAGAGAATATGGTAAAGGTAGTGAACAATAAAGAATATAGTGAAGTGTACTATGCTGACCTATTTAGTCTATTTCATCTCACTGTGATAATCCTGGATTATGCTCAGTAATTCTGCTAACACTATTTACAAGAAACTGTGGTCTTTTTTTCATTTTCCTAAAAGGGTTTGGAAGTAACAAAAATATTTTAATAGTGATGGATAGTCCAGAGTTTGAAAAGCACTCATGCTTGGAGAGTAATAATTGACAAAAGAATTGGCTTTTCAAAATTGGAAAGAAAATGAGACGTTTTCAAGGTGAAATATTCCAGACAATGGAAAAAATTGTGAGAATTGCTCAGATGGAAGTGACAGGGTTTGCAGTCTTGCCCCAGTGCTTTCTTTTTGTCCTGGAAAATAAGCACCTTTACTTCTTATAATGATGGTAGCCCTCTTGCCTCATTTGACTGATTAAAAGGCTTGTTTGCACTAGATTTGAAGGTGAGGTCACAGTTCTCCCCTCCTTGTAGCTGCTTGGACAGCACTGGGGTAAAAGAACTTTTGCTGTGTGAGATTTTTGTTCCCTATCTATGCTGCTTCCACCTTCCTCCTCAGTGAGAAAGACTCATGCTTCATGGAAACATGCTCTAGTATTTAATTAGTATTGAATTAGGCTTTCATTTATGTCCATGACAGAAATTTTTTTAGGGTTCCCTATGCTTCCCAAGCTGTGCTTGCGGGGGGGAAAAAGGGTGTATATATACATACTTGCATTTTCTATAATTTTGGGTCACAGTAGTAACTTTTGAAGTTGACCAGTTAAATATTAGACACCATGCTATTGTGCTAGTGCATAAGGGTACTACCTCTTGCTGCACATTGAGAATATGCTTTTTTAGGTAAAGAGGACACTGAAGTTCTGATTTCCAATTCTGCTGTCAGTAGTAATGAATTTTCAATATGCTACTGAAAAGTCTAGGAAAATTGGAATGCAGAAACTGGCAGGTAAATGTGACTAATTTATTTTGGCCTTGCTGTTGGATAAAGGAGAGCTGGAAAAGTCAGAGCCTGCCAAATGGAGCTTCCTGGCAAGAACTGCCCTACCTCAGACCTTTGGAAAAAACACTCAATATGAATAGATGTGTTACAAAAAATCTCCCTCATTGCATCTGGAAAATCGTTTGCAGCCTGTTTCCATCAGTCCAGAAACTGGAATGTTCGTGTCTCTGCAACTGATTTGCATCCAGAGCCAAGGCACAATAACTAAGGTTGACTATCACTGATGGATCTCTGTGTCATCCTTTTTTGTTCCAAGTCTGGTGATTACATAGGATTACAGTGGATTTTGTCTATTTGTAGTTCAATTTTTTAAAAATTTTTTCATTTCTGTGGTACCTGTGTGTCCCAGATGAACCTTGGCTCCCAGCGTTCTGTTGGACTGTGGTTGAAGACCTTGCAAAAAGCTTTGTGGCAACCATACAAACTGCATTGCAGATTGATACTTTCAAAAAGTTCAAAACAAGCTTGCTCTGTTTTTTAAAATTTATTTTGGTCTTATAAATTACTCTTGTTAATCTTACAATTTTAAGAACTTTACATTTTAAAAGTTTTTTTGTAGAGTCTAGTGGTGCAAGAGCAGTATGATCTTATGACTGGTGAAGTAACTGTTGTTTAAGATTTCTCCAGCTTATTTGAAGTAATCAGGGAAACCAAATTGGCTGGAGGAGTTAAGTTACTCTTATAAGTCATTCTGAACAGGAAATTAAGGGGGAAAAAGCACCCCACTGTGAAAGTAGCAATGCACTGTGAGCCAGTGTTGAAGTGCAGTAAATAGAGAAAATGTGTTGTGGCACTGCTACATTCTTATCGCTTTACCTGTGTACTGACTCCATTTATTAATGCCACATAATAAATATGCTTGCACAGTTCTGAATAAACAGTACCAGCCATCTGCTAAGGTAGCTCTGAGCATGAGTATTAGTTGTCATCAGAGGTTCTTTTTTATATATTGGCAATAATTTTTACCAGATGATGTAATTTTTTTTTCTGACCATATAAGTGTAGTGGATTAACAAACTAGAAACCCATATAGTTTCTCAAAGAGGGGGATGGATTTATGGATACAAGATATTTTATCTCTTGTTTGTGGTTCAGATGTGGTGAAGAAATGGTGTTTTGTATCCTTTCTCTCTCTTTCCAACTTGAGAAATTTTTAATTCTGGGGATAGTTAAGCAGTCAGCTTGACTGTGTGGAGAGCACTGTTCTAATTCTACAAAGATTGGATAGACTTAATGTTTTCTTCCAGGTATGATTAAGAGTGCAGAATTTAAAAACTAACATGACTTAGAGTATGTTGACTTGAGTAGTTGCCTTACCTGCATGAGACAGCACAACAGTTGAGTTTGGCTTGTTGTGATAACGTTCCTGACTGTCTGGGGTCTGCTGGGGAGCATTCATGTTGTCAGATGGTGGAACTGACTTCCTACCTCTTTTGACAGATGGGGAATCAGATATCTTCCAGAGATAGTGTAAAGATGTGATTTTAATTCTGCACTTATCTTCAATGCAAGCTTCACTCCTCCAGACAACAGTGAAGTGAAAAAAACCAGATGTATTGAACCTTTGATTTTCTGTAATTTCCTAAAGTCACTTATTTGATAGCTTAAGTCTTCATCTGTGGTAATCATGGAGGCCTGCAATTGTTTCCTGTTTGTGTTTTATTTTAATATAGTTTTGTTGAAAGGCTGCTTGAAGCTATTGCAGGTGCTCTTTGTGATACCCTACTGCTTAGCCAGAAGTTCCAATGTTCAACTGCTACCAATTGCATCCTTTATTTAAGGTGATCATTTAGGCTATTTGAATTAGAATTTGAATGCTAATGAAAACAAAAGAGAAGAAGCTTAAACTTTCAGTTATTGCCCCTACTTTCACCCATCTTGCTTTTTATAAGAGTGCTCCTCAAGGTCTGGTTGTTTAAGTTTGAGGGAGCTGAATCAGGAAGCTGGCTTGCCTGGGAGAACATATCCCTGTTGTTCATACTGCATAGCTGGAAGATTTTTTTGGCTAGCAATGTGACTCCTACAAAAAAAGCTGTGCTTTCCAATGCCAGTTCTGGTTCTGGAAGCTCTGTAACAAGATGCCTCTTAAAAGTAGTTAGGTAACGAGACAGGATCCCTCAGCACTTTCCAATTTCTCATCCCTGGAAGGGAAAAGTTGAAGTTAGTCATTTTAAATTCACTGTGATTTATTTATATGCTGAATCCTTTTTCTTGGTGGGGACACATATTGCATTCTGGCATTGCTACCTCACATATGGCTCAAGAGGCTCAGATCAGGTTTCTGAACATGGAATTAATCCCATTCTCTGGCTATTTCAGCATCCCTTCCATCATCCTGGACTGTATCAGACCAATGCCAGGTTTCCACTGTGCTAAAACTTAGAAGAGTCTAATATTATTAACCCTACCTTTCAGCTTTCTGCATTAAGTATATTAAGCAGTGCTTTTGTATCTTGTTTCTAGGAAATAAGAGACAGGGAGTGTAATAACATATTATTAGATGGCAATGCTAATGGTTTCAAGAGAGTGTAGGGGTTTCTTTAAAAATAAATCATGTTAATTTACTTTCTTCACAAAGTCAGTCCCTACTGAAATAACACTGTGTACAATTGCCCTTGGAGTAAAACTTAGGGAAAGATTTTTTGTTAATCACTATTTCATCATTTGATGTATTTAGTAGGTGAACAGTGTTAAGATTGGTAATAGAGAAAGTGAATTTATTCAATTGAAATAAGTTGTTAGTTTTCCACAAAAGAATTTTGAGACTCTTTTTCTAGGATTTAAACATTATATTGATATTAGTACAGAAATACACATTGAAGTTTAACTGCTTGGCTTTTTTGTCCAGCACTTGCTTTGGGACCCAAGTTTTAGATACCCAAGTGAGAGGCTTAAAAATATTGAAGATTAAACTTTCCAATATTGCTTTTAAATCCTGTTTCCTCCTTAGTTGGTATAGCATGTTCCAAAAATGACTTCTCTACATTTATTAACTTCACATATCTATTAACTGTTTATGTCCAAAAATGTACAGGTGCAAGTTCTGTGATACTGTGACATCAGTCAGTATTAGTCACTTCAGATGTTACCTGCTCCCTGTCTGCTAATCCAAAAAGGTAAACCTATATGAACCAGCAGTTAATCTGAAGTAGATGACTATGTAGTTGTTGCTTATTTATGTTGTTTCAGTTAAGTAAAGTTTATCAACTTTCTATAATAAGAGACTGGGCACCTCTGTATCTTCAGTCCTCTTTGCTTATGTTTGCTGTTCTCCTTTCTGCTGAGTTGGTACACCTCCATTTTGTCTAACAGGATATTATTTTGGTAACAAGTAAGGAGTGCATTCCCAAGCCTCTTCTTCCCTCTCTTTATTATACTAATTTGTGGTTAAGCATGGATGTATAGTAAAGCTAGCAAACTTGATATCAAGGGATCATGGTGGTTCCCTACATAATTCTGATCCTATTTTCCTGTAATGGAGCTGAGCATTTGCTCCCCAAAAGAGCAGTGCTAAGGTAAATGTTCTCATTTTCACTATTGCTGTTCCACTGTGATAAATGTTTATGAGAAACGTATAGCTGATTATTGAGACAAATACAAATGGTACACAAAAGTAATGGTTGGCTTTTACGAAAAATGCACATTTGGAATCACATAGTGTGAAAAACAATTCACAAAATTGTAACAGAAAGAAGGAGAGGAACTCCTGAATATACCTAGGTCTCTGTTTTGGAAATGCATGCCACTGATACCTGTGCTAGGAAAACTGCCAGAAAGCATTTTGGTTGTCTCCTTGCTGTTTGTCTCCTAAGATACCAAATGTGCATGTAATAGAAGTGGAATCTTAAAGACTTGAAAGTTTCTCAAGTTTCTAACTTCAATCTCTTTTGCTGTTATGGAGATAGAACTCCTCTTGCTCCGCAGCTGTCAATAGAAAAGATTCCAATTTTCATCTGTAGTATTCCACTGACATAAAAATATGATTTAAATATAGTATTGAAACCCATGGTGGGTTTATTCTTGTCACTGCTTTTTGTTGTCTTAGTCATCAATCTGCTTCTTTAGCTACTTCAAAAGGGCACCACTAAAAATTGATGCTACTATTTTTCACTTAAATATGGCTCTTGTTCTGAAGCATCACTGCTTGTCACTATCTGGACTTTTCTGTGGCTGTAACTGAAAGCTAAAGCTAAACCTTTGTTTTCCTGGAAGTTTTATGCAACTGAAGTCAGATGCTGGGAATTTGGATTCTTGTGTTAACCCCCCATAGAGGGCTGCTCCCTCTATGTCATCAGGCTTGTAACTTTGGGTTTGGTAGCCCTTTTGAAAATGCCAGGCCATTTTAGGATGCTTATCATACCATGGCCATGGGAGTGGGATTTTGCCTCTGGGTAGTTTGGTCTTTGTGGCTGCACAGCTGTTGTTAGAAGGATGGTGCTGCTTTCCTCTTTGGAATCACAGTCAGCTCTCAGACACTCACATTTATGTACATCAAATCTCCATCTTGGTCTCACTCGGGTTAACAGAAGTTAACCCTAAAGAATCTCTTTGACTGTAACATCTTTAGTTCAGACTGTAAGCTTTTAAGAACACAGGTGTATAAAAGGATTTAATTATTCATATTAGGATTAACTAAGATTATATGAGTTCACTGTTTAGTCAAGTCACTAAAGAAATGCTTATGATTCACAATGGTGCAGGATTTTTGGGAAACTCTTATGCCACTGAAGTTTAAGGAGTTAAGTGTCAAATTGATGAACTCTGATATAGAATTGAGTCATGAATATCTTACCTTTCTAGTGCACTTGTCACACAGAAGTGATACTTGGCACTTCCTTATTTCATCGTTTGGGATCAGAATTCTCTGGGTTTTCCTTAGTAAGTATTTCTCTAGAGTATGGTGTTATCATTGGTCCTCTTATTTTTGTGCCTTATAACACTATTGGTACTAAAACTTGCATCTCTGATTTTTCTGCTTTTAGAAGAATCTAAGTTTATATTACAAATGGTCAGATTTTTGGCTTGGATGGTATCAGGGAAAATCTTGGTAATATGTGTCCTAAGGATTCAAAAGCTGAAAGCAATTGAGGCAAGGCTATTAAAAACAAAACAAACACAAAGCCTTCACAAAAATACCAACAAACCCCCAGAAAAAAGCTCCCTGCCTTTGTGAATTTGAAACCATACTTGTTTAAGCCAAACTTGGGGGTCTTTTTAGGATAGTGAGTAGTCAGAACTATTCACAGATATCAGACATGGAAATACAAAAACTGTATTTTTTCCAGATCACAGAGTTGGGATGGCTTAGAAAGAGCTACTCGAGCAAAAAAATAAAAAAAATTACCCAAGTGCAGCTACTGCAGTTAGCTTCAGCTTGAATAGGAAAAAGGGGATTGCCCTTGTATCTGTGGGTTATTTATATAATAGCACAATTTTCAGTTGAGGTTAGGTGAACAGGGAGGGCTTGACAGAGTGTGTGTTTATTGCTGTTGACAAGTAAGACCAGAAGTACTTGCAGTGCCAGGTATTGTTTTCATGACTTGACCAAAATGATTGTATGTATCTTCTGTAAAAAATAACTAAAGGTACCAGTGTTGGAAAAGATGGTGATGAGTATTTAATTTTATGAGGAAATGATGGCTTTTTTTATGCAGACTCTTTGAATAAAAGGGACTGAGTGAGGTTTTATGACCTGCACTGTAGGATAGATGCAGTGCCTTTTTAAATATTTGATTTAAAAGAAGATTAAAAGTATGAGAAGGACCTCCCTCAGGAAATAGATTAAGAGGGAGAGGGAGTTAAAAATCATGGATTTGTTTTTTCACTTAAAATGAGTTATTTGGTTTACTTGCTAGAATAGCAAGGATGCTGTAATACTTCTAAATTCTTTCTGACCAGCTCATAGGCTGTGGTTGAAATCAGCACTAAACCTGCCCTGAAGTAACATTCACTTCTTAAAGCTCAGATAATTGAATTGACAGCTGCCACCCAGGAGAATTTTCTGTTAAGCTTTTAAATCTGCAATGTTTTACAAGAATTTGTACATTTAAATTTTCTATATATTTCAGACCATTCCCCAAGTGTGTTGACCTGTGAAGATCTTTCCCTACTGTTGGGCAAGTCACTTAGTGCTAAACAAGTGAGGGAAAACAGTACAAAAGCAATGGCAACAGCGTGCCTTCATCTACATGATGAATGTGGTGTCTGTGTCATGTGGAGTTATTGCTGGGAGCTGCTGCAGAGGAGGAAGAGCACAGCTGTGTTCAGGGTGTTCCTGGTGCACTGCTAAATGCATGGCATGGAGTGTGAGAGCCTGTGCTGATGCAGGAGCTGACCTTATCAAAGGAGAAAATAATTTTAAAAATGTATGAATCTTTCTAATGCATTTTATGGGAGAGCATGGGGAAAAACTTAGTTGTGCTTGGAACATGATAGTCCATTTATTTTCATCATTCTTGGCCTGGTTTGTTGTTGTTTTACTTTTGCTGAATAGTGATGCAAATCTCTCAGTTTCAGTGGTGATTTAACTTTGGCAAAAGAATTGTGTGGATGCAAGGCACACCCATTATTATTATTATTTAAATATTTCTATTACAGTGCCATTTTGTCAGGTGGGAGGTGAGGATACATCTGTCCTCTGCATGACAGAAAACAAGTGCATGGGAATGTGTGGACAGATGGAGAAAAAGATAATTTAAGAAGAGAACTAGGATGATTTGGCAGATTGTTGATATAAGTCACTCTTATGGAAATCCAGTTCTTGGACAAAGAAATCTTTCTTGAATGATATAAATAACTCTTGTGTAAATCCAGTCTTTGGACCAAGACATCTTTCTTGAATGGGAAAAAAAGTAGATACTTGGTAAAATTTTAATTCTGTAACTAAAAATTTCTGTATATTCTGACATTAGTTGGTCTCTTTTCTGTAAGCTCTGTTGAAATTTGTTATCACAGGGACTAATCATTGCAGAAGATAAACACCTTGCATTAATATACAAATTCATAGACACACCATGTGGAATGCCATTACATTTTTAACTTTAAAATGTCTCTCACAAGAGGTGGTGTGACAGACTAAGACTGTTCAGATGCAGTGGAAGTTGTTCAGCCTTTCCCCTGCTGCTCACTGGGTGCATCCATCAGGACCTGACACAGGACTGGCCCCTGTGACACCGCAGCTCTGCGTGTCCCAGCCCATCCCTCCTGGGGCTCCCCCTGTGCCACAGCCCAGCCCCAGGCAGGTCCAACTGGGTAGTGTGCAGCTCCCTGGCCCCTGCACCAGGTGCTGCTGCCTCCAGCTCTGCCCTGACAGGAGCAAAGTGACAAAGAGTGCAAACAAGAACTGCGGGTTTCTTCTCTTTGGGGCCCATTCAGCCGCAGAGTTGTTGGACAGCCAAAGACACACAGAAATGCTGCAGTGGTTACCTAGATTTCTCTTCATTTTGCTCAAGGTGTATTTAATGGTTCAGCTGGTCCCTGTCCTTTCTTATGCCTGTTTCTGGCACCAAGATAAATTATTTCTCCTTCTTGGACTACTTCAACCAGAACATGTTACCATTTGTTTTAATTTCCTCTGCCAGGTGCGATCTGCCTTGCAGCTGCAGTGAGACAAAGTGACTTGAACCTCTTACTCTGTCTTGCCTGGTTTGCTGACCCCATCACTCCTGGGCAAAGCAGGGCTGTTGCCTTGTCCTTTCTTCTGCATTCAGCTGGATTTGGGACTTGACAGACTTCTGGATGAGCAGTGCTGCAGACACTGTATCAGCACAGTGCTAATGAATTTTCAGGTGGAGAGTACCAGAGGGAGCAATGGCAGAAGGCTTCCCTTAATGGAAGCTGTTTTCTTGGCTAGAAAAGTGCAAGGGAACTATAACTTCTGTTTACAAGTGCATTTGCAGAACAAAAGCTGTTGAAAAAGGGGGGAAAAAAGTATTATAATTTTCAAGAGCATTGAAAGGAAAAAAGCTGACTTTGGAGAGAGATTTTACTTCACTAGAAAGAGCAGGCCTTAGTCTCTTACTGGACTAAATATTTTTTTTCCTCAGTTTTAAGTTAGAAGACTGTATAATTAAAAATCAAGAGCCCTGCCTTGGAATAGGAATTGGTAGTATGAAAATTGCAAATACAGATAAAAATTTCAGCAAGTCTTTACAGATAGGTCTGACCAAAATTCTGAGTGTGCCTTTAAAACAATCTAGGTAAATGTTAATAATACTTGTTAAAATTTAACTGCAGGATTTAAAGGGCTTGTCTGCACACACTTCCAGGGTTCCTTGGGTGGAGGGGCTGGCTCCAGAAGAATGTTTATTTCCATTGATCTTAATCTGCTGTTATCTAGTTTATCTGTACAATCAGTTTAAACTGGAATAATGCATGGAAATGGTGTTCATCAAATTAGGTGAGTTAGTTTAAAATATTTTTAAAATTTCCCTTATTTCTTGACTGCATTTGTAACTGGTATGCCCTTTTTCCAATGTATTCTGAAGTTGTAAGAAATGGGCATATCACTTAAAAAAAAAAAAAAGAAATTTTAGAAATTTCAAATTTTAAAGAGTTACGGCAAGGCTCTCAGAATGGAAATCAAGGCTTGTGCTAGAAGCTAGTTCAGAGGAGCTGTACAGGACTCCGAGGCAGCATGGACCTTGTAGAAACCTTCTGTATGAATGAGGATGGGTGTGTGGCTGAGCTGCAGCTTTTTGTCTCAGTTACTTCCCAAACCAGCTGATTTTTTTTCTTTTCTGTTCATGGGTCTTGCACCATAGTTACTAGAATGATAAAATCCTATGCTAAAATTATTATTGGGAGGAGAGGTTCTTTGGAAAAAGGGGCTTTGCTATTTCATTCTGGAATTACATTTCTCTTTTATAACCCCATTGCATAACAACCATAACAACCTAGAGCTTTATTTTTATTATATACCCACATATTCATTATATATTAATGCTTATAAATTACATGACATAAATCTATAGTTTTACAGATATGTATATATGTACTTGGGCAGACATTGTGTGGCTTTGTCTTGCTTTGCTTTCTGCATTCATTCCTGTTGGATTGGGTGGTACAAGGAGAAGTACAGATGGAGCTGTAAGATTATTTTTACTTACTTCCTTTAAACTTTTCTCAGGGGGAGGCTTTAGTTTAAAACAGTTTTTGCAGAAATGTGGCCTAAAGATGAAAAAAAACTTTGCAGTAGGTGCCTGTTCCTGTAGTTTTTGAGTATTTTGCACTATGAAAGACAGTCACTACCACAGTACCAACAAACTAACAAAGAAATGGAATAAAATATGTTATCTTTTCTCTGAAACTTAACTTGCTATCACCTCACTTAGCTGTGTGAAGACAGGAAAGTGCAGTACAGTTTGTGCTGTACTGCAGACCCAAGGCCCAGTGCAGAGGTGGGGGCAGATGCAGCCAAGCCTCCCTGCCAGAGCTCAGAGCACACTGGGCTCCTGCTTAGGTGGTGCTTACAGGCATCAACACCCTCCAGGACTCTAGGAAAGTGACATGGATAGCTTTGGTGCCTTTATTGTTACTCTGCTTCATATTTTTAAACACTCAGGTTTAACCACCTATTTATTTAGGTGTGTTCAATGCACGTTATGAGGTTTTCCAGAGTACTCACAAAATACTGTGAGAACATTTAATGTCTCCACTCCTGGTGTTTTTCCTAAATATGTAGAGCTGACAATGGGCATGTTACTGCTTTTCATTTATCATCAGTTTATTTCTGTTTTAAATTTCAGATTTGTTTTATTTTCAAGAGATTTATTTTGAAAGCAGATGTGTTTGTATATTTATCATGTTTCTTTCTGAATATGTCTAAGCAAGTCACTTTGAGCAGGGCATGAGCTTCCATCTGTTGTTGATAACCATGACTCATCTATGTTATTTTTAACACTCTAAGCATGAATTAATTTTTTCTTAAACTATTCTGATCCTTTTTCCTACAGTTCAGTTTGTTTTGGGTTTTTTTTTTTTGTCTTCCATAAATTAATCTGAAAACCTAGGTTATATGTCAGTAACACAGAAAGCTTTCTAGAAGTGAATATTTTGATAATCACAATTGTGTTGTAACTGGAGCTGTTAATGTAGGGTGACATTCTTGCCCCTTATTAGTCAGTATGCTTTGTGCAGCTGTTGTGGATGGCATTTGGGGAGACAAGATCCATCACACCTACAGTGCCAGTAGAGTCCTTGAAAATGAGGAATGTCTCTGCTATAGGCTGTATGATTCCTGAAAAAAAAGAAAAGTATCCTTGAAAATCATGGACATAATTATGCTTGTAAACACATCCAGCACCCTGCTGATTTGGCTCAGCTAGTCCAGTGAAGATGTAAAGGAAAGAATTAAATACAGACTTGGGTCCTTTTTTTTTTTCAATTTCCCTAGGAACATTGTTTGAGCCAATCTTTAGAAATTTTTTCCCTCATAAATAATCGTATTTTCACAGAAGCCAGAACTTCTGCTGTGACTACCATTTTAAGTAATGCTTTGCAAAATCCTGGTTTTCTTAATAATCTTCTTCTCCCTTCATAGCAATGTCACGCATGTGTCCCTCAGAGATGTTGGAGGCAATCCTCAACATTGCATGACTAGTCCAAAGAAATCTGCCTGGGGGACTGGTCTCTGATCCAGCTTTAAGCTTTGTAATGTTAATAAATATTGTATTTTTTGGGGTTTTTTTGGTGATGGTGTACAACCTCATAAGCCATTGGTCTATGAAATGTGGTGGTGCCACAGTGGTGCCAGGCTTGCCTGTTGGACATCTTTTTTGAATTCTTTACCTTTTGATTGTTAATATTCAGTAATCTTTAATTCTCTAGTCCTAAAAGTACAGTGTTTAAAATACAGCTTTTAGAGTTCTGCACTTTTGCTTGAAAGATCTTGTCCTGCTGACTGGTTTCTAAGTCATGGATGGCTGCTGCAGAATCTGCCCCAGTTACTCCTTGTTTCAGATTTATGGTCTGCACAACTCTGGATCTAGTACTTTTTTTTTTTTCATGAAACTGACAGAAATTGATATTCATCATAGTAATTTATAGATAAGAAATATATAGTCCCATTCTGGTGTGGGGACAGTTTCAGAAGTTTTGTGTTGGGACTTTGCTGGATCATGTCTGTCTGTGGTTCATGGAGCGTCTTTGCTGCAGATAAGTTTCATTCATACCTTCTTCATTGTTATTAGCAGAAAATATTGCCTATTTTCAAGGGAATCATTTAATCAGGTTTGCTGTTTATTTGTAGCTGTACCTTACATGAAAGAGTACAATTTTCATAAGATTGGATTTGCTGCAGCGAGTGTAAAATAATCCTGATGTGTAGAACAACCTGGTTGTTGACAAAATCCTGTGAAATTGTAAATAACTTTCTCTTCACCCCAAGTTGCACTGCCACCAGGCTACTGTAAAATCAAGTATTTCATACCTTGTCAGCATCTTGTGACTGGGCAGACTTGTATCTTATTTCATTACAGTAATTTCAGACAGTAATTAATTTGATCCTTTTATTTCAGGCAATAACTATTTCAGGCTTACAAGCAGAGCTTTGGACTCATAGCTTTTGGATAAAAAAAAAAAGCTTCTCCTTTTAAAGGACTGGGGCTCTTAGAGAGACTCTGAAGGGGCATCTGACCTTGCTTTTAATAAAGTAGTGTAGGTAATACAGCACTTCAGATAGGGAGCTGCTGCTCAGTTGACCTCCTTCACACCCTTCCACATTCCCTCTGGCTGGACTGGCCATGGCCTTGCTTGCAAGCTGCAAAACAACTATTTTGGCCTGACAAACTCTGTTTGGGGTGTTTCTCATATGCATCATTGCATATGTAAGACAAGACTTTGATTTGTCCTTAACACTGTGGTGACATCCAAGAGAAGAGAGACCAACCAGCCCTGCTTTACCCAGTCATTGTGCTGTTAGCCTTCATGGGGCTTTGCTCTTGGTTTCAGGAAGGTGGCTCTGGCTCTGCCACAGTGGGCAACTCTGCCCATCCATCTGTTGTAGGGATGTGTTTCCTTCCTATGTGAATGAGAGCAGTGTAAGTGAGGAGGCAAATCTCCCCTGTGGCTGAACACATGATTCTGTTTCCTTTTGCATGATGGCTGCTGTGGGCTCTTCTGGGAGCCCCTTTTGTCATAGTTGCTGTCATCTGGTCTCCTTTCCTCAGTTCTGTGACACAACCTCGTGTGTCAGGAACACTCCTTGGCCTGGTGCTTGGCTGGGAGGGGGAGCTAACCAAGGCTCACGGGGTTCATGATTGACCTTTCCTAGCATATAATTTCTGCCTTTAGGATGTCAAATCCCTGTGCATAAAAGTGCTGTTAATTCTACATTGCAAGAATTAAAAAAAGCTATTAGAAAAACATCCATTTATAGTCCAGTAATATTTCAAAGACTAAAAATATATCCTAACTTGGATGGAGAGTGAAATTTTGTTCTGGCAACCCCAGTGGTGGTAATCAAAGCCTCTGCCTGAGACAGGCAGGTGGCCTGTCACTCAGCCTGCCTCACTTACTGTCATCCTTCTTCTGTTGGCTTGTGTTCCCTGTCTTGGCATACATTAGACTTCTTAAAGTTATATTTCATCATAAGTCAAGTCTGATTTTAGTTTTTAGATCCTGTGATCCTTTCATCTTTAAATAAAAGAAAATGAGAACAATTGCACTATGTTCCTACTCCTTAGCTTTTTCTGTAAATAATTTAATATTGCAAATATTTTATTTAAATAAATGATGTGTAAAATCCATCATTTAGCTGTGATTTATCTATGTAACTACTTTGTTTATTTCCAGGAAATGTTTTGGCATGTTAAGAGCTTTGTATTAACTTTGTTTTATTAAATCCTTCTTCACCTTGTTTGGCTTGAGTGACTACACTGAAACAACTAACTGCACTTCCCTTCCTCCCTTGCTTTTGTTGCTCTCTGTGGTTGTTCCAGTGGCTTTGCCTTGAATGGAGTCCTCCTTATCCTTATTTTCCTTACTCCTTTGAGATTGTGATGGCTCTTTGGTGGTCTTACCCTTACCTCCCATTCAGGATTTCTGGGCAGTCTGAGTCATCCTACTGACATCTGTTGCTGTAGTGAAGGTGATTCAGAACTCCCTGTTGTATTGATCTACAAGTTCAGTCACCTTTCCTTGCCCCCCGGGTGTGTGTCACTGTTGAAAGCACTTACCAGCCTCTAAGGCTGAAACATGTGACTCTTCTTATTCTCAGACTGTGGAGTGGTTCTGGAAACTTGCCTTTCTTTCTGTGCATGCAGCATAAGTTTTCCTCCAGAGAGGTCTGAGTCCTGTACTGACTGCCACAGGATCCATCTTTATTACTCTCCAGATGCTAAGCTTAAGCAGTCACTTCAACATTCATTTTTACTGAAATCATTATCTTTGTATATTGCTGCCTTGGAATCCTCTTCTTGCACTATGTGCTAGCTTCTTCTCTTTATCTCCAGTACCACTCACAGCTCTCTCTGCCATATCATTTCTCATTCCTCAAATTTTCCTGTTCTTCAGATAGTACCATTTTCAAAACTCCCTATGCCCATGGTTCTTGTGTTTGTTCTTTATCAGCTGCTGTTTATGCTTGGCAATGAATTCTTAGAACGGACCTTTTAATCTCCTTTGAAACCTTCAAATCTCCATCTGTGGTGACACTTCTCTGAGCTTCTATTCACAGGAAGTTATCAGATGTCCATGAGGGAGTTTAGGTGTCCCAGACTACAGGGGATCAGCAGAGCAAAGGTGTCCCAGCTCCCTGAGTACTGCCTTGGCACCTTGCACTGCAGAGTAAAATCCCTGGCTGCGGTGGTGCAGTCAGATGGGAAGGTGCATTAAGGTGGTTGTAGTAAATTTAATGAAGAAACAGGTACCTGCCCTCATATCATCCTGAAGCCTCACTGACCCCTTGTTCAAGAATTTTGAGTACTATCTCAGGACTGATAAATTTTACATGATCATAATGGATGATTCAAATGTTACTCTATTTTCTTAATCAATGCAGCCATGGGTTTGGGAAGGAAGTGGTTAACTGAAAAAATATGCTATTTTAATTGGCTGTTTGTGTGGAAATTCACTTTCAGAGTGGTAATTATTTCAGGATAATATGTATCTAATTAATTAGCACTATTATTCCTTTTCCGTCCTGAGTTTACAGCTCTCACACTAACTTAATCATACCAGCATAGCCACACAGAGAAATTATGTGGTTTGCCTCTTTTACTTGCATAGGTTGGTTGTTTATTTCATTAAGGGCAGAAAATTTGTGCTCCTATAGAACTTTCACAGCTTTCTGTAATGTTAAAGGCAGAAATTCATTTTAATATAGACTGAGAATATATATTGTAAGTCTGCCTTAAATGGGGCATGCAGAAGTTGCATAAATGCTCAGCAAATTTGCATGCTGTGAAATCTAGAATAAAAATTTAAGATGGGAAAGATAATTTGATGATCACGGCCACCTGCCTGCCCAGGTAGACATCCCTCCATAGCATGCCATTTCCAGTTGCTTTCCATTGTTTTTCCAGATGGTTGTGCAGCTGTATATGTTGTATAGAAGCTCCATATTCAGTACAGCAATCCTCTATGTGAAAAGCAGTCACATGTCAGTCTTTAATAATTTTCCTATTTTTCTACTAGAGATCATTTTGCATGTCTCAGCATGACAGTTCAGCCAACTGGCTTCTCTTTACATGAATGAAAAAAATGCTTTGTTGGTAAATCTTTATGAAATGGATTAAGACTGTAGGTATTCCCAGTGAAACACTATGCTCAAACCTGTTTAGCATAATTCAGTGGAATTATTTACTTTAGGTTTGTGTGGTAATCAAGAAAAGCAGTCAATGAGATTTTCAAATTATTGTACATTTGTGTAACAAATGGGTCAAGTCTTTAGATTGAATTGGCTGGGATTCTTTTTTATTTTCTGGAAATCTGATAGTGGCTTCAAACCATGTGTGTGTTCTTTGTCTTCCTACAACACAGAATGCATCCTAGTAGTTATTTTTACATTTCTTTGTTGTGGCAGAGAATCTTCCGTTGTTTACGAAACTGAAGGGAGAACAAGGGGTGAGTGTGCTGGTGGAGATGAATGAGGGGCAGTATCAGTATACCCCACAGTTTATACATCTGTGGGGTAAACATCAGCTGCTGAGATTTAATTTTTAATGCTCAATGATTTTTAGTCTTGTTCCCATTATTTTGACATCACATGCAAATCAAATTACTCTCCTTTAATATAAGTGGATCAAAGAGTCTGAAGATCAGAGGAGGGAGAGAGACCTAATGATTTAGCCAAACCTAGCAGCACAGATCTCTGCTCATATCCCCTCTTTCCAAGCTCTCTTGAGTCTGTTAGTGGGTATATTCATGCATTTTGTATGCTAGATTACAGTTTCATAGTCTTAGCTGATACTGGGGTCATGGCCCCGTGGACTGTGCTGTTCAGAGCTGTGTGTGTCACATGGAAACGTTGCTGCTCTCCCTCCAGTTCTGCTCTGCGGCGCTCAGGAGTTGGTACAGTCGTACAAGCAGAGGGCTCGAGAGGCTGCCTGAAGAGCTTGCTAAGGGAATGCTATTCTGGGTCTTCTTTTCTTCTCAGGACCTTTACATGGGTCTCTTGGAACATATCCCACTGTTTTTTCTCCAAGGGCGAGTATAAAAAGAAAAGCAGAAAGACTTGATCAAAAGACAGACATACACAAAATCAGCATAGGTCTCCACTGGCTTCTGGGGATTTGGGAAAAATGCCTGCAGTTTTCTTAGTGCAGTGATGCAATACACACAGTAAGCTGCTGTGACCTGAGTTTGCACTGGATTGATGAAATAGGCTTTAGTCTCATAAGCCTTTGTTTAATTAGACATGTCCTCCCAGTGTGGGATTTCTGTTAAAACCTGGTTCACCATTTCAAAATATATAGGCTGTTATGTGGTGGTGTAGAAACCCATTACTAATTTGTGTCAGAACTTCATTGATCACTTATGAAAACCCCCAAACAACCAAAAAACAACAACCAAACATTGGGATCTGATAAGTGAGAGCTCTCTGTGCCCAAATTAAGGTGCGAACAAGACCACATGCCGAAGTGAATAATACTGGTTTTGTTTAACAGTAAATGTGAAGTAGAGAGATAGAAATAGAAAATGGGGGTGTGGAGAGAGGATGAGAGCAAGACAGATTAGGCAGAAGATAGTTACCACCCATGGCACCACCCAGTGCCATCTGTTGATCCTTCTTCACCCTGGGCTTCCTGCTGGTGGGGATGCCAAGGTCATTAAAAAGTTTTCATTATTTATACATTTTAGAAAACAAAGGAGTTAATGCTCATTGGCTACTGATTTCTCTCATTCTATTGGCTAATATTATTTAGCCTCTTTCTCTTTTGAGGTGGATTGTGAGTTGGTGGTTGTGATTTCCCACTGCAGGAATTACATTTTACCCAGTCTGAGCTGACTTCAGCACTGTTGCTGAGTTGGCTTTCTTTGTGGTCCATAAATTCTGTCATTATCAGTGATACATTCTTCTCCCCAGCTTTGTTTACCTCCTCCTAGGCCTGAGATAACACTTGGACAATAATACCACCTGTCTTATCTCAAGTTCCTGTCACTGTGGTTTAACTTACAGTCCAAGTTTCAGGTATCCCCAGAGGAATATTGTGGGGGGCTTCAGTGGTGTTTGGTGGTTGCAGCTGCCATCTGTCCTGTCTCTTGGGGTGATCTTCATTTGACTGATGATAGGTGTATGAGCAGTTGCTTCTTCACATGGTTTGCCACAGTGGGAATTTTTTTCTGGACACATTAAACAGGATGTGCTAGCTACACCTCCTTGCACCAGCTGTGGGGTTGTCACTTCATTCTGTACTTATCTCATGGCCAAATCTTTGTATGACCTAAACAGTTCTTGAGGCAGGCAATTGTGATGTTAAAGTCCTTACATCAAGCACACAAACTTTAAAAAAAAATTAGTTTAAATTCTGGTTGGAGAGGTAATTTAACATGGGGTGATACAGTCACAAGTCAAGGGGTGCTACAATAAATTTTGCAGGACAATGTATTGCCTACTGAGTTTTTTGTTGGACTACATACAGGCTACATGTGTCTTGGTGGACAGATGTGATATTTTCACGTGGGCCTTCTCTCTCATTTAGAAGGAAGAAGTAAAATAATACTGGAAATTGAATCTAATTGGAAACTGATTATTTTCATTATAGTTTTCCGGTACTGCTAGTTGCCATCTGTGCAGTTCTACTTCATTGGGCTCTTTGTAATAGTTAAACATGTGTCCTGCTACAGGGCTTAAGGGAGAGGTCTGCACAAAAGAAAATATTGTAGAAGGTCACTGAGCTTCAGGAGTTTTTTTTCCACAGGGTATTGTGCTAATGCAGAACTTAGCCAGGAGTGACTCTCTGGGCACAAAAGAGCTAGACATGGAGCCCTGCAGTGCTACAGAGGACAAGAATGTTTTCTTCTGTGACTTCAGTTACTCTGAATTGGTTAATGATGGTTAAATGCCTAAATAAGAAAGTTGGATGCTCTATTGAATTATTTTTTTCCTTCCTAAGTGGAACAGGCTTATACGTAACCACTACTGATTCATTATCTCCTGGTGTATCTCCTGTGATCTGCTTGTATCTCTTGTTGATTTCTTGTCTAATTCTTCAGCTATCAACTTTGAGCAGCTGGGACCCTTGTTTCATTTATGATTCTGAATCTTTTAGAACACTCATTGCTGGGACTGGAAGACACTAGAGGAAATGCTTTTTGAACTTAATTTCATATCTCTCTTCTGATTAGTTTTGAAGCAGCTACTTAACCATGCCAAAGGGCTGACTGAGGTTGTATGAATTTTGAAGTCATCCCTCAGGGTTCCTCTTGGTTTTGATGTCTGTGCACACACTGAGATATAGCAATATTTCCTCCATACAGTTGTGGAAATTATTAATTTACATTCCCACAAATCATATCAGAAGTATGGCTCTTGTTCCAGTAGTTTAAGTTTTACATATTATCTTCTGCATGGGATGGTAAACCCAGGCAGGCCTGCAGTTTTAATGCAGTATTTCAGATGTAGGACAGCTGAATTCTTTGTCTTGCTTCAAGCAGAAATGCAAACTAGTGGCAGAAAATGGTCTGAGTGAAAATTTGAGTGCAGTTTCCTATGGAGCCAGATGGGTGTGCAGTTAGCAAATTGTTGAATGATTTCAGGACTGAAAGCATTTGTTTGCTGCCTATTGTGGTTTCACGTTCATCTGCATTTGTAGGGTTGAGGGGTATTACAGGATATCATGAGCTCAAATGGTGAGACAATTATTCTTATAGTTTAGATTTTTTTTGTGTGATTTTGTCTGCACGTGGTCTTGGTTTTGATTTTGGAGGTGGTCATACCTCTGTCAGAACCAATGGAAGTTCAGTGATGGCCCATTCTTAGGATTAAATTCTATCCTCCAAAAATATCAAAAAGTCTTATTTTGTTTTTAACTGACTATAAAACACTATTCTTTGTTGTGCCTTTAGACTTTTTGTTTCAGCAAATATCTCTTGATATCAGTTATGTCAGTCTGGAGTATGAATATCGATGTTAATCAATTCAGGTTGTCATATATGATTACTTGGGAAACTGGGAAGGGCTGAGCCACAGCAGTTGTTCATAAGCTGAAAAATCTGTCTGTGGCCTGGAGTATGAATTCATGGTCCCAGGTACAACTGGTTTACTACAGTTACTCAAAATAGGTTGTTAAAGGATGTCCAGAGTCTGTCAGCAGGACTCTGAAGTCTTCCATGTGTCCAGGAAGCAAGTGTACCCAAGCCATGTGGGCAGCTTGAACTCCCGAGATTCCAGAGAAGTCTTCTCCTCCTGGCTTACTGTTGGAGTTCTTCCTGCTAGATCAGTATCTTACATGGGCTCAGGGAACTGTGCTTATTTGTTTGTTTATAGAATTGTGTCTTTTGTTTAAGAAAAAAGCCATGAACTGGTGTGTGTGCATCTGGAGGGGATGGTGCAGCTAATGGTATGATGTTATTGCTGTGTCTGTATGAGAATCTGATAAGCCCATCTAATCATTTAACAGATTATTGTGGGCATGAGAGGCTAAACATTGGGTTTTGTTTTACAGCAAGGTAGCAACATATCTTTCAGACAGAGCACTGTATTTTGCAAAGCCTTTTACAAGAGCAAATAGAATTTACATGTGACTAAGGACTTCTTTTATTTTATAACTATTTTGGTTTTGTTGCTAGTATACTACTAACATATCAAAACAATTAATTTCAGATTTTAATAGACATATTAATCAAACAGATTATCCTGATAATTAATTGCAAAGAATTGCAGAGTTTCAAAGATAAGTATCATTCCAGATCACAACATTTAAACTTCTGTAATATTTTAAGTGTTCTTTCCATGAATTAATCTGCACTTTTGTTTCATTCCTTTGCTTGGAAGGCTGGGAGGGTGCTGTAATGGGTCACTGGAGTTGGCTGAACAAACATGCATCAAGTAAAGCACAGAGGAAAAGACAATATCTTTGGATTATGTTTGCAGCTGTTGCATTCAAGACAACTTCATTGGGAAGCCCACTTCAGTGATGACTGAATATAATGCAAAAAAAATGCTGAAGTTGTCCAGTTTATTTTCAGTTCTTGTAGTTTTTATTATGTGTTTTCTGCCAACTTTTGTAAGACTTGCCAGTCTTTGATGCATTTATGTCTGTTGTCAAATTTAGTTCACATTCAGCCTACAAATTACATTGCTCGTTTCTTTAAAGAGCGTTTTTTCTGAAAACATTTGCATTTTTATAGCTGAATGCATACTCACAGAAACAACACGGCAAGTGAAATTTCCAATACTATTTTGTAAAAGAGAAATAAAAATATTCTCTTTGAAAAAATATGTCAGAGGTTCTAAACAGTTTTGTATTTAATGAAGGCTGAACCCTAATGACAGAAGCTAATGGGGGCTTAACTTAGTGAAATGAAACTGTTAACTTCACAGTAAGTTTGGTCTTATTTGACTGAAATTCCAAAAAAAGCCGAATAATTTCTAGTTCATTCTCAGCTCTTAGTGCATATAGTTCACAGTTTAATAAAAGTAGAGTGTGAAGGGGAATGAGATTTCAGAATAAGTGGGCAAAACTTTTTATTCTGATTCATCTTTGTAATCAGATCAGCTGTATATGTTACTTTTCATCCCAATGTGTGAGATTTTATTGGTTTTCAGAGGAAATTAAACTGCAAAGAGATTTAAATTTTTCACTGACTTAACTGAAGCAACCAGAAAAATTAGAAGACCTAAACTTGAAGTTTGTATTTCATTGCTATTTAAATGAACAACACAAAGCTTAAGATAGGTGTAAATTTGAAATTCTTCCATAGCTGTGTTCCATTCCACATCTGATGTGACATGATAGACAAAGTGAAGCTTTTGGGGAGTTGATTTGATTAGGAGAATGCAGAAGAGGGAGGAAGAAAGAACCTTGCCAAACCAGTGCAGACCTCATCAGAGGGCAGTATTGAGTGGGATGCATTTTCTGGAAAAACACAGGATAGATGATCCCAATTGTCAAATTTCTATTTGTGAGAGTGGCAGCTGACTGTTGGAAACAATGGAGAAGCCTTGTTTCACCTCAGCAGTGTTCCCCTTTCATGGCAGCTGGAAGTGAATGTCTTGGTAACAATACAGAAGGATCCAGTGGGACTTTTCTCATTCTTGGGTGTACATGGTTAAAAATATTACTAGCAATGATGGAAACACCAGCACATAATGCAAGCTCTTCTTCAAGGGTTTAAACATAAATAAAAACTGTTTTAGATGTGAGAATTTTCCCCTAGGTTATTCTGGTTGCTGATGGAAACTTTGCTTGAATAACCCAACTTTCCCCTGTGCACTGCATCAGTTTCAAGTTTCAGGTATTTGGGAGTGTCATGGTTTAACACTGGCACAATGCCTGTGCCCCCATGAGAATACTCTCTCCCTGGTTTCTGCTGTGAGATGTGACCAGGAATAAGCAAAGCAGGCTCCTACTTAGGAAAAAAAAATATTAACTAAACTACAAGGGAAAGGGAGGGAAAAAAAATACACAAGGAAAATGAAAACTCCACAAATACATCTCCTCCTCCTCCCCACCAAATTCCCAATACAATACATCCCCCAAATCATTGACTCTCGGTCCGGCACCACCCTTCAGAATACTCCATCCTCAGTTCATCAAGAGGAGAAGGAGTCCTTCTTGTGCCAGTGGTGACCTCTTCCTTTCATGTCCAGTGCTCTCACTACTGAACACGGACCAGAGCTGCTTCTAGGGTGGACTTTTAAGGATGCTTCGTCCCACTCCAAAAAGGCACAGTCTCAACTTTGGGACATCCGTCCCCCCCATATTTTTCACCCCCTGGGGCCGAGGGGTACCCACACCGAACCCTCTTGGTCCTGAGGCATTGCCTCCCCCTAGAATGCAGTCCCTGTATCACAAGGAAACATGGCTCTGTCCATGGCTACACAAAAAGAGTCCAGCACAAGCTACTCCATCATCTCTTCCACCTGAGTTCTTCTCTATTTCTCTCGTGGCCCATTTCCTCTTATCTCATCTATATCTCTCTTCTCATTCAGCTCCAGGAGGATTAGCATTTGTAAGGTTTCCATCATCCAAGAAAAGGGTTAAAGATCTGAGGCTCTGTCTGTCCAGAACTCCCACGGCTGGGGAGTTCTCACCACACCCCCCCTTCTCCTTCTCGGCCAGGCACTATTAAATCTCAAGGTGGCACAAGCACAGGCACAGGCTCTCTCTCTGTCTCTCCAGGGGGAAGGGGTGGCTGCCCGATGCCTCTCAGTGCTCCTCCACCCTTCCATCCTGCAGGGGCCTTCCCCTCCCTTCTGTCCAGGCCCGGCCTCCCTCACCCGGCCGCATGGCTGCCCCTGGGCCTACCTCACCCGGCCGCATGGCTGCCCCTGCCCCGCCCAGCCTGCAGCCGGGCAGGGCAGCTCTGAACCTTTCCCTGACCGGAACCCAAGAGAGCCTCCCAGGGGAGAGCCCTGCTTTAACCCCGTGCTCTCAGAGGCGGATCCAATGTCCCAATGGCCACATTAGGTGCCAATATTAAAATCTGAGCATCCATTGGCCTAACTGCAGCATCCCAGAAAACATATTTCCTGTCAAACCACCACAGAGAGTAGCAAGTGGGAAAGGAGCTCCTTGTGCCTCATCCTTTTCTCTGGAAAGCTGCATGTGTATATATGCAGTGGCAGCATCTTTCATGTCTCTTTGTCCATGTGTGGACCACATAAGTGGTAGTTGAAATATCCCATCCCTAGGCCCGATGAGTTGGAGTTCAAGCTTGTCATGAATGTGGAAGTGATGGAATAAGCAGAAAGTGGGAAAGAGGACTGAAATAATTTCACCTGAATGAATAAGAATTTAAAAGTGGGGTTTAGGTTTTCATTATTTTTAAATGACCCTCAGTTAAATGATACATTTCAAGAGTTTGTGCTTTACTTATAAATGCCTAACAGCATTCATTTTTGCTTGTGTTTCTTAAATAGTAGGCTATATATCCTATGTGTAGGGGTCCTTTGTGTGCTGCTTGTGTGCCCTGCTGCCTCTAGGGGTTTTGTTTTCTCTTTTGCGGCTCTTTCAACAGGGTGAAACCCCATCATTACGACTTATCTGAAATCTCTTATCCAGATTTCACTATCTGGACTTGTTAAAAATATGTATAATTATATATATATATATTTAGTTTGAATTCTTCCTTCTCACATGTGGACCATACCTCTCTCTTGATCCATGCCTATACTATCTTTCTTCTATATTTAAACTGTATACCTTACTAGTCTGTCTCTAGTAATGTAGTTATTTTGTATCTGGATGAAAGGCCTCCATTCAATTCTAAAACCAAAAAAAAATAATGTGATGTTGACTCCAAGACAAGTTCCTACAAACTGCTGACGTTATTCCCGAAACTGTCCTGATACATGAATACCAACAGGGAAATAAATGAAATATTGCAAGTTCTGATTTCATAAATCCAAGAGGAAGCTGATAAAATTTAAAAAAAATAAATTAGAGGGGTAAAATATAAAATGTTGCTCTTAGGCATGACAGATGTCTCCTACTCAACATCTGATTTAAAAATAGCGCCATTATACATTAAAATTCACGAAGTGTTCTTTTGAAATATAAAACATAAAGCACTATCGGTAGCAAAATATTCTGTTAGAAGAAACAAATGCCTAAGAAGAAGCTGGATTCTCATGTGAGGTTACTATGAGAAAACTGTCATAGTCACCCAGGACTTTTGAAGGTGAAGGTAATAAGAACTTGGCGATCCTTTAGCCAACAAGCTAAATTTTCATGATAAATACTAAGTGTACAATTCTAGTTCTCTGTTACTTTGGTTAAGTATTGGAGAGGTTCAGGATTGGTTCTGCAACTATCATCCTTGTAGACTTGTTTATCTTGACTACTGTACTGGGGTTGATTATACAAAAACCTCTAGCCTCTCAATCTATTTTTTCAGTATTTCTTAGAATTTCTACAACATTTACCATAGCTTGATATTTTTACTGTAGAAAGATATATGAATTTTTTATTATGGAAGGGGCATTGGTAAAGTATGTAAGATTTTCCATGCTATGTGTCTTAATGGAAGTTTGACACAACAGCAGACAGTTCATAGCATTGGTCAGTACTCAAACACTTTCATAATGGAGTTTCATTTTATTTGCTCCTAAATTGATCTAGGTAAGGCTATAACTAAGAATACTCACTAATTAATTATATGAAAGATTATTACCTATTATTAACGTTATTTAACCCTCCCATTTGGAAAAACCTGCAGTTTTAACTTTTCAAATTAGCCTTGTTTGAACTGAGATTTTACCTTTCTGGAGACTGTTTCAGATGGTGATGGGTTTGTTGAACCTGTCCTCCAGTTCCTAATTAATGAGCAAGAATGAATAATTGGTATAGTCATGGAAGGCCTGTGAGAAGTTAGGATCAAGTCTGGATGAGCAGGAGCCTCCAAGATAAGGCATTTTCTGAATTGGATTTTTTCCCTATTTCTTACGTATTTTGTGATTCTGGGTAATGCCCTAAAACAAATGCTTTCCCAAGACACCATACATTATTATGCTCTATTTTCTGAATGCGATGTTGGAGATACCAGGGTCTACCTTACAGAAGGAATGTTAGCAGTACCAGAGAAAAACCTGTCATGAAATGAATTCTGTGTTCAGAGCTTAAAAATGATGAATGAATTGGTGCTCCATTTTCAACAACATGAAATACATTATTGAATAACTGGTTCTTAAATGAGTAGCATTTCTTCTATGCTATAGACATCAGTATTCTAAAAAAGTACTAAACAATACAATACATATTATAAATAGCAACAATATGTATAGAAAAAATAGTGCATTTGTATATGAGTATAAATATAAGTGAGATACAGGAGTATGACATGAGTTTTCTTATATAAATACAGGAAAACCACCTATCAGGGCTTTTGCAAATTACCCAGGCAAATGTAGAAAAACCTGTTGACTATCTCGTCATTCATGTATGCAAAACAGTATCAGCAGAGAAGCAAATGTAACTTAGCAATGCCAAAAGCTGCCTAAGAAAATGAGATTTCTTTTTCTAAGTCTGTCACTAGGTGTAGGAACTCCAAACTTTGATACTGTCACCATTAGAATGAAGAAAGCAGAAATTGGCAGCTCATCTGGAGAATAAGGAGTTTGTATTCCTGCACTCATTTTGCATTTCCTTATGTCACTGTGGAGACAGGCACATTGTTCTGCTCATTCAAGCTGGTGGCATCTGGTGTGCTTGCTCAGGGAAGGTTTCAAGTTTGTTTTGAGTTGGAGAGGAGCACTCAGTGGCTTCTGCATGTGAGCCCCAACAACCCCATGCAGTGCTACAGGCTGGGGGCAGAGTGGCTGGAGAGCTGCCTGGTGGAAAGGACCTGGGAGTGCTGATCCACAGTGGCTGAACATGAGCCAGTGTGTGTGCCCAGGTGGCCAGGAAGGCTCATACATCCCGGCCTCTATCAGCAATAGTGTGGCCAGCAGGAGCAGGGCAGGGATTGTCCCCCTGTACTCAGCACTGCTGGGGCCACACCTCCAGTGCTGGGTCCAGTTCTGGGCCCCTCACTGTGAGAAAGACATTGAGGGACTGGAGTGAGTCCAGGGAAGGGCAGTGGAGCTGGTGGAGGGTCTGGAGCACAAGGGCTGTGAGGAGCAGCTGAGGGAGCTGGGGGTGTTTAGTCTGAAGAAAAAGAGGCTCAGAGGGGATCTTACTGCTCTCCACAACTGCCTGAAAAGAAGCTGTAACCAGGTGGGGTTAGTCCCTTCTCCCAAGCAACAAGTGACAGGACAAGAGGAAATGGCCTCAAATTGTACCAGGGGAGGTTTAGGTTGGACATTAGGAAAAATTTCTTCACAGAAAGGTTGTCAAACATTGGACCAGGCTGTCCAGGAAAGTAACTGAGTCACCATCCCTGGAGGCATTTAAAAGACTTAGATGTGGCACTCAGGGACATGGTTTAGCAGTGGCAGTTGTTTGTTACCTGTTAAAGATCTTCTTCAACCTAAGCAGGTTTGTGATTCTCCCCAGGAGAGCACTGAAAAGACATCAATGTCATATGTTGCCTTTGGTGTAATCCTGATAGTGAACTTGGCTTCCAGAGAAGCTGTTCTGATTTCCAGACACTCTGAGCCATGTAATTTTTGGTGGTTTCTGGAAGGGAGCTTTGGTGTTAGAAGGATCTGGCTCCTGAATTTGTGCTTGGAATTGAGGAAATCAAAAGCGCACAGAAGGAGACCTTAGTTGCAGCAACTGATTTTTAAGCCGAAATACTTCAATTTGAAACCTCTTGAGATGCCTCTGTGTTATAGTGTAGGTTCATAAAGTGGCTGTGAGGTTATTCAGACTGTTGACATTTTACTGAGCTACTTTCCAGGCACATAAACCATGAAAAACTTTGAGTTTGTCTGATACATCAGAATAATGTCTGCAGATAAAAGTGGATGAGCTTAAGTTGATTAATTAACCACCATAAGAGGGTTTAGTGTGATAATCTATAGATCAGATTATCTAACAATATGTGCTTTCTTTCTGCAACTCCTGCTTCACCTGTGTTCTTAAATTACCTGAATGAGTATCTGGCTGCTGGGTTCAGGGTGACTCTTTCCTTGCTGCTCACTGCTGGTAGAGGAAAAAAACAGACTTCCTTGTTTGGAAAGTTCAACATTTGTACTCAAATGTCTATTAGTGCACCTTATTGTTAAAAAAAAAAAACAAACCCTCAAACGCAGATCCTTAATTTATATCTTGTTGTTTTGAGTTAAAGCCAGAGGGCTCACAGTTTTGACTGCTCGGACAGCAAATGGGCTGTTTGCTCCTGTTTTTTTAAAAAAGGGGTGTTGCTGCTCTGTGTCAGGCAGGAGAAGCCCTGGTCACTCCTTGGCTCTCCTTTCCCTGAAGAGAAAGGGAGCTCTGAAGTCTTCAAGGGCAGAATGGGAGAGTGTGGTGAAGACACAAAGGCGCAGAATGCAGAGCTGGTGGGGATCATGTGCTGCATGGGTCAGTAACGCAGCCGGAGCTGGGCTGGCAGGGCTGCCTGCGGGACAGGGCAGAGCTCTCTGCAGGGAAGCTTCTCTCTAGGGGCTTTCTGTGGGTTTTCCTCCTCAGCTGGTGGTCATTTACCTGTTTGCTGCTTCATCTGGGGAGTTTCGTTTGGTGTGCTCTGCTCTGAGCTCGAGCACACTGAACACTGCCACTGTTTTTTTTCTCTTGGCGTGCATTTGCTTTTCTGGGAGCATTTGGGTTTTAGATTTAAAATCACAGGTGTGGTATTTTGGTGGCCTTTCCCCCCTTTAATACTGATGTCTGTCACAAGATGACAGGTGTCAGCTTTCCTCTTCCTTATGCTTTTGGGTCTGTCAGTTACAGAATTTTTCTGAGTGTTTGTGTAATATATATGTATATATATATAAAGGATCGAGGGTAATAACCATCAATTATTTTGTGTATGTTAGCATTTTAATTGAAAACAGAGTTGAAATGAATAGTGACTTTGTATTCTAACATGATACAAGAAAGTGGATTTTTCAACCTTTTGTTTTTCTAACTGTCATCAAAGTAACATTTCCCAAAATGTAAACTTCTGTGTACTTGGTAAAAACTAGGTGGGATAACCTTAGTAAAAAAGACACTTTGTACACATTGTGAAATTCTGCAATTGAGAAACTTTGTGTTCTTTTTAAAAGAGCTACTCATAATGAAACAGTTAAAAGTGAAAGTGTTTCTGGAATTATTTTATTTCTGATATTTTCTGCTCTCTACGTTTTGCTTAATCAAAGCTCCCACCTTGTTATAGTAAATAACTTACGTCAGAAATGGTGTCTTGCTAGATGAAGGTTTTGGAGAAATGTATGTATAGCAAAAGATTTTCTTAATCTGCCAGATTTTTTTTCCCCGGAGTACAGCTTTGTGCTCTAGTTTCTCTATCTCCTCTTTATTTGGGTCTTCAAGTAGAATAAAAGACTGTAGAGCTGTTAAGTGGGGGAAAAAAGCATATGCCAGAAGCTTAGAATATCTTGAGTGGTGTGGAAAAGCATTTAGGAAACAGCAACTCTTCTGCACAGAGCCGAACTTACAAGTACAGTTCACATACTGCCTGAAGATTTCATTGCCACAGTGAGCTGTGGCTATAAAAGTTATAGGTGTGTTAAAAAGGATTGGAAAAAACCCAGAAAAAAATTGTATCTATGACTATTAAATGCAAAGATATGAATGAACATGTAGAAAGTCTGTGAGTCACATAAGAGGACTATGCAAAGGCTTCACAGGCATTTACTTGTTTTGTTTTTGCTTCTGTTCCTCAATAGTCATTTCCCACTGCTCTTAGGAACCCCATAAGGTGCTCAGTTTGGCCCAGGATGAACTCTTGTATAGTGTCTTGCTGTTTTGAAAGACTTCAGTATCACACTAGAGATTTGAAAGACCTTCTGTGAATTTATTTTAATTTAATAATTGTTATGTTTGACCAACCTGAAAACTGTATTTTTTAATGTGAAATACAGGACCTGGTTCAATCCTTTAGCGATGGCAATAGGTACATAGGGATTTTGTTTTGCTGCCTGAGCTCATTGCTCATTCTCAGCCGCACTGCAAATAGCCTGAGTCAATGAAACAGTTGCAGTTGTGTTGTACATTGCTGAAGGGCTCTGGCTATTTTAGACTTGCACAGGTGGTCCGAGTCCTAACACACTGTGACTCCTGCTCTGGGGAGCTCTGGGATGGTGACCAGGCTCTGTAGCAGTTTTGCTGGCTGTGGCCCTGCTCAGGTAGCTGGAGACAACTCTTGTGCTGGGGTGGTGGTTAGGTTTTCTCCAGTGTGGCTTGGCAGAACACATGCTTGTGCTCCCTACCCATAAGTGGGATGCTTTCTTACTCTGAGTCCATTGCATTTATTATTTCTGCTCAGCATTTAGTGGGCAATCATTGATGCTGACTGTCATGCCAGGGAGCAAACTGCTGGCAGTGGCTGGGCCCCATACCTGGGTTAGTGGGCATCCCTGCTTATTTTGCAGAGGGTTGAGAGTCCTTTCCCTGGCTGAAGCTGTAACTAGCCCTTGTGTGTTTGAACAAGGGTGCTGTGCCAGTTGAAAAGCATAATGATTGAAAAAGTTAGCTTTCATATCACAAGTTTTCTATTGCCTAATACACTAGTAACAATTTGATTATATAGATCATGAGTAGCATTTATAGTTCTTAAGAGTTTGCCATGACCTTTTCAGTGCATTTTGAGTTCCAGTTGACTTTTTCAAGGCAGTTAGATTTTTGTCAGTAGGCTACTGTAATACCTGAGGGGCTGTTGCCCCGGAGGAACTCACCTGGAGTGTCAAGAAAATCATGCTGTGATGTACTGAAAATAACATTTCTGTGCTATTATTTTGATTAGATATTTTGGAGCTTTTGCGGGCTATTCTGTTTTTAAAATTTATTAGAAAATTAATTTTCTAAAGGTCTTAATAAAAAAATCTTCTGCATTGTTTGTAGAGCTGTTAAAACTTTTGTTTTTCCTTTTTACCTCTAGATGAGCGTGACAAAGTACAAAAGAAGACATTCACAAAATGGATAAATCAGCATCTCATGAAGGTCAGTTGTTATTTCTGTTATGTCTGGATGACTGATTGCTACAGCAGTGATTGTGTCTTTTACTACATGTTTGATTTCAGGATGAAGCTGTGTCACATGTAAGGAAGATCTTAAATTGTGAGGGTTATGCATGTGCTTTGTCTTTGAGGAGTCATGGGGGAGCTGAAATGCTGCCCAAGGTGATCTGATGGAGTACTTGAATTTGAAATTAAAATGAGTCAAAGTTGATTTCTTTCTATAAGGCTTGGCTCATTTTTGGAATTTCTGTGTCATGGCTGTAGTACCACATCTAAGGCAAATGAAGGGAAAAAATATTTGAAATACCATGCTGAGGAGAGAGGGAATGACCTTGAGAGATCTCTAGACCATCCTGTGGCATCATTATGCTGCTCATGGTTTAGAAATAGAGGCTTTCCAGGGGCAAAAGTCACTTTTCAATATCTTTCTTTTCAATAGCAGTGAACTTTGCTTCAGGGACAGAGCATATTATTTTAACACCGTTTACAGATTTTAGTTGACAGAGAACTAAAAGCTGTGAGTTCACCTTTACTGCATGGCCCTTCAGTTCCAAATTTGCTAAATTTGCTGTCTCTGGAGAAACAGATTGTATAATTACTTGACATAACTTCCTTTGATATTCCCCCTCACTCTGAGGTTGAATTCATATAAAATTCACATTAGATAAAAATGTATCTGAGTTGATAAAAATAAAAACTGTCAGAGTTGAGATTTAATTAATGAGTGCAATGTTAAAATTCTGTTGGAAAGATCTCCTTGTATTCATGTTTAGAGAAAAATAGAGTTTTTTAGGGAACAACTTCATTATTTCTCTCTTTCTTGTGGCTACTCTTGCAGGTATTTGAGCAATATTGGACGCTGAAACAAAAGAGAGTTTCTACAGGGTTGTGGATGTTTAAAACTACCTTTTTTTCCCTCACATCTTTTAAAATTTTGAAATGTATGTAGCTCTTGGAAATGGTGTGATGTTGGAAACTAACCAGGCTTGGAACTGAAGTTGGACTCAAATTTGTCTTTTGCAAGAGACCTCTCTTGCAGAGGGATCTTTTAGTCCTTCTCATCATGACTGAGCCATCAGCCATCATCCTTCTATCAGCCTCTGTGCAGCATAAAACCTTTCTGTGGGCAGGGTGAGTCTGGAGTCACAGAACTGCTCATCCTAATAGGTTTCCCTTTGTGAATAAACCCAAGGGAAACATAGTGTATCTAGAAACAGCTGCTCCAGGGACCCCTTCTATGCAGAAGCCTCCTCCCTTTTTTCCTAAAACATCCAAGTGGCCCCATGTCCCTGCAGAAAATTTTACTTGCTAATAAGAAAAGACAGAAGGCAGTTCTGCAGCCTTCCTTTAATGAGTTTTGCCTCATGTTTATAATATAAGAAATGTATCCATTGTAGAATACTTCAGAGAAATTAAAGGAAAAAAAAAGCATCCAGGAAGGTTGCCAGGACTCTGGAAGTAAAATGCAATATCCAAATTAACCATCAGGCATTTCTTCATCTAATTGAGAGTAATTGTTGTCATGTTTATAGGGTCTACTCATGTTTTTGTGTATTAAAGAAGCATTTTAAAAATGCAGCTTTAGTTTTCTGTGGGATGCAGAAAAGCCTATGTCAAGCTTTTTGGAGAGCAATCCTTTAATATGGGTTAAAAATAGTGCCTTATTTTACAGAAGAGCAGTGTACTGAAAATTATATTTCTATACAATTTCATTTTACACATTTCTAAAATATGCACAGTCATCATTTCCATGCTGTCAACCTCTTGGGAGTAGCTTAAAAGAGATTTAGATTCTAAACCCATAAAGAAATGAGGGTAAAGAGTTCACTCTAAATCCTTTTGCATTGCTTTCCAAGGTCAGTGGCCTTAGGCCTTCATTTCCAAATAGTTCTGGGTTGGGTGATTGCAGAGGAATAGATACAGAGAGAAGAGACAGATGGGGTCTATTGACTGTGTGTATTGCTGGACTTGATCTTCATCTCAAATTGCTCACTTTAGAATTCAATTTAAGAGTTTCTAGTTCATACAAATATATTTTGACTATAGCTCTTCCATTAACTTGGAATTTATGTAGCAACTCAACTTTGTCTTCTGGAAACAGTTTGAAAGTGGTGATACAGTTGTCAGATTTCTGTTCTTAGACATTGTTTCTAGAACCATGACTTGTATGGAAATTAAAATCAATGTTTCAAGTGTTCTCTGTCTTAAGACATAGGGACATAGAAAGCTAACATGATAAGGTGGAGGGAATGTAGAAAAATAGCCCAGTAAATGAGTGCATTTCTAGCAGAGACAGTGGCCCTCTCCTAGTCAATGCCCTAAGTTGAACTTGAGCCCTCATTTCCAGCTACCTCATATTTAATACAAATCATATTCAACTCATATTTGCACATTCACTGTGAATACCTTGTTTCAGACAAACCATTTGGGAATTGTCTCATTTCAGGCATTGCAATAGATTTATTTGAGCTGGTTACCCAGACTTGTTTAGTAGATAACTGAGGGAACAGGCCCTTTTCAGTGTTCCTCCACTAAGACATCTACCTAAGAGGAAGATGAATTTTATCCTAGAAATGCTTTTGCTCCACTGACTGTAAAAGGAAGTCATGTCTGTCATGTGTAGGGTCCAACAAGAAGCAGAAAAGATGATAGTGAAAATTATGAGAGTTCTTGGGAAAGACCAGACCACACATGTGGACATGTCCCCACTATGGGCATGGGGATGGATCACATTTTAATTTCATCTTTTTTCCCCTCCTATTTGTGCTCTTTGCTTTCTTTTTCCTGTTTCTTTTCTCTGTGCCCTGATTATTCTTTTGCTTTTGTTTTTTCTCTTTCTTTTCTCATCTCTTTTCACATTTCCCTTTCTTATTTAGTGCTTTCCTTCCTCATTCTAATTAAACTTCTATTTTCCTGCAGTCCTTGAGAAAGTCCCAAATTTGCATGCTTTTATACCAATATATCTAAGAGGTTTTATTCTAGGTCAGCAGCAATTTTATGAGTTCCCATCTTTTGCTGGGGAATGGCATAGGAGCCTACTGTCACTCTTCTAATTAAGTTCTATATTTATGGGATTTACTGAGTAACCACAAAGAACCAGATGACTATAAATATTTACTCTTCTGCTGTCTGTTGCCCATCTCTGGTTGCATTAGATTCAAAGTGTGTAAGTGCATAATATTTAAAATTCAGTGTTAGTCCCTTGTCAGTTTAGTTGAGCAGTAAAGCATGTTATGTGCTTTGCTAAAATAGGAACATAGTCATTGCAGAAATATTTCCTGCTCGTGTTCTTGAGATACCTAGTTTTTGACAGGTATACAGTGTGTTATTTGCAAAATTCAGCTGTTCAAGTTATCTTTGAATTCCACAGTTTAAGGTCAAGTGGACTGTCACTAAGTTTTTTAATGCTGAAATTTTTCTTTTGAATTGATAACAGATTTTCTGAGGACTGGTTGGAGCTTTAGACTTGCTAAGGCTACTGTTTGCTGTCTGATGGTGTGGCTCCAGTTTAAATGTAATCTTTTGTGTCTTGTTGACATACAGACTGGAGAGGTGAGATATTGGACTTTAGACTTGCCTGCTGCTGTGGTATGAGCTTCCAGGGAGAGTTCACATGCCAGTGCAGTGTGGTGGTGGGGCAGAGGTCTCCTCTCTTCTTGGAAGCAGCCTCTGCTTCCAGCAAGTGTTTCATGCTGCTGCTGTAAAAATAGGGTGTTAAATCTTGCTTGAGCAGTAAGTAACCCTTGATGTGACACGAGCAGGTAAATTTGTGGCTGCATGTTTTATTCTAGTGTAGTGTTCTCATGGTGCTAAAGTGCCCAAGGAGAAATCTAGCCTCCATGAAAGCCCAGAAATTCTTCCTGACATCCTTTGAATTCAAAACCACAAAACTTAAGGAAATAGTGAGGCATGTATGAAACACCAGTGGAGGATGATATGAAAGTCAGAAAATAAAAGAAGCTGTTGATGAAAACAGAATAAAAGCAGATAAATTCCTCTTTGTTGTTGATTTTCTTTTTCAAATCAATTAAAAAATATTTTTATAGTGCCGGTCCGAGTGCTGAGAGATTAAATGGGCTATTTTGAAATACTTTGTTTCTTTATTAGAACTTAGGATGTACAGAAAATAAAACTAAAGGCAAGGCAAGCAGAGACTGGCTAGTGATAGAGTGAACACTTCCCTTCAAGGGAAAATGTTTCTTCCTTTTCATGGAATAAAAAGTTGTAGAGAGCCTCTTAATTGGCCTTCTAGCAGCACCCTGTGTGCCTGGGCAGCTCCCTGGAGAGGGACAGCTGTCCCCTCCATGGCACTGACAGGGAGCCCAGCCCCCTGGTGCCACTTGCAGTGTGGGTTGGGTTTTGGGACCCTTGGCTGACCATACATTGGGAGAAACAAGCTGCTGATGGGAGCAATGGGCAGCATACCTTCACATTCATTAGTTGCTCCAAAAGTCACTTTAAAAGGTGTTATTAGCCAGAAGGCTTTTGTAAGTAGCTGGACAAAATGCTTTTGAAAACTGTTGTTTTAAAGCCCAGTGTTTAAACCATGTACTGTATTGCAGTGGTAGTGCATTAGTGAGAGAGAGAACAGCTTTTTGTTGTGCAAAGACCGAATGAATAATTCAGAATAGAAACCTGAAGTTATTGATTCCTGGGTGTCCTTCAGGCAGCACAGGGTTTGCAAATGGCCTCTTAGGTCGATTGCTTTGTGAAATGTTCAGGTATGACCTTAATGGCAGCAGGATCGACTATTCCTGATAGAGCTCAGTCATTCCTTGCTGAAAGCTGGCACTTTACTGACACTAGTGGTTATCATTTTAGATAGCACAGCTCTCAGTATCTTCTTTTCCAGCCTGCAGTTAAAATGTTATTTAAAATTCCCCACCTCTGCTTTTAGAAATGAGTACTTTGTAGCTCTACATTTATATTAAAGAATGAGGCACTGGTGTTAGCCTAATGGTAGTTGCTTTTAAAAAAATTCTCAATTTAACACCTTTTGATTTTGAAACACACTCAGAAAAAGCCCCCTCCCCCCGGCCTTGTTAAATAAATTAAGACTGACTCCTTGCTGTGCTGGTGCATCTAAATGAGCACTCTCATTTGTATACTCTCTTCCCAGTTTATTCTGACAGCTGCTGCAAACTGTGTTGGGCACAACTTCCATAAAATTCCACTTCAAGGTGGTCCCCAGCTTGCTTTAGCCATTGAGTGCAGCTAAAGGATCAGTATTTCCTCCTCTATTTTGGAATTCAATTGTTTAGCTATGCCTACTGTCTTATGGGTGGACAGAAGAATATTTCAGTTTTTCAGTTTTTCTCCTAAAGTTTTTTCCCGTTGTTTTCAGGACTAATTCTAAAAGGTCTTGACGTGTTTTTTCTTTCAGACATAGCCCTTCTGAAAAAATAAATAAAAACAACTCTTGAAGACCATAATCAGTTACTGGTGCAAAGGAATTTTTGGTATTTTCCCTGGAAGTATGCACAATTGCAGTTTATTCATTGTGTACACATTTTTTTCAAAAATTCTTCATTTGGAGGTAAACCACACTGCTTAGTATGATCTGTAGCCATTTGCAAAGCAGCTCAGCAAGGAAACTGGGGACTTTTTTGGTGTTTAATTAAAGTTTAGATGAGGGAGTAAAGTAACCAGGAAACAGTGAGGAAAAGTAGTGACAAATGCCACAAGTTAAAGCTGCAAAAGAGGAGGAAATTTTACAAATTTTTAAAGGATAATGATGAATTGCATCACAAAAATCTCTCTGCCAGTAAGCAAATAAATAAATAAGCAAGTTCAAGTCAATAAAAACGGTGCCACAGATTTTAAGTTTATTTGATCCTCTTTAATGCATTCAGACTTCATGACTAATTGGGAACAGGAAAGAGAATAACTGAAACCAATAAATTAAATATGCATGAAATATAGGCTAGCTTGAGCATATCGATATTTTTATGGCATGCAACCCTATTGAATGAGTTGAGAACATGCTTTTATGTGTGTTGGGTTTTTTTAAGAAAATGGTTTATATAGGTGCTCTTATATGAAAGAATGAGTATAAGGAGAACTAAGTCTGCCATGCAATGACTGCACAATGAATTAGAACCACTAGAATCAATATGCTCCCTATTATAGACTTAATATATTAATGTATTAATTCATTCTCTTTTTTGTTCAGTCCATTGTTTGCAATTAGTTCTCAGCACAGATTTTATTTAATATTATTTATTCCTTGGAGATTGCAAGAGATAAAATTCTAGCATTTGCAATTAAGTGTTGACTTTTTAATTAATTGTTAAATTATGCATGGGCTTATTTTTATCTATATACTTTTGATGTATCTGTATCGAATAATAATTTATATATCAGTTTAGAAGTACTAGGGTTTGATCTAGCTCCCTTTGGGCTAATGTAACTGTGCCATTGGCTCCAGTGGGAGCAGTTTTTGCCCCAGTATGTGGACTCCAGACAGTGAGCAACTTCAAACATTTAATCACAGACATTACCTAAGTATTTTGTTCTAAAGCAATATTTCATATACTCTGGAAAGGAAGGCTTGCCCTGAGGTAGTGTAGATGTGTGACAGTGTGAAGACCTAAGAAGGCATGATAGAAGAATAAACAAGTTGTTCCTGTAAGGAAAGGTGTTCTCTGTTAAAGGCATTTATGGTGCTTTAAACAGGGACACTTCAGCTAAATCACATAGCATCACAATGATCCTCTACTTAGAGTACCTTGATTTTAATTGGAATAATATTTTATCAGCCAACCTTAGTATTATTTACCTACTTCAGGCATGTTTGGAGTGTATTTCCTTTGGTGAGGATTAGTTTTAGAGCTGAGTTTAATGTTTTTAGCATTACATTTGCGTACTTTAAACAATTCCTCCCTGGTAAGTTACATTTGACAGCATGTAGTACGGGCCAGAAATGGTGAGGCCAAGTCAGAAACACAAAGGGTGATGAGAAGTGGGTGTACTGAAACACTGTGGCACACTTCTAGCCAAAGAAAAAGGGCGGTATGGCTGCTATTGATTGGAGGCATTGAGCTGTATCAAGAAAATTGATGGTGGGTTTTTGGTCACTAACTTAGCATTGGAAAGACAGAACTGTGTAGCAATGGGGAAAATAATTTATCCTCATAATTGACAGAAGGGACAATGTGGAATTCTGCATTTGAAAACCTGTAAAGGAGCCCTCAGTAGCCTATGTAAGAAAGGCATTTCTGTGGCACAGCTCAGCTCATCCCCAAGCAGGTGTGCAAACCACACTTGCTGCTCTGTTCCCTGCCTGCTGCAGGAGCTGCAGTGGCTGCCTCTGGTGTGAACAAGTTTTGTGAGTGAAATGTCAGCCAGAGAGACCTTCAGCCTGCCAGATTCAGAAAGTTGCTATCAATGCTTCTTTGTTAGATAGGTCAGGACTGGCTGGGAGGGGCTGCTTCAAAATGTAAAAAAGGATGGTAATTTGGAAGCAAGTGGTTGTAAATCCCAGGCTCACTTTTCAAAGAAAAAAGAGAAGTAAGAAGTAAAAGCAAGATAATGAACTGGAGAAAGCAACAGGTAGGGTCTCATGGGGGAGTAATACAGGAGAGGCAGAAATGCAGGAGGTCTGGCAGTTGTTGAAGGTGTTTGTGTAAGAGGCACAAAGGCAGGCTACAGCCAGGCAGAACAGATAGGAGACATTGTATAGGAAATACTGCTGCTTTCAAGGTGTGTGAAATACAAAGGAGCTGTACAAGAAGTGGAAATAAGTGTAGCAGGACTAAAGGTTTGTATAAAGGAGTTAATAAAGCAATGTGGGGTAAAATCAGAGAAGTACAAGGTCCGGAATGAATTAATGTGACATGGAAGATCGCAGGAGAAAGACCCTGTTACTATGTCAGAATATGAAGAAAAAAGAAGTATTGTTTAGAAGTACATTACCAAGGAATAGAAGAAGATAAATAGTTTTGACCAATGTAGAAATGTCTGAATTACATTGGTCTCTTTGTTCTATAAAGTGCTGAAATATGTTTTAATAAGATGAGGGTGAAATTCAGATAAGGAAACAGTAGATTGAAGAATATTTGGTACGTGACATTTTCTTGTCACACAGCTTTATTTATCCAACAGTTAGTAACTCACTGATTTGTAATATTTTATCATTCTATTTAAGAACTCAGAGGAGGGGGAAGACTTCTAGAAGTCTGCAGTTACAATAAGCATAATAGATCTCTCTCCCAATGAGAAGAAAAGAATGAGGAGTTACAGACCTTGCAGGGTGATTTCTCTCCCAGGAGAGACTGTGGAACATCTGATCTTTGAAAGCAGGTGGACAAAGGGAAGTGGTGCAAATGGTATGTCTGTACTTTTTTACATGCTACCAGACGTAGTCTCCTTAGCAGATCACTGCCCCAAAATTGGGATGAAAGGATAGCTGACAGAGCTTGCTGGGCTATTGCCATTAATAGTGGCTGCAATTGCAGCTAGAGCTGGTGCTGGGAAGAGCCAGTGCCCTTGGCTGTTGCCACTGCCATGCGTGCTGTCAGGTGCTGCAGAGGCAGCATCTGGCTCTGGCAGGCAATGCCCATGAGCAAGGACCTTCCCCTGAGAGGAGCATCCCAGTGCCTGCTGCCCTCACTGTACATCATCTTCAAGCGAGGTTTCAAGCTCTGTGACTTCACCTTTGCAGGGAAAGGTACACCTGTTTCTCTCTGGCTGTGCAACTCTCTGGCTCCAGCCTTTTGTCATGTCAGCAACAGCTGTCGTTTTTGCCCTGCCACAAACCTCACAGGATTCATTCCTTGCCCTGGGCTGCGTTGGCTTATGCCCAGGGAGCTCCAGCAACTACCCATGAGTTCTTCACCTTGCCTGTGGGCAGCATGGTGCTTAGGAGACAAGGAGGCAGCTTGGAATTCTGCTTTCTCATAGACACAATTGTGGGCACTTGGCTGTGAAAGTTAGCCTGGCTGCCTAACTTCTGATCTCTGTGTGGACAAGAGGCTTGTAGCCATGTCTAACAAAGTAGTAAGAAGATCATTTTTCTTGGAAGATCAAGAGGTGGTTGTGATAATTTGAGTTTGTTTAGTCTGAAGCTAAGAAGACTGAAGGGAGACGTGATAATGTGTCCTCAGTATGTAAAAAGTGTTTATGCAGAGGCTGGTGAACACATGATTTCTGAGGTCAAACTTTAGGGGAAGGGACAACAAAAACATCAGTTTATTTTACAGAAGATTTAGTTTGAAGATTAGTGAGGAAAAATGTCCCTCTCTGTAAAGCCAAGTAAGTGTAGTCAAACACTGAAGCACTTGTACTGTGTTTTACATTTCCTTCATTTGGATTTTCAAGAATAAATTAGAGGAGCATCTGTAGTGGTTTTTAGCCAAACTGCACAGGACTGAGTGATCTGTCCAGTCCTTTTTAACCTTACACTTTTACTATTTTCTGACAGCCTTGTAAGGCACAGTCCTTCTCTGGTGAAGTATAATTCAGCTTTTGAGCCTTGAAGCTGATTGCTGCAAAATTCCTCAGCAAAGCTTATATTTTTATTACTTTAGTGATTTTAATCTGCATTAATCCTACAGTTCCAGTGAAAATGCCTTCTTTGAGATGGTTGCCATGTAAAGTGAAGCTTAGTGATGTTTGCTTTATATTCTTGTTAATTGTTTATCACATTTATACCTTTGTAAATAAAATATTTTTAAAAGGGGAGAACAGATGTTACAAGAGAGCAAATCCACTTGGTTGTGAGTCACACTTTCTTTGTTTTAGTTGTTTCTGAAATTTATAAATATCTTTAGTCTTACATACAAAACCATCAAAACAAAGTGTACTGATCTGAAGAAAAATCTAAAAGAATTATGGTGGTGCAAAAGGGGAAAGAGAGATGGGGATGCTGTGCCTTGAAATCACAACTTGTGCAAGCAGTGTTGTTGGCTGGGAGTATGAGTGGAGTGGCATGGAAACCTCACATGACATGCCACATGTGGCATCAGCCCCTCATGTTCTCTTTGAGCTATCCACAAAATGAAGGTTAATTCAGTGCAGTAGATTCTAAAACTTGCTGGACATCTCTGTGACTTTATATTTTAGAACTTTAAATTGTAGCAGTGATGGAGTAGACATCCATTTTATGTTAGTAAATATGCATTTCTGCTTGTGAATCTGCAGGGGCTCCACTGAGGTGGATTTGCTGATGCCAATATGCAAATTTACAAGCAGATAACCAAGACTGTGCCAAGGATTAATAGCAGTGAGGGTAGTGCTGTGATAGTGATAATAAGTAAGTGGAGTGGGACCTGGGGGGATATCCTGAGTGGTTGGATCAATGCTGGTTGGAAAGAACCTTTGAGCCCCTTTGTCAAAATGTTTTGAGATGTGTCCAGTTCTGCTCTCCAGTACAAGAAAGACACGGAGCTCCTGGAGTGGGTCCAACAGAGGGCAAAAAAGATTATTTAGGGACTGGAGCATTTCACTTATGAGGAAAGGCTGAGGGAGCTGGGCTGATTGAGCCTTGAGAAGAGATGACTGAGAGGGAACTCATCAATGTGTATGAGTATCTAAAGGATGGGTGTGAGGGAGATGGACCAGGCTCTTCTCAGTGTTGCCAAGCAATAGGACAAGAGGCAATGGGCAGAAACTGAAGCGCAGGAACTTCCTCCTGAATATAGGAAGAACTTCTTCACTCTGCAGATGACCAAGCACTGGAACAGATTGTGGAGTCTCCCTTACTGGAGATATTCAAGAGCCATCTGGACACAATCCTGTGCAGCGGGTGACCCCAATATGAAGGCTGGGCCAAATGACCCACTGTGGTCCCTTCCAATCTGGCTCATTCTGTTTTGGTGTTAATGGACCCAATTTTCTTTTCCTGTAGGAAGTGGGAAGGACTTGTGACATTTAGGATACTTGCTTAAAGTTCTTCCGTACAATGATGCTGTTTAAAATATCACACATCTACTGAAATCCGTAAAAGGACTCCTTGATGTGTGTGTTTATGTCCTGCTGTTGGATATATATGTAAGATTATACCTCTGATTGCACACTTGCTGATTTGGGGATTAGGAAAATACTGGAATGCATTTCATGAAACAAAAACATGGGATGTTAAGAAAAATATAAGGATATTTAGCAATGGCCATATTAATTATTTTTTTTTAATTGAGCCAGAGTATATTTATACCTCAAAGCCATACAAATATTGTATGATTAATAGTTATCCAGAGACATGGGAAATAATTGAAGGCAGGGGCAAAATTGAGTATGTGAAAGCAATGGATGATTGAGTTGTCTGGCAGAAATGTGAAGGTTAATGTGCAAAAAAAAAGTGACTGAGCTGAGCTTTTTAGATACAAGGACAAGCTGTTAGAGAGATGGAACACAGGAAGGATGTTATGGTTGTCATGATAACAGAATGTAAAGCATTGGCCAGAGGAGACAGTGAAGGATGAATTCAAGGATGCAATCAAGGATGAATCTTCAGTTAGAAAACATCTGCTATAAACAAAGATCAGGGGTGTTGAACTCACTCTGTAAAGGAGACTTGTTTAAATGTTCCTTAGTAAAATCCTTAATTTAGGATTTAATAATTATTAATCCTTAATAATTATTAATCCTTAATAATCCCTTAATAAAGGATTGAGGAATTCCTTAATAAAGGAATTGAGTAACATTAGCTGTGTCTGCTACTTGTGAGAATTAATATCCAGAAACATATTCAAACAGAAAAATTCCTCCTGAGTACTACAGAAAGAACCGTTTAATCCCTCTGAACCACGAGAATTGTTTCCTGCAGAGTGGATTATTAGACTGTCAAAAGCAAGGAGTGAAAAAGAAAAGAGTGAAAATGAGTTTTGGAGCCACTAGGCCTAAAACTGGGTTTGCCAGACTGTGCTAGCAAGGGAGCAGGAGGCCAGAAGAGCCCTGGCTCGAGGGTGTGTGCCCGCTCGCTGCCAGCCCTGGCTGCGGGCCGGTGATGGGGAGCCAAGTGAGGTGTCCTGGGTGATGGGGAGCCAAGTGAGGTGTCCTGGGTGATGGGGAGCCAGGCGAGGTGTCCTGGGTGATGGGGAGCCAAGTGAGGTGTCCTGGGTGATGGGGAGCCAGGCGAGGTGTCCTGGGTGATGGGGAGCCAAGCGAGGTGTCCTGGGTGATGGGGAGCCAGGCGGGGTGTCCTGGGTGATGGGGAGCCAGGCGAGGTGTCCTGGGTGATGGGGAGCCAGGCGGGGTGTCCTGGGTGATGGGGAGCCAGGCGGGGTGTCCTGGGTGATGGGGAGCCAGGTGGGGTGTCCTGGGTGATGGGGAGCCAGGTGAGGTGTCCTGGGTGATGGGGAGCCAAGTGAGTTGTCCTGGGTGGTGGGGAGCCAGGCGGGGTGTCCTGGGTGATGGGGAGCCAGGCGGGGTGTCCTGAGGGGGGTGTCCAGCCCGGAGCTGCGGGAACAGCACCACCTGCAGCCCCGCGGCTCCTGCACACAGCCTCAGTGCTCCTCACCAGGATCAAATCCTCTTCAATAAACCTGTGTGCTTGTTTGCTTTCAACAGAATGAGTGAAGTGTAGTATGAGATTCAGTGCAAAATGGGCATCGTGACCAGGCTGTGTGTTTGGAGTTGGGGTTTTTCCCAGCAGTAAGGTTTGGGTTTAGGGCAGGAGATGAGAGACCAGAGCTGTGGGTGTGCGTGTCAGTGTGCACGGGGCTTTGGCTCCCTGCTCTCCTGGCGTGGCCCCAGGCTGGCCGTGGAGCCCAGCTCAGCGCCTCGCTGTCCCGCGCAGCGTGCTGGGGGCACATTGCCTGGCGGGGAGGGGACTGCAGTGTCTTGAGCCATACTCATCCTTACACGGGGGATTGTGAGACATCTGTACAGTAAAGTAAGTACTCCTGAAAATTTTTGAAGGAGCAACTTCCTTGGCAGATCAGTCACGTGGGAATGTTTTGACAAATCTCATATTTTCACAATTACATGCTTCATGGCTCTTGTTACAGCCTCTTCAGAATTTTAGAGTGTTTCTCATAGCATGTGTCAGGCTAGTAAATCTTTATTTCTGTACACAAATACATCTTTTTGTATTAGAGGGTTTTTTTTATTCTTTACTTATGGCATAGATTTGTTATCATGCAATTAGAATTGCCACTGTGATTTCTTAAGTTTTAAAGATGTAAGGACTAAAACATGCATGTTCTCAAAACTTACAGAAAAATGTTTCCCCCATAAGTATAATTTTTAATAAAAGTTTTCCTTTAAAAACAAGCTTAAGTATGGTTTTGGAAGCTGAAACATTAGGGAAACTCATCAGGGTGTCAGGATCTCAACAGTGGCCACAGAAGTTTTTCAGCTCTTTGAATGCTGATGGCATTTGCTGTGGAACACTGTAGTCATAGGGACTCTTAACTATTTATCTATTATCTTGATGAAAATTGTTTTACTGTTACTGAAGTGAGTGGGTGTTCTAAGAGATCTTTCTCCCACAGTCATTGACTCAGATTCTTAAAGAATGAATTTGAAGTTTATTGTGAAACTCACAGCTGGCCTTGTTCCAGCTGTCATTTGGACTTCTCTGTGACCTCAGTGGTAATTAAGGCCTGACCCTTTTTTTCTCCTAAACACACCCCTTACAGTTCTAACTTTTGAGCCTTTTCCCATTTTCCTTTGAAAAATCAGTAATGCTTTACGTCTGGGCATTTAATTAACTCTGCTTCCAGAAGCAAGGAGAGCAGTACTTGAAAAAGACTTTCCCAGGCAATGTGGTATGAACAGCCTCAGCTGGATCTGTAATACTATAATTCCTGATAACTCCTGGGTGATGACACTGATTTTATGAAGACTTGACAACTGAACTTCAGTTATTCAAAATAAGTATGGTTCAGATTTTATTCTAATTTTGCCTGTTCTGGAAACCAAAAGAAAAGGTCTAATTTGGCATGTTCTCACAATGATCAGTTCAGATTAATTATAATATGGAAAGGGAGCCTTCTGATGTTTTTAAGGCAGATATTTCATTATAGTAGTCTGCTTTCCTGACCCTGTGAAAAAAATGGGCAATTTTGCAAATAAGTGAGCACAAAACTCTGCCTTGTTTCCAAGTCATGCAGCTTGCCAGGGCCACAGTGATTACCTCACCTGCCTCAGGGATTTCCTGGTGGCCTCCAGTACATGGGCGTTGCTTTGAGTTGTTCCTGCTTGAGCTGATTATATTCTCTCTCCTGTCTCTTTTGCCTCCACTCTAGATTCTGCAGCATATTAATGCTTGTTTCTGCTTCTTCACACACTATTTCAGTTGAGAATGTGCTGTGTCCATTTTAGGTGTTGGTCTGAAACACACTACATCCTAACATGAAAGTCTGAAGGATCTGTGTGTATGCTGGGTGTGCACCCACTGTGTACACAGAACTGGGCACAACCCTATTTTCCTGCCATATTTACTTCTAATCAATAAAAAGGGTGTGACTCTTGTTTTAGTAGAATCATCATAGAACCCTAGAACAGTTTGGGTTGGAAGGGACCTTTAAAATGACAGAATCACAGAATAAGCTGCATTTGAAAGGACCTACAAGGGTCATCCAGTCCAGCTCCCAGTTCTGTGGAACACCATTCCTAAGAATCATGCCATGTGCCTGAGAATATTGTGCAAACACTTCTGGAACTCTGTCAGGCTTGGTGCTGTGACCACTTCCCTGGGGAGCCACCATCCTACTACTAGAATCCTACTACCAGAATCTAGAGTGGAGGCACCTGTGGGTGAAGAACCTTTTCCTAATACCCAGCCTAAACCTCCCCTGACACAACTTCAGGCCATCTAGTCTAATCCTCCCTGCAATGAGCAGGGTCATCTTCAACTAGACCAGGTTGCTTGGAGCCCCATCCAACCTTATCTTGAATGTTTCCAGAGATGAGGTATCCACCTCTCTGGGAAATCTGTTGCAATGTTTCACCACCCTCACTGTAAAAAATTTCTCCCTTATATCTGGTTTAAATCTACTCTCTTTTAATTTAAAACTCTTGTCCTGTTGCAACAGGCTCTACTAAGAGGTAGGTATCTCCTGTCCATCCTTGTCAAGACAGAGCTGGTTTTGCTTGCAGCAATGGAAGTGACAGTCCTTCCCCTTCTACCATATAACTGTAAGCAGCCATTAGTGTGTAAAACTATAGATTTTGTTCTAGAATCAAGACAAATAATATCAATAAAAATTGTAAGAAACAGGTTTTCTGTGGAGGATGGCTTGACTGATGGCAAAACCAGAGATCACTATGTGCAACTTCAGTTCACTAAACATTGGCATCTAGGACTGCTTGAGATGTATAAGAACATTCAGTACAGACATCTAGTCCTGGCCAGCAGGACTTAGGCAAACATTAGCCTAAGAATGGAGGCTAATGTTTGCCTAAGTCTGGAGAAGGGAGACCATAAACCAGCCCTTTAGGTAGTGGCCAGGCAGCTGAATCATGCTCTTCTTTCCCTGTCAGGCAGACTGCAGGCAGTGGTGACAGGTGCTGTGATGCCAGCTCACAGAGGAGGAGGGCAAGCCTGGCAGGCCAGGAAATTTTATAGAAGACACAGAACAGTGTGGGGGTCTGAGTGGAAGCTTTTGGAGATGACAGCCATCTTCTTGGTCATCATCTCTGAAGTGTCTGACATGATGTGGTCTGGGGTCAGGATTCAAGCTTTGTCACTGCTACAGTATTAAAAGCTGGTTTTTACTGGTGATAGTGCAGAGATTCCCTAAGGCACTAGATTGCAAAGCATAAAAAGGATATGAAAATACCTTATGCTTATGTCAAGGAGAATGGAGCTTTCCTTACCACAAACATCATAGTGTACGTGCCAGAAGATGAATCACTTCTGAAACAGTGCTTTACATTCACTCTGTCTCCTTTTCACTGGTGAAGCCATTTTGCCTTTCTTGGTTAAGTTTTGTCAGATGCACCTCAGCCACTCTGTGTTTCCCACGTCTTCCTTAAAGAATCTCTTCTCATGCCCAAATTATCAAATCTGCCACACTCACATAGATATATTGCAAAAAGTTGCCTGAGGCAACATGTAACCTACTTCACGTGTGGACCTTGTAAAATGTCAGGCTGACAATTCTATGATTTTATTCAAAACCACAAGAACTGTTGTGAAATTTTATGGACTCAGTAGATCCCACACATCTGTCCAGGGACTCCCATTTGAATCCAGTATTTGTGATACTATGTGTTATGAAGGAGGCTGAAAAAGATTTTGTTATATGTGCTGGGAGACAAGAGTTGCCCAAGTGATAGTTAGAGAGAGGTGGTTTTTCAAGCTTTTCCTGAAGTGTCAATGGAGGATCTCTTGAGGAGTGCAAGATGCTCCTTTTGGAAGAAGTGATCTGATGCTTTGAGTGAACATACTTGCTCACATCAGTTGCCCAATTATGGCATTTTAGATGCACATCTGCTGCTCAGAGTATTGGAAGAAATTCCTTATTATGTTGCCCTGTACCAGAATGACTGGCACAGTATGTACTGAATAATTAATCCTCACAGTAATTGCCAGCCAGTGGCAGAACTAATGCAGATACATAAGGTGTACTGCTGGTTTTCCTGTTTTGACAGCCCTGTGCCAGTTTTTTCATATCCAGTGTGAGTTCATCTCTGAAGTGTCTGTGATTTCTAGAAAGATAAACTGGGGAAGATGGTTGGCTTTGTAATACTTAGGAAACCTCAGAGCATAAGAAACAAACAGAAGGTTAACAAATGTGTGCTGTGAGAGACAGAATAGCAGGATAACAAAATTATCTTGCTTCTAATGGATAAAAAAGCAGACAGAACAGAAATAGTAGTATTTTCTCATTCCACAATTCAGATACCTGCACACTGGGCAAATCCCCTGAGTTTTATGTTGAAAAGAGTGTGGGCATTGACTTGGTGCTGCACAAACAGTTCTTTAACTGTGCTGTGCAGTGTCTTTGAGATGTACACCACATTCTCCTGTCCTTAACCTTATGTCCTCTCCTGTGCCTCTGGCCACCAGCCTGTGCTGTGGGTCTGTTCTGGCTGGGGATTCTGCTTTCCAAAAAGAAGTGGAAAGTGGCACGTCCTGGGTGGTGGGACAGGCAGCCTCTCACAGGGTTTTGTCATAAAGAAAAGTTGCCTGCTTTTAACAGAAAGAGTTTAGCAGTCAGTTTGGTATAGTCCTTTGAATATAAAAATAACATGTGGGTTAAAAATTAGAGATTCTTGTGCTTCTCATCTTTCAAGCATTTATCATAATCAAATCTTGTATCAGGGATATCAATTATTTAAATGGTTTCCCTTTTCTTTGCTTTCACCAGAGATGTAGTAGGAGAACACCTGTTCTTTGTTCAGCTTGGCAGTACTTTAGTATTATCAGAGAAAATTTTTCTTTTTTTTTTTTTTACATTAATTGCTTACAGGATTAAAAAAGTAAATAAATTTAAAATGATACTATTTTGTGTATGTGTGTGAGGGTGTAAAGCTTATGTATATGTATTAGAGTATTGGATTGTAATTTGGCTGTGCATGTAGAGTCTTTGTAAGCGTTTTGGAAAAGATGTGTTGTAATTCCTCATGGAACAGTCTTCTAGATGACTTGTTCTGGCTAGTCTTCAGCACAAGCATAAATATGTTCTGATGCTACTCTCAGTTAAGATGATGGTGTTTGTGAAAACAGATTGCAGGATAATTTCATGTTTAAAATTGGAGCAAGGAAACTTGAACTAAAAAGCTAATCTTAGGTATGGAGATAGTTTTTTATGCAACAGGATGAATCTCAAGATTCCCCCAAAAGTGTAGCAAACCAAGTTATTGTATTAAGTTGAAGATCTGGGTAGATTCTTGCTGCCCTCATCACACACATATGTTGGCAGTCAGAGTGTGTCCCATAGATCTCATGTTGGAAGTATAGCTCATCTCTAGCAGAGATTAGGAAGAAGAATATTTCTGATGTTGTATTTTATCCAAAGCTTAGGAAGTTTCTGATCTGGTGGTTCAACAGGAACACCAGGGAGCTGACTTTAAACTGTAGCTGGAAAGCCCTCAACCTCTGCCCCAGCAAGTCAAGAATCTCTGATTCTGAAAAATTAAGTCCTTTGTGTCACATTCAAAGAGCAGCTGGCTGGAATTGCTTAAGCCATTTCAGATAAAGTTGTAATTAAGCTAATGGTAAGAATCCCGAAGTTAGCCTGTGGACAGATATCTCCCAGATTTGTTGTGCCTGTCAGTAAAGGTGGATCTTCCATCTGTGTCTCTTGTCACTGCAGCCCCTCACTAGACCAACCCAATGTCATGGTTCTTTGGTACGGTGTGTAAGGTGGGTCTGTGAGTTGTTGGGCAAGCTGACTAAGTACTGGGAAACCTGAGGTGACAATACATGCTGTTAACTGGTGGATGGCATGCTTTGATTAGGAAGTGTGTTACTTCCAGCCTGACTGTAGTGAACATGCATGCTGCAGATAATATATATCTGTTGGGTATTTTTTTTTACAATCCATTGAATCTAACTACTGTTATCATAGTGGTCATTATTTAGGTCCAAATAGGAGAGCATCTGATATTGTTTAAATTGTGAGATACTGATTTTTTTCATTGCTGCATGCATTCATTACCTGTAACTTAATTCTGTTTTTCTTTTCATTAAAGTGATTTAAAGTGTGATGAAACTGTGCAAGTGCAGACACAGATGTGAACTTTGTCTATTACAATTAACTTGCATTTGTTAATTTGTCATGAAAGTGAAGAAATTTAAAAAAGCAATGCTGAGGTATAGCATCTGAGGTTTATCTGTATTTTAAAAGATATGTATTAATATGAGTGTGAATTCTCAGGTATAAACAGGGATCATGTTTTTATTTTTTGCATTTATCCATGCAGGTTCGAAAGCATGTGAATGACCTATATGAAGACCTAAGAGATGGACATAACTTAATCTCACTTCTAGAAGTCCTTTCTGGAGACACCTTGGTAAGCTTTTAGATCATAATACAATGGTTTCAGATTGTTAATTATGCATTTTCTCTGTTAACTCCTTGTGTATTGACTGCTGTAGATTTCTTTGATATTTTCTGTAATCTGTGACCTAATACCAAAGGCACAAGTTGTATTTCTGTTGGTAAATATGCTGGTGTGAATTCTGTGGGGGAGTGCAATCTGGTCTCTTTGTTTCTTGTGGCTAGTGAGACTTCCTTTCTTAATAGGGTAATGCACTATTTCTTCTGCTCTTTCCTTTCTTTTATTTTCTGATTTTTGTTTTAACAAATATTGGATGCTTAATATCTTTTTGCATTTAAGGGAGTAACTTACAAATAACAAGGATCAAATGTCCCTGAAATTGTCTAACACACTCCTCAGGTGTCATTTCCTTTCTTTGTGAGCATTACTTCCCTTGCTTGGTATTTGTTCTCTTCATTATGTTCTTCTTTTCATGCTCTTCTTTTCATTTGTGGTCTGTCTTGTGTTTTTGCTGTCCTGTCTCCTGTCTGTTGTATTCATTAGCCAAGAGAGCGAGATTTTTTGAAGACCTTACGGTTGGTGAGTTCAACAGAAGCATGCGCAAATGAACAGCATGAGGATGTGGAGGATGAGGATAAGGGGGTAGGTGCCGACCCCCATAACTGTACTAATGCAGTGTTTGAAGTGTGGTGTCTGCTAATGTAAATTCTTAGTTTGGTGTGCTGCAGTAGTGGGCTGTAGAAAGGACAAAAGGACTTTTGTTGATAAACCAGGATACGTGTGTTTATGGTGGAGGTATGGTAAAGACAAATTTTTATTCAGTCTTTCTGTGAACAGCTAAAATGCAAATGTTCAAGATTTCTATTTGTTTTCTGTCATTAAACTGTACAAAACCATGGTGCAAATGTATACTGGACAACACTATCAAGAAGCTATAATTTTTTAAAATAATAGATAGGGAAATACCATTATTCTATTCAACTAAGACCTTTTTTCTTAACTTGCAAACAGTGTTGTCCATATACAAGTAATTTCGACAAAGACTTGAAGGGTCTTCTAAGTGAAATCAATAGAAAAAATTGATTTCTCTTAATTAGAAGCGCCAGTTTACTCTTTGCATGGTGTGTGTGCCATAATATTGGGTAATATCTCGAAATAAGGTAATTCAGTGTGCAGATCTGTTTGTCAAAATTGACCATATGTAGTAGTGATTTTTATCAAAGCAGGTAGATTAGAAGTTAAGTGACAGCTTTATGTTGTGGCTACTAAAAATACAGATAGTTTGTAGGGTTTGTCTTTCTTGCAAGAAATGCTGAATTATCAATTCTCTATATTTTGCCCATCCAGAGGGGAAATATCTAGTCATAAAGTGTAAAATGTTGGGTGCTTGTTAGTCTGAGTGAGCTGTTTCATGCCCTTTTAGACCTTGCATTTTGGCATTTGCTAAAGCAACTTGCTGTCATAGGGCCTGAGTGCCTCCCTGAGAGTGGCTCCCGTGTGTTGTGCTGCAGTTGTGATTTCAGTGGAATTTGTGTGCTTTTTTTCTGGAGGGCAGCATAAATCAAAATGCTGCATTGCTTTATAAAAGAAATATTTCCCCTCTGAGATGATAACTGTGTATTTTAGGATTTACTATATCCTCCTTGTTGTGGAAAACCAAGTTCCAGGTCTGCAGTCCTTCATTCCGTCCGTGGAAGCTACTTGTTAGCAAGGGCCGTAATGCTTGATCCTGAAGTTATTGGTGTGAAAAACAAGGGGCTAAATAGAAGATTCTGTAAT